>NW_026622874.1:42347508-43035392 GCF_023065955.2 Ursus arctos | reverse complement strand
ACCCTTTCCTCCTCCACTCACACTTCTGCAAGTAATTCCAAATTGTTACATAGGATGTGCGTTGGAAGATCTTTTCTGAAGGGTGTTCTGACGTCAGCATAGAGCAGGTTCCTTATGATTTCATACACACTTCAGAAACACAGCCCTCTTCATGCAGGTAGATTGGATCTGGAAGGCTGTCTCTAGACAGTGCTCTTTCTCCGTGTTACGCGTATGGCACGTCTCCTGTCATTAAACACAGGTATTTTAGAACGCTGCTCCCTCCATGAATCACGATATCAGAAGTAGCATTTTCTGTACAGAATCTTGGTTCTCAGAGTTTCGTAAGTGTCATAGCTTTCCACGTCTCCTCACCCTCGAGCATAGGCTTCCAGCTTCATGAGAGACGGTGAGAGTTTCAGATCGTTTTCCAGGGAGTTCTTTCAGAACGTTAAGCATGCGTTCATTTCCTTATGCTGATAAACACACTTTTGAGCCTGCTTCCCAACTTCATGAAAGATGGAGTCGGTAGGGCTCTTTCTTAAACTCAAATCTCTGTCACTTTCTTGATGCTTTCAACACAACTTTGCAAAAGTCTCTGCCTTCGTGACAGAAGTTGTGAGTTGTGAGATGCCCTCTGTCCGGTGTTCTTACCGGCCGCTAAGTTTTTGGCCCTTCCTTAAGGTTCAACACACAGGGAAGAAAACCCTGGTAACTGTCATGCAGCAGGATGTGCGTTGGGACTGCAGTCTACCTACCCAGACTGGGTTCTCTGAATTCAGTGCATGGCACTTCCTTCGCTCCCTCACACCCACTGCTACAAATGCTTCCCTCTTCACGACAGACGACGGGAGCTGAGAGACGGTTTCTATGCAGTGTTCGGACATCGCGTTAAGCTCGGGGCACTATCTTCCTGCTTTCACGCACACTTCTGAAACGCTTCCGTGATCACAAAAGAAGGTGTGCACTGCAAGACGCTTTCCACAGAGTGTTCCTTCTTTCAGTTAAGTAGACGGCACCACTCTCCTTAGGTTATCGTACAGGGTTCTGCAAATGCTTCCATCTTCAAGGCGGACGATGTGAGTTGGAAGATGGCTTGGACACAATGTTCTTCCTTAAGGATTGGTTAGTGGCCCTTTCCTTGTGCTTTCATTCACACTCCGAGACATGCTTCCTTCATCATGACAGACGATGTGAATTGGAAGACCCTTTCTCCGTATACCCTCTTCTTACTGAGAGGGACGTCTATGGCCGTTTCCTTCAGGTTCTACACACGCACCGGGTAACCCTTGTATCTTCACTGGCTAATGTTGCCGTCTCTCTACCACACAACGTCGCGTCGCTGAATGGAATGATGGCACTGGCTTTTCGTATTCACACAAGCTTTTCGAACGGCCTCCCTCTTCGTGACAGGTGTGAGTGGAGAGATGCTGTCTCTGTGGTGTTCTTACGTAGTTAAACGAAGGGCATGAACTTGATGCGTGCAGCCACGGTTTTGCCTAATGCTCCCGGTTCCTGGCACCACGTGTGAGGTGCAAGATGCTTAATTCAGAGTGCTCTCCTAGCGTCAAGTCGGTGACGCGATCGATAGGCATTCATAGACACTCTTTTGAAACACTTGCCATCGTCGCAACAGAAGATGTGAACTGGAAGGTGGTGTCTATTCGGTGTTCTTTCTGCGACTTGTGTATATGGCACCTTCATTAAGGGTCAGCACATGTATTGGAAAACGCGTGGGTACACAATGGGTCACGGTGTGAGTTCGCTGGGGCCTTCTAGCAACACGGACTTGGTCCTTACCACTAAGTAGTGAGACCCTCTCCTCCTCCACTCACACTTCTGCAAGTAATACCCGATTGTTATATAGGATGTGCGTTGGAAGATCTTTTCTGAAGGGTGTTCTGACGTCAGCATAGAGCAGGTTCCTTATGATTTCATACACACTTCGAAACACAGCCCTCTTCATGCAGGTAGATTGGATCTGGAAGGCTGTCTCTAGACAGTGCTCTTTCTCCGTGTTACGCGTATGGCACGTCTCCTGTCATTAAACGCATGTATTTTAGAACGCTGCTCCCTCCATGAATCACGATACCAGAAGTAGCATTTTCTGTACAGAAGCTTGGTTTTCAGAATTTCGTGTCATAGTTCCACGTCTCCTCACCCTCGAGCATAGGCTTCCAGCTTCATGAGAGACAGTGAGAGTTTCAGATCGTTTTCCAGGGAGTTCTTTCAGAACGTTAAGCGTGCGTTCATTTCCTTATGCTGATAAACACACTTTTGAGCCTGCTTCCCAACTTCATGAAAGATGGAGTCGGTAGGGCTCTTTCTTAAACACAAGTCTCTGTCACTTTCCTGATACTTTCAACACAACTTTGCAAAAGTCACTGCCTTCGTGACAGAAGTTTTGAGTTGTGAGATGCCCTCTGTCCAGTGTTCTTACCCGCTGCTATGTTTATGGCGCTTTCCTTAAAGTACAACAAACAAGGAAGAAAACCCTGGTAACTGTCATGCAGCACGATGTGCGTTGCGACTGCAGTCTACCTACGCAGACTGGGGTCTCTGAATTCAGTGCATGGCACTTCCTTCGCTCCCTCACACCCACTGCTTCAAATGCTTCCCTCTTCACGACAGACGAAGGGAGCTGAGAGACGGTTTCTATGCAGTGTTCGGACATCCTGTTAAGCACGGGGCACTATCTTCCTGCTTTCACGCACACTTCTGAAACGCTTCCGTGATCACAAAAGAAGGTGTGCACTGCAAGACGCTTTCCACAGAGTGTTCCTTCTTTCAGTTAAGTAGACGGCACCGCTCTCATTAGGTTTTCTTACACGGTTCTGCAAATGCTTCCATCTTCAAGGCGGACGATGTGAGTTGGAAGATGGCTTGGACACAATGTTCTTCCTTAAGGATTGGTTAGTGGCCCTTTCCTTCTGCTTTCATTCACACTCCGAGACATGCTTCCTTCATCATAGACCATGTGAATTGGAAGACCCTTTCTCCGTATACCCTCTTCTTACTGAGAGGGACGTCTATGGCCGTTTCCTTCAGGTTCTACACACGCACCGGGTAACCCTTGTATCTTCACTGGCTAATGTTGCCGTCTCTCTACCACACAACGTCGCGTCGCTGAATGGAATGATGGCACTGGCTTTTCGTATTCACCCAAGATTTTCGAACGGCCTCCCTCTTCGTGAGAGGTGTGAGTGGAGAGATGCTGTCTCTGTGGTGTTCTTACGTAGTTAAACGAAGGGCATGAACTTGATGCGTGCAGCCACGGTTTTGCCTAATGCTCCCGGTTCCTGGCACCACGTGTGAGGTGCAAGATGCTTCATTCAGAGTGCTCTCCTAGCGTCAAGTCGGTGACGCGATCGATAGGCATTCATAGACACTCTTTTGAAACATTTGCCATCGTCGCAACAGAAGATGTGAACTGGAAGGTGGTGTCTATTCGGTGTTCTTTCTGCGACTTGTGTATATGGCACCTTCATTAACGGACAGCACATGTATTGGAAAACGCGTGGGTACACAACGGGTCACGGTGTGAGTTCGCTGGGGCCTTCTACCAACACGGACTTGGTCCTTACCACTAAGTAGTGAGACCCTCTCCTCCTCCACTCACACTTCTGCAAGTAATACCCGATTGTTATATAGGATGTGCGTTGGAAGATCTTTTCTGAAGGGTGTTCTGACGTCAGCATAGGGCAGGTTCCTTATGATTTCATACACACTTCAGAAACACAGCCCTCTTCATGGAGGTAGATTGGACCTGGAAGCCTGTCTCTAGACAGTGCTCTTTCTCCGTGTTACGCGTATGCCACGTCTCCTGTCATTAAACGCATGTATTTTAGAACGCTGCTCCCTCCATGAATCACGATACCAGAAGTAGCATTTTCTGTACAGAATCTTGGTTCTCAGAGTTTCGTAAGTGTCATAGCTTTCCACGTCTCCTCACCCTCGAGCATAGGCTTCCAGCTTCATGAGAGACGGTGAGAGTTTCAGATCGTTTTCCAGGGAGTTCTTTCAGAACGTTAAGCGTGCGTTCATTTCCTTATGCTGATAAACACACTTTTGAGCCTGCTTCCCAACTTCATGAAAGATGGAGTCGGTAGGGCTCTTTCTTAAACACAAGTCTCTGTCACTTTCCTGATGCTTTCAACACAACTTTGCAAAAGTCACTGCCTTCGTGACAGAAGTTTTGAGTTGTGAGATGCCCTCTGTCCAGTGTTCTTACCCGCTGCTATGTTTATGGCGCTTTCCTTAAAGTACAACAAACAAGGAAGAAAACCCTGGTAACTGTCATGCAGCAGGATGTGCCTTGCGACTGCAGTCTACCTACGCAGACTGGGGTCTCTGAATTCAGTGCATGGCACTTCCTTCGCTCCCTCACACCCACTGCTTCAAATGCTTCCCTCTTCACGACAGACGAAAGGAGCTGAGAGACGGTTTCTATGCAGTGTTCGGACATCCTGTTAAGCTCGGGGCACTATCTTCCTGCTTTCACGCACACTTCTGAAACGCTTCCGTGATCACAAAAGAAGGTTTGCACTGCAAGACGCTTTCCACAGAGTGGTCCTTCTTTCAGTTAAGTAGACGGCACCGCTCTCATTAGGTTTTCTTACACGGTTCTGCAAATGCTTCCATCTTCAAGGCGGACGATGTGAGTTGGAAGATGGCTTGGACACAATGTTCTTCCTTAAGGATTGGTTAGTGGCCCTTTCCTTGTGCTTTCATTCACACTCCGAGACATGCTTCCTTCATCATGACAGACGATGTGAATTGGAAGACCCTTTCTCCGTATACCCTCTTCTTACTGAGAGGGACGTCTATGGCCGTTTCCTTCAGGTTCTACACACGCACCGGGTAACCCTTGTATCTTCACTGGCTAATGTTGCCGTCTCTCTACCACACAACGTCGCGTCGCTGAATGGAATGATGGCACTGGCTTTTCGTATTCACCCAAGATTTTCGAACGGCCTCCCTCTTCGTGAGAGGTGTGAGTGGAGAGATGCTGTCTCTGTGGTGTTCTTACGTAGTTAAACGAAGGGCATGAACTTGATGCGTGCAGCCACGGTTTTGCCTAATGCTCCCGGTTCCTGGCACCACGTGTGAGGTGCAAGATGCTTCATTCAGAGTGCTCTCCTAGCGTCAAGTCGGTGACGCGATCGATAGGCATTCATAGACACTCTTTTGAAACATTTGCCATCGTCGCAACAGAAGATGTGAACTGGAAGGTGGTGTCTATTCGGTGTTCTTTCTGCGACTTGTGTATATGGCACCTTCATTAACGGACAGCACATGTATTGGAAAACGCGTGGGTACACAACGGGTCACGGTGTGAGTTCGCTGGGGCCTTCTACCAACACGGACTTGGTCCTTACCACTAAGTAGTGAGACCCTCTTCTCCTCCACTCACACTTCTGCAAGTAATACCCGATTGTTATATAGGATGTGCGTTGGAAGATCTTTTCTGAAGGGTGTTCTGACGTCAGCATAGGGCAGGTTCCTTATGATTTCATACACACTTCAGAAACACAGCCCTCTTCATGGAGGTAGATTGGACCTGGAAGGCTGTCTCTAGACAGTGCTCTTTCTCCGTGTTACGCGTATGCCACGTCTCCTGTCATTAAACGCATGTATTTTAGAACGCTGCTCCCTCCATGAATCACGATACCAGAAGTAGCATTTTCTGTACAGAATCTTGGTTCTCAGAGTTTCGTAAGTGTCATAGCTTTCCACGTCTCCTCACCCTCGAGCATAGGCTTCCAGCTTCATGAGAGACGGTGAGAGTTTCAGATCGTTTTCCAGGGAGTTCTTTCAGAACGTTAAGCGTGCGTTCATTTCCTTATGCTGATAAACACACTTTTGAGCCTGCTTCCCAACTTCATGAAAGATGGAGTCGGTAGGGCTCTTTCTTAAACACAAGTCTCTGTCACTTTCCTGATGCTTTCAACACAACTTTGCAAAAGTCACTGCCTTCGTGACAGAAGTTTTGAGTTGTGAGATGCCCTCTGTCCAGTGTTCTTACCCGCTGCTATGTTTATGGCGCTTTCCTTAAAGTACAACAAACAAGGAAGAAAACCCTGGTAACTGTCATGCAGCAGGATGTGCCTTGCGACTGCAGTCTACCTACGCAGACTGGGGTCTCTGAATTCAGTGCATGGCACTTCCTTCGCTCCCTCACACCCACTGCTTCAAATGCTTCCCTCTTCACGACAGACGAAAGGAGCTGAGAGACGGTTTCTATGCAGTGTTCGGACATCCTGTTAAGCTCGGGGCACTATCTTCCTGCTTTCACGCACACTTCTGAAACGCTTCCGTGATCACAAAAGAAGGTTTGCACTGCAAGACGCTTTCCACAGAGTGGTCCTTCTTTCAGTTAAGTAGACGGCACCGCTCTCATTAGGTTTTCTTACACGGTTCTGCAAATGCTTCCATCTTCAAGGCGGACGATGTGAGTTGGAAGATGGCTTGGACACAATGTTCTTCCTTAAGGATTGGTTAGTGGCCCTTTCCTTGTGCTTTCATTCACACTCCGAGACATGCTTCCTTCATCATGACAGACGATGTGAATTGGAAGACCCTTTCTCCGTATACCCTCTTCTTACTGAGAGGGACGTCTATGGCCGTTTCCTTCAGGTTCTACACACGCACCGGGTAACCCTTGTATCTTCACTGGCTAATGTTGCCGTCTCTCTACCACACAACGTCGCGTCGCTGAATGGAATGATGGCACTGGCTTTTCATATTCACACAAGCTTTTCGAAAAGCCTCCCTCTTCGTGAGAGGTGTGAGTGGAGAGATGTTGTCTCTGTGGTGTTCTTACGTAGTTAAACGAAGGGCATGAACTTGATGCGTGCAGCCACGGTTTTGCCTAATGCTCCCGGTTCCTGGCACCACGTGTGAGGTGCAAGATGCTTCATTCAGAGTGCTCTCCTAGCGTCAAGTCGGTGACGCGATCGATAGGCATTCATAGACACTCTTTTGAAACACTTGCCATCGTCGCAACAGAAGATGTGAACTGGAAGGTGGTGTCTATTCGGTGTTCTTTCTGCGACTTGTGTATATGGCACCTTCATTAAGGGTCAGCACATGTATTGGAAAACGCGTGGGTACACAATGGGTCACGGTGTGAGTTCGCTGGGGCCTTCTAGCAACACGGACTTGGTCCTCACCACTAAGTAGAGAGACCCTCTCCTCCTCCACTCACACTTCTGCAAGTAATTCCAGATTGTTAGAAAGGATGTGCGTTGGAAGATCTTTTCTGAAGGGTGTTCTGACGTCAGCATAGAGCAGGTTCCTTATGATTTCATACACACTTCAGAAACACAGCCCTCTTCATGGAGGTAGATTGGATCTGGAAGGCTGTCTCTAGACAGTGCTCTTTCTCCGTGTTACGCGTATGCCACGTCTCCTGTCATTAAACGCATGTATTTTAGAACGCTGCTCCCTCCATGAATCACGATACCAGAAGTAGCATTTTCTGTACAGAAGCTTGGTTCTCAGAGTTTCGTAAGTGTCATAGCTTTCCACGTCTCCTCACCCTCGATCATAGGCTTCCAGCTTCATGAGAGACGGTGAGAGTTTCAGATCGTTTTCCAGGGAGTTCTTTCAGAACGTTAATCGTACGTTCATTTCCTTATGCTGATAAACACACTTTTGAGTCTGCTTCCCAACTTCATGAAAAATGGAGTCGGTAGGACTCTTTCTTAAAGATATGTCTCTGTCACTTTCCTGATGCTTTCAACACAACCTTGCAAAAGTCTCTGCCTTCGTGACAGAAGTTGTGAGATGTGAGATGCCCTCTGTCCAGTATTCTTACCCGCTGCTATGTTTATGGCACTTTCCTTAAAGTTCAACAGACAGGGAAGAAAACCCTGGTAACTGTCATGCAGCAGGATGTGCGTTGCGACTGCAGTCTTCCTACCCAGACAGGGTTCTCTGTATCAGTGCATGGCACTTCCTTCGCTCTTTCACACCCACTGCTGCAAATGCTTCCCTCTTCACGACAGACGAAGGGAGCTCAGAGATGGTTTCTATGCAGTGTTCGGACATTGCGTTAAGCTCGGGGGCACTATCTTCCTGCTTTCACGCACACTTCTGAAACGCTTCCGTGATCAAAAAAGAAGGGGTGCTCTGCAAGACGCTTTTCACAGAGTGTTCCTTCTTTCAGTTAAGTAGACGGCACAGGCTCATTAGGTTTTCTTGCACGGTTCTGCAAATGCTTCCATCTTCAAGGCGGACGATGTGAGTTGAAAGATGGCTTCGACACAATATTCTTCCTTAAGGATTGGCTAGTGGCCCTTTCCTTGTGCTTTCAGTCACACTCCGAAACATGTTTCCTTCATCATGACAGACGATGTGAATTGGAAGACCCTTTCTCCGTATACCCTCTTCTTACTGAGAGGGACGTCTATGGCCGTTTCCTTCAGGTTCTACACACGCACCAGGTAACCCTTGTATCTTCACTGGCTAATGTTGCCGTCTCTCTACCACACAACGTCGCGTCGCTGAATGGAATGATGGCACTGGCTTTTCGTATTCACACAAGCTTTTTGAACGGCCTCCCTCTTCGTGACAGGTGTGAGTGGAGAAAGGCTGTCTCTGTGGTGTTCTTACGTAGTTAAACGTAGGGCATGAACTCGATGCGTGCAGCCACGGTTTTGCCTAATGCTCCCGGTTCCTGGCACCATGTGTGAGGTGCAAGATGCTTAATTCAGAGTGCTCTCCTAGAGTCAAGTCGGTGACGCGATCGATAGGCATTCATAGACACTCTTTTGAAACACTTGCCATCGTCGCAACAGAAGATGTGAACTGGAAGGTGGTGTCTATTCGGTGTTCTTTCTGCGACTTGTGTATATGGCACCTTCATTAAGGGTCAGCACATGTATTGGAAAACGCGTGGGTACACAATGGGTCACGGTGTGAGTTCGCTGGGGCCTTCTAGCAACACGGACTTGGTCCTTACCACTAAGTAGTGAGACCCTCTCCTCCTCCACTCACACTTCTGCAAGTAATACCCGATTGTTATATAGGATGTGCGTTGGAAGATCTTTTCTGAAGGGTGTTCTGACGTCAGCATAGAGCAGGTTCCTTATGATTTCATACACACTTCGAAACACAGCCCTCTTCATGCAGGTAGATTGGACCTGGAAGGCTGTCTCTAGACAGTGCTCTTTCTCCGTGTTACGCGTATGCCACGTCTCCTGTCATTAAACGCATGTATTTTAGAACGCTGCTCCCTCCATGAATCACGATACCAGAAGTAGCATTTTCTGTACAGAATCTTGGTTTTCAGAATTTCGTGTCATAGTTCCACGTCTCCTCACCCTCGAGCATAGGCTTCCAGCTTCATGAGAGACGGTGAGAGTTTCAGATCGTTTTCCAGGGAGTTCTTTCAGAACGTTAAGCGTGCGTTCATTTCCTTATGCTGATAAACACACTTTTGAGCCTGCTTCCCAACTTCATGAAAGATGGAGTCGGTAGGGCTCTTTCTTAAACACAAGTCTCTGTCACTTTCCTGATGCTTTCAACACAACTTTGCAAAAGTCACTGCCTTCGTGACAGAAGTTTTGAGTTGTGAGATGCCCTCTGTCCAGTGTTCTTACCCGCTGCTATGTTTATGGCGCTTTCCTTAAAGTACAACAAACAAGGAAGAAAACCCTGGTAACTGTCATGCAGCACGATGTGCGTTGCGACTGCAGTCTACCTACGCAGACTGGGGTCTCTGAATTCAGTGCATGGCACTTCCTTCGCTCCCTCACACCCACTGCTTCAAATGCTTCCCTCTTCACGACAGACGAAGGGAGCTGAGAGACGGTTTCTATGCAGTGTTCGGACATCCTGTTAAGCACGGGGCACTATCTTCCTGCTTTCACGCACACTTCTGAAACGCTTCCGTGATCACAAAAGAAGGTGTGCACTGCAAGACGCTTTCCACAGAGTGTTCCTTCTTTCAGTTAAGTAGACGGCACCGCTCTCATTAGGTTTTCTTACACGGTTCTGCAAATGCTTCCATCTTCAAGGCGGACGATGTGAGTTGGAAGATGGCTTGGACACAATGTTCTTCCTTAAGGATTGGTTAGTGGCCCTTTCCTTCTGCTTTCATTCACACTCCGAGACATGCTTCCTTCATCATAGACCATGTGAATTGGAAGACCCTTTCTCCGTATACCCTCTTCTTACTGAGAGGGACGTCTATGGCCGTTTCCTTCAGGTTCTACACACGCACCGGGTAACCCTTGTATCTTCACTGGCTAATGTTGCCGTCTCTCTACCACACAACGTCGCGTCGCTGAATGGAATGATGGCACTGGCTTTTCGTATTCACCCAAGATTTTCGAACGGCCTCCCTCTTCGTGAGAGGTGTGAGTGGAGAGATGCTGTCTCTGTGGTGTTCTTACGTAGTTAAACGAAGGGCATGAACTTGATGCGTGCAGCCACGGTTTTGCCTAAAGCTCCCGGTTCCTGGCACCACGTGTGAGGTGCAAGATGCTTCATTCAGAGTGCTCTCCTAGCGTCAAGTCGGTGACGCGATCGATAGGCATTCATAGACACTCTTTTGAAACATTTGCCATCGTCGCAACAGAAGATGTGAACTGGAAGGTGGTGTCTATTCGGTGTTCTTTCTGCGACTTGTGTATATGGCACCTTCATTAAGGGACAGCACATGTATTGGAAAACGCGTGGGTACACAACGGGTCACGGTGTGAGTTCGCTGGGGCCTTCTAGCAACACGGACTACGTCCTCACCACTAAGTAGAGAGACACTCTCCTCCTCCACTTACACTTCTGCAAGTAATTCCAAATTGTTACATAAGATGTGCGTTGGAAGATCTTTTCTGAAGGGTGTTCTGACGTCAGCATAGAGCAGGTTCCTTATGATTTCATACACACTTCAGAAACACAGCCCTCTTCATGGAGGTAGATTGGACCTGGAAGGCTGTCTCTAGACAGTGCTCTTTCTCCGTGTTACGCGTATGGCACGTCTCCTGTCATTAAACGCATGTATTTTAGAACGCTGCTCCCTCCATGAATCACGATACCAGAAGTAGCATTTTCTGTACAGAATCTTGGTTCTCAGAGTTTCGTAAGTGTCACAGCTTTCCACGTCTCCTCACCCTCGAGCATAGGCTTCCAGCTTCATGAGAGACAGTGAGAGTTTCAGATCGTTTTCCAGGGAGTTCTTTCAGAACGTTAAGCGTGCGTTCATTTCCTTATGCTGATAAACACACTTTTGAGCCTGCTTCCCAACTTCATGAAAGATGGAGTCGGTAGGGCTCTTTCTTAAACACAAGTCTCTGTCACTTTCCTGATGCTTTCAACACAACTTTGCAAAAGTCACTGCCTTCGTGACAGAAGTTTTGAGTTGTGAGATGCCCTCTGTCCAGTGTTCTTACCCGCTGCTATGTTTATGGCGCTTTCCTTAAAGTACAACAAACAAGGAAGAAAACCCTGGTAACTGTCATGCAGCAGGATGTGCCTTGCGACTGCAGTCTACCTAGGCAGCCTGGGGTCTCTGAATTCAGTGCATGGCACTTCCTTCGCTCCCTCACACCCACTGCTTCAAATGCTTCCCTCTTCACGACAGACGAAGGGAGCTGAGAGACGGTTTCTATGCAGTGTTCGGACATCCTGTTAAGCACGGGGCACTATCTTCCTGCTTTCACGCACACTTCTGAAACGCTTCCGTGATCACAAAAGAAGGTGTGCACTGCAAGACGCTTTCCACAGAGTGTTCCTTCTTTCAGTTAAGTAGACGGCACCGCTCTCATTAGGTTTTCTTACACGGTTCTGCAAATGCTTCCATCTTCAAGGCGGACGATGTGAGTTGGAACATGGCTTGGACACAATGTTCTTCCTTAAGGATTGGTTAGTGGCCCTTTCCTTGTGCTTTCATTCACACTCCGAGACATGCTTCCTTCATCATGACAGACGATGTGAATTGGAAGACCCTTTCTCCGTATACCCTCTTCTTACTGAGAGGGACGTCTATGGCCGTTTCCTTCAGGTTCTACACACGCACCGGGTAACCCTTGTATCTTCACTGGCTAATGTTGCCGTCTCTCTACCACACAACGTCGCGTCGCTGAATGGAATGATGGCACTGGCTTTTCATATTCACACAAGCTTTTCGAAAAGCCTCCCTCTTCGTGAGAGGTGTGAGTGGAGAGATGCTGTCTCTGTGGTGTTCTTACGTAGTTAAACGAAGGGCATGAACTTGATGCGTGCAGCCACGGTTTTGCCTAATGCTCCCGGTTCCTGGCACCACGTGTGAGGTGCAAGATGCTTCATTCAGAGTGCTCTCCTAGCGTCAAGTCGGTGACACGATCGATAGGCATTCATAGACACTCTTTTGAAACACTTGCCATCGTCGCAACAGAAGATGTGAACTGGAAGGTGGTGTCTATTCGGTGTTCTTTCTGCGACTTGTGTATATGGCACCTTCATTAAGGGTCAGCACATGTATTGGAAAACGCGTGGGTACACAATGGGTCACGGTGTGAGTTCGCTGGGGCCTTCTAGCAACACGGACTTGGTCCTCACCACTAAGTAGAGAGACCCTCTCCTCCTCCACTCACACTTCTGCAAGTAATTCCAGATTGTTAGAAAGGATGTGCGTTGGAAGATCTTTTCTGAAGGGTGTTCTGACGTCAGCATAGAGCAGGTTCCTTATGATTTCATACACACTTCAGAAACACAGCCCTCTTCATGGAGGTAGATTGGATCTGGAAGGCTGTCTCTAGACAGTGCTCTTTCTCCGTGTTACGCGTATGGCACGTCTCCTGTCATTAAACTCAGGTATTTTAGAACGCTGCTCCCTCCATGAATCACGATATCAGAAGTAGCATTTTCTGTACAGAAGCTTGGTTCTCAGAGTTTCGTAAGTGTCATAGCTTTCCATGTCTCCTCACCCTCGATCATAGGCTTCCAGCTTCATGAGAGACGGTGAGAGTTTCAGATCGTTTTCCAGGGAGTTCTTTCAGAACGTTAATCGTACGTTCATTTCCTTATGCTGATAAACACACTTCTGAGTCTGCTTCCCAACTTCATGAAAAATGGAGTCGGTAGGACTCTTTCTTAAAGATATGTCTCTGTGACTTTCCTGATGCTTTCAACACAACCTTGCAAAAGTCTCTGCCTTCGTGACAGAAGTTGTGAGATGTGAGATGCCCTCTGTCCAGTATTCTTACCCGCTGCTATGTTTATGGCACTTTCCTTAAAGTTCAACAGACAGGGAAGAAAACCCTGGTAACTGTCATGCAAGCAGGATGTGCGTTGCGACTGCAGTCTTCCTACCCAGACAGGGTTCTCTGTATCAGTGCATGGCACTTCCTTCGCTCTTTCACACCCACTGCTGCAAATGCTTCCCTCTTCACGACAGACGAAGGGAGCTCAGAGATGGTTTCTATGCAGTGTTCGGACATTGCGTTAAGCTCGGGGGCACTATCTTCCTGCTTTCACGCACACTTCTGAAACGCTTCCGTGATCAAAAAAGAAGGGGTGCTCTGCAAGACGCTTTTCACAGAGTGTTCCTTCTTTCAGTTAAGTAGACGGCACAGGCTCATTAGGTTTTCTTGCACGGTTCTGCAAATGCTTCCATCTTCAAGGCGGACGATGTGAGTTGAAAGATGGCTTCGACACAATATTCTTCCTTAAGGATTGGCTAGTGGCCCTTTCCTTGTGCTTTCAGTCACACTCCGAAACATGTTTCCTTCATCATGACAGACGATGTGAATTGGAAGACCCTTTCTCCGTATACCCTCTTCTTACTGAGAGGGACGTCTATGGCCGTTTCCTTCAGGTTCTACACACGCACCAGGTAACCCTTGTATCTTCACTGGCTAATGTTGCCGTCTCTCTACCACACAACGTCGCGTCGCTGAATGGAATGATGGCACTGGCTTTTCGTATTCACACAAGCTTTTTGAACGGCCTCCCTCTTCGTGACAGGTGTGAGTGGAGAAAGGCTGTCTCTGTGGTGTTCTTACGTAGTTAAACGTAGGGCATGAACTCGATGCGTGCAGCCACGGTTTTTCCTAATGCTCCCGGTTCCTGGCACCATGTGTGAGGTGCAAGATGCTTAATTCAGAGTGCTCTCCTAGAGTCAAGTCGGTGACGCGATCGATAGGCATTCATAGACACTCTTTTGAAACACTTGCCATCGTCGCAACAGAAGATGTGAACTGGAAGGTGGTGTCTATTCGGTGTTCTTTCTGCGACTTGTGTATATGGCACCTTCATTAAGGGTCAGCACATGTATTGGAAAAAGCGTGGGTACACAATGGGTCACGGTGTGAGTTCGCTGGGGCCTTCTAGCAACACGGACTTGGTCCTTACCACTAAGTAGTGAGACCCTCTCCTCCTCCACTCACACTTCTGCAAGTAATACCCGATTGTTATATAGGATGTGCGTTGGAAGATCTTTTCTGAAGGGTGTTCTGACGTCAGCATAGAGCAGGTTCCTTATGATTTCATACACACTTCGAAACACAGCCCTCTTCATGCAGGTAGATTGGACCTGGAAGGCTGTCTCTAGACAGTGCTCTTTCTCCGTGTTACGCGTATGCCACGTCTCCTGTCATTAAACGCATGTATTTTAGAACGCTGCTCCCTCCATGAATCACGATACCAGAAGTAGCATTTTCTGTACAGAATCTTGGTTTTCAGAATTTCGTGTCATAGTTCCACGTCTCCTCACCCTCGAGCATAGGCTTCCAGCTTCATGAGAGACGGTGAGAGTTTCAGATAGTTTTCCAGGGAGTTCTTTCAGAACGTTAAGCGTGCGTTCATTTCCTTATGCTGATAAACACACTTTTGAGCCTGCTTCCCAACTTCATGAAAGATGGAGTCGGTAGGGCTCTTTCTTAAACACAAATCTCTGTCACTTTCCTGATGCTTTCAACACAACTTTGCAAAAGTCACTGCCTTCGTGACAGAAGTTTTGAGTTGTGAGATGCCCTCTGTCCAGTGTTCTTACCCGCTGCTATGTTTATGGCGCTTTCCTTAAAGTACAACAAACAAGGAAGAAAACCCTGGTAACTGTCATGCAGCACGATGTGCGTTGCGACTGCAGTCTACCTACGCAGACTGGGGTCTCTGAATTCAGTGCATGGCACTTCCTTCGCTCCCTCACACCCACTGCTTCAAATGCTTCCCTCTTCACGACAGACGAAGGGAGCTGAGAGACGGTTTCTATGCAGTGTTCGGACATCCTGTTAAGCACGGGGCACTATCTTCCTGCTTTCACGCACACTTCTGAAACGCTTCCGTGATCACAAAAGAAGGTGTGCACTGCAAGACGCTTTCCACAGAGTGTTCCTTCTTTCAGTTAAGTAGACGGCACCGCTCTCATTAGGTTTTCTTACACGGTTCTGCAAATGCTTCCATCTTCAAGGCGGACGATGTGAGTTGGAAGATGGCTTGGACACAATGTTCTTCCTTAAGGATTGGTTAGTGGCCCTTTCCTTCTGCTTTCATTCACACTCCGAGACATGCTTCCTTCATCATAGACGATGTGAATTGGAAGACCCTTTCTCCGTATACCCTCTTCTTACTGAGAGGGACGTCTATGGCCGTTTCCTTCAGGTTCTACACACGCACCGGGTAACCCTTATATCTTCACTGGCTAATGTTGCCGTCTCTCTACCACACAACGTCGCGTCGCTGAATGGAATGATGGCACTGGCTTTTCGTATTCACCCAAGATTTTCGAACGGCCTCCCTCTTCGTGAGAGGTGTGAGTGGAGAGATGCTGTCTCTGTGGTGTTCTTACGTAGTTAAACGAAGGGCATGAACTTGATGCGTGCAGCCACGGTTTTGCCTAAAGCTCCCGGTTCCTGGCACCACGTGTGAGGTGCAAGATGCTTCATTCAGAGTGCTCTCCTAGTGTCAAGTCGGTGACGCGATCGATAGGCATTCATAGACATTCTTTTGAAACATTTGCCATCGTCGCAACAGAAGATGTGAACTGGAAGGTGGTGTCTATTCGGTGTTCTTTCTGCGACTTGTGTATATGGCACCTTCATTAAGGGACAGCACATGTATTGGAAAACGCGTGGGTACACAACGGGTCACGGTGTGAGTTCGCTGGGGCCTTCTAGCAACACGGACTACGTCCTCACCACTAAGTAGAGAGACACTCTCCTCCTCCACTTACACTTCTGCAAGTAATTCCAAATTGTTACATAAGATGTGCGTTGGAAGATCTTTTCTGAAGGGTGTTCTGACGTCAGCATAGAGCAGGTTCCTTATGATTTCATACACACTTCAGAAACACAGCCCTCTTCATGCAGGTAGATTGGACCTGGAAGGCTGTCTCTAGACAGTGCTCTTTCTCCGTGTTACGCGTATGGCACGTCTCCTGTCATTAAACGCATGTATTTTAGAACGCTGCTCCCTCCATGAATCACGATACCAGAAGTAGCATTTTCTGTACAGAATCTTGGTTCTCAGAATTTCGTGTCATAGTTCCACGTCTCCTCACCCTCGAGCATAGGCTTCCAGCTTCATGAGAGACGGTGAGAGTTTCAGATCGTTTTCCAGGGAGTTCTTTCAGAACGTTAAGCGTGCGTTCATTTCCTTATGCTGATAAACACACTTTTGAGCCTGCTTCCCAACTTCATGAAAGATGGAGTCGGTAGGGCTCTTTCTTAAACACAAGTCTCTGTCACTTTCCTGATGCTTTCAACACAACTTTGCAAAAGTCACTGCCTTCGTGACAGAAGTTTTGAGTTGTGAGATGCCCTCTGTCCAGTGTTCTTACCCGCTGCTATGTTTATGGCGCTTTCCTTAAAGTACAACAAACAAGGAAGAAAACCCTGGTAACTGTCATGCAGCACGATGTGCGTTGCGACTGCAGTCTACCTACGCAGACTGGGGTCTCTGAATTCAGTGCATGGCACTTCCTTCGCTCCCTCACACCCACTGCTTCAAATGCTTCCCTCTTCACGACAGATGAAGGGAGCTGAGAGACGGTTTCTATGCAGTGTTCGGACATCCTGTTAAGCACGGGGCACTATCTTCCTGCTTTCACGCACACTTCTGAAACGCTTCCGTGATCACAAAAGAAGGTGTGCACTGCAAGACGCTTTCCACAGAGTGTTCCTTCTTTCAGTTAAGTAGACGGCACCGCTCTCATTAGGTTTTCTTACACGGTTCTGCAAATGCTTCCATCTTCAAGGCGGATGATGTGAGTTGGAAGATGGCTTGGACACAATGTTCTTCCTTAAGGATTGGTTAGTGGCCCTTTCCTTCTGCTTTCATTCACACTCCGAGACATGCTTCCTTCATCATGACAGACGATGTGAATTGGAAGACCCTTTCTCCGTATACCCTCTTCTTACTGAGAGGGACGTCTATGGCCGTTTCCTTCAGGTTCTACACACGCACCGGGTAACCCTTGTATCTTCACTGGCTAATGTTGCCGTCTCTCTACCACACAACGTCGCGTCGCTGAATGGAATGATGGCACTGGCTTTTCGTATTCACACAAGCTTTTCGAACGGCCTCCCTCTTCGTGACAGGTGTGAGTGGAGAGATGCTGTCTCTGTGGTGTTCTTACGTAGTTAAACGAAGGGCATGAACTTGATGCGTGCAGCCACGGTTTTGCCTAATGCTCCCGGTTCCTGGCACCACGTGTGAGGTGCAAGATGCTTAATTCAGAGTGCTCTCCTAGCGTCAAGTCGGTGACGCGATCGATAGGCATTCATAGACACTCTTTTGAAACACTTGCCATCGTCGCAACAGAAGATGTGAACTGGAAGGTGGTGTCTATTCGGTGTTGTTTCTGCGACTTGTGTATATGGCACCTTCATTAAGGGACAGCACATGTATTGGAAAACGCGTGGGTACACAACGGGTCACGGTGTGAGTTCGCTGGGGCCTTCTAGCAACACGGACTACGTCCTCACCACTAAGTAGAGAGACCCTTTCCTCCTCCACTCACACTTCTGCAAGTAATTCCAAATTGTTACATAGGATGTGCGTTGGAAGATCTTTTCTGAAGGGTGTTCTGACGTCAGCATAGAGCAGGTTCCTTATGATTTCATACACACTTCAGAAACACAGCCCTCTTCATGCAGGTAGATTGGATCTGGAAGGCTGTCTCTAGACAGTGCTCTTTCTCCGTGTTACGCGTATGGCACGTCTCCTGTCATTAAACACAGGTATTTTAGAACGCTGCTCCCTCCATGAATCACGATATCAGAAGTAGCATTTTCTGTACAGAAGCTTGGTTCTCAGAGTTTCGGAAGTGTCATAGTTCCACGTCTCCTCACCCTCGAGCATAGGCTTCCAGCTTCATGAGAGACGGTGAGAGTTTCAGATCGTTTTCCAGGGAGTTCTTTCAGAACGTTAAGCATGCGTTCATTTCCTTATGCTGATAAACACACTTTTGAGCCTGCTTCCCAACTTCATGAAAGATGGAGTCGGTAGGGCTCTTTCTTAAACACAAATCTCTGTCACTTTCCTGATGCTTTCAACACAACTTTGCAAAAGTCTCTGCCTTCGTGACAGAAGTTGTGAGTTGTGAGATGCCCTCTGTCCGGTGTTCTTACCGGCCGCTAAGTTTTTGGCCCTTCCTTAAGGTTCAACACACAGGGAAGAAAACCCTGGTAACTGTCATGCAGCAGGATGTGCGTTGGGACTGCAGTCTACCTACCCAGACTGGGTTCTCTGAATTCAGTGCATGGCACTTCCTTCGCTCCCTCACACCCACTGCTGCAAATGCTTCCCTCTTCACGACAGACGACGGGAGCTGAGAGACGGTTTCTATGCAGTGTTCGGACATCGCGTTAAGCTCGGGGCACTATCTTCCTGCTTTCACGCACACTTCTGAAACGATTCCGTGATCACAAAAGAAGGTGTGCACTGCAAGACGCTTTCCACAGAGTGTTCCTTCTTTCAGTTAAGTAGACGGCACCACTCTCCTTAGGTTATCGTACAGGGTTCTGCAAATGCTTCCATCTTCAAGGCGGACGATGTGAGTTGGAAGATGGCTTGGACACAATGTTCTTCCTTAAGGATTGGTTAGTGGCCCTTTCCTTGTGCTTTCATTCACACTCCGAGACATGCTTCCTTCATCATGACAGACGATGTGAATTGGAAGACCCTTTCTCCGTATACCCTCTTCTTACTGAGAGGGACGTCTATGGCCGTTTCCTTCAGGTTCTACACACGCACCGGGTAACCCTTGTATCTTCACTGGCTAATGTTGCCGTCTCTCTACCACACAACGTCGCGTCGCTGAATGGAATGATGGCACTGGCTTTTCGTATTCACACAAGCTTTTTGAACGGCCTCCCTCTTCGTGACAGGTGTGAGTGGAGAGATGCTGTCTCTGTGGTGTTCTTACGTAGTTAAACGAAGGGCATGAACTTGATGCGTGCAGCCACGGTTTTGCCGAATGCTCCCGGTTCCTGGCACCACGTGTGAGGTGCAAGATGCTTAATTCAGAGTGCTCTCCTAGCGTCAAGTCGGTGACGCGATCGATAGGCATTCATAGACACTCTTTTGAAACACTTGCCATCGTCGCAACAGAAGATGTGAACTGGAAGGTGGTGTCTATTCGGTGTTCTTTCTGCGACTTGTGTATATGGCACCTTCATTAAGGGACAGCACATGTATTGGAAAACGCGTGGGTACACAACGGGTCACGGTGTGAGTTCGCTGGGGCCTTCTAGCAACACGGACTACGTCCTCACCACTAAGTAGAGAGACCCTTTCCTCCTCCACTCACACTTCTGCAAGTAATTCCAAATTGTTACATAGGATGTGCGTTGGAAGATCTTTTCTGAAGGGTGTTCTGACGTCAGCATAGAGCAGGTTCCTTATGATTTCATACACACTTCAGAAACACAGCCCTCTTCATGCAGGTAGATTGGATCTGGAAGGCTGTCTCTAGACAGTGCTCTTTCTCCGTGTTACGCGTATGGCACGTCTCCTGTCATTAAACACAGGTATTTTAGAACGCTGCTCCCTCCATGAATCACGATATCAGAAGTAGCATTTTCTGTACAGAAGCTTGGTTCTCAGAGTTTCGGAAGTGTCATAGTTCCACGTCTCCTCACCCTCGAGCATAGGCTTCCAGCTTCATGAGAGACGGTGAGAGTTTCAGATCGTTTTCCAGGGAGTTCTTTCAGAACGTTAAGCATGCGTTCATTTCCTTATGCTGATAAACAAACTTTTGAGCCTGCTTCCCAACTTCATGAAAGATGGAGTCGGTAGGGCTCTTTCTTAAACACAAATCTCTGTCACTTTCTTGATGCTTTCAACACAACTTTGCAAAAGTCTCTGCCTTCGTGACAGAAGTTGTGAGTTGTGAGATGCCCTCTGTCCGGTGTTCTTACCGGCCGCTAAGTTTTTGGCCCTTCCTTAAGGTTCAACACACAGGGAAGAAAACCCTGGTAACTGTCATGCAGCAGGATGTGCGTTGGGACTGCAGTCTACCTACCCAGACTGGGTTCTCTGAATTCAGTGCATGGCACTTCCTTCGCTCCCTCACACCCACTGCTGCAAATGCTTCCCTCTTCACGACAGACGACGGGAGCTGAGAGACGGTTTCTATGCAGTGTTCGGACATCGCGTTAAGCTCGGGGCACTATCTTCCTGCTTTCACGCACACTTCTGAAACGCTTCCGTGATCACAAAAGAAGGTGTGCACTGCAAGACGCTTTCCACAGAGTGTTCTTTCTTTCAGTTAAGTAGACGGCACCACTCTCCTTAGGTTATCGTACAGGGTTCTGCAAATGCTTCCATCTTCAAGGCGGACGATGTGAGTTGGAAGATGGCTTGGACACAATGTTCTTCCTTAAGGATTGGTTAGTGGCCCTTTCCTTGTGCTTTCATTCACACTCCGAGACATGCTTCCTTCATCATGACAGACGATGTGAATTGGAAGACCCTTTCTCCGTATACCCTCTTCTTACTGAGAGGGACGTCTATGGCCGTTTCCTTCAGGTTCTACACACGCACCGGGTAACCCTTGTATCTTCACTGGCTAATGTTGCCGTCTCTCTACCACACAACGTCGCGTCGCTGAATGGAATGATGGCACTGGCTTTTCGTATTCACACAAGCTTTTCGAACGGCCTCCCTCTTCGTGACAGGTGTGAGTGGAGAGATGCTGTCTCTGTGGTGTTCTTACGTAGTTAAACGAAGGGCATGAACTTGATGCGTGCAGCCACGGTTTTGCCTAATGCTCCCGGTTCCTGGCACCACGTGTGAGGTGCAAGATGCTTAATTCAGAGTGCTCTCCTAGCGTCAAGTCGGTGACGCGATCGATAGGCATTCATAGACACTCTTTTGAAACACTTGCCATCGTCGCAACAGAAGATGTGAACTGGAAGGTGGTGTCTATTCGGTGTTGTTTCTGCGACTTGTGTATATGGCACCTTCATTAAGGGACAGCACATGTATTGGAAAACGCGTGGGTACACAACGGGTCACGGTGTGAGTTCGCTGGGGCCTTCTAGCAACACGGACTACGTCCTCACCACTAAGTAGAGAGACCCTTTCCTCCTCCACTCACACTTCTGCAAGTAATTCCAAATTGTTACATAGGATGTGCGTTGGAAGATCTTTTCTGAAGGGTGTTCTGACGTCAGCATAGAGCAGGTTCCTTATGATTTCATACACACTTCAGAAACACAGCCCTCTTCATGCAGGTAGATTGGATCTGGAAGGCTGTCTCTAGACAGTGCTCTTTCTCCGTGTTACGCGTATGGCACGTCTCCTGTCATTAAACACAGGTATTTTAGAACGCTGCTCCCTCCATGAATCACGATATCAGAAGTAGCATTTTCTGTACAGAAGCTTGGTTCTCAGAGTTTCGGAAGTGTCATAGTTCCACGTCTCCTCACCCTCGAGCATAGGCTTCCAGCTTCATGAGAGACGGTGAGAGTTTCAGATCGTTTTCCAGGGAGTTCTTTCAGAACGTTAAGCATGCGTTCATTTCCTTATGCTGATAAACACACTTTTGAGCCTGCTTCCCAACTTCATGAAAGATGGAGTCGGTAGGGCTCTTTCTTAAACACAAATCTCTGTCACTTTCCTGATGCTTTCAACACAACTTTGCAAAAGTCTCTGCCTTCGTGACAGAAGTTGTGAGTTGTGAGATGCCCTCTGTCCGGTGTTCTTACCGGCCGCTAAGTTTTTGGCCCTTCCTTAAGGTTCAACACACAGGGAAGAAAACCCTGGTAACTGTCATGCAGCAGGATGTGCGTTGGGACTGCAGTCTACCTACCCAGACTGGGTTCTCTGAATTCAGTGCATGGCACTTCCTTCGCTCCCTCACACCCACTGCTGCAAATGCTTCCCTCTTCACGACAGACGACGGGAGCTGAGAGACGGTTTCTATGCAGTGTTCGGACATCGCGTTAAGCTCGGGGCACTATCTTCCTGCTTTCACGCACACTTCTGAAACGATTCCGTGATCACAAAAGAAGGTGTGCACTGCAAGACGCTTTCCACAGAGTGTTCCTTCTTTCAGTTAAGTAGACGGCACCACTCTCCTTAGGTTATCGTACAGGGTTCTGCAAATGCTTCCATCTTCAAGGCGGACGATGTGAGTTGGAAGATGGCTTGGACACAATGTTCTTCCTTAAGGATTGGTTAGTGGCCCTTTCCTTGTGCTTTCATTCACACTCCGAGACATGCTTCCTTCATCATGACAGACGATGTGAATTGGAAGACCCTTTCTCCGTATACCCTCTTCTTACTGAGAGGGACGTCTATGGCCGTTTCCTTCAGGTTCTACACACGCACCGGGTAACCCTTGTATCTTCACTGGCTAATGTTGCCGTCTCTCTACCACACAACGTCGCGTCGCTGAATGGAATGATGGCACTGGCTTTTCGTATTCACACAAGCTTTTCGAACGGCCTCCCTCTTCGTGACAGGTGTGAGTGGAGAGATGCTGTCTCTGTGGTGTTCTTACGTAGTTAAACGAAGGGCATGAACTTGATGCGTGCAGCCACGGTTTTGCCGAATGCTCCCGGTTCCTGGCACCACGTGTGAGGTGCAAGATGCTTAATTCAGAGTGCTCTCCTAGCGTCAAGTCGGTGACGCGATCGATAGGCATTCATAGACACTCTTTTGAAACACTTGCCATCGTCGCAACAGAAGATGTGAACTGGAAGGTGGTGTCTATTCGGTGTTCTTTCTGCGACTTGTGTATATGGCACCTTCATTAAGGGACAGCACATGTATTGGAAAACGCGTGGGTACACAACGGGTCACGGTGTGAGTTCGCTGGGGCCTTCTAGCAACACGGACTACGTCCTCACCACTAAGTAGAGAGACCCTTTCCTCCTCCACTCACACTTCTGCAAGTAATTCCAAATTGTTACATAGGATGTGCGTTGGAAGATCTTTTCTGAAGGGTGTTCTGACGTCAGCATAGAGCAGGTTCCTTATGATTTCATACACACTTCAGAAACACAGCCCTCTTCATGCAGGTAGATTGGATCTGGAAGGCTGTCTCTAGACAGTGCTCTTTCTCCGTGTTACGCGTATGGCACGTCTCCTGTCATTAAACACAGGTATTTTAGAACGCTGCTCCCTCCATGAATCACGATATCAGAAGTAGCATTTTCTGTACAGAAGCTTGGTTCTCAGAGTTTCGGAAGTGTCATAGTTCCACGTCTCCTCACCCTCGAGCATAGGCTTCCAGCTTCATGAGAGACGGTGAGAGTTTCAGATCGTTTTCCAGGGAGTTCTTTCAGAACGTTAAGCATGCGTTCATTTCCTTATGCTGATAAACAAACTTTTGAGCCTGCTTCCCAACTTCATGAAAGATGGAGTCGGTAGGGCTCTTTCTTAAACACAAATCTCTGTCACTTTCTTGATGCTTTCAACACAACTTTGCAAAAGTCTCTGCCTTCGTGACAGAAGTTGTGAGTTGTGAGATGCCCTCTGTCCGGTGTTCTTACCGGCCGCTAAGTTTTTGGCCCTTCCTTAAGGTTCAACACACAGGGAAGAAAACCCTGGTAACTGTCATGCAGCAGGATGTGCGTTGGGACTGCAGTCTACCTACCCAGACTGGGTTCTCTGAATTCAGTGCATGGCACTTCCTTCGCTCCCTCACACCCACTGCTGCAAATGCTTCCCTCTTCACGACAGACGACGGGAGCTGAGAGACGGTTTCTATGCAGTGTTCGGACATCGCGTTAAGCTCGGGGCACTATCTTCCTGCTTTCACGCACACTTCTGAAACGCTTACGTGATCACAAAAGAAGGTGTGCACTGCAAGACGCTTTCCACAGAGTGTTCTTTCTTTCAGTTAAGTAGACGGCACCACTCTCCTTAGGTTATCGTACAGGGTTCTGCAAATGCTTCCATCTTCAAGGCGGACGATGTGAGTTGGAAGATGGCTTGGACACAATGTTCTTCCTTAAGGATTGGTTAGTGGCCCTTTCCTTGTGCTTTCATTCACACTCCGAGACATGCTTCCTTCATCATGACAGACGATGTGAATTGGAAGACCCTTTCTCCGTATACCCTCTTCTTACTGAGAGGGACGTCTATGGCCGTTTCCTTCAGGTTCTACACACGCACCGGGTAACCCTTGTATCTTCACTGGCTAATGTTGCCGTCTCTCTACCACACAACGTCGCGTCGCTGAATGGAATGATGGCACTGGCTTTTCGTATTCACACAAGCTTTTCGAACGGCCTCCCTCTTCGTGACAGGTGTGAGTGGAGAGATGCTGTCTCTGTGGTGTTCTTACGTAGTTAAACGAAGGGCATGAACTTGATGCGTGCAGCCACGGTTTTGCCTAATGCTCCCGGTTCCTGGCACCACGTGTGAGGTGCAAGATGCTTAATTCAGAGTGCTCTCCTAGCGTCAAGTCGGTGACGCGATCGATAGGCATTCATAGACACTCTTTTGAAACACTTGCCATCGTCGCAACAGAAGATGTGAACTGGAAGGTGGTGTCTATTCGGTGTTCTTTCTGCGACTTGTGTATATGGCACCTTCATTAAGGGACAGCACATGTATTGGAAAACGCGTGGGTACACAACGGGTCACGGTGTGAGTTCGCTGGGGCCTTCTAGCAACACGGACTACGTCCTCACCACTAAGTAGAGAGACCCTTTCCTCCTCCACTCACACTTCTGCAAGTAATTCCAAATTGTTACATAGGATGTGCGTTGGAAGATCTTTTCTGAAGGGTGTTCTGACGTCAGCATAGAGCAGGTTCCTTATGATTTCATACACACTTCAGAAACACAGCCCTCTTCATGCAGGTAGATTGGATCTGGAAGGCTGTCTCTAGACAGTGCTCTTTCTCCGTGTTACGCGTATGGCACGTCTCCTGTCATTAAACACAGGTATTTTAGAACGCTGCTCCCTCCATGAATCACGATATCAGAAGTAGCATTTTCTGTACAGAAGCTTGGTTCTCAGAGTTTCGGAAGTGTCATAGTTCCACGTCTCCTCACCCTCGAGCATAGGCTTCCAGCTTCATGAGAGACGGTGAGAGTTTCAGATCGTTTTCCAGGGAGTTCTTTCAGAACGTTAAGCATGCGTTCATTTCCTTATGCTGATAAACACACTTTTGAGCCTGCTTCCCAACTTCATGAAAGATGGAGTCGGTAGGGCTCTTTCTTAAACACAAATCTCTGTCACTTTCCTGATGCTTTCAACACAACTTTGCAAAAGTCTCTGCCTTCGTGACAGAAGTTGTGAGTTGTGAGATGCCCTCTGTCCGGTGTTCTTACCGGCCGCTAAGTTTTTGGCCCTTCCTTAAGGTTCAACACACAGGGAAGAAAACCCTGGTAACTGTCATGCAGCAGGATGTGCGTTGGGACTGCAGTCTACCTACCCAGACTGGGTTCTCTGAATTCAGTGCATGGCACTTCCTTCGCTCCCTCACACCCACTGCTGCAAATGCTTCCCTCTTCACGACAGACGACGGGAGCTGAGAGACGGTTTCTATGCAGTGTTCGGACATCGCGTTAAGCTCGGGGCACTATCTTCCTGCTTTCACGCACACTTCTGAAACGCTTCCGTGATCACAAAAGAAGGTGTGCACTGCAAGACGCTTTCCACAGAGTGTTCCTTCTTTCAGTTAAGTAGACGGCACCACTCTCCTTAGGTCATCGTACAGGGTTCTGCAAATGCTTCCATCTTCAAGGCGGACGATGTGAGTTGGAAGATGGCTTGGACACAATGTTCTTCCTTAAGGATTGGTTAGTGGCCCTTTCCTTGTGCTTTCATTCACACTCCGAGACATGCTTCCTTCATCATGACAGACGATGTGAATTGGAAGACCCTTTCTCCGTATACCCTCTTCTTACTGAGAGGGACGTCTATGGCCGTTTCCTTCAGGTTCTACACACGCACCGGGTAACCCTTGTATCTTCACTGGCTAATGTTGCCGTCTCTCTACCACACAACGTCGCGTCGCTGAATGGAATGATGGCACTGGCTTTTCGTATTCACACAAGCTTTTCGAACGGCCTCCCTCTTCGTGACAGGTGTGAGTGGAGAGATGCTGTCTCTGTGGTGTTCTTACGTAGTTAAACGAAGGGCATGAACTTGATGCGTGCAGCCACGGTTTTGCCTAATGCTCCCGGTTCCTGGCACCACGTGTGAGGTGCAAGATGCTTAATTCAGAGTGCTCTCCTAGCGTCAAGTCGGTGACGCGATCGATAGGCATTCATAGACACTCTTTTGAAACACTTGCCATCGTCGCAACAGAAGATGTGAACTGGAAGGTGGTGTCTATTCGGTGTTCTTTCTGCGACTTGTGTATATGGCACCTTCATTAAGGGACAGCACATGTATTGGAAAACGCGTGGGTACACAACGGGTCACGGTGTGAGTTCGCTGGGGCCTTCTAGCAACACGGACTACGTCCTCACCACTAAGTAGAGAGACCCTTTCCTCCTCCACTCACACTTCTGCAAGTAATACCCGATTGATATGTAGGATGTGCGTTGGAAGATTTTTTCTGAAGGGTGTTCTGACGTCAGCATAGGGCAGGTTCCTTATGATTTCATACACACTTCAGAAACACAGCCCTCTTCATGCAGGTAGATTGGACCTGGAAGGCTGTCTCTAGACAGTGCTCTTTCTCCGTGTTATGCGTATGCCACGTCTCCTGTCATTAAACGCATGTATTTTAGAACGCTGGTCCCTCCATGAATCACGATACCAGAAGTAGCATTTTCTGTACAGAAGCTTGGTTCTCAGAGTTTCGTAAGTGTCATAGCTTTCCACGTCTCCTCACCCTCGATCATAGGCTTCCAGCTTCATGAGAGACGGTGAGAGTTTCAGATCGTTTTCCAGGGAGTTCTTTCAGAACGTTAATCGTACGTTCATTTCCTTATGCTGATAAACACACTTTTGAGTCTGCTTCCCAACTTCATGAAAAATGGAGTCGGTAGGACTCTTTCTTAAAGATATGTCTCTGTCACTTTCCTGATGCTTTCAACACAACCTTGCAAAAGTCTCTGCCTTCGTGACAGAAGTTGTGAGATGTGAGATGCCCTCTGTCCAGTATTCTTACCCGCTGCTATGTTTATGGCACTTTCCTTAAAGTTCAACAGACAGGGAAGAAAACCCTGGTAACTGTCATGCAGTAGGATGTGCGTTGCGACTGCAGTCTTCCTACCCAGACAGGGTTCTCTGTATCAGTGCATGGCACTTCCTTCGCTCTTTCACACCCACTGCTGCAAATGCTTCCCTCTTCACGACAGACGAAGGGAGCTCAGAGATGGTTTCTATGCAGTGTTCGGACATTGCGTTAAGCTCGGGGGCACTATCTTCCTGCTTTCACGCACACTTCTGAAACGCTTCCGTGATCAAAAAAGAAGGGGTGCTCTGCAAGACGCTTTTCACAGAGTGTTCCTTCTTTCAGTTAAGTAGACGGCACAGGCTCATTAGGTTTTCTTGCACGGTTCTGCAAATGCTTCCGTCTTCAAGGCGGACGATGTGAGTTGAAAGATGGCTTCGACACAATATTCTTCCTTAAGGATTGGTTAGTGGCCCTTTCCTTCTGCTTTCATTCACACTCCGAGACATGCTTCCTTCATCATGACAGACGATGTGAATTGGAAGACCCTTTCTCCGTATACCCTCTTCTTACTGAGAGGGACGTCTATGGCCGTTTCCTTCAGGTTCTACACACGCACCGGGTAACCCTTGTATCTTCACTGGCTAATGTTGCCGTCTCTCTACCACACAACGTCGCGTCGCTGAATGGAATGATGGCACTGGCTTTTCGTATTCACACAAGATTTTCGAACGGCCTCCCTCTTCGTGACAGGTGTGAGTGGAGAAAGGCTGTCTCTGTGGTGTTCTTACGTAGTTAAACGAAGGGCATGAACTTGATGCGTGCAGCCACGGTTTTGCCTAATGCTCCCGGTTCCTGGCACCACGTGTGAGGTGCAAGATGCTTAATTCAGAGTGCTCTCCTAGCGTCAAGTCGGTGACGCGATCGATAGGCATTCATAGACACTCTTTTGAAACACTTGCCATCGTCGCAACAGAAGATGTGAACTGGAAGGTGGTGTCTATTCGGTGTTCTTTCTGCGACTTGTGTATATGGCACCTTCATTAAGGGTCAGCACATGTATTGGAAAACGCGTGGGTACACAATGGGTCACGGTGTGAGTTCGCTGGGGCCTTCTAGCAACACGGACTTGGTCCTTACCACTAAGTAGTGAGACCCTCTCCTCCTCCACTCACACTTCTGCAAGTAATACCCGATTGTTATATAGGATGTGCGTTGGAAGATCTTTTCTGAAGGGTGTTCTGACGTCAGCATAGAGCAGGTTCCTTATGATTTCATACACACTTCAGAAACACAGCCCTCTTCATGCAGGTAGATTGGACCTGGAAGGCTGTCTCTAGACAGTGCTCTTTCTCCGTGTTACGCGTATGCCACGTCTCCTGTCATTAAACGCATGTATTTTAGAACGCTGCTCCCTCCATGAATCACGATACCAGAAGTAGCATTTTCTGTACAGAATCTTGGTTCTCAGAATTTCGTGTCATAGTTCCACGTCTCCTCACCCTCGAGCATAGGCTTCCAGCTTCATGAGAGACGGTGAGAGTTTCAGATCGTTTTCCAGGGAGTTCTTTCAGAACGTTAAGCGTGCGTTCATTTCCTTATGCTGATAAACACACTTTTGAGCCTGCTTCCCAACTTCATGAAAGATGGAGTCGGTAGGGCTCTTTCTTAAACACAAGTCTCTGTCACTTTCCTGATGCTTTCAACACAACTTTGCAAAAGTCACTGCCTTCGTGACAGAAGTTTTGAGTTGTGAGATGCCCTCTGTCCAGTGTTCTTACCCGCTGCTATGTTTATGGCGCTTTCCTTAAAGTACAAGAAACAAGGAAGAAAACCCTGGTAACTGTCATGCAGCAGGATGTGCCTTGCGACTGCAGTCTACCTACGCAGACTGGGGTCTCTGAATTCAGTGCATGGCACTTCCTTCGCTCCCTCACACCCACTGCTTCAAATGCTTCCCTCTTCACGACAGACGACGGGAGCTGAGAGACGGTTTCTATGCAGTGTTTGGACATCGCGTTAAGCTCGGGGCACTATCTTCCTGCTTTCACGCACACTTCTGAAACGCTTCCGTGATCACAAAAGAAGGTGTGCACTGCAAGACGCTTTCCACAGAGTGTTCCTTCTTTCAGTTAAGTAGACGGCACCGCTCTCATTAGGTTTTCTTACACGGTTCTGCAAATGCTTCCATCTTCAAGGCGGACGATGTGAGTTGGAAGATGGCTTGGACACAATGTTCTTCCTTAAGGATTGGTTAGTGGCCCTTTCCTTGTGCTTTCATTCACACTCCGAGACATGCTTCCTTCATCATGACAGACGATGTGAATTGGAAGACCCTTTCTCCGTATACCCTCTTCTTACTGAGAGGGACGTCTATGGCCGTTTCCTTCAGGTTCTACACACGCACCGGGTAACCCTTGTATCTTCACTGGCTAATGTTGCCGTCTCTCTACCACACAACGTCGCGTCGCTGAATGGAATGATGGCACTGGCTTTTCGTATTCACACAAGCTTTTCGAACGGCCTCCCTCTTCGTGACAGGTGTGAGTGGAGAAAGGCTGTCTCTGTGGTGTTCTTACGTAGTTAAACGAAGGGCATGAACTTGATGCGTGCAGCCACGGTTTTGCCTAATGCTCCCGGTTCCTGGCACCACGTGTGAGGTGCAAGATGCTTCATTCAGAGTGCTCTCCTAGCGTCAAGTCGGTGACGCGATCGATAGGCATTCATAGACACTCTTTTGAAACACTTGCCATCGTCGCAACAGAAGATGTGAACTGGAAGGTGGTGTCTATTCGGTGTTCTTTCTGCGACTTGTGTATATGGCACCTTCATTAAGGGACAGCACATGTATTGGAAAACGCGTGGGTACACAACGGGTCACGGTGTGAGTTCGCTGGGGCCTTCTAGCAACACGGACTACGTCCTCACCACTAAGTAGAGAGACCCTTTCCTCCTCCACTCACACTTCTGCAAGTAATACCCGATTGTTATATAGGATGTGCGTTGGAAGATTTTTTCTGAAGGGTGTTCTGACATCAGCATAGGGCAGGTTCCTTATGATTTCATACACACTTCAGAAACACAGCCCTCTTCATGCAGGTAGATTGGACCTGGAAGGCTGTCTCTAGACAGTGCTCTTTCTCCGTGTTATGCGTATGCCACGTCTCCTGTCATTAAACGCATGTATTTTAGAACGCTGGTCCCTCCATGAATCACGATACCAGAAGTAGCATTTTCTGTACAGAAGCTTGGTTCTCAGAGTTTCGTAAGTGTCATAGCTTTCCACGTCTCCTCACCCTCGATCATAGGCTTCCAGCTTCATGAGAGACGGTGAGAGTTTCAGATCGTTTTCCAGGGAGTTCTTTCAGAACGTTAATCGTACGTTCATTTCCTTATGCTGATAAACACACTTTTGAGTCTGCTTCCCAACTTCATGAAAAATGGAGTCGGTAGGACTCTTTCTTAAAGATATGTCTCTGTCACTTTCCTGATGCTTTCAACACAACCTTGCAAAAGTCTCTGCCTTCGTGACAGAAGTTGTGAGATGTGAGATGCCCTCTGTCCAGTATTCTTACCCGCTGCTATGTTTATGGCACTTTCCTTAAAGTTCAACAGACAGGGAAGAAAACCCTGGTAACTGTCATGCAGCAGGATGTGCGTTGCGACTGCAGTCTTCCTACCCAGACAGGGTTCTCTGTATCAGTGCATGGCACTTCCTTCGCTCTTTCACACCCACTGCTGCAAATGCTTCCCTCTTCACGACAGACGAAGGGAGCTCAGAGATGGTTTCTATGCAGTGTTCGGACATTGCGTTAAGCTCGGGGGCACTATCTTCCTGCTTTCACGCACACTTCTGAAACGCTTCCGTGATCAAAAAAGAAGGGGTGCTCTGCAAGACGCTTTTCACAGAGTGTTCCTTCTTTCAGTTAAGTAGACGGCACAGGCTCATTAGGTTTTCTTGCACGGTTCTGCAAATGCTTCCATCTTCAAGGCGGACGATGTGAGTTGAAAGATGGCTTCGACACAATATTCTTCCTTAAGGATTGGTTAGTGGCCCTTTCCTTGTGCTTTCATTCACACTCCGAGACATGCTTCCTTCATCATGACAGACGATGTGAATTGGAAGACCCTTTCTCCGTATACCCTCTTCTTACTGAGAGGGACGTCTATGGCCGTTTCCTTCAGGTTCTACACACGCACCGGGTAACCCTTGTATCTTCACTGGCTAATGTTGCCGTCTCTCTACCACACAACGTCGCGTCGCCGAATGGAATGATGGCACTGGCTTTTCGTATTCACCCAAGATTTTCGAACGGCCTCCCTCTTCGTGAGAGGTGTGAGTGGAGAGATGCTGTCTCTGTGGTGTTCTTACGTAGTTAAACGAAGGGCATGAACTTGATGCGTGCAGCCACGGTTTTGCCTAAAGCTCCCGGTTCCTGGCACCACGTGTGAGGTGCAAGATGTTTCATTCAGAGTGCTCTCCTAGCGTCAAGTCGGTGACGCGATCGATAGGCATTCATAGACACTCTTTTGAAACACTTGCCATCGTCGCAACAGAAGATGTGAACTGGAAGGTGGTGTCTATTCGGTGTTCTTTCTGCGACTTGTGTATATGGCACCTTCATTAAGGGTCAGCACATGTATTGGAAAACGCGTGGGTACACAATGGGTCACGGTGTGAGTTCGCTGGGGCCTTCTAGCAACACGGACTTGGTCCTTACCACTAAGTAGTGAGACCCTCTCCTCCTCCACTCACACTTCTGCAAGTAATACCCGATTGTTATATAGGATGTGCGTTGGAAGATCTTTTCTGAAGGGTGTTCTGACGTCAGCATAGAGCAGGTTCCTTATGATTTCATACACACTTCAGAAACACAGCCCTCTTCATGCAGGTAGATTGGACCTGGAAGGCTGTCTCTAGACAGTGCTCTTTCTCCGTGTTACGCGTATGCCACGTCTCCTGTCATTAAACGCATGTATTTTAGAACGCTGCTCCCTCCATGAATCACGATACCAGAAGTAGCATTTTCTGTACAGAATCTTGGTTCTCAGAATTTCGTGTCATAGTTCCACGTCTCCTCACCCTCGAGCATAGGCTTCCAGCTTCATGAGAGACGGTGAGAGTTTCAGATCGTTTTCCAGGGAGTTCTTTCAGAACGTTAAGCGTGCGTTCATTTCCTTATGCTGATAAACACACTTTTGAGCCTGCTTCCCAACTTCATGAAAGATGGAGTCGGTAGGGCTCTTTCTTAAACACAAGTCTCTGTCACTTTCCTGATGCTTTCAACACAACTTTGCAAAAGTCACTGCCTTCGTGACAGAAGTTTTGAGTTGTGAGATGCCCTCTGTCCAGTGTTCTTACCCGCTGCTATGTTTATGGCGCTTTCCTTAAAGTACAAGAAACAAGGAAGAAAACCGTGGTAACTGTCATGCAGCAGGATGTGCCTTGCGACTGCAGTCTACCTACGCAGACTGGGGTCTCTGAATTCAGTGCATGGCACTTCCTTCGCTCCCTCACACCCACTGCTTCAAATGCTTCCCTCTTCACGACAGACGAAGGGAGCTGAGAGACGGTTTCTATGCAGTGTTCGGACATCCTGTTAAGCACGGGGCACTATCTTCCTGCTTTCACGCACACTTCTGAAACGCTTCCGTGATCACAAAAGAAGGTGTGCACTGCAAGACGCTTTCCACAGAGTGTTCCTTCTTTCAGTTAAGTAGACGGCACCGCTCTCATTAGGTTTTCTTACACGGTTCTGCAAATGCTTCCATCTTCAAGGCGGACGATGTGAGTTGGAAGATGGCTTGGACACAATGTTCTTCCTTAAGGATTGGTTAGTGGCCCTTTCCTTCTGCTTTCATTCACACTCCGAGACATGCTTCCTTCATCATGACAGACGATGTGAATTGGAAGACCCTTTCTCCGTATACCCTCTTCTTACTGAGAGGGACGTCTATGGCCGTTTCCTTCAGGTTCTACACACGCACCGGGTAACCCTTGTATCTTCACTGGCTAATGTTGCCGTCTCTCTACCACACAACGTCGCGTCGCTGAATGGAATGATGGCACTGGCTTTTCGTATTCACACAAGATTTTCGAACGGCCTCCCTCTTCGTGACAGGTGTGAGTGGAGAAAGGCTGTCTCTGTGGTGTTCTTACGTAGTTAAACGAAGGGCATGAACTTGATGCGTGCAGCCACGGTTTTGCCTAATGCTCCCGGTTCCTGGCACCACGTGTGAGGTGCAAGATGCTTAATTCAGAGTGCTCTCCTAGCGTCAAGTCGGTGACGCGATCGATAGGCATTCATAGACACTCTTTTCAAACACTTGCCATCGTCGCAACAGAAGATGTGAACTGGAAGGTGGTGTCTATTCGGTGTTCTTTCTGCGACTTGTGTATATGGCACCTTCATTAAGGGTCAGCACATGTATTGGAAAACGCGTGGGTACACAATGGGTCACGGTGTGAGTTCGCTGGGGCCTTCTAGCAACACGGACTTGGTCCTTACCACTAAGTAGTGAGACCCTCTCCTCCTCCACTCACACTTCTGCAAGTAATACCCGATTGTTATATAGGATGTGCGTTGGAAGATCTTTTCTGAAGGGTGTTCTGACGTCAGCATAGAGCAGGTTCCTTATGATTTCATACACACTTCAGAAACACAGCCCTCTTCATGCAGGTAGATTGGACCTGGAAGGCTGTCTCTAGACAGTGCTCTTTCTCCGTGTTACGCGTATGCCACGTCTCCTGTCATTAAACGCATGTATTTTAGAACGCTGCTCCCTCCATGAATCACGATACCAGAAGTAGCATTTTCTGTACAGAATCTTGGTTCTCAGAATTTCGTGTCATAGTTCCACGTCTCCTCACCCTCGAGCATAGGCTTCCAGCTTCATGAGAGACGGTGAGAGTTTCAGATCGTTTTCCAGGGAGTTCTTTCAGAACGTTAAGCGTGCGTTCATTTCCTTATGCTGATAAACACACTTTTGAGCCTGCTTCCCAACTTCATGAAAGATGGAGTCGGTAGGGCTCTTTCTTAAACACAAGTCTCTGTCACTTTCCTGATGCTTTCAACACAACTTTGCAAAAGTCACTGCCTTCGTGACAGAAGTTTTGAGTTGTGAGATGCCCTCTGTCCAGTGTTCTTACCCGCTGCTATGTTTATGGCGCTTTCCTTAAAGTACAAGAAACAAGGAAGAAAACCCTGGTAACTGTCATGCAGCAGGATGTGCCTTGCGACTGCAGTCTACCTACGCAGACTGGGGTCTCTGAATTCAGTGCATGGCACTTCCTTCGCTCCCTCACACCCACTGCTTCAAATGCTTCCCTCTTCACGACAGACGACGGGAGCTGAGAGACGGTTTCTATGCAGTGTTCGGACATCCTGTTAAGCACGGGGCACTATCTTCCTGCTTTCACGCACACTTCTGAAACGCTTCCGTGATCACAAAAGAAGGTGTGCACTGCAAGACGCTTTCCACAGAGTGTTCCTTCTTTCAGTTAAGTAGACGGCACCGCTCTCATTAGGTTTTCTTACACGGTTCTGCAAATGCTTCCATCTTCAAGGCGGACGATGTGAGTTGGAAGATGGCTTGGACACAATGTTCTTCCTTAAGGATTGGTTAGTGGCCCTTTCCTTGTGCTTTCATTCACACTCCGAGACATGCTTCCTTCATCATGACAGACGATGTGAATTGGAAGACCCTTTCTCCGTATACCCTCTTCTTACTGAGAGGGACGTCTATGGCCGTTTCCTTCAGGTTCTACACACGCACCGGGTAACCCTTGTATCTTCACTGGCTAATGTTGCCGTCTCTCTACCACACAACGTCGCGTCGCTGAATGGAATGATGGCACTGGCTTTTCGTATTCACACAAGCTTTTCGAAAAGCCTCCCTCTTCGTGACAGGTGTGAGTGGAGAGATGCTGTCTCTGTGGTGTTCTTACGTAGTTAAACGAAGGGCATGAACTTGATGCGTGCAGCCACGGTTTTGCCTAATGCTCCCGGTTCCTGGCACCACGTGTGAGGTGCAAGATGCTTCATTCAGAGTGCTCTCCTAGCGTCAAGTCGGTGACGCGATCGATAGGCATTCATAGACACTCTTTTGAAACACTTGCCATCGTCGCAACAGAAGATGTGAACTGGAAGGTGGTGTCTATTCGGTGTTCTTTCTGCGACTTGTGTATATGGCACCTTCATTAAGGGACAGCACATGTATTGGAAAACGCGTGGGTACACAACGGGTCACGGTGTGAGTTCGCTGGGGCCTTCTAGCAACACGGACTACGTCCTCACCACTAAGTAGAGAGACCCTTTCCTCCTCCACTCACACTTCTGCAAGTAATACCCGATTGTTATATAGGATGTGCGTTGGAAGATTTTTTCTGAAGGGTGTTCTGACGTCAGCATAGGGCAGGTTCCTTATGATTTCATACACACTTCAGAAACACAGCCCTCTTCATGCAGGTAGATTGGACCTGGAAGGCTGTCTCTAGACAGTGCTCTTTCTCCGTGTTATGCGTATGCCACGTCTCCTGTCATTAAACGCATGTATTTTAGAACGCTGGTCCCTCCATGAATCACGATACCAGAAGTAGCATTTTCTGTACAGAAGCTTGGTTCTCAGAGTTTCGTAAGTGTCATAGCTTTCCACGTCTCCTCACCCTCGATCATAGGCTTCCAGCTTCATGAGAGACGGTGAGAGTTTCAGATCGTTTTCCAGGGAGTTCTTTCAGAACGTTAATCGTACGTTCATTTCCTTATGCTGATAAACACACTTTTGAGTCTGCTTCCCAACTTCATGAAAAATGGAGTCGGTAGGACTCTTTCTTAAAGATATGTCTCTGTCACTTTCCTGATGCTTTCAACACAACCTTGCAAAAGTCTCTGCCTTCGTGACAGAAGTTGTGAGATGTGAGATGCCCTCTGTCCAGTATTCTTACCCGCTGCTATGTTTATGGCACTTTCCTTAAAGTTCAACAGACAGGGAAGAAAACCCTGGTAACTGTCATGCAGCAGGATGTGCGTTGCGACTGCAGTCTTCCTACCCAGACAGGGTTCTCTGTATCAGTGCATGGCACTTCCTTCGCTCTTTCACACCCACTGCTGCAAATGCTTCCCTCTTCACGACAGACGAAGGGAGCTCAGAGATGGTTTCTATGCAGTGTTCGGACATTGCGTTAAGCTCGGGGGCACTATCTTCCTGCTTTCACGCACACTTCTGAAACGCTTCCGTGATCAAAAAAGAAGGGGTGCTCTGCAAGACGCTTTTCACAGAGTGTTCCTTCTTTCAGTTAAGTAGACGGCACAGGCTCATTAGGTTTTCTTGCACGGTTCTGCAAATGCTTCCATCTTCAAGGCGGACGATGTGAGTTGAAAGATGGCTTCGACACAATATTCTTCCTTAAGGATTGGTTAGTGGCCCTTTCCTTGTGCTTTCATTCACACTCCGAGACATGCTTCCTTCATCATGACAGACGATGTGAATTGGAAGACCCTTTCTCCGTATACCCTCTTCTTACTGAGAGGGACGTCTATGGCCGTTTCCTTCAGGTTCTACACACGCACCGGGTAACCCTTGTATCTTCACTGGCTAATGTTGCCGTCTCTCTACCACACAACGTCGCGTCGCCGAATGGAATGATGGCACTGGCTTTTCGTATTCACCCAAGATTTTCGAACGGCCTCCCTCTTCGTGAGAGGTGTGAGTGGAGAGATGCTGTCTCTGTGGTGTTCTTACGTAGTTAAACGAAGGGCATGAACTTGATGCGTGCAGCCACGGTTTTGCCTAAAGCTCCCGGTTCCTGGCACCACGTGTGAGGTGCAAGATGTTTCATTCAGAGTGCTCTCCTAGCGTCAAGTCGGTGACGCGATCGATAGGCATTCATAGACACTCTTTTGAAACACTTGCCATCGTCGCAACAGAAGATGTGAACTGGAAGGTGGTGTCTATTCGGTGTTCTTTCTGCGACTTGTGTATATGGCACCTTCATTAAGGGACAGCACATGTATTGGAAAACGCGTGGGTACACAACGGGTCACGGTGTGAGTTCGCTGGGGCCTTCTAGCAACACGGACTACGTCCTCACCACTAAGTAGAGAGACTCTCTCCTCCTCCACTTACACTTCTGCAAGAAATTCCAAATTGTTACATAGGATGTGCGTTGGAAGATCTTTTCTGAAGGGTGTTCTGACGTCAGCATAGAGCAGGTTCCTTATGATTTCATACACACTTCAGAAACACAGCCCTCTTCATGGAGGTAGATTGGACCTGGAAGGCTGTCTCTAGACAGTGCTCTTTCTCCGTGTTACGCGTATGGCACGTCTCCTGTCATTAAACGCATGTATTTTAGGACGCTGCTCCCTCCATGAATCACGATACCAGAAGTAGCATTGTCTGTACAGAATCTTGGTTCTCAGAGTTTCGTAAGTGTCATAGCTTTCCACGGCTCCTCACCCTCGAGCATAGGCTTCCAGCTTCATGAGAGACGGTGAGAGTTTCAGATCGTTTTCCAGGGAGTTCTTTCAGAACGTTAAGCGTGCGTTCATTTCCTTATGCTGATAAACAGACTTTTGAGCCTGCTTCCCAACTTCATGAAAGATGGAGTCGGTAGGGCTCTTTCTTAAACACAAATCTCTGTCACTTTCCTGATGCTTTCAACACAACTTTGCAAAAGTCACTGCCTTCGTGACAGAAGTTTTGAGTTGTGAGATGCCCTCTGTCCAGTGTTCTTACCCGCTGCTATGTTTATGGCGCTTTCCTTAAAGTACAAGAAACAAGGAAGAAAACCCTGGTAACTGTCATGCAGCAGGATGTGCCTTGCGACTGCAGTCTACCTACGCAGACTGGGGTCTCTGAATTCAGTGCATGGCACTTCCTTCGCTCCCTCACACCCACTGCTTCAAATGCTTCCCTCTTCACGACAGACGAAGGGAGCTGAGAGACGGTTTCTATGCAGTGTTTGGACATCGCGTTAAGCTCGGGGCACTATCTTCCTGCTTTCACGCACACTTCTGAAACGCTTCCGTGATCACAAAAGAAGGTGTGCACTGCAAGACGCTTTCCACAGAGTGTTCCTTCTTTCAGTTAAGTAGACGGCACCACTCTCCTTAGGTTATCGTACAGGGTTCTGCAAATGCTTCCATCTTCAAGGCGGACGATGTGAGTTGGAAGATGGCTTGGACACAATGTTCTTCCTTAAGGATTGGTTAGTGGCCCTTTCCTTCTGCTTTCATTCACACTCCGAGACATGCTTCCTTCATCATGACAGACGATGTGAATTGGAAGACCCTTTCTCCGTATACCCTCTTCTTACTGAGAGGGACGTCTATGGCCGTTTCCTTCAGGTTCTACACACGCACCGGGTAACCCTTGTATCTTCACTGGCTAATGTTGCCGTCTCTCTACCACACAACGTCGCGTCGCTGAATGGAATGATGGCACTGGCTTTTCGTATTCACACAAGCTTTTCGAAAAGCCTCCCTCTTCGTGACAGGTGTGAGTGGAGAAAGGCTGTCTCTGTGGTGTTCTTACGTAGTTAAACGAAGGGCATGAACTTGATGCGTGCAGCCACGGTTTTGCCTAATGCTCCCGGTTCCTGGCACCACGTGTGAGGTGCAAGATGCTTAATTCAGAGTGCTCTCCTAGCGTCAAGTCGGTGACGCGATCGATAGGCATTCATAGACACTCTTTTCAAACACTTGCCATCGTCGCAACAGAAGATGTGAACTGGAAGGTGGTGTCTATTCGGTGTTCTTTCTGCGACTTGTGTATATGGCACCTTCATTAAGGGTCAGCACATGTATTGGAAAACGCGTGGGTACACAATGGGTCACGGTGTGAGTTCGCTGGGGCCTTCTAGCAACACGGACTTGGTCCTTACCACTAAGTAGTGAGACCCTCTCCTCCTCCACTCACACTTCTGCAAGTAATACCCGATTGTTATATAGGATGTGCGTTGGAAGATCTTTTCTGAAGGGTGTTCTGACGTCAGCATAGAGCAGGTTCCTTATGATTTCATACACACTTCAGAAACACAGCCCTCTTCATGCAGGTAGATTGGACCTGGAAGGCTGTCTCTAGACAGTGCTCTTTCTCCGTGTTACGCGTATGCCACGTCTCCTGTCATTAAACGCATGTATTTTAGAACGCTGCTCCCTCCATGAATCACGATACCAGAAGTAGCATTTTCTGTACAGAATCTTGGTTCTCAGAATTTCGTGTCATAGTTCCACGTCTCCTCACCCTCGAGCATAGGCTTCCAGCTTCATGAGAGACGGTGAGAGTTTCAGATCGTTTTCCAGGGAGTTCTTTCAGAACGTTAAGCGTGCGTTCATTTCCTTATGCTGATAAACACACTTTTGAGCCTGCTTCCCAACTTCATGAAAGATGGAGTCGGTAGGGCTCTTTCTTAAACACAAGTCTCTGTCACTTTCCTGATGCTTTCAACACAACTTTGCAAAAGTCACTGCCTTCGTGACAGAAGTTTTGAGTTGTGAGATGCCCTCTGTCCAGTGTTCTTACCCGCTGCTATGTTTATGGCGCTTTCCTTAAAGTACAAGAAACAAGGAAGAAAACCCTGGTAACTGTCATGCAGCAGGATGTGCCTTGCGACTGCAGTCTACCTACGCAGACTGGGGTCTCTGAATTCAGTGCATGGCACTTCCTTCGCTCCCTCACACCCACTGCTTCAAATGCTTCCCTCTTCACGACAGACGAAGGGAGCTGAGAGACGGTTTCTATGCAGTGTTCGGACATCCTGTTAAGCACGGGGCACTATCTTCCTGCTTTCACGCACACTTCTGAAACGCTTCCGTGATCACAAAAGAAGGTGTGCACTGCAAGACGCTTTCCACAGAGTGTTCCTTCTTTCAGTTAAGTAGACGGCACCGCTCTCATTAGGTTTTCTTACACGGTTCTGCAAATGCTTCCATCTTCAAGGCGGACGATGTGAGTTGGAAGATGGCTTGGACACAATGTTCTTCCTTAAGGATTGGTTAGTGGCCCTTTCCTTCTGCTTTCATTCACACTCCGAGACATGCTTCCTTCATCATGACAGACGATGTGAATTGGAAGACCCTTTCTCCGTATACCCTCTTCTTACTGAGAGGGACGTCTATGGCCGTTTCCTTCAGGTTCTACACACGCACCGGGTAACCCTTGTATCTTCACTGGCTAATGTTGCCGTCTCTCTACCACACAACGTCGCGTCGCTGAATGGAATGATGGCACTGGCTTTTCGTATTCACACAAGATTTTCGAACGGCCTCCCTCTTCGTGACAGGTGTGAGTGGAGAGATGCTGTCTCTGTGGTGTTCTTACGTAGTTAAACGAAGGGCATGAACTTGATGCGTGCAGCCACGGTTTTGCCTAATGCTCCCGGTTCCTGGCACCACGTGTGAGGTGCAAGATGCTTAATTCAGAGTGCTCTCCTAGCGTCAAGTCGGTGACGCGATCGATAGGCATTCATAGACACTCTTTTCAAACACTTGCCATCGTCGCAACAGAAGATGTGAACTGGAAGGTGGTGTCTATTCGGTGTTCTTTCTGCGACTTGTGTATATGGCACCTTCATTAAGGGTCAGCACATGTATTGGAAAACGCGTGGGTACACAATGGGTCACGGTGTGAGTTCGCTGGGGCCTTCTAGCAACACGGACTTGGTCCTTACCACTAAGTAGTGAGACCCTCTCCTCCTCCACTCACACTTCTGCAAGTAATACCCGATTGTTATATAGGATGTGCGTTGGAAGATCTTTTCTGAAGGGTGTTCTGACGTCAGCATAGAGCAGGTTCCTTATGATTTCATACACACTTCAGAAACACAGCCCTCTTCATGCAGGTAGATTGGACCTGGAAGGCTGTCTCTAGACAGTGCTCTTTCTCCGTGTTACGCGTATGCCACGTCTCCTGTCATTAAACGCATGTATTTTAGAACGCTGCTCCCTCCATGAATCACGATACCAGAAGTAGCATTTTCTGTACAGAATCTTGGTTCTCAGAATTTCGTGTCATAGTTCCACGTCTCCTCACCCTCGAGCATAGGCTTCCAGCTTCATGAGAGACGGTGAGAGTTTCAGATCGTTTTCCAGGGAGTTCTTTCAGAACGTTAAGCGTGCGTTCATTTCCTTATGCTGATAAACACACTTTTGAGCCTGCTTCCCAACTTCATGAAAGATGGAGTCGGTAGGGCTCTTTCTTAAACACAAGTCTCTGTCACTTTCCTGATGCTTTCAACACAACTTTGCAAAAGTCACTGCCTTCGTGACAGAAGTTTTGAGTTGTGAGATGCCCTCTGTCCAGTGTTCTTACCCGCTGCTATGTTTATGGCGCTTTCCTTAAAGTACAAGAAACAAGGAAGAAAACCCTGGTAACTGTCATGCAGCAGGATGTGCCTTGCGACTGCAGTCTACCTACGCAGACTGGGGTCTCTGAATTCAGTGCATGGCACTTCCTTCGCTCCCTCACACCCACTGCTTCAAATGCTTCCCTCTTCACGACAGACGAAGGGAGCTGAGAGACGGTTTCTATGCAGTGTTCGGACATCCTGTTAAGCACGGGGCACTATCTTCCTGCTTTCACGCACACTTCTGAAACGCTTCCGTGATCACAAAAGAAGGTGTGCACTGCAAGACGCTTTCCACAGAGTGTTCCTTCTTTCAGTTAAGTAGACGGCACCGCTCTCATTAGGTTTTCTTACACGGTTCTGCAAATGCTTCCATCTTCAAGGCGGACGATGTGAGTTGGAAGATGGCTTGGACACAATGTTCTTCCTTAAGGATTGGTTAGTGGCCCTTTCCTTCTGCTTTCATTCACACTCCGAGACATGCTTCCTTCATCATGACAGACGATGTGAATTGGAAGACCCTTTCTCCGTATACCCTCTTCTTACTGAGAGGGACGTCTATGGCCGTTTCCTTCAGGTTCTACACACGCACCGGGTAACCCTTGTATCTTCACTGGCTAATGTTGCCGTCTCTCTACCACACAACGTCGCGTCGCTGAATGGAATGATGGCACTGGCTTTTCGTATTCACACAAGATTTTCGAACGGCCTCCCTCTTCGTGACAGGTGTGAGTGGAGAAAGGCTGTCTCTGTGGTGTTCTTACGTAGTTAAACGAAGGGCATGAACTTGATGCGTGCAGCCACGGTTTTGCCTAATGCTCCCGGTTCCTGGCACCACGTGTGAGGTGCAAGATGCTTAATTCAGAGTGCTCTCCTAGCGTCAAGTCGGTGACGCGATCGATAGGCATTCATAGACACTCTTTTCAAACACTTGCCATCGTCGCAACAGAAGATGTGAACTGGAAGGTGGTGTCTATTCGGTGTTCTTTCTGCGACTTGTGTATATGGCACCTTCATTAAGGGTCAGCACATGTATTGGAAAACGCGTGGGTACACAATGGGTCACGGTGTGAGTTCGCTGGGGCCTTCTAGCAACACGGACTTGGTCCTTACCACTAAGTAGTGAGACCCTCTCCTCCTCCACTCACACTTCTGCAAGTAATACCCGATTGTTATATAGGATGTGCGTTGGAAGATCTTTTCTGAAGGGTGTTCTGACGTCAGCATAGAGCAGGTTCCTTATGATTTCATACACACTTCAGAAACACAGCCCTCTTCATGCAGGTAGATTGGACCTGGAAGGCTGTCTCTAGACAGTGCTCTTTCTCCGTGTTACGCGTATGCCACGTCTCCTGTCATTAAACGCATGTATTTTAGAACGCTGCTCCCTCCATGAATCACGATACCAGAAGTAGCATTTTCTGTACAGAATCTTGGTTCTCAGAATTTCGTGTCATAGTTCCACGTCTCCTCACCCTCGAGCATAGGCTTCCAGCTTCATGAGAGACGGTGAGAGTTTCAGATCGTTTTCCAGGGAGTTCTTTCAGAACGTTAAGCGTGCGTTCATTTCCTTATGCTGATAAACACACTTTTGAGCCTGCTTCCCAACTTCATGAAAGATGGAGTCGGTAGGGCTCTTTCTTAAACACAAGTCTCTGTCACTTTCCTGATGCTTTCAACACAACTTTGCAAAAGTCACTGCCTTCGTGACAGAAGTTTTGAGTTGTGAGATGCCCTCTGTCCAGTGTTCTTACCCGCTGCTATGTTTATGGCGCTTTCCTTAAAGTACAAGAAACAAGGAAGAAAACCCTGGTAACTGTCATGCAGCAGGATGTGCCTTGCGACTGCAGTCTACCTACGCAGACTGGGGTCTCTGAATTCAGTGCATGGCACTTCCTTCGCTCCCTCACACCCACTGCTGCAAATGCTTCCCTCTTCACGACAGACGAAGGGAGCTGAGAGACGGTTTCTATGCAGTGTTCGGACATCCTGTTAAGCACGGGGCACTATCTTCCTGCTTTCACGCACACTTCTGAAACGCTTCCGTGATCACAAAAGAAGGTGTGCACTGCAAGACGCTTTCCACAGAGTGGTCCTTCTTTCAGTTAAGTAGACGGCACCGCTCTCATTAGGTTTTCTTACACGGTTCTGCAAATGCTTCCATCTTCAAGGCGGACGATGTGAGTTGGAAGATGGCTTGGACACAATGTTCTTCCTTAAGGATTGGTTAGTGGCCCTTTCCTTCTGCTTTCATTCACACTCCGAGACATGCTTCCTTCATCATGACAGACGATGTGAATTGGAAGACCCTTTCTCCGTATACCCTCTTCTTACTGAGAGGGACGTCTATGGCCGTTTCCTTCAGGTTCTACACACGCACCGGGTAACCCTTGTATCTTCACTGGCTAATGTTGCCGTCTCTCTACCACACAACGTCGCGTCGCTGAATGGAATGATGGCACTGGCTTTTCGTATTCACACAAGATTTTCGAACGGCCTCCCTCTTCGTGACAGGTGTGAGTGGAGAAAGGCTGTCTCTGTGGTGTTCTTACGTAGTTAAACGAAGGGCATGAACTTGATGCGTGCAGCCACGGTTTTGCCTAATGCTCCCGGTTCCTGGCACCACGTGTGAGGTGCAAGATGCTTAATTCAGAGTGCTCTCCTAGCGTCAAGTCGGTGACGCGATCGATAGGCATTCATAGACACTCTTTTGAAACACTTGCCATCGTCGCAACAGAAGATGTGAACTGGAAGGTGGTGTCTATTCGGTGTTCTTTCTGCGACTTGTGTATATGGCACCTTCATTAAGGGTCAGCACATGTATTGGAAAACGCGTGGGTACACAATGGGTCACGGTGTGAGTTCGCTGGGGCCTTCTACCAACACGGACTTGGTCCTTACCACTAAGTAGTGAGACCCTCTTCTCCTCCACTCACACTTCTGCAAGTAATACCCGATTGTTATATAGGATGTGCGTTGGAAGATTTTTTCTGAAGGGTGTTCTGACGTCAGCATAGGGCAGGTTCCTTATGATTTCATACACACTTCAGAAACACAGCCCTCTTCATGCAGGTAGATTGGACCTGGAAGGCTGTCTCTAGACAGTGCTCTTTCTCCGTGTTATGCGTATGCCACGTCTCCTGTCATTAAACGCATGTATTTTAGAACGCTGGTCCCTCCATGAATCACGATACCAGAAGTAGCATTTTCTGTACAGAAGCTTGGTTCTCAGAGTTTCGTAAGTGTCATAGCTTTCCACGTCTCCTCACCCTCGATCATAGGCTTCCAGCTTCATGAGAGACGGTGAGAGTTTCAGATCATTTTCCAGGGAGTTCTTTCAGAACGTTAATCGTACGTTCATTTCCTTATGCTGATAAACACACTTTTGAGTCTGCTTCCCAACTTCATGAAAAATGGAGTCGGTAGGACTCTTTCTTAAAGATATGTCTCTGTCACTTTCCTGATGCTTTCAACACAACCTTGCAAAAGTCTCTGCCTTCGTGACAGAAGTTGTGAGATGTGAGATGCCCTCTGTCCAGTATTCTTACCCGCTGCTATGTTTATGGCACTTTCCTTAAAGTTCAACAGACAGGGAAGAAAACCCTGGTAACTGTCATGCAGCAGGATGTGCGTTGCGACTGCAGTCTTCCTACCCAGACAGGGTTCTCTGTATCAGTGCATGGCACTTCCTTCGCTCTTTCACACCCACTGCTGCAAATGCTTCCCTCTTCACGACAGACGAAGGGAGCTCAGAGATGGTTTCTATGCAGTGTTCGGACATTGCGTTAAGCTCGGGGGCACTATCTTCCTGCTTTCACGCACACTTCTGAAACGCTTCCGTGATCAAAAAAGAAGGGGTGCTCTGCAAGACGCTTTTCACAGAGTGTTCCTTCTTTCAGTTAAGTAGACGGCACAGGCTCATTAGGTTTTCTTGCACGGTTCTGCAAATGCTTCCATCTTCAAGGCGGACGATGTGAGTTGAAAGATGGCTTCGACACAATATTCTTCCTTAAGGATTGGTTAGTGGCCCTTTCCTTGTGCTTTCATTCACACTCCGAGACATGCTTCCTTCATCATGACAGACGATGTGAATTGGAAGACCCTTTCTCCGTATACCCTCTTCTTACTGAGAGGGACGTCTATGGCCGTTTCCTTCAGGTTCTACACACGCACCGGGTAACCCTTGTATCTTCACTGGCTAATGTTGCCGTCTCTCTACCACACAACGTCGCGTCGCCGAATGGAATGATGGCACTGGCTTTTCGTATTCACCCAAGATTTTCGAACGGCCTCCCTCTTCGTGAGAGGTGTGAGTGGAGAGATGCTGTCTCTGTGGTGTTCTTACGTAGTTAAACGAAGGGCATGAACTTGATGCGTGCAGCCACGGTTTTGCCTAAAGCTCCCGGTTCCTGGCACCACGTGTGAGGTGCAAGATGTTTCATTCAGAGTGCTCTCCTAGCGTCAAGTCGGTGACGCGATCGATAGGCATTCATAGACACTCTTTTGAAACACTTGCCATCGTCGCAACAGAAGATGTGAACTGGAAGGTGGTGTCTATTCAGTGTTCTTTCTGCGACTTGTGTATATGGCACCTTCATTAAGGGACAGCACATGTATTGGAAAACGCGTGGGTACACAACGGGTCACGGTGTGAGTTCGCTGGGGCCTTCTAGCAACACGGACTACGTCCTCACCACTAAGTAGAGAGACTCTCTCCTCCTCCACTTACACTTCTGCAAGAAATTCCAAATTGTTACATAGGATGTGCGTTGGAAGATCTTTTCTGAAGGGTGTTCTGACGTCAGCATAGAGCAGGTTCCTTATGATTTCATACACACTTCAGAAACACAGCCCTCTTCATGGAGGTAGATTGGACCTGGAAGGCTGTCTCTAGACAGTGCTCTTTCTCCGTGTTACGCGTATGGCACGTCTCCTGTCATTAAACGCATGTATTTTAGGACGCTGCTCCCTCCATGAATCACGATACCAGAAGTAGCATTTTCTGTACAGAATCTTGGTTCTCAGAGTTTCGTAAGTGTCATAGCTTTCCACGTCTCCTCACCCTCGAGCATAGGCTTCCAGCTTCATGAGAGACGGTGAGAGTTTCAGATCGTTTTCCAGGGAGTTCTTTCAGAACGTTAAGCGTGCGTTCATTTCCTTATGCTGATAAACACACTTTTGAGCCTGCTTCCCAACTTCATGAAAGATGGAGTCGGTAGGGCTCTTTCTTAAACACAAGTCTCTGTCACTTTCCTGATGCTTTCAACACAACTTTGCAAAAGTCACTGCCTTCGTGACAGAAGTTTTGAATTGTGAGATGCCCTCTGTCCAGTGTTCTTACCCGCTGCTATGTTTATGGCGCTTTCCTTAAAGTACAAGAAACAAGGAAGAAAACCCTGGTAACTGTCATGCAGCAGGATGTGCCTTGCGACTGCAGTCTACCTACGCAGACTGGGGTCTCTGAATTCAGTGCATGGCACTTCCTTCGCTCCCTCACACCCACTGCTTCAAATGCTTCCCTCTTCACGACAGACGAAGGGAGCTGAGAGACGGTTTCTATGCAGTGTTCGGACATCCTGTTAAGCACGGGGCACTATCTTCCTGCTTTCACGCACACTTCTGAAACGCTTCCGTGATCACAAAAGAAGGTGTGCACTGCAAGACGCTTTCCACAGAGTGTTCCTTCTTTCAGTTAAGTAGACGGCACCGCTCTCATTAGGTTTTCTTACACGGTTCTGCAAATGCTTCCATCTTCAAGGCGGACGATGTGAGTTGGAAGATGGCTTGGACACAATGTTCTTCCTTAAGGATTGGTTAGTGGCCCTTTCCTTCTGCTTTCATTCACACTCCGAGACATGCTTCCTTCATCATGACAGACGATGTGAATTGGAAGACCCTTTCTCCGTATACCCTCTTCTTACTGAGAGGGACGTCTATGGCCGTTTCCTTCAGGTTCTACACACGCACCGGGTAACCCTTGTATCTTCACTGGCTAATGTTGCCGTCTCTCTACCACACAACGTCGCGTCGCTGAATGGAATGATGGCACTGGCTTTTCGTATTCACACAAGATTTTCGAACAGCCTCCCTCTTCGTGACAGGTGTGAGTGGAGAAAGGCTGTCTCTGTGGTGTTCTTACGTAGTTAAACGAAGGGCATGAACTTGATGCGTGCAGCCACGGTTTTGCCTAATGCTCCCGGTTCCTGGCACCACGTGTGAGGTGCAAGATGCTTAATTCAGAGTGCTCTCCTAGCGTCAAGTCGGTGACGCGATCGATAGGCATTCATAGACACTCTTTTCAAACACTTGCCATCGTCGCAACAGAAGATGTGAACTGGAAGGTGGTGTCTATTCGGTGTTCTTTCTGCGACTTGTGTATATGGCACCTTCATTAAGGGTCAGCACATGTATTGGAAAACGCGTGGGTACACAATGGGTCACGGTGTGAGTTCGCTGGGGCCTTCTAGCAACACGGGCTTGGTCCTTACCACTAAGTAGTGAGACCCTCTCCTCCTCCACTCACACTTCTGCAAGTAATACCCGATTGTTATATAGGATGTGCGTTGGAAGATCTTTTCTGAAGGGTGTTCTGACGTCAGCATAGAGCAGGTTCCTTATGATTTCATACACACTTCAGAAACACAGCCCTCTTCATGCAGGTAGATTGGACCTGGAAGGCTGTCTCTAGACAGTGCTCTTTCTCCGTGTTACGCGTATGCCACGTCTCCTGTCATTAAACGCATGTATTTTAGAACGCTGCTCCCTCCATGAATCACGATACCAGAAGTAGCATTTTCTGTACAGAATCTTGGTTCTCAGAATTTCGTGTCATAGTTCCACGTCTCCTCACCCTCGAGCATAGGCTTCCAGCTTCATGAGAGACGGTGAGAGTTTCAGATCGTTTTCCAGGGAGTTCTTTCAGAACGTTAAGCGTGCGTTCATTTCCTTATGCTGATAAACACACTTTTGAGCCTGCTTCCCAACTTCATGAAAGATGGAGTCGGTAGGGCTCTTTCTTAAACACAAGTCTCTGTCACTTTCCTGATGCTTTCAACACAACTTTGCAAAAGTCACTGCCTTCGTGACAGAAGTTTTGAGTTGTGAGATGCCCTCTGTCCAGTGTTCTTACCCGCTGCTATGTTTATGGCGCTTTCCTTAAAGTACAAGAAACAAGGAAGAAAACCCTGGTAACTGTCATGCAGCAGGATGTGCCTTGCGACTGCAGTCTACCTACGCAGACTGGGGTCTCTGAATTCAGTGCATGGCACTTCCTTCGCTCCCTCACACCCACTGCTTCAAATGCTTCCCTCTTCACGACAGACGAAGGGAGCTGAGAGACGGTTTCTATGCAGTGTTCGGACATCCTGTTAAGCACGGGGCACTATCTTCCTGCTTTCACGCACACTTCTGAAACGCTTCCGTGATCACAAAAGAAGGTGTGCACTGCAAGACGCTTTCCACAGAGTGTTCCTTCTTTCAGTTAAGTAGACGGCACCGCTCTCATTAGGTTTTCTTACACGGTTCTGCAAATGCTTCCATCTTCAAGGCGGACGATGTGAGTTGGAAGATGGCTTGGACACAATGTTCTTCCTTAAGGATTGGTTAGTGGCCCTTTCCTTGTGCTTTCATTCACACTCCGAGACATGCTTCCTTCATCATGACAGACGATGTGAATTGGAAGACCCTTTCTCCGTATACCCTCTTCTTACTGAGAGGGACGTCTATGGCCGTTTCCTTCAGGTTCTACACACGCACCGGGTAACCCTTGTATCTTCACTGGCTAATGTTGCCGTCTCTCTACCACACAACGTCGCATCGCTGAATGGAATGATGGCACTGGCTTTTCATATTCACAAAAGCTTTTCGAAAAGCCTCCCTCTTCGTGAGAGGTGTGAGTGGAGAGATGCTGTCTCTGTGGTGTTCTTACGTAGTTAAACGAAGGGCATGAACTTGATGCGTGCAGCCACGGTTTTGCCTAATGCTCCCGGTTCCTGGCACCACGTGTGAGGTGCAAGATGCTTCATTCAGAGTGCTCTCCTAGCGTCAAGTCGGTGACGCGATCGATAGGCATTCATAGACACTCTTTTGAAACACTTGCCATCGTCGCAACAGAAGATGTGAACTGGAAGGTGGTGTCTATTCGGTGTTCTTTCTGCGACTTGTGTATATGGCACCTTCATTAAGGGTCAGCACATGTATTGGAAAACGCGTGGGTACACAATGGGTCACGGTGTGAGTTCGCTGGGGCCTTCTAGCAACACGGACTTGGTCCTCACCACTAAGTAGAGAGACCCTCTCCTCCTCCACTCACACTTCTGCAAGTAATTCCAGATTGTTACAAAGGATGTGCGTTGGAAGATCTTTTCTGAAGGGTGTTCTGACGTCAGCATAGAGCAGGTTCCTTATGATTTCATACACACTTCAGAAACACAGCCCTCTTCATGGAGGTAGATTGGATCTGGAAGGCTGTCTCTAGACAGTGCTCTTTCTCCGTGTTACGCGTATGGCACGTCTCCTGTCATTAAACTCAGGTATTTTAGAACGCTGCTCCCTCCATGAATCACGATATCAGAAGTAGCATTTTCTGTACAGAAGCTTGGTTCTCAGAGTTTCGTAAGTGTCATAGCTTTCCACGTCTCCTCACCCTCGAGCATAGGCTTCCAGCTTCATGAGAGACGATGAGAGTTTCAGATCGTTTTCCAGGAAGTTCTTTCAGAACGTTAATCGTACGTTCATTTCCTTATGCTGATAAACACACTTTTGAGTCTGCTTCCCAACTTCATGAAAAATGGAGTCGGTAGGACTCTTTCTTAAAGATATGTCTCTGTCAGTTTCCTGATGCATTCAACACAACTTTGCAAAAGTCTCTGCCTTGGTGACAGAAGTTGTGAGTTGTGAGATGCGCTCTGTCCAGTATTCTTACCCGCTGCTATGTTTATGGCACTTTCCTTAAAGTTCAACAAACAGGGAAGAAAACCCTGGTAACTGTCATGCAGCAGGATGTGCGTTGCGACTGCAGTCTTCCTACCCAGACTGGGTTCTCTGTATCAGTGCATGGCACTTCCTTCGCTCTCTCACACCCACTGCTGCAAATGCTTCCCTCTTCACGACAGACGAATGGAGCTCAGAGACGGTTTCTATGCAGTGTTCGGACACTGCGTTAAGCTCGGGGGCACTATCTTCCTGCTTTCACGCACACTTCTGAAACGCTTCCGTGATCAAAAAAGAAGGGGTGCTCTGCAAGACGCTTTTCACAGAGTGTTCCTTCTTTCACTTAAGTAGACGGCACAGGCTCATTAGGTTTTCTTGCACGGTTCTGCAAATGCTTCCATCTTCAAGGCGGACGATGTGAGTTGAAAGATGGCTTCGACACAATATTCTTCCTTAAGGATTGGCTAGTGGCCCTTTCCTTGTGCTTTCAGTCACACTCCGAAACATGTTTCCTTCATCATGACAGACGATGTGAATTGGAAGACCCTTTCTCCGTATACCCTCTTCTTACTGAGAGGGACGTCTATGGCCGTTTCCTTCAGGTTCTACACACGCACCGGGTAACCCTTGTATCTTCACTGGCTAATGTTGCCGTCTCTCTACCACACAACGTCGCGTCGCTGAATGGAATGATGGCACTGGCTTTTCGTATTCACACAAGCTTTTTGAACGGCCTCCCTCTTCGTGACAGGTGTGAGTGGAGAAAGGCTGTCTCTGTGGTGTTCTTACGTAGTTAAACGTAGGGCATGAACTTGATGCGTGCAGCCACGGTTTTGCCTAATGCTCCCGGTTCCTGGCACCATGTGTGAGGTGCAAGATGCTTAATTCAGAGTGCTCTCCTAGAGTCAATTCGGTGACGCGATCGATAGGCATTCATAGACACTCTTTTGAAACACTTGCCATCGTCGCAACAGAAGATGTGAACTGGAAGGTGGTGTCTATTCGGTGTTCCATCTGCGACTTGTGTATATGGCACCTTCATTAAGGGTCAGCACATGTATTGGAAAACGCGTGGGTACACAATGGGTCACGGTGTGAGTTCGCTGGGGCCTTCTACCAACACGGACTTGGTCCTTACCACTAAGTAGTGAGACCCTCTTCTCCTCCACTCACACTTCTGCAAGTAATACCCGATTGTTATATAGGATGTGCGTTGGAAGATCTTTTCTGAAGGGTGTTCTGACGTCAGCATAGAGCAGGTTCCTTATGATTTCATACACACTTCAGAAACACAGCCCTCTTCATGCAGGTAGATTGGATCTGGAAGGCTGTCTCTAGACAGTGCTCTTTCTCCGTGTTAGGCGTCTGGCACGTCTCCTGTCATTAAACACAGGTATTTTAGAACGCTGCTCCCTCCATGAATCATGATATCAGAAGTAGCATTTTCTGTACAGAAGCTTGGTTCTCAGAGTTTCGAAAGTGTCATAGTTCCACGTCTTCTCACCCTCGAGCATAGGCTTCCAGCTTCATGAGAGACGGTGAGAGTTTCAGATCGTTTTCCAGGGAGTTCTTTCAGAACGTTAAGCGTGCGTTCATTTCCTTATGCTGATAAACACACTTTTGAGCCTGCTTCCCAACTTCATGAAAGATGGAGTCGGTAGGGCTCTTTCTTAAACACAAGTCTCTGTCACTTTCCTGATGCTTTCAACACAACTTTGCAAAAGTCACTGCCTTCGTGACAGAAGTTTTGAATTGTGAGATGCCCTCTGTCCAGTGTTCTTACCCGCTGCTATGTTTATGGCGCTTTCCTTAAAGTACAAGAAACAAGGAAGAAAACCCTGGTAACTGTCATGCAGCACGATGTGCCTTGCGACTGCAGTCTACCTACGCAGACTGGGGTCTCTGAATTCAGTGCATGGCACTTCCTTCGCTCCCTCACACCCACTGCTTCAAATGCTTCCCTCTTCACGACAGACGAAAGGAGCTGAGAGACGGTTTCTATGCAGTGTTCGGACATTGCGTTAAGCTCGGGGCACTATCTTCCTGCTTTCACGCACACTTCTGAAACGCTTCCGTGATCACAAAAGAAGGTGTGCACTGCAAGACGCTTTCCACAGAGTGTTCCTTCTTTCAGTTAAGTAGACGGCACCGCTCTCATTAGGTTTTCTTACACGGTTCTGCAAATGCTTCCATCTTCAAGGCGGACGATGTGAGTTGGAAGATGGCTTGGACACAATGTTCTTCCTTAAGGATTGGTTAGTGGCCCTTTCCTTGTGCTTTCATTCACACTCCGAGACATGCTTCCTTCATCATGACAGACGATGTGAATTGGAAGACCCTTTCTCCGTATACCCTCTTCTTACTGAGAGGGACGTCTATGGCCGTTTCCTTCAGGTTCTACACACGCACCGGGTAACCCTTGTATCTTCACTGGCTAATGTTGCCGTCTCTCTACCACACAACGTCGCGTCGCTGAATGGAATGATGGCACTGGCTTTTCGTATTCACACAAGCTTTTCGAAAAGCCTCCCTCTTCGTGACAGGTGTGAGTGGAGAGATGCTGTCTCTGTGGTGTTCTTACGTAGTTAAACGAAGGGCATGAACTTGATGCGTGCAGCCACGGTTTTGCCTAATGCTCCCGGTTCCTGGCACCACGTGTGAGGTGCAAGATGCTTCATTCAGAGTGCTCTCCTAGCGTCAAGTCGGTGACGCGATCGATAGGCATTCATAGACACTCTTTTGAAACACTTGCCATCGTCGCAACAGAAGATGTGAACTGGAAGGTGGTGTCTATTCGGTGTTCTTTCTGCGACTTGTGTATATGGCACCTTCATTAAGGGTCAGCACATGTATTGGAAAACGCGTGGGTACACAATGGGTCACGGTGTGAGTTCGCTGGGGCCTTCTAGCAACACGGACTTGGTCCTCACCACTAAGTAGAGAGACCCTCTCCTCCTCCACTCACACTTCTGCAAGTAATTCCAGATTGTTACAAAGGATGTGCGTTGGAAGATCTTTTCTGAAGGGTGTTCTGACGTCAGCATAGAGCAGGTTCCTTATGATTTCATACACACTTCAGAAACACAGCCCTCTTCATGGAGGTAGATTGGATCTGGAAGGCTGTCTCTAGACAGTGCTCTTTCTCCGTGTTACGCGTATGGCACGTCTCCTGAAATTAAACTCAGGTATTTTAGAACGCTGCTCCCTCCATGAATCACGATATCAGAAGTAGCATTTTCTGTACAGAAGCTTGGTTCTCAGAGTTTCGTAAGTGTCATAGCTTTCCACGTCTCCTCACCCTCGATCATAGGCTTCCAGCTTCATGAGAGACGGTGAGAGTTTCAGATCGTTTTCCAGGGAGTTCTTTCAGAACGTTAATCGTACGTTCATTTCCTTATGCTGATAAACACACTTTTGAGTCTGCTTCCCAACTTCATGAAAAATGGAGTCGGTAGGACTCTTTCTTAAAGATATGTCTCTGTCACTTTCCTGATGCTTTCAACACAACCTTGCAAAAGTCTCTGCCTTCGTGACAGAAGTTGTGAGATGTGAGATGCCCTCTGTCCAGTATTCTTACCCGCTGCTATGTTTATGGCACTTTCCTTAAAGTTCAACAGACAGGGAAGAAAACCCTGGTAACTGTCATGCAGCAGGATGTGCGTTGCGACTGCAGTCTTCCTACCCAGACAGGGTTCTCTGTATCAGTGCATGGCACTTCCTTCGCTCTTTCACACCCACTGCTGCAAATGCTTCCCTCTTCACGACAGACGAAGGGAGCTCAGAGATGGTTTCTATGCAGTGTTCGGACATTGCGTTAAGCTCGGGGGCACTATCTTCCTGCTTTCACGCACACTTCTGAAACGCTTCCGTGATCAAAAAAGAAGGGGTGCTCTGCAAGACGCTTTTCACAGAGTGTTCCTTCTTTCAGTTAAGTAGACGGCACAGGCTCATTAGGTTTTCTTGCACGGTTCTGCAAATGCTTCCATCTTCAAGGCGGACGATGTGAGTTGAAAGATGGCTTCGACACAATATTCTTCCTTAAGGATTGGCTAGTGGCCCTTTCCTTGTGCTTTCAGTCACACTCCGAAACATGTTTCCTTCATCATGACAGACGATGTGAATTGGAAGACCCTTTCTCCGTATACCCTCTTCTTACTGAGAGGGACGTCTATGGCCGTTTCCTTCAGGTTCTACACACGCACCAGGTAACCCTTGTATCTTCACTGGCTAATGTTGCCGTCTCTCTACCACACAACGTCGCGTCGCTGAATGGAATGATGGCACTGGCTTTTCGTATTCACACAAGCTTTTTGAACGGCCTCCCTCTTCGTGACAGGTGTGAGTGGAGAAAGGCTGTCTCTGTGGTGTTCTTACGTAGTTAAACGTAGGGCATGAACTCGATGCGTGCAGCCACGGTTTTTCCTAATGCTCCCGGTTCCTGGCACCATGTGTGAGGTGCAAGATGCTTAATTCAGAGTGCTCTCCTAGAGTCAAGTCGGTAACGCGATCGATAGGCATTCATAGACACTCTTTTGAAACACTTGCCATCGTCGCAACAGAAGATGTGAACTGGAAGGTGGTGTCTATTCGGTGTTCTTTCTGCGACTTGTGTATATGGCACCTTCATTAAGGGTCAGCACATGTATTGGAAAACGCGTGGGTACACAATGGGTCACGGTGTGAGTTCGCTGGGGCCTTCTAGCAACACGGACTTGGTCCTTACCACTAAGTAGTGAGACCCTCTCCTCCTCCACTCACACTTCTGCAAGTAATACCCGATTGTTATATAGGATGTGCGTTGGAAGATCTTTTCTGAAGGGTGTTCTGACGTCAGCATAGAGCAGGTTCCTTATGATTTCATACACACTTCGAAACACAGCCCTCTTCATGCAGGTAGATTGGACCTGGAAGGCTGTCTCTAGACAGTGCTCTTTCTCCGTGTTACGCGTATGGCACGTCTCCTGTCATTAAACGCATGTATTTTAGAACGCTGCTCCCTCCATGAATCACGATACCAGAAGTAGCATTTTCTGTACAGAATCTTGGTTTTCAGAATTTCGTGTCATAGTTCCACGTCTCCTCACCCTCGAGCATAGGCTTCCAGCTTCATGAGAGACGGTGAGAGTTTCAGATCGTTTTCCAGGGAGTTCTTTCAGAACGTTAAGCGTGCGTTCATTTCCTTATGCTGATAAACACACTTTTGAGCCTGCTTCCCAACTTCATGAAAGATGGAGTCGGTAGGGCTCTTTCTTAAACACAAGTCTCTGTCACTTTCCTGATGCTTTCAACACAACTTTGCAAAAGTCACTGCCTTCGTGACAGAAGTTTTGAGTTGTGAGATGCCCTCTGTCCAGTGTTCTTACCCGCTGCTATGTTTATGGCGCTTTCCTTAAAGTACAACAAACAAGGAAGAAAACCCTGGTAACTGTCATGCAGCACGATGTGCGTTGCGACTGCAGTCTACCTAGGCAGACTGGGGTCTCTGAATTCAGTGCATGGCACTTCCTTCGCTCCCTCACACCCACTGCTTCAAATGCTTCCCTCTTCACGACAGACGAAGGGAGCTGAGAGACGGTTTCTATGCAGTGTTCGGACATCCTGTTAAGCACGGGGCACTATCTTCCTGCTTTCACGCACACTTCTGAAACGCTTCCGTGATCACAAAAGAAGGTGTGCACTGCAAGACGCTTTCCACAGAGTGTTCCTTCTTTCAGTTAAGTAGACGGCACCGCTCTCATTAGGTTTTCTTACACGGTTCTGCAAATGCTTCCATCTTCAAGGCGGACGATGTGAGTTGGAAGATGGCTTGGACACAATGTTCTTCCTTAAGGATTGGTTAGTGGCCCTTTCCTTCTGCTTTCATTCACACTCCGAGACATGCTTCCTTCATCATAGACCATGTGAATTGGAAGACCCTTTCTCCGTATACCCTCTTCTTACTGAGAGGGACGTCTATGGCCGTTTCCTTCAGGTTCTACACACGCACCGGGTAACCCTTGTATCTTCACTGGCTAATGTTGCCGTCTCTCTACCACACAACGTCGCGTCGCTGAATGGAATGATGGCACTGGCTTTTCGTATTCACCCAAGATTTTCGAACGGCCTCCCTCTTCGTGAGAGGTGTGAGTGGAGAGATGCTGTCTCTGTGGTGTTCTTACGTAGTTAAACGAAGGGCATGAACTTGATGCGTGCAGCCACGGTTTTGCCTAAAGCTCCCGGTTCCTGGCACCACGTGTGAGGTGCAAGATGCTTCATTCAGAGTGCTCTCCTAGCGTCAAGTCGGTGACGCGATCGATAGGCATTCATAGACACTCTTTTGAAACATTTGCCATCGTCGCAACAGAAGATGTGAACTGGAAGGTGGTGTCTATTCGGTGTTCTTTCTGCGACTTGTGTATATGGCACCTTCATTAACGGACAGCACATGTATTGGAAAACGCGTGGGTACACAACGGGTCACGGTGTGAGTTCGCTGGGGCCTTCTAGCAACACGGACTACGTCCTCACCACTAAGTAGAGAGACACTCTCCTCCTCCACTTACACTTCTGCAAGTAATTCCAAATTGTTACATAAGATGTGCGTTGGAAGATCTTTTCTGAAGGGTGTTCTGACGTCAGCATAGAGCAGGTTCCTTATGATTTCATACACACTTCAGAAACACAGCCCTCTTCATGGAGGTAGATTGGACCTGGAAGGCTGTCTCTAGACAGTGCTCTTTCTCCGTGTTACGCGTATGGCACGTCTCCTGTCATTAAACACAGGTATTTTAGAACGCTGCTCCCTCCATGAATCACGATATCAGAAGTAGCATTTTCTGTACAGAAGCTTGGTTCTCAGAGTTTCGGAAGTGTCATAGTTCCACGTCTCCTCACCCTCGAGCATAGGCTTCCAGCTTCATGAGAGACGGTGAGAGTTTCAGATCGTTTTCCAGGGAGTTCTTTCAGAACGTTAAGCATGCGTTCATTTCCTTATGCTGATAAACACACTTTTGAGCCTGCTTCCCAACTTCATGAAAGATGGAGTCGGTAGGGCTCTTTCTTAAACACAAATCTCTGTCACTTTCCTGATGCTTTCAACACAACTTTGCAAAAGTCTCTGCCTTCGTGACAGAAGTTTTGAGTTGTGAGATGCCCTCTGTCCGGTGTTCTTACCGGCCGCTAAGTTTTTGGCCCTTCCTTAAGGTTCAACACACAGGGAAGAAAACCCTGGTAACTGTCATGCAGCAGGATGTGCGTTGGGACTGCAGTCTACCTACGCAGACTGGGGTCTCTGAATTCAGTGCATGGCACTTCCTTCGCTCCCTCACACCCACTGCTGCAAATGCTTCCCTCTTCACGACAGACGACGGGAGCTGAGAGACGGTTTCTATGCAGTGTTCGGACATCGCGTTAAGCTCGGGGCACTATCTTCCTGCTTTCACGCACACTTCTGAAACGCTTCCGTGATCACAAAAGAAGGTGTGCACTGCAAGACGCTTTCCACAGAGTGTTCCTTCTTTCAGTTAAGTAGACGGCACCGCTCTCATTAGGTTTTCTTACACGGTTCTGCAAATGCTTCCATCTTCAAGGCGGACGATGTGAGTTGGAAGATGGCTTGGACACAATGTTCTTCCTTAAGGATTGGTTAGTGGCCCTTTCCTTCTGCTTTCATTCACACTCCGAGACATGCTTCCTTCATCATGACAGACGATGTGAATTGGAAGACCCTTTCTCCGTATACCCTCTTCTTACTGAGAGGGACGTCTATGGCCGTTTCCTTCAGGTTCTACACACGCACCGGGTAACCCTTGTATCTTCACTGGCTAATGTTGCCGTCTCTCTACCACACAACGTCGCGTCGCTGAATGGAATGATGGCACTGGCTTTTCGTATTCACACAAGCTTTTCGAACGGCCTCCCTCTTCGTGACAGGTGTGAGTGGAGAAAGGCTGTCTCTGTGGTGTTCTTAAGTAGTTAAACATAGGTCATGAACTTGATGCGTGCAGCCACGGTTTTGCCTAATGCTCCCGGTTCCTGGCACCACGTGTGAGGTGCAAGATGCTTAATTCAGAGTGCTCTCCTAGCGTCAAGTCGGTGACGCGATCGATAGGCATTCATAGACACTCTTTTGAAACACTTGCCATCGTCGCAACAGAAGATGTGAACTGGAAGGTGGTGTCTATTCGGTGTTCTTTCTGCGACTTGTGTATATGGCACCTTCATTAAGGGTCAGCACATGTATTGGAAAACGCGTGGGTACACAATGGGTCACGGTGTGAGTTCGCTGGGGCCTTCTAGCAACACGGACTTGGTCCTTACCACTAAGTAGTGAGACCCTCTCCTCCTCCACTCACACTTCTGCAAGTAATACCCGATTGTTATATAGGATGTGCGTTGGAAGATCTTTTCTGAAGGGTGTTCTGACGTCAGCATAGAGCAGGTTCCTTATGATTTCATACACACTTCGAAACACAGCCCTCTTCATGCAGGTAGATTGGACCTGGAAGGCTGTCTCTAGACAGTGCTCTTTCTCCGTGTTACGCGTATGCCACGTCTCCTGTCATTAAACGCATGTATTTTAGAACGCTGCTCCCTCCATGAATCACGATACCAGAAGTAGCATTTTCTGTACAGAAGCTTGGTTTTCAGAATTTCGTGTCATAGTTCCACGTCTCCTCACCCTCGAGCATAGGCTTCCAGCTTCATGAGAGACGGTGAGAGTTTCAGATCGTTTTCCAGGGAGTTCTTTCAGAACGTTAAGCGTGCGTTCATTTCCTTATGCTGATAAACACACTTTTGAGCCTGCTTCCCAACTTCATGAAAGATGGAGTCGGTAGGGCTCTTTCTTAAACACAAGTCTCTGTCACTTTCCTGATGCTTTCAACACAACTTTGCAAAAGTCACTGCCTTCGTGACAGAAGTTTTGAGTTGTGAGATGCCCTCTGTCCAGTGTTCTTACCCGCTGCTATGTTTATGGCGCTTTCCTTAAAGTACAAGAAACAAGGAAGAAAACCCTGGTAACTGTCATGCAGCAGGATGTGCCTTGCGACTGCAGTCTACCTACGCAGACTGGGGTCTCTGAATTCAGTGCATGGCACTTCCTTCGCTCCCTCACACCCACTGCTTCAAATGCTTCCCTCTTCACGACAGACGAAAGGAGCTGAGAGACGGTTTCTATGCAGTGTTCGGACATCCTGTTAAGCTCGGGGCACTATCTTCCTGCTTTCACGCACACTTCTGAAACGCTTCCGTGATCACAAAAGAAGGTTTGCACTGCAAGACGCTTTCCACAGAGTGTTCCTTCTTTCAGTTAAGTAGACGGCACCGCTCTCATTAGGTTTTCTTACACGGTTCTGCAAATGCTTCCATCTTCAAGGCGGACGATGTGAGTTGGAAGATGGCTTGGACACAATGTTCTTCCTTAAGGATTGGTTAGTGGCCCTTTCCTTGTGCTTTCATTCACACTCCGAGACATGCTTCCTTCATCATGACAGACGATGTGAATTGGAAGACCCTTTCTCCGTATACCCTCTTCTTACTGAGAGGGACATCTATGGCCGTTTCCTTCAGGTTCTACACACGCACCGGGTAACCCTTGTATCTTCACTGGCTAATGTTGCCGTCTCTCTACCACACAACGTCGCATCGCTGAATGGAATGATGGCACTGGCTTTTCATATTCACAAAAGCTTTTCGAAAAGCCTCCCTCTTCGTGAGAGGTGTGAGTGGAGAGATGCTGTCTCTGTGGTGTTCTTACGTAGTTAAACGAAGGGCATGAACTTGATGCGTGCAGCCACGGTTTTGCCTAATGCTCCCGGTTCCTGGCACCACGTGTGAGGTGCAAGATGCTTAATTCAGAGTGCTCTCCTAGCGTCAAGTCGGTGACGCGATCGATAGGCATTCATAGACACTCTTTTGAAACACTTGCCATCGTCGCAACAGAAGATGTGAACTGGAAGGTGGTGTCTATTCGGTGTTCTTTCTGCGACTTGTGTATATGGCACCTTCATTAAGGGTCAGCACATGTATTGGAAAACGCGTGGGTACACAATGGGTCACGGTGTGAGTTCGCTGGGGCCTTCTAGCAACACGGACTTGGTCCTCACCACTAAGTAGAGAGACCCTCTCCTCCTCCACTCACACTTCTGCAAGTAATTCCAGATTGTTACAAAGGATGTGCGTTGGAAGATCTTTTCTGAAGGGTGTTCTGACGTCAGCATAGAGCAGGTTCCTTATGATTTCATACACACTTCAGAAACACAGCCCTCTTCATGGAGGTAGATTGGATCTGGAAGGCTGTCTCTAGACAGTGCTCTTTCTCCGTGTTACGCGTATGGCACGTCTCCTGTCATTAAACTCAGGTATTTTAGAACGCTGCTCCCTCCATGAATCACGATATCAGAAGTAGCATTTTCTGTACAGAAGCTTGGTTCTCAGAGTTTCGTAAGTGTCATAGCTTTCCACGTCTCCTCACCCTCGAGCATAGGCTTCCATCTTCATGAGAGACGGTGAGAGTTTCAGATCGTTTTCCAGGGAGTTCTTTCAGAACGTTAATCGTACGTTCATTTCCTTATGCTGATAAACACACTTTTGAGTCTGCTTCCCAACTTCATGAAAAATGGAGTCGGTAGGACTCTTTCTTAAAGATATGTCTCTGTCAGTTTCCTGATGCATTCAACACAACTTTGCAAAAGTCTCTGCCTTGGTGACAGAAGTTGTGAGTTGTGAGATGCGCTCTGTCCAGTATTCTTACCCGCTGCTATGTTTATGGCACTTTCCTTAAAGTTCAACAAACAGGGAAGAAAACCCTGGTAACTGTCATGCAGCAGGATGTGCGTTGCGACTGCAGTCTTCCTACCCAGACTGGGTTCTCTGTATCAGTGCATGGCACTTCCTTCGCTCTCTCACACCCACTGCTGCAAATGCTTCCCTCTTCACGACAGACGAATGGAGCTCAGAGACGGTTTCTATGCAGTGTTCGGACACTGCGTTAAGCTCGGGGGCACTATCTTCCTGCTTTCACGCACACTTCTGAAACGCTTCCGTGATCAAAAAAGAAGGGGTGCTCTGCAAGACGCTTTTCACAGAGTGTTCCTTCTTTCACTTAAGTAGACGGCACAGGCTCATTAGGTTTTCTTGCACGGTTCTGCAAATGCTTCCATCTTCAAGGCGGACGATGTGAGTTGAAAGATGGCTTCGACACAATATTCTTCCTTAAGGATTGGCTAGTGGCCCTTTCCTTGTGCTTTCAGTCACACTCCGAAACATGTTTCCTTCATCATGACAGACGATGTGAATTGGAAGACCCTTTCTCCGTATACCCTCTTCTTACTGAGAGGGACGTCTATGGCCGTTTCCTTCAGGTTCTACACACGCACCGGGTAACCCTTGTATCTTCACTGGCTAATGTTGCCGTCTCTCTACCACACAACGTCGCATCGCTGAATGGAATGATGGCACTGGCTTTTCGTATTCACACAAGCTTTTTGAACGGCCTCCCTCTTCGTGACAGGTGTGAGTGGAGAAAGGCTGTCTCTGTGGTGTTCTTACGTAGTTAAACGTAGGGCATGAACTTGATGCGTGCAGCCACGGTTTTGCCTAATGCTCCCGGTTCCTGGCACCATGTGTGAGGTGCAAGATGCTTAATTCAGAGTGCTCTCCTAGAGTCAATTCGGTGACGCGATCGATAGGCATTCATAGACACTCTTTTGAAACACTTGCCATCGTCGCAACAGAAGATGTGAACTGGAAGGTGGTGTCTATTCGGTGTTCTTTCTGCGACTTGTGTATATGGCACCTTCATTAAGGGTCAGCACATGTATTGGAAAACGCGTGGGTACACAATGGGTCACGGTGTGAGTTCGCTGGGGCCTTCTACCAACACGGACTTGGTCCTTACCACTAAGTAGTGAGACCCTCTTCTCCTCCACTCACACTTCTGCAAGTAATACCCGATTGTTATATAGGATGTGCGTTGGAAGATCTTTTCTGAAGGGTGTTCTGACGTCAGCATAGAGCAGGTTCCTTATGATTTCATACACACTTCAGAAACACAGCCCTCTTCATGCAGGTAGATTGGATCTGGAAGGCTGTCTCTAGACAGTGCTCTTTCTCCGTGTTAGGCGTCTGGCACGTCTCCTGTCATTAAACACAGGTATTTTAGAACGCTGCTCCCTCCATGAATCATGATATCAGAAGTAGCATTTTCTGTACAGAAGCTTGGTTCTCAGAGTTTCGTAAGTGTCATAGTTCCACGTCTTCTCACCCTCGAGCATAGGCTTCCAGCTTCATGAGAGACGGTGAGAGTTTCAGATCGTTTTCCAGGGAGTTCTTTCAGAACGTTAAGCGTGCGTTCATTTCCTTATGCTGATAAACACACTTTTGAGCCTGCTTCCCAACTTCATGAAAGATGGAGTCGGTAGGGCTCTTTCTTAAACACAAGTCTCTGTCACTTTCCTGATGCTTTCAACACAACTTTGCAAAAGTCACTGCCTTCGTGACAGAAGTTTTGAATTGTGAGATGCCCTCTGTCCAGTGTTCTTACCCGCTGCTATGTTTATGGCACTTTCCTTAAAGTACAAGAAACAAGGAAGAAAACCCTGGTAACTGTCATGCAGCACGATGTGCCTTGCGACTGCAGTCTACCTACGCAGACTGGGGTCTCTGAATTCAGTGCATGGCACTTCCTTCGCTCCCTCACACCCACTGCTTCAAATGCTTCCCTCTTCACGACAGACGAAAGGAGCTGAGAGACGGTTAATGCAGTGTTCGGACATTGCGTTAAGCTCGGGGCACTATCTTCCTGCTTTCACGCACACTTCTGAAACGCTTCCGTGATCACAAAAGAAGGTGTGCACAGCAAGACGCTTTCCACAGAGTGTTCCTTCTTTCAGTTAAGTAGACGGCACCGCTCTCATTAGGTTTTCTTACACGGTTCTGCAAATGCTTCCATCTTCAAGGCGGACGATGTGAGTTGGAAGATGGCTTGGACACAATGTTCTTCCTTAAGGATTGGTTAGTGGCCCTTTCCTTGTGCTTTCATTCACACTCCGAGACATGCTTCCTTCATCATGACAGACGATGTGAATTGGAAGACCCTTTCTCCGTATACCCTCTTCTTACTGAGAGGGACGTCTATGGCCGTTTCCTTCAGGTTCTACACACGCACCGGGTAACCCTTGTATCTTCACTGGCTAATGTTGCCGTCTCTCTACCACACAACGTCGCGTCGCTGAATGGAATGATGGCACTGGCTTTTCGTATTCACACAAGCTTTTCGAAAAGCCTCCCTCTTCGTGACAGGTGTGAGTGGAGAGATGCTGTCTCTGTGGTGTTCTTACGTAGTTAAACGAAGGGCATGAACTTGATGCGTGCAGCCACGGTTTTGCCTAATGCTCCCGGTTCCTGGCACCACGTGTGAGGTGCAAGATGCTTCATTCAGAGTGCTCTCCTAGCGTCAAGTCGGTGACGCGATCGATAGGCATTCATAGACACTCTTTTGAAACACTTGCCATCGTCGCAACAGAAGATGTGAACTGGAAGGTGGTGTCTATTCGGTGTTCTTTCTGCGACTTGTGTATATGGCACCTTCATTAAGGGTCAGCACATGTATTGGAAAACGCGTGGGTACACAATGGGTCACGGTGTGAGTTCGCTGGGGCCTTCTAGCAACACGGACTTGGTCCTCACCACTAAGTAGAGAGACCCTCTCCTCCTCCACTCACACTTCTGCAAGTAATTCCAGATTGTTACAAAGGATGTGCGTTGGAAGATCTTTTCTGAAGGGTGTTCTGACGTCAGCATAGAGCAGGTTCCTTATGATTTCATACACACTTCAGAAACACAGCCCTCTTCATGGAGGTAGATTGGATCTGGAAGGCTGTCTCTAGACAGTGCTCTTTCTCCGTGTTACGCGTATGCCACGTCTCCTGTCATTAAACGCATGTATTTTAGAACGCTGCTCCCTCCATGAATCACGATACCAGAAGTAGCATTTTCTGTACAGAATCTTGGTTTTCAGAATTTCGTGTCATAGTTCCACGTCTCCTCACCCTCGAGCATAGGCTTCCAGCTTCATGAGAGACGGTGAGAGTTTCAGATCGTTTTCCAGGGAGTTCTTTCAGAACGTTAAGCGTGCGTTCATTTCCTTATGCTGATAAACACACTTTTGAGCCTGCTTCCCAACTTCATGAAAGATGGAGTCGGTAGGGCTCTTTCTTAAACACAAGTCTCTGTCACTTTCCTGATGCTTTCAACACAACTTTGCAAAAGTCACTGCCTTCGTGACAGAAGTTTTGAATTGTGAGATGCCCTCTGTCCAGTGTTCTTACCCGCTGCTATGTTTATGGCGCTTTCCTTAAAGTACAAGAAACAGGGAAGAAAACCCTGGTAACTGTCATGCAGCACGATGTGCCTTGCGACTGCAGTCTACCTACGCAGACTGGGGTCTCTGAATTCAGTGCATGGCACTTCCTTCGCTCCCTCACACCCACTGCTTCAAATGCTTCCCTCTTCACGACAGACGAAAGGAGCTGAGAGACGGTTTCTATGCAGTGTTCGGACATTGCGTTAAGCTCGGGGCACTATCTTCCTGCTTTCACGCACACTTCTGAAACGCTTCCGTGATCACAAAAGAAGGTGTGCACTGCAAGACGCTTTCCACAGAGTGTTCCTTCTTTCAGTTAAGTAGACGGCACCGCTCTCATTAGGTTTTCTTACACGGTTCTGCAAATGCTTCCATCTTCAAGGCGGACGATGTGAGTTGGAAGATGGCTTGGACACAATGTTCTTCCTTAAGGATTGGTTAGTGGCCCTTTCCTTGTGCTTTCATTCACACTCCGAAACATGCTTCCTTCATCATGACAGACGATGTGAATTGGAAGACCCTTTCTCCGTATACCCTCTTCTTACTGAGAGGGACGTCTATGGCCGTTTCCTTCAGGTTCTACACACGCACCGGGTAACCCTTGTATCTTCACTGGCTAATGTTGCCGTCTCTCTACCACACAACGTCGCGTCGCTGAATGGAATGATGGCACTGGCTTTTCGTATTCACACAAGATTTTCGAACGGCCTCCATCTTCGTGAGAGGTGTGAGTGGAGAGATGCTGTCTCTGTGGTGTTCTTACGTAGTTAAACGAAGGGCATGAACTTGATGCGTGCAGCCACGGTTTTGCCTAATGCTCCCGGTTCCTGGCACCACGTGTGAGGTGCAAGATGCTTCATTCAGAGTGCTCTCCTAGCGTCAAGTCGGTGACGCGATCGATAGGCATTCATAGACACTCTTTTGAAACACTTGCCATCGTCGCAACAGAAGATGTGAACTGGAAGGTGGTGTCTATTCGGTGTTCTTTCTGCGACTTGTGTATATGGCACCTTCATTAAGGGTCAGCAGATGTATTGGAAAACGCGTGGGTACACAATGGGTCACGGTGTGAGTTCGCTGGGGCCTTCTAGCAACACGGACTTGGTCCTCACCACTAAGTAGAGAGACCCTCTCCTCCTCCACTCACACTTCTGCAAGTAATTCCAGATTGTTACAAAGGATGTGCGTTGGAAGATCTTTTCTGAAGGGTGTTCTGACGTCAGCATAGAGCAGGTTCCTTATGATTTCATACACACTTCAGAAACACAGCCCTCTTCATGGAGGTAGATTGGATCTGGAAGGCTGTCTCTAGACAGTGCTCTTTCTCCGTGTTACGCGTATGGCACGTCTCCTGTCATTAAACTCAGGTATTTTAGAACGCTGCTCCCTCCATGAATCACGATATCAGAAGTAGCATTTTCTGTACAGAAGCTTGGTTCTCAGAGTTTCGTAAGTGTCATAGCTTTCCACGTCTCCTCACCCTCGATCATAGGCTTCCAGCTTCATGAGAGACGGTGAGAGTTTCAGATCGTTTTCCAGGGAGTTCTTTCAGAACGTTAATCGTACGTTCATTTCCTTATGCTGATAAACACACTTTTGAGTCTGCTTCCCAACTTCATGAAAAATGGAGTCGGTAGGACTCTTTCTTAAAGATATGTCTCTGTCACTTTCCTGATGCTTTCAACACAACCTTGCAAAAGTCTCTGCCTTCGTGACAGAAGTTGTGAGATGTGAGATGCCCTCTGTCCAGTATTCTTACCCGCTGCTATGTTTATGGCACTTTCCTTAAAGTTCAACAGACAGGGAAGAAAACCCTGGTAACTGTCATGCAGCAGGATGTGCGTTGCGACTGCAGTCTTCCTACCCAGACAGGGTTCTCTGTATCAGTGCATGGCACTTCCTTCGCTCTTTCACACCCACTGCTGCAAATGCTTCCCTCTTCACGACAGACGAAGGGAGCTCAGAGATGGTTTCTATGCAGTGTTCGGACATTGCGTTAAGCTCGGGGGCACTATCTTCCTGCTTTCACGCACACTTCTGAAACGCTTCCGTGATCAAAAAAGAAGGGGTGCTCTGCAAGACGCTTTTCACAGAGTGTTCCTTCTTTCAGTTAAGTAGACGGCACAGGCTCATTAGGTTTTCTTGCACGGTTCTGCAAATGCTTCCATCTTCAAGGCGGACGATGTGAGTTGAAAGATGGCTTCGACACAATATTTTTCCTTAAGTATTGGCTAGTGGCCCTTTCCTTGTGCTTTCAGTCACACTCCGAAACATGTTTCCTTCATCATGACAGACGATGTGAATTGGAAGACCCTTTCTCCGTATACCCTCTTCTTACTGAGAGGGACGTCTATGGCCGTTTCCTTCAGGTTCTACACACGCACCAGGTAACCCTTGTATCTTCACTGGCTAATGTTGCCGTCTCTCTACCACACAACGTCGCGTCGCTGAATGGAATGATGGCACTGGCTTTTCGTATTCACACAAGCTTTTTGAACGGCCTCCCTCTTCGTGACAGGTGTGAGTGGAGAAAGGCTGTCTCTGTGGTGTTCTTACGTAGTTAAACGTAGGGCATGAACTCGATGCGTGCAGCCACGGTTTTTCCTAATGCTCCCGGTTCCTGGCACCATGTGTGAGGTGCAAGATGCTTAATTCAGAGTACTCTCCTAGAGTCAAGTCGGTGACGCGATCGATAGGCATTCATAGACACTCTTTTGAAACACTTGCCATCGTCGCAACAGAAGATGTGAACTGGAAGGTGGTGTCTATTCGGTGTTCTTTCTGCGACTTGTGTATATGGCACCTTCATTAAGGGTCAGCACATGTATTGGAAAACGCGTGGGTACACAATGGGTCACGGTGTGAGTTCGCTGGGGCCTTCTAGCAACACGGACTTGGTCCTTACCACTAAGTAGTGAGACCCTCTCCTCCTCCACTCACACTTCTGCAAGTAATACCCGATTGTTATATAGGATGTGCGTTGGAAGATCTTTTCTGAAGGGTGTTCTGACGTCAGCATAGAGCAGGTTCCTTATGATTTCATACACACTTCAGAAACAAAGCCCTCTTCATGGAGGTAGATTGGGTCTGGAAGGCTGTCTCTAGACAGTGCTCTTTCTCCGTGTTACGCGTATGGCACGTCTCCTGTCATTAAACTCAGGTATTTTAGAACGCTGCTCCCTCCATGAATCACGATATCAGAAGTAGCATTTTCTGTACAGAAGCTTGGTTCTCAGAGTTTCGTAAGTGTCATAGCTTTCCACGTCTCCTCACCCTCGAGCATAGGCTTCCAGCTTCATGAGAGACGGTGAGAGTTTCAGATCGTTTTCCAGGGAGTTCTTTCAGAACGTTAAGCGTGCGTTCATTTCCTTATGCTGATAAACACACTTTTGAGCCTGCTTCCCAACTTCATGAAAGATGGAGTCGGTAGGGCTCTTTCTTAAACACAAGTCTCTGTCACTTTCCTGATGCTTTCAACACAACTTTGCAAAAGTCTCTGCCTTCGTGACAGAAGTTGTGAGTTGTGAGATGCCCTCTGTCCAGTGTTCTTACCCGCTGCTATGTTTATGGCGCTTTCCTTAAAGTACAAGAAACAAGGATGAAAACCCTGGTAACTGTCATACAGCAGGATGTGCCTTGCGACTGCAGTCTACCTACGCAGACTGGGGTCTCTGAATTCAGTGCATGGCACTTCCTTCGCTCCCTCACACCCACTGCTTCAAATGCTTCCCTCTTCACGACAGACGAAGGGAGCTGAGAGACGGTTTCTATGCAGTGTTCGGACATCCTGTTAAGCACGGGGCACTATCTTCCTGCTTTCACGCACACTTCTGAAACGCTTCCGTGATCACAAAAGAAGGTGTGCACTGCAAGACGCTTTCCACAGAGTGTTCCTTCTTTCAGTTAAGTAGACGGCACCGCTCTCATTAGGTTTTCTTACACGGTTCTGCAAATGCTTCCATCTTCAAGGCGGACGATGTGAGTTGGAAGATGGCTTGGACACAATGTTCTTCCTTAAGGATTGGTTAGTGGCCCTTTCCTTGTGCTTTCATTCACACTCCGAGACATGCTTCCTTCATCATGACAGACGATGTGAATTGGAAGACCCTTTCTCCGTATACCCTCTTCTTACTGAGAGGGACGTCTATGGCCGTTTCCTTCAGGTTCTACACACGCACCGGGTAACCCTTGTATCTTCACTGGCTAATGTTGCCGTCTCTCTACCACACAACGTCGCGTCGCTGAATGGAATGATGGCACTGGCTTTTCGTATTCACACAAGCTTTTCGAACGGCCTCCCTCTTCGTGACAGGTGTGAGTGGAGAGATGCTGTCTCTGTGGTGTTCTTACGTAGTTAAACGAAGGGCATGAACTTGATGCGTGCAGCCACGGTTTTGCCTAATGCTCCCGGTTCCTGGCACCACGTGTGAGGTGCAAGATGCTTAATTCAGAGTGCTCTCCTAGCGTCAAGTCGGTGACGCGATCGATAGGCATTCATAGACACTCTTTTGAAACACTTGCCATCGTCGCAACAGAAGATGTGAACTGGAAGGTGGTGTCTATTCGGTGTTCTTTCTGCGACTTGTGTATATGGCACCTTCATTAAGGGTCAGCACATGTATTGGAAAACGCGTGGGTACACAACGGGTCACGGTGTGAGTTCGCTGGGGCCTTCTAGCAACACGGACTACGTCCTCACCACTAAGTAGAGAGACCCTCTCCTCCTCCACTCACACTTCTGCAAGTAATTCCAAATTGTTACATAGGATGTGCGTTGGAAGATCTTTTCTGAAGGGTGTTCTGACGTCAGCATAGAGCAGGTTCCCTATGATTTCATACACACTTCAGAAACACAGCCCTCTTCATGGAGGTAGATTGGATCTGGAAGGCTGTCTCTAGACAGTGCTCTTTCTCCGTGTTACGCGTATGGCACGTCTCCTGTCATTAAACTCAGGTATTTTAGAACGCTGCTCCCTCCATGAATCACGATATCAGAAGTAGCATTTTCTGTACAGAAGCTTGGTTCTCAGAGTTTCGGAAGTGTCATAGTTCAACGTCTCCTCTCCCTCGACCATAGGCTTCCAGCTTCATGAGAGACGGTGAGAGTTTCAGATCGTTTTCCAGGGAGTTCTTTCAGAACGTTAAGCGTGCGTTCATTTCCTTATGCTGATAAACACACTTTTGAGCCTGCTTCCCAACTTCATGAAAGATGGAGTCGGTAGGGCTCTTTCTTAAACACAAATCTCTGTCACTTTCCTGATGCTTTCAACACAACTTTGCAAAAGTCTCTGCCTTCGTGACAGAAGTTTTGAGTTGTGAGATGCCCTCTGTGCAGTGTTCTTACCCGCTGCTATGTTTATGGCGCTTTCCTTAAAGTACAAGAAACAAGGAAGAAAACCCTGGTAACTGTCATGCAGCAGGATGTGCCTTGCGACTGCAGTCTACCTACGCAGACTGGGGTCTCTGAATTCAGTGCATGGCACTTCCTTCGCTCCCTCACACCCACTGCTACAAATGCTTCCCTCTTCACGACAGACGAAGGGAGCTGAGAGACGGTTTCTATGCAGTGTTCGGACATCCTGTTAAGCACGGGGCACTATCTTCCTGCTTTCACGCACACTTCTGAAACGCTTCCGTGATCACAAAAGAAGGTGTGCACTGCAAGACGCTTTCCACAGAGTGTTCCTTCTTTCAGTTAAGTAGACGGCACCGCTCTCATTAGGTTTTCTTACACGGTTCTGCAAATGCTTCCATCTTCAAGGCGGACGATGTGAGTTGGAAGATGGCTTGGACACAATGTTCTTCCTTAAGGATTGGTTAGTGGCCCTTTCCTTGTGCTTTCATTCACACTCCGAGACATGCTTCCTTCATCATGACAGACGATGTGAATTGGAAGACCCTTTCTCCGTATACCCTCTTCTTACTGAGAGGGACGTCTATGGCCGTTTCCTTCAGGTTCTACACACGCACCGGGTAACCCTTGTATCTTCACTGGCTAATGTTGCCGTCTCTCTACCACACAACGTCGCGTCGCTGAATGGAATGATGGCACTGGCTTTTCGTATTCACACAAGCTTTTCGAAAAGCCTCCCTCTTCGTGAGAGGTGTGAGTGGAGAGATGCTGTCTCTGTGGTGTTCTTACGCAGTTAAACGAAGGGCATGAACTTGATGCGTGCAGCCACGGTTTTGCCTAATGCTCCCGGTTCCTGGCACCACGTGTGAGGTGCAAGATGCTTAATTCAGAGTGCTCTCCTAGCGTCAAGTCGGTGACGCGATCGATAGGCATTCATAGACACTCTTTTGAAACACTTGCCATCGTCGCAACAGAAGATGTGAACTGGAAGGTGGTGTCTATTCGGTGTTCTTTCTGCGACTTGTGTATATGGCACCTTCATTAAGGGACAGCACATGTATTGGAAAACGCGTGGGTACACAACGGGTCACGGTGTGAGTTCGCTGGGGCCTTCTAGCAACACGGACTACGTCCTCACCACTAAGTAGAGAGACCCTTTCCTCCTCCACTCACACTTCTGCAAGTAATTCCACATTGTTATATAGGATGTGCGTTGGAAGATCTTTTCTGAAGGGTGTTCTGACGTCAGCATAGAGCAGGTTCCTTATGATTTCATACACACTTCAGAAACACAGCCCTCTTCATGCAGGTAGATTGGATCTGGAAGGCTGTCTCTAGACAGTGCTCTTTCTCCGTGTTACGCGTATGGCACGTCTCCTGTCATTAAACACAGGTATTTTAGAACGCTGCTCCCTCCATGAATCACGATATCAGAAGTAGCATTTTCTGTACAGAAGCTTGGTTCTCAGAGTTTCGGAAGTGTCATAGTTCCACGTCTCCTCACCCTCGAGCATAGGCTTCCAGCTTCATGAGAGACGGTGAGAGTTTCAGATCGTTTTCCAGGGAGTTCTTTCAGAACGTTAAGCATGCGTTCATTTCCTTATGCTGATAAACACACTTTTGAGCCTGCTTCCCAACTTCATGAAAGATGGAGTCGGTAGGGCTCTTTCTTAAACACAAATCTCTGTCACTTTCCTGATGCTTTCAACACAACTTTGCAAAAGTCTCTGCCTTCGTGACAGAAGTTGTGAGTTGTGAGATGCCCTCTGTCCGGTGTTCTTACCGGCCGCTAAGTTTTTGGCCCTTCCTTAAGGTTCAACACACAGGGAAGAAAACCCTGGTAACTGTCATGCAGCAGGATATGCGTTGGGACTGCAGTCTACCTACCCAGACTGGGTTCTCTGAATTCAGTGCATGGCACTTCCTTCGCTCCCTCACACCCACTGCTGCAAATGCTTCCCTCTTCACGACAGACGACGGGAGCTGAGAGACGGTTTCTATGCAGTGTTCGGACATCGCGTTAAGCTCGGGGCACTATCTTCCTGCTTTCACGCACACTTCTGAAACGCTTCCGTGATCACAAAAGAAGGTGTGCACTGCAAGACGCTTTCCACAGAGTGTTCCTTCTTTCAGTTAAGTAGACGGCACCGCTCTCCTTAGGTTATCGTACAGGGTTCTGCAAATGCTTCCATCTTCAAGGCGGACGATGTGAGTTGGAAGATGGCTTGGACACAATGTTCTTCCTTAAGGATTGGCTAGTGGCCCTTTCCTTGTGCTTTCATTCACACTCCGAAACATGCTTCCTTCATCATGACAGACGATGTGAATTGGAAGACCCTTTCTCCGTATACCCTCTTCTTACTGAGAGGGACGTCTATGGCCGTTTCCTTCAGGTTCTACACACGCACCGGGTAACCCTTGTATCTTCACTGGCTAATGTTGCCGTCTCTCTACCACACAACGTCGCGTCGCTGAATGGAATGATGGCACTGGCTTTTCGTATTCACACAAGCTTTTCGAACGGCCTCCCTCTTCGTGACAGGTGTGAGTGGAGAGATGCTGTCTCTGTGGTGTTCTTACGTAGTTAAACGAAGGGCATGAACTTGATGCGTGCAGCCACGGTTTTGCCTAATGCTCCCGGTTCCTGGCACCATGTGTGAGATGCAAGATGCTTAATTCAGAGTGCTCTCCTAGAGTCAATTCGGTGACGCGATCGATAGGCATTCATAGACACTCTTTTGAAACACTTGCCATCGTCGCAACAGAAGATGTGAACTGGAAGGTGGTGTCTATTCGGTGTTCTTTCTGCGACTTGTGTATATGGCTCCTTCATTAAGGGTCAGCACATGTATTGGAAAACGCGTGGGTACACAATGGGTCACGGTGTGAGTTCGCTGGGGCCTTCTAGCAACACGGACTTGGTCCTCACCACTAAGTAGAGAGACCCTCTCCTCCTCCACTCACACTTCTGCAAGTAATTCCAGATTGTTACATAAGATGTGCGTTGGAAGATCTTTTCTGAAGGGTGTTCTGACGTCAGCATAGAGCAGGTTCCTTATGATTTCATACACACTTCAGAAACAAAGCCCTCTTCATGGAGGTAGATTGGGTCTGGAAGGCTGTCTCTAGACAGTGCTCTTTCTCCGTGTTACGCGTATGGCACGTCTCCTGTCATTAAACTCAGGTATTTTAGAACGCTGCTCCCTCCATGAATCACGATATCAGAAGTAGCATTTTCTGTACAGAAGCTTGGTTCTCAGAGTTTCGTGTCATAGCTTTCCACGTCTCCTCACCCTCGAGCATAGGCTTCCAGCTTCATGAGAGACGGTGAGAGTTTCAGATCGTTTTCCAGGGAGTTCTTTCAGAACGTTAAGCGTGCGTTCATTTCCTTATGCTGATAAACACACTTTTGAGCCTGCTTCCCAACTTCATGAAAGATGGAGTCGGTAGGGCTCTTTCTTAAACACAAGTCTCTGTCACTTTCCTGATGCTTTCAACACAACTTTGCAAAAGTCTCTGCCTTCGTGACAGAAGTTGTGAGTTGTGAGATGCCCTCTGTCCAGTGTTCTTACCCGCTGCTATGTTTATGGCGCTTTCCTTAAAGTACAAGAAACAAGGAAGAAAACCCTGGTAACTGTCATGCAGCACGATGTGCCTTGCGACTGCAGTCTACCTACGCAGACTGGGGTCTCTGAATTCAGTGCATGGCACTTCCTTCGCTCCCTCACACCCACTGCTTCAAATGCTTCCCTCTTCACGACAGACGAAGGGAGCTGAGAGACGGTTTCTATGCAGTGTTCGGACATCCTGTTAAGCACGGGGCACTATCTTCCTGCTTTCACGCACACTTCTGAAACGCTTCCGTGATCACAAAAGAAGGTGTGCACTGCAACACGCTTTCCACAGAGTGTTCCTTCTTTCAGTTAAGTAGACGGCACCGCTCTCATTAGGTTTTCTTACACGGTTCTGCAAATGCTTCCATCTTCAAGGCGGACGATGTGAGTTGGAAGATGGCTTGGACACAATGTTCTTCCTTAAGGATTGGTTAGTGGCCCTTTCCTTGTGCTTTCATTCACACTCCGAAACATGCTTCCTTCATCATGACAGACGATGTGAATTGGAAGACCCTTTCTCCGTATACCCTCTTCTTACTGAGAGGGACGTCTATGGCCGTTTCCTTCAGGTTCTACACACGCACCGGGTAACCCTTGTATCTTCACTGGCTAATGTTGCCGTCTCTCTACCACACAACGTGGCGTCGCTGAATGGAATGATGGCACTGGCTTTTCGTATTCACACAAGCTTTTCGAACGGCCTCCCTCTTCGTGACAGGTGTGAGTGGAGAGATGCTGTCTCTGTGGTGTTGTTACGTAGTTAAACGAAGGGCATGAACTTGATGCGTGCAGCCACGGTTTTGCCTAATGCTCCCGGTTCCTGGCACCACGTGTGAGGTGCAAGATGCTTAATTCAGAGTGCTCTCCTAGCGTCAAGTCGGTGACGCGATCGATAGGCATTCATAGACACTCTTTTGAAACACTTGCCATCGTCGCAACAGAAGATGTGAACTGGAAGGTGGTGTCTATTCGGTGTTCTTTCTGCGACTTGTGTATATGGCACCTTCATTAAGGGACAGCACATGTATTGGAATACGCGTGGGTACACAACGGGTCACGGTGTGAGTTCGCTGGGGCCTTCTAGCAACACGGACTACGTCCTCACCACTAAGTAGAGAGACCCTTTCCTCCTCCACTCACACTTCTGCAAGTAATTCCAAATTGTTACATAGGATGTGCGTTGGAAGATCTTTTCTGAAGGGTGTTCTGACGTCAGCATAGAGCAGGTTCCTTATGATTTCATACACACTTCAGAAACACAGCCCTCTTCATGCAGGTAGATTGGATCTGGAAGGCTGTCTCTAGACAGTGCTCTTTCTCCGTGTTACGCGTATGGCACGTCTCCTGTCATTAAACACAGGTATTTTAGAACGCTGCTCCCTCCATGAATCACGATATCAGAAGTAGCATTTTCTGTACAGAAGCTTGGTTCTCAGAGTTTCGGAAGTGTCATAGTTCCACGTCTCCTCACCCTCGAGCATAGGCTTCCAGCTTCATGAGAGACGGTGAGAGTTTCAGATCGTTTTCCAGGGAGTTCTTTCAGAACGTTAAGCATGCGTTCATTTCCTTATGCTGATAAACACACTTTTGAGCCTGCTTCCCAACTTCATGAAAGATGGAGTCGGTAGGGCTCTTTCTTAAACTCAAATCTCTGTCACTTTCTTGATGCTTTCAACACAACTTTGCAAAAGTCTCTGCCTTCGTGACAGAAGTTGTGAGTTGTGAGATGCCCTCTGTCCGGTGTTCTTACCGGCCGCTAAGTTTTTGGCCCTTCCTTAAGGTTCAACACACAGGGAAGAAAACCCTGGTAACTGTCATGCAGCAGGATGTGCGTTGGGACTGCAGTCTACCTACCCAGACTGGGTTCTCTGAATTCAGTGCATGGCACTTCCTTCGCTCCCTCACACCCACTGCTACAAATGCTTCCCTCTTCACGACAGACGACGGGAGCTGAGAGACGGTTTCTATGCAGTGTTCGGACATCGCGTTAAGCTCGGGGCACTATCTTCCTGCTTTCACGCACACTTCTGAAACGCTTCCGTGATCACAAAAGAAGGTGTGCACTGCAAGACGCTTTCCACAGAGTGTTCCTTCTTTCAGTTAAGTAGACGGCACCACTCTCCTTAGGTTATCGTACAGGGTTCTGCAAATGCTTCCATCTTCAAGGCGGACGATGTGAGTTGGAAGATGGCTTGGACACAATGTTCTTCCTTAAGGATTGGTTAGTGGCCCTTTCCTTGTGCTTTCATTCACACTCCGAGACATGCTTCCTTCATCATGACAGACGATGTGAATTGGAAGACCCTTTCTCCGTATACCCTCTTCTTACTGAGAGGGACGTCTATGGCCGTTTCCTTCAGGTTCTACACACGCACCGGGTAACCCTTGTATCTTCACTGGCTAATGTTGCCGTCTCTCTACCACACAACGTCGCGTCGCTGAATGGAATGATGGCACTGGCTTTTCGTATTCACACAAGCTTTTCGAACGGCCTCCCTCTTCGTGACAGGTGTGAGTGGAGAGATGCTGTCTCTGTGGTGTTCTTACGTAGTTAAACGAAGGGCATGAACTTGATGCGTGCAGCCACGGTTTTGCCTAATGCTCCCGGTTCCTGGCACCACGTGTGAGGTGCAAGATGCTTAATTCAGAGTGCTCTCCTAGCGTCAAGTCGGTGACGCGATCGATAGGCATTCATAGACACTCTTTTGAAACACTTGCCATCGTCGCAACAGAAGATGTGAACTGGAAGGTGGTGTCTATTCGGTGTTCTTTCTGCGACTTGTGTATATGGCACCTTCATTAAGGGTCAGCACATGTATTGGAAAACGCGTGGGTACACAATGGGTCACGGTGTGAGTTCGCTGGGGCCTTCTAGCAACACGGACTTGGTCCTTACCACTAAGTAGTGAGACCCTCTCCTCCTCCACTCACACTTCTGCAAGTAATACCCGATTTTTATATAGGATGTGCGTTGGAAGATCTTTTCTGAAGGGTGTTCTGACGTCAGCATAGAGCAGGTTCCTTATGATTTCATACACACTTCGAAACACAGCCCTCTTCATGCAGGTAGATTGGATCTGGAAGGCTGTCTCTAGACAGTGCTCTTTCTCCGTGTTACGCGTATGGCACGTCTCCTGTCATTAAACGCATGTATTTTAGAACGCTGCTCCCTCCATGAATCACGATACCAGAAGTAGCATTTTCTGTACAGAAGCTTGGTTTTCAGAATTTCGTGTCATAGTTCCACGTCTCCTCACCCTCGAGCATAGGCTTCCAGCTTCATGAGAGACGGTGAGAGTTTCAGATCGTTTTCCAGGGAGTTCTTTCAGAACGTTAAGCGTGCGTTCATTTCCTTATGCTGATAAACACACTTTTGAGCCTGCTTCCCAACTTCATGAAAGATGGAGTCGGTAGGGCTCTTTCTTAAACACAAGTCTCTGTCACTTTCCTGATACTTTCAACACAACTTTGCAAAAGTCACTGCCTTCGTGACAGAAGTTTTGAGTTGTGAGATGCCCTCTGTCCAGTGTTCTTACCCGCTGCTATGTTTATGGCGCTTTCCTTAAAGTACAACAAACAAGGAAGAAAACCCTGGTAACTGTCATGCAGCACGATGTGCGTTGCGACTGCAGTCTACCTACGCAGACTGGGGTCTCTGAATTCAGTGCACGGCACTTCCTTCGCTCCCTCACACCCACTGCTTCAAATGCTTCCCTCTTCACGACAGACGAAGGGAGCTGAGAGACGGTTTCTATGCAGTGTTCGGACATCCTGTTAAGCACGGGGCACTATCTTCCTGCTTTCACGCACACTTCTGAAACGCTTCCGTGATCACAAAAGAAGGTGTGCACTGCAAGACGCTTTCCACAGAGTGTTCCTTCTTTCAGTTAAGTAGACGGCACCGCTCTCATTAGGTTTTCTTACACGGTTCTGCAAATGCTTCCATCTTCAAGGCGGACGATGTGAGTTGGAAGATGGCTTGGACACAATGTTCTTCCTTAAGGATTGGTTAGTGGCCCTTTCCTTCTGCTTTCATTCACACTCCGAGACATGCTTCCTTCATCATAGACCATGTGAATTGGAAGACCCTTTCTCCGTATACCCTCTTCTTACTGAGAGGGACGTCTATGGCCGTTTCCTTCAGGTTCTACACACGCACCGGGTAACCCTTGTATCTTCACTGGCTAATGTTGCCGTCTCTCTACCACACAACGTCGCGTCGCTGAATGGAATGATGGCACTGGCTTTTCGTATTCACCCAAGATTTTCGAACGGCCTCCCTCTTCGTGAGAGGTGTGAGTGGAGAGATGCTGTCTCTGTGGTGTTCTTACGTAGTTAAACGAAGGGCATGAACTTGATGCGTGCAGCCACGGTTTTGCCTAATGCTCCCGGTTCCTGGCACCACGTGTGAGGTGCAAGATGCTTCATTCAGAGTGCTCTCCTAGCGTCAAGTCGGTGACGCGATCGATAGGCATTCATAGACACTCTTTTAAAACATTTGCCATCGTCGCAACAGAAGATGTGAACTGGAAGGTGGTGTCTATTCGGTGTTCTTTCTGCGACTTGTGTATATGGCACCTTCATTAACGGACAGCACATGTATTGGAAAACGCGTGGGTACACAACGGGTCACGGTGTGAGTTCGCTGGGGCCTTCTAGCAACACGGACTTGGTCCTTACCACTAAGTAGTGAGACCCTCTTCTCCTCCACTCACACTTCTGCAAGTAATACCCGATTGTTATATAGGATGTGCGTTGGAAGATCTTTTCTGAAGGGTGTTCTGACGTCAGCATAGGGCAGGTTCCTTATGATTTCATACACACTTCAGAAACACAGCCCTCTTCATGGAGGTAGATTGGACCTGGAAGGCTGTCTCTAGACAGTGCTCTTTCTCCGTGTTACGCGTATGCCACGTCTCCTGTCATTAAACGCATGTATTTTAGAACGCTGCTCCCTCCATGAATCACGATACCAGAAGTAGCATTTTCTGTACAGAATCTTGGTTCTCAGAGTTTCGTAAGTGTCATAGCTTTCCACGTCTCCTCACCCTCGAGCATAGGCTTCCAGCTTCATGAGAGACGGTGAGAGTTTCAGATCGTTTTCCAGGGAGTTCTTTCAGAACGTTAAGCGTGCGTTCATTTCCTTATGCTGATAAACACACTTTTGAGCCTGCTTCCCAACTTCATGAAAGATGGAGTCGGTAGGGCTCTTTCTTAAACACAAGTCTCTGTCACTTTCCTGATGCTTTCAACACAACTTTGCAAAAGTCACTGCCTTCGTGACAGAAGTTTTGAGTTGTGAGATGCCCTCTGTCCAGTGTTCTTACCCGCTGCTATGTTTATGGCGCTTTCCTTAAAGTACAACAAACAAGGAAGAAAACCCTGGTAACTGTCATGCAGCAGGATGTGCCTTGCGACTGCAGTCTACCTACGCAGACTGGGGTCTCTGAATTCAGTGCATGGCACTTCCTTCGCTCCCTCACACCCACTGCTTCAAATGCTTCCCTCTTCACGACAGACGAAAGGAGCTGAGAGACGGTTTCTATGCAGTGTTCGGACATCCTGTTAAGCTCGGGGCACTATCTTCCTGCTTTCACGCACACTTCTGAAACGCTTCCGTGATCACAAAAGAAGGTTTGCACTGCAAGACGCTTTCCACAGAGTGGTCCTTCTTTCAGTTAAGTAGACGGCACCGCTCTCATTAGGTTTTCTTACACGGTTCTGCAAATGCTTCCATCTTCAAGGCGGACGATGTGAGTTGGAAGATGGCTTGGACACAATGTTCTTCCTTAAGGATTGGTTAGTGGCCCTTTCCTTGTGCTTTCATTCACACTCCGAGACATGCTTCCTTCATCATGACAGACGATGTGAATTGGAAGACCCTTTCTCCGTATACCCTCTTCTTACTGAGAGGGACGTCTATGGCCGTTTCCTTCAGGTTCTACACACGCACCGGGTAACCCTTGTATCTTCACTGGCTAATGTTGCCGTCTCTCTACCACACAACGTCGCGTCGCTGAATGGAATGATGGCACTGGCTTTTCGTATTCACCCAAGATTTTCGAACGGCCTCCCTCTTCGTGAGAGGTGTGAGTGGAGAGATGCTGTCTCTGTGGGGTTCTTACGTAGTTAAACGAAGGGCATGAACTTGATGCGTGCAGCCACGGTTTTGCCTAATGCTCCCGGTTCCTGGCACCACGTGTGAGGTGCAAGATGCTTCATTCAGAGTGCTCTCCTAGCGTCAAGTCGGTGACGCGATCGATAGGCATTCATAGACACTCTTTTGAAACATTTGCCATCGTCGCAACAGAAGATGTGAACTGGAAGGTGGTGTCTATTCGGTGTTCTTTCTGCGACTTGTGTATATGGCACCTTCATTAACGGACAGCACATGTATTGGAAAACGCGTGGGTACACAACGGGTCACGGTGTGAGTTCGCTGGGGCCTTCTACCAACACGGACTTGGTCCTTACCACTAAGTAGTGAGACCCTCTTCTCCTCCACTCACACTTCTGCAAGTAATACCCGATTGTTATATAGGATGTGCGTTGGAAGATCTTTTCTGAAGGGTGTTCTGACGTCAGCATAGGGCAGGTTCCTTATGATTTCATACACACTTCAGAAACACAGCCCTCTTCATGGAGGTAGATTGGACCTGGAAGGCTGTCTCTAGACAGTGCTCTTTCTCCGTGTTACGCGTATGCCACGTCTCCTGTCATTAAACGCATGTATTTTAGAACGCTGCTCCCTCCATGAATCACGATACCAGAAGTAGCATTTTCTGTACAGAATCTTGGTTCTCAGAGTTTCGTAAGTGTCATAGCTTTCCACGTCTCCTCACCCTCGAGCATAGGCTTCCAGCTTCATGAGAGACGGTGAGAGTTTCAGATCGTTTTCCAGGGAGTTCTTTCAGAACGTTAAGCGTGCGTTCATTTCCTTATGCTGATAAACACACTTTTGAGCCTGCTTCCCAACTTCATGAAAGATGGAGTCGGTAGGGCTCTTTCTTAAACACAAGTCTCTGTCACTTTCCTGATGCTTTCAACACAACTTTGCAAAAGTCACTGCCTTCGTGACAGAAGTTTTGAGTTGTGAGATGCCCTCTGTCCAGTGTTCTTACCCGCTGCTATGTTTATGGCGCTTTCCTTAAAGTACAACAAACAAGGAAGAAAACCCTGGTAACTGTCATGCAGCAGGATGTGCCTTGCGACTGCAGTCTACCTACGCAGACTGGGGTCTCTGAATTCAGTGCATGGCACTTCCTTCGCTCCCTCACACCCACTGCTTCAAATGCTTCCCTCTTCACGACAGACGAAAGGAGCTGAGAGACGGTTTCTATGCAGTGTTCGGACATCCTGTTAAGCTCGGGGCACTATCTTCCTGCTTTCACGCACACTTCTGAAACGCTTCCGTGATCACAAAAGAAGGTTTGCACTGCAAGACGCTTTCCACAGAGTGGTCCTTCTTTCAGTTAAGTAGACGGCACCGCTCTCATTAGGTTTTCTTACACGGTTCTGCAAATGCTTCCATCTTCAAGGCGGACGATGTGAGTTGGAAGATGGCTTGGACACAATGTTCTTCCTTAAGGATTGGTTAGTGGCCCTTTCCTTGTGCTTTCATTCACACTCCGAGACATGCTTCCTTCATCATGACAGACGATGTGAATTGGAAGACCCTTTCTCCGTATACCCTCTTCTTACTGAGAGGGACGTCTATGGCCGTTTCCTTCAGGTTCTACACACGCACCGGGTAACCCTTGTATCTTCACTGGCTAATGTTGCCGTCTCTCTACCACACAACGTCGCGTCGCTGAATGGAATGATGGCACTGGCTTTTCATATTCACACAAGCTTTTCGAAAAGCCTCCCTCTTCGTGAGAGGTGTGAGTGGAGAGATGCTGTCTCTGTGGTGTTCTTACGTAGTTAAACGAAGGGCATGAACTTGATGCGTGCAGCCACGGTTTTGCCTAATGCTCCCGGTTCCTGGCACCACGTGTGAGGTGCAAGATGCTTCATTCAGAGTGCTCTCCTAGCGTCAAGTCGGTGACGCGATCGATAGGCATTCATAGACACTCTTTTGAAACACTTGCCATCGTCGCAACAGAAGATGTGAACTGGAAGGTGGTGTCTATTCGGTGTTCTTTCTGCGACTTGTGTATATGGCACCTTCATTAAGGGTCAGCAGATGTATTGGAAAACGCGTGGGTACACAATGGGTCACGGTGTGAGTTCGCTGGGGCCTTCTAGCAACACGGACTTGGTCCTCACCACTAAGTAGAGAGACCCTCTCCTCCTCCACTCACACTTCTGCAAGTAATTCCAGATTGTTAGAAAGGATGTGCGTTGGAAGATCTTTTCTGAAGGGTGTTCTGACGTCAGCATAGAGCAGGTTCCTTATGATTTCATACACACTTCAGAAACACAGCCCTCTTCATGGAGGTAGATTGGATCTGGAAGGCTGTCTCTAGACAGTGCTCTTTCTCCGTGTTACGCGTATGCCACGTCTCCTGTCATTAAACGCATGTATTTTAGAACGCTGCTCCCTCCATGAATCACGATACCAGAAGTAGCATTTTCTGTACAGAAGCTTGGTTCTCAGAGTTTCGTAAGTGTCATAGCTTTCCACGTCTCCTCACCCTCGATCATAGGCTTCCAGCTTCATGAGAGACGGTGAGAGTTTCAGATCGTTTTCCAGGGAGTTCTTTCAGAACGTTAATCGTACGTTCATTTCCTTATGCTGATAAACACACTTTTGAGTCTGCTTCCCAACTTCATGAAAAATGGAGTCGGTAGGACTCTTTCTTAAAGATATGTCTCTGTCACTTTCCTGATGCTTTCAACACAACCTTGCAAAAGTCTCTGCCTTCGTGACAGAAGTTGTGAGATGTGAGATGCCCTCTGTCCAGTATTCTTACCCGCTGCTATGTTTATGGCACTTTCCTTAAACTTCAACAGACAGGGAAGAAAACCCTGGTAACTGTCATGCAGCAGGATGTGCGTTGCGACTGCAGTCTTCCTACCCAGACAGGGTTCTCTGTATCAGTGCATGGCACTTCCTTCGCTCTTTCACACCCACTGCTGCAAATGCTTCCCTCTTCACGACAGACGAAGGGAGCTCAGAGATGGTTTCTATGCAGTGTTCGGACATTGCGTTAAGCTCGGGGGCACTATCTTCCTGCTTTCACGCACACTTCTGAAACGCTTCCGTGATCAAAAAAGAAGGGGTGCTCTGCAAGACGCTTTTCACAGAGTGTTCCTTCTTTCAGTTAAGTAGACGGCACAGGCTCATTAGGTTTTCTTGCACGGTTCTGCAAATGCTTCCATCTTCAAGGCGGACGATGTGAGTTGAAAGATGGCTTCGACACAATATTCTTCCTTAAGGATTGGCTAGTGGCCCTTTCCTTGTGCTTTCAGTCACACTCCGAAACATGTTTCCTTCATCATGACAGACGATGTGAATTGGAAGACCCTTTCTCCGTATACCCTCTTCTTACTGAGAGGGACGTCTATGGCCGTTTCCTTCAGGTTCTACACACGCACCAGGTAACCCTTGTATCTTCACTGGCTAATGTTGCCGTCTCTCTACCACACAACGTCGCGTCGCTGAATGGAATGATGGCACTGGCTTTTCGTATTCACACAAGCTTTTTGAACGGCCTCCCTCTTCGTGACAGGTGTGAGTGGAGAAAGGCTGTCTCTGTGGTGTTCTTACGTAGTTAAACGTAGGGCATGAACTCGATGCGTGCAGCCACGGTTTTTCCTAATGCTCCCGGTTCCTGGCACCATGTGTGAGGTGCAAGATGCTTAATTCAGAGTGCTCTCCTAGAGTCAAGTCGGTGACGCGATCGATAGGCATTCATAGACACTCTTTTGAAACACTTGCCATCGTCGCAACAGAAGATGTGAACTGGAAGGTGGTGTCTATTCGGTGTTCTTTCTGCGACTTGTGTATATGGCACCTTCATTAAGGGTCAGCACATGTATTGGAAAACGCGTGGGTACACAATGGGTCACGGTGTGAGTTCGCTGGGGCCTTCTAGCAACACGGACTTGGTCCTTACCACTAAGTAGTGAGACCCTCTCCTCCTCCACTCACACTTCTGCAAGTAATACCCGATTGTTATATAGGATGTGCGTTGGAAGATCTTTTCTGAAGGGTGTTCTGACGTCAGCATAGAGCAGGTTCCTTATGATTTCATACACACTTCGAAACACAGCCCTCTTCATGCAGGTAGATTGGACCTGGAAGGCTGTCTCTAGACAGTGCTCTTTCTCCGTGTTACGCGTATGCCACGTCTCCTGTCATTAAACGCATGTATTTTAGAACGCTGCTCCCTCCATGAATCACGATACCAGAAGTAGCATTTTCTGTACAGAAGCTTGGTTTTCAGAATTTCGTGTCATAGTTCCACGTCTCCTCACCCTCGAGCATAGGCTTCCAGCTTCATGAGAGACGGTGAGAGTTTCAGATCGTTTTCCAGGGAGTTCTTTCAGAACGTTAAGCGTGCGTTCATTTCCTTATGCTGATAAACACACTTTTGAGCCTGCTTCCCAACTTCATGAAAGATGGAGTCGGTAGGGCTCTTTCTTAAACACAAGTCTCTGTCACTTTCCTGATGCTTTCAACACAACTTTGCAAAAGTCACTGCCTTCGTGACAGAAGTTTTGAGTTGTGAGATGCCCTCTGTCCAGTGTTCTTACCCGCTGCTATGTTTATGGCGCTTTCCTTAAAGTACAACAAACAAGGAAGAAAACCCTGGTAACTGTCATGCAGCACGATGTGCGTTGCGACTGCAGTCTACCTACGCAGACTGGGGTCTCTGAATTCAGTGCATGGCACTTCCTTCGCTCCCTCACACCCACTGCTTCAAATGCTTCCCTCTTCACGACAGACGAAGGGAGCTGAGAGACGGTTTCTATGCAGTGTTCGGACATCCTGTTAAGCACGGGGCACTATCTTCCTGCTTTCACGCACACTTCTGAAACGCTTCCGTGATCACAAAAGAAGGTGTGCACTGCAAGACGCTTTCCACAGAGTGTTCCTTCTTTCAGTTAAGTAGACGGCACCGCTCTCATTAGGTTTTCTTACACGGTTCTGCAAATGCTTCCATCTTCAAGGCGGACGATGTGAGTTGGAAGATGGCTTGGACACAATGTTCTTCCTTAAGGATTGGTTAGTGGCCCTTTCCTTCTGCTTTCATTCACACTCCGAGACATGCTTCCTTCATCATAGACCATGTGAATTGGAAGACCCTTTCTCCGTATACCCTCTTCTTACTGAGAGGGACGTCTATGGCCGTTTCCTTCAGGTTCTACACACGCACCGGGTAACCCTTGTATCTTCACTGGCTAATGTTGCCGTCTCTCTACCACACAACGTCGCGTCGCTGAATGGAATGATGGCACTGGCTTTTCGTATTCACCCAAGATTTTCGAACGGCCTCCCTCTTCGTGAGAGGTGTGAGTGGAGAGATGCTGTCTCTGTGGTGTTCTTACGTAGTTAAACGAAGGGCATGAACTTGATGCGTGCAGCCACGGTTTTGCCTAAAGCTCCCGGTTCCTGGCACCACGTGTGAGGTGCAAGATGCTTCATTCAGAGTGCTCTCCTAGCGTCAAGTCGGTGACGCGATCGATAGGCATTCATAGACACTCTTTTGAAACATTTGCCATCGTCGCAACAGAAGATGTGAACTGGAAGGTGGTGTCTATTCGGTGTTCTTTCTGCGACTTGTGTATATGGCACCTTCATTAAGGGACAGCACATGTATTGGAAAACGCGTGGGTACACAACGGGTCACGGTGTGAGTTCGCTGGGGCCTTCTAGCAACACGGACTACGTCCTCACCACTAAGTAGAGAGACACTCTCCTCCTCCACTTACACTTCTGCAAGTAATTCCAAATTGTTACATAAGATGTGCGTTGGAAGATCTTTTCTGAAGGGTGTTCTGACGTCAGCATAGAGCAGGTTCCTTATGATTTCATACACACTTCAGAAACACAGCCCTCTTCATGGAGGTAGATTGGACCTGGAAGGCTGTCTCTAGACAGTGCTCTTTCTCCGTGTTACGCGTATGGCACGTCTCCTGTCATTAAACGCATGTATTTTAGAACGCTGCTCCCTCCATGAATCACGATACCAGAAGTAGCATTTTCTGTACAGAATCTTGGTTCTCAGAGTTTCGTAAGTGTCATAGCTTTCCACGTCTCCTCACCCTCGAGCATAGGCTTCCAGCTTCATGAGAGACAGTGAGAGTTTCAGATCGTTTTCCAGGGAGTTCTTTCAGAACGTTAAGCGTGCGTTCATTTCCTTATGCTGATAAACACACTTTTGAGCCTGCTTCCCAACTTCATGAAAGATGGAGTCGGTAGGGCTCTTTCTTAAACACAAGTCTCTGTCACTTTCCTGATGCTTTCAACACAACTTTGCAAAAGTCACTGCCTTCGTGACAGAAGTTTTGAGTTGTGAGATGCCCTCTGTCCAGTGTTCTTACCCGCTGCTATGTTTATGGCGCTTTCCTTAAAGTACAACAAACAAGGAAGAAAACCCTGGTAACTGTCATGCAGCAGGATGTGCCTTGCGACTGCAGTCTACCTAGGCAGCCTGGGGTCTCTGAATTCAGTGCATGGCACTTCCTTCGCTCCCTCACACCCACTGCTTCAAATGCTTCCCTCTTCACGACAGACGAAGGGAGCTGAGAGACGGTTTCTATGCAGTGTTCGGACATCCTGTTAAGCACGGGGCACTATCTTCCTGCTTTCACGCACACTTCTGAAACGCTTCCGTGATCACAAAAGAAGGTGTGCACTGCAAGACGCTTTCCACAGAGTGTTCCTTCTTTCAGTTAAGTAGACGGCACCGCTCTCATTAGGTTTTCTTACACGGTTCTGCAAATGCTTCCATCTTCAAGGCGGACGATGTGAGTTGGAACATGGCTTGGACACAATGTTCTTCCTTAAGGATTGGTTAGTGGCCCTTTCCTTGTGCTTTCATTCACACTCCGAGACATGCTTCCTTCATCATGACAGACGATGTGAATTGGAAGACCCTTTCTCCGTATACCCTCTTCTTACTGAGAGGGACGTCTATGGCCGTTTCCTTCAGGTTCTACACACGCACCGGGTAACCCTTGTATCTTCACTGGCTAATGTTGCCGTCTCTCTACCACACAACGTCGCGTCGCTGAATGGAATGATGGCACTGGCTTTTCATATTCACACAAGCTTTTCGAAAAGCCTCCCTCTTCGTGAGAGGTGTGAGTGGAGAGATGCTGTCTCTGTGGTGTTCTTACGTAGTTAAACGAAGGGCATGAACTTGATGCGTGCAGCCACGGTTTTGCCTAATGCTCCCGGTTCCTGGCACCACGTGTGAGGTGCAAGATGCTTCATTCAGAGTGCTCTCCTAGCGTCAAGTCGGTGACACGATCGATAGGCATTCATAGACACTCTTTTGAAACACTTGCCATCGTCGCAACAGAAGATGTGAACTGGAAGGTGGTGTCTATTCGGTGTTCTTTCTGCGACTTGTGTATATGGCACCTTCATTAAGGGTCAGCACATGTATTGGAAAACGCGTGGGTACACAATGGGTCACGGTGTGAGTTCGCTGGGGCCTTCTAGCAACACGGACTTGGTCCTCACCACTAAGTAGAGAGACCCTCTCCTCCTCCACTCACACTTCTGCAAGTAATTCCAGATTGTTAGAAAGGATGTGCGTTGGAAGATCTTTTCTGAAGGGTGTTCTGACGTCAGCATAGAGCAGGTTCCTTATGATTTCATACACACTTCAGAAACACAGCCCTCTTCATGGAGGTAGATTGGATCTGGAAGGCTGTCTCTAGACAGTGCTCTTTCTCCGTGTTACGCGTATGGCACGTCTCCTGTCATTAAACTCAGGTATTTTAGAACGCTGCTCCCTCCATGAATCACGATATCAGAAGTAGCATTTTCTGTACAGAAGCTTGGTTCTCAGAGTTTCGTTAGTGTCATAGCTTTCCATGTCTCCTCACCCTCGATCATAGGCTTCCAGCTTCATGAGAGACGGTGAGAGTTTCAGATCGTTTTCCAGGGAGTTCTTTCAGAACGTTAATCGTACGTTCATTTCCTTATGCTGATAAACACACTTCTGAGTCTGCTTCCCAACTTCATGAAAAATGGAGTCGGTAGGACTCTTTCTTAAAGATATGTCTCTGTCACTTTCCTGATGCTTTCAACACAACCTTGCAAAAGTCTCTGCCTTCGTGACAGAAGTTGTGAGATGTGAGATGCCCTCTGTCCAGTATTCTTACCCGCTGCTATGTTTATGGCACTTTCCTTAAAGTTCAACAGACAGGGAAGAAAACCCTGGTAACTGTCATGCAAGCAGGATGTGCGTTGCGACTGCAGTCTTCCTACCCAGACAGGGTTCTCTGTATCAGTGCATGGCACTTCCTTCGCTCTTTCACACCCACTGCTGCAAATGCTTCCCTCTTCACGACAGACGAAGGGAGCTCAGAGATGGTTTCTATGCAGTGTTCGGACATTGCGTTAAGCTCGGGGGCACTATCTTCCTGCTTTCACGCACACTTCTGAAACGCTTCCGTGATCAAAAAAGAAGGGGTGCTCTGCAAGACGCTTTTCACAGAGTGTTCCTTCTTTCAGTTAAGTAGACGGCACAGGCTCATTAGGTTTTCTTGCACGGTTCTGCAAATGCTTCCATCTTCAAGGCGGACGATGTGAGTTGAAAGATGGCTTCGACACAATATTCTTCCTTAAGGATTGGCTAGTGGCCCTTTCCTTGTGCTTTCAGTCACACTCCGAAACATGTTTCCTTCATCATGACAGACGATGTGAATTGGAAGACCCTTTCTCCGTATACCCTCTTCTTACTGAGAGGGACGTCTATGGCCGTTTCCTTCAGGTTCTACACACGCACCAGGTAACCCTTGTATCTTCACTGGCTAATGTTGCCGTCTCTCTACCACACAACGTCGCGTCGCTGAATGGAATGATGGCACTGGCTTTTCGTATTCACACAAGCTTTTTGAACGGCCTCCCTCTTCGTGACAGGTGTGAGTGGAGAAAGGCTGTCTCTGTGGTGTTCTTACGTAGTTAAACGTAGGGCATGAACTCGATGCGTGCAGCCACGGTTTTTCCTAATGCTCCCGGTTCCTGGCACCATGTGTGAGGTGCAAGATGCTTCATTCAGAGTGCTCTCCTAGAGTCAAGTCGGTGACGCGATCGATAGGCATTCATAGACACTCTTTTGAAACACTTGCCATCGTCGCAACAGAAGATGTGAACTGGAAGGTGGTGTCTATTCGGTGTTCTTTCTGCGACTTGTGTATATGGCACCTTCATTAAGGGTCAGCACATGTATTGGAAAAAGCGTGGGTACACAATGGGTCACGGTGTGAGTTCGCTGGGGCCTTCTAGCAACACGGACTTGGTCCTTACCACTAAGTAGTGAGACCCTCTCCTCCTCCACTCACACTTCTGCAAGTAATACCCGATTGTTATATAGGATGTGCGTTGGAAGATCTTTTCTGAAGGGTGTTCTGACGTCAGCATAGAGCAGGTTCCTTATGATTTCATACACACTTCGAAACACAGCCCTCTTCATGCAGGTAGATTGGACCTGGAAGGCTGTCTCTAGACAGTGCTCTTTCTCCGTGTTACGCGTATACCACGTCTCCTGTCATTAAACGCATGTATTTTAGAACGCTGCTCCCTCCATGAATCACGATACCAGAAGTAGCATTTTCTGTACAGAATCTTGGTTTTCAGAATTTCGTGTCATAGTTCCACGTCTCCTCACCCTCGAGCATAGGCTTCCAGCTTCATGAGAGACGGTGAGAGTTTCAGATAGTTTTCCAGGGAGTTCTTTCAGAACGTTAAGCGTGCGTTCATTTCCTTATGCTGATAAACACACTTTTGAGCCTGCTTCCCAACTTCATGAAAGATGGAGTCGGTAGGGCTCTTTCTTAAACACAAGTCTCTGTCACTTTCCTGATGCTTTCAACACAACTTTGCAAAAGTCACTGCCTTCGTGACAGAAGTTTTGAGTTGTGAGATGCCCTCTGTCCAGTGTTCTTACCCGCTGCTATGTTTATGGCGCTTTCCTTAAAGTACAACAAACAAGGAAGAAAACCCTGGTAACTGTCATGCAGCACGATGTGCGTTGCGACTGCAGTCTACCTACGCAGACTGGGGTCTCTGAATTCAGTGCATGGCACTTCCTTCGCTCCCTCACACCCACTGCTTCAAATGCTTCCCTCTTCACGACAGATGAAGGGAGCTGAGAGACGGTTTCTATGCAGTGTTCGGACATCCTGTTAAGCACGGGGCACTATCTTCCTGCTTTCACGCACACTTCTGAAACGCTTCCGTGATCACAAAAGAAGGTGTGCACTGCAAGACGCTTTCCACAGAGTGTTCCTTCTTTCAGTTAAGTAGACGGCACCGCTCTCATTAGGTTTTCTTACACGGTTCTGCAAATGCTTCCATCTTCAAGGCGGACGATGTGAGTTGGAAGATGGCTTGGACACAATGTTCTTCCTTAAGGATTGGTTAGTGGCCCTTTCCTTCTGCTTTCATTCACACTCCGAGACATGCTTCCTTCATCATAGACGATGTGAATTGGAAGACCCTTTCTCCGTATACCCTCTTCTTACTGAGAGGGACGTCTATGGCCGTTTCCTTCAGGTTCTACACACGCACCGGGTAACCCTTGTATCTTCACTGGCTATGTTGCCGTCTCTCTACCACACAACGTCGCGTCGCTGAATGGAATGATGGCACTGGCTTTTCGTATTCACCCAAGATTTTCGAACGGCCTCCCTCTTCGTGAGAGGTGTGAGTGGAGAGATGCTGTCTCTGTGGTGTTCTTACGTAGTTAAACGAAGGGCATGAACTTGATGCGTGCAGCCACGGTTTTGCCTAAAGCTCCCGGTTCCTGGCACCACGTGTGAGGTGCAAGATGCTTCATTCAGAGTGCTCTCCTAGTGTCAAGTCGGTGACGCGATCGATAGGCATTCATAGACATTCTTTTGAAACATTTGCCATCGTCGCAACAGAAGATGTGAACTGGAAGGTGGTGTCTATTCGGTGTTCTTTCTGCGACTTGTGTATATGGCACCTTCATTAAGGGACAGCACATGTATTGGAAAACGCGTGGGTACACAACGGGTCACGGTGTGAGTTCGCTGGGGCCTTCTAGCAACACGGACTACGTCCTCACCACTAAGTAGAGAGACACTCTCCTCCTCCACTTACACTTCTGCAAGTAATTCCAAATTGTTACATAAGATGTGCGTTGGAAGATCTTTTCTGAAGGGTGTTCTGACGTCAGCATAGAGCAGGTTCCTTATGATTTCATACACACTTCAGAAACACAGCCCTCTTCATGCAGGTAGATTGGACCTGGAAGGCTGTCTCTAGACAGTGCTCTTTCTCCGTGTTACGCGTATGGCACGTCTCCTGTCATTAAACGCATGTATTTTAGAACGCTGCTCCCTCCATGAATCACGATACCAGAAGTAGCATTTTCTGTACAGAATCTTGGTTCTCAGAGTTTCGTAAGTGTCATAGCTTTCCACGTCTCCTCACCCTCGAGCATAGGCTTCCAGCTTCATGAGAGACGGTGAGAGTTTCAGATCGTTTTCCAGGGAGTTCTTTCAGAACGTTAAGCGTGCGTTCATTTCCTTATGCTGATAAACACACTTTTGAGCCTGCTTCCCAACTTCATGAAAGATGGAGTCGGTAGGGCTCTTTCTTAAACACAAGTCTCTGTCACTTTCCTGATGCTTTCAACACAACTTTGCAAAAGTCACTGCCTTCGTGACAGAAGTTTTGAGTTGTGAGATGCCCTCTGTCCAGTGTTCTTACCCGCTGCTATGTTTATGGCGCTTTCCTTAAAGTACAACAAACAAGGAAGAAAACCCTGGTAACTGTCATGCAGCACGATGTGCGTTGCGACTGCAGTCTACCTACGCAGACTGGGGTCTCTGAATTCAGTGCATGGCACTTCCTTCGCTCCCTCACACCCACTGCTTCAAATGCTTCCCTCTTCACGACAGATGAAGGGAGCTGAGAGACGGTTTCTATGCAGTGTTCGGACATCCTGTTAAGCACGGGGCACTATCTTCCTGCTTTCACGCACACTTCTGAAACGCTTCCGTGATCACAAAAGAAGGTGTGCACTGCAAGACGCTTTCCACAGAGTGTTCCTTCTTTCAGTTAAGTAGACGGCACCGCTCTCATTAGGTTTTCTTACACGGTTCTGCAAATGCTTCCATCTTCAAGGCGGACGATGTGAGTTGGAAGATGGCTTGGACACAATGTTCTTCCTTAAGGATTGGTTAGTGGCCCTTTCCTTCTGCTTTCATTCACACTCCGAGACATGCTTCCTTCATCATGACAGACGATGTGAATTGGAAGACCCTTTCTCCGTATACCCTCTTCTTACTGAGAGGGACGTCTATGGCCGTTTCCTTCAGGTTCTACACACGCACCGGGTAACCCTTGTATCTTCACTGGCTAATGTTGCCGTCTCTCTACCACACAACGTCGCGTCGCTGAATGGAATGATGGCACTGGCTTTTCGTATTCACACAAGCTTTTCGAACGGCCTCCCTCTTCGTGACAGGTGTGAGTGGAGAGATGCTGTCTCTGTGGTGTTCTTACGTAGTTAAACGAAGGGCATGAACTTGATGCGTGCAGCCACGGTTTTGCCGAATGCTCCCGGTTCCTGGCACCACGTGTGAGGTGCAAGATGCTTAATTCAGAGTGCTCTCCTAGCGTCAAGTCGGTGACGCGATCGATAGGCATTCATAGACACTCTTTTGAAACACTTGCCATCGTCGCAACAGAAGATGTGAACTGGAAGGTGGTGTCTATTCGGTGTTCTTTCTGCGACTTGTGTATATGGCACCTTCATTAAGGGACAGCACATGTATTGGAAAACGCGTGGGTACACAACGGGTCACGGTGTGAGTTCGCTGGGGCCTTCTAGCAACACGGACTACGTCCTCACCACTAAGTAGAGAGACACTCTCCTCCTCCACTTACACTTCTGCAAGTAATTCCAAATTGTTACATAAGATGTGCGTTGGAAGATCTTTTCTGAAGGGTGTTCTGACGTCAGCATAGAGCAGGTTCCTTATGATTTCATACACACTTCAGAAACACAGCCCTCTTCATGCAGGTAGATTGGACCTGGAAGGCTGTCTCTAGACAGTGCTCTTTCTCCGTGTTACGCGTATGGCACGTCTCCTGTCATTAAACGCATGTATTTTAGAACGCTGCTCCCTCCATGAATCACGATACCAGAAGTAGCATTTTCTGTACAGAATCTTGGTTCTCAGAGTTTCGTAAGTGTCATAGCTTTCCACGTCTCCTCACCCTCGAGCATAGGCTTCCAGCTTCATGAGAGACGGTGAGAGTTTCAGATCGTTTTCCAGGGAGTTCTTTCAGAACGTTAAGCGTGCGTTCATTTCCTTATGCTGATAAACACACTTTTGAGCCTGCTTCCCAACTTCATGAAAGATGGAGTCGGTAGGGCTCTTTCTTAAACACAAGTCTCTGTCACTTTCCTGATGCTTTCAACACAACTTTGCAAAAGTCACTGCCTTCGTGACAGAAGTTTTGAGTTGTGAGATGCCCTCTGTCCAGTGTTCTTACCCGCTGCTATGTTTATGGCGCTTTCCTTAAAGTACAACAAACAAGGAAGAAAACCCTGGTAACTGTCATGCAGCACGATGTGCGTTGCGACTGCAGTCTACCTACGCAGACTGGGGTCTCTGAATTCAGTGCATGGCACTTCCTTCGCTCCCTCACACCCACTGCTTCAAATGCTTCCCTCTTCACGACAGATGAAGGGAGCTGAGAGACGGTTTCTATGCAGTGTTCGGACATCCTGTTAAGCACGGGGCACTATCTTCCTGCTTTCACGCACACTTCTGAAACGCTTCCGTGATCACAAAAGAAGGTGTGCACTGCAAGACGCTTTCCACAGAGTGTTCCTTCTTTCAGTTAAGTAGACGGCACCGCTCTCATTAGGTTTTCTTACACGGTTCTGCAAATGCTTCCATCTTCAAGGCGGACGATGTGAGTTGGAAGATGGCTTGGACACAATGTTCTTCCTTAAGGATTGGTTAGTGGCCCTTTCCTTCTGCTTTCATTCACACTCCGAGACATGCTTCCTTCATCATGACAGACGATGTGAATTGGAAGACCCTTTCTCCGTATACCCTCTTCTTACTGAGAGGGACGTCTATGGCCGTTTCCTTCAGGTTCTACACACGCACCGGGTAACCCTTGTATCTTCACTGGCTAATGTTGCCGTCTCTCTACCACACAACGTCGCGTCGCTGAATGGAATGATGGCACTGGCTTTTCGTATTCACACAAGCTTTTCGAACGGCCTCCCTCTTCGTGACAGGTGTGAGTGGAGAGATGCTGTCTCTGTGGTGTTCTTACGTAGTTAAACGAAGGGCATGAACTTGATGCGTGCAGCCACGGTTTTGCCGAATGCTCCCGGTTCCTGGCACCACGTGTGAGGTGCAAGATGCTTAATTCAGAGTGCTCTCCTAGCGTCAAGTCGGTGACGCGATCGATAGGCATTCATAGACACTCTTTTGAAACACTTGCCATCGTCGCAACAGAAGATGTGAACTGGAAGGTGGTGTCTATTCGGTGTTCTTTCTGCGACTTGTGTATATGGCACCTTCATTAAGGGACAGCACATGTATTGGAAAACGCGTGGGTACACAACGGGTCACGGTGTGAGTTCGCTGGGGCCTTCTAGCAACACGGACTACGTCCTCACCACTAAGTAGAGAGACCCTTTCCTCCTCCACTCACACTTCTGCAAGTAATTCCAAATTGTTACATAGGATGTGCGTTGGAAGATCTTTTCTGAAGGGTGTTCTGACGTCAGCATAGAGCAGGTTCCTTATGATTTCATACACACTTCAGAAACACAGCCCTCTTCATGCAGGTAGATTGGATCTGGAAGGCTGTCTCTAGACAGTGCTCTTTCTCCGTGTTACGCGTATGGCACGTCTCCTGTCATTAAACACAGGTATTTTAGAACGCTGCTCCCTCCATGAATCACGATATCAGAAGTAGCATTTTCTGTACAGAAGCTTGGTTCTCAGAGTTTCGGAAGTGTCATAGTTCCACGTCTCCTCACCCTCGAGCATAGGCTTCCAGCTTCATGAGAGACGGTGAGAGTTTCAGATCGTTTTCCAGGGAGTTCTTTCAGAACGTTAAGCATGCGTTCATTTCCTTATGCTGATAAACAAACTTTTGAGCCTGCTTCCCAACTTCATGAAAGATGGAGTCGGTAGGGCTCTTTCTTAAACACAAATCTCTGTCACTTTCTTGATGCTTTCAACACAACTTTGCAAAAGTCTCTGCCTTCGTGACAGAAGTTGTGAGTTGTGAGATGCCCTCTGTCCGGTGTTCTTACCGGCCGCTAAGTTTTTGGCCCTTCCTTAAGGTTCAACACACAGGGAAGAAAACCCTGGTAACTGTCATGCAGCAGGATGTGCGTTGGGACTGCAGTCTACCTACCCAGACTGGGTTCTCTGAATTCAGTGCATGGCACTTCCTTCGCTCCCTCACACCCACTGCTGCAAATGCTTCCCTCTTCACGACAGACGACGGGAGCTGAGAGACGGTTTCTATGCAGTGTTCGGACATCGCGTTAAGCTCGGGGCACTATCTTCCTGCTTTCACGCACACTTCTGAAACGCTTCCGTGATCACAAAAGAAGGTGTGCACTGCAAGACGCTTTCCACAGAGTGTTCTTTCTTTCAGTTAAGTAGACGGCACCACTCTCCTTAGGTTATCGTACAGGGTTCTGCAAATGCTTCCATCTTCAAGGCGGACGATGTGAGTTGGAAGATGGCTTGGACACAATGTTCTTCCTTAAGGATTGGTTAGTGGCCCTTTCCTTGTGCTTTCATTCACACTCCGAGACATGCTTCCTTCATCATGACAGACGATGTGAATTGGAAGACCCTTTCTCCGTATACCCTCTTCTTACTGAGAGGGACGTCTATGGCCGTTTCCTTCAGGTTCTACACACGCACCGGGTAACCCTTGTATCTTCACTGGCTAATGTTGCCGTCTCTCTACCACACAACGTCGCGTCGCTGAATGGAATGATGGCACTGGCTTTTCGTATTCACACAAGCTTTTCGAACGGCCTCCCTCTTCGTGACAGGTGTGAGTGGAGAGATGCTGTCTCTGTGGTGTTCTTACGTAGTTAAACGAAGGGCATGAACTTGATGCGTGCAGCCACGGTTTTGCCTAATGCTCCCGGTTCCTGGCACCACGTGTGAGGTGCAAGATGCTTAATTCAGAGTGCTCTCCTAGCGTCAAGTCGGTGACGCGATCGATAGGCATTCATAGACACTCTTTTGAAACACTTGCCATCGTCGCAACAGAAGATGTGAACTGGAAGGTGGTGTCTATTCGGTGTTCTTTCTGCGACTTGTGTATATGGCACCTTCATTAAGGGACAGCACATGTATTGGAAAACGCGTGGGTACACAACGGGTCACGGTGTGAGTTCGCTGGGGCCTTCTAGCAACACGGACTACGTCCTCACCACTAAGTAGAGAGACCCTTTCCTCCTCCACTCACACTTCTGCAAGTAATTCCAAATTGTTACATAGGATGTGCGTTGGAAGATCTTTTCTGAAGGGTGTTCTGACGTCAGCATAGAGCAGGTTCCTTATGATTTCATACACACTTCAGAAACACAGCCCTCTTCATGCAGGTAGATTGGATCTGGAAGGCTGTCTCTAGACAGTGCTCTTTCTCCGTGTTACGCGTATGGCACGTCTCCTGTCATTAAACACAGGTATTTTAGAACGCTGCTCCCTCCATGAATCACGATATCAGAAGTAGCATTTTCTGTACAGAAGCTTGGTTCTCAGAGTTTCGGAAGTGTCATAGTTCCACGTCTCCTCACCCTCGAGCATAGGCTTCCAGCTTCATGAGAGACGGTGAGAGTTTCAGATCGTTTTCCAGGGAGTTCTTTCAGAACGTTAAGCATGCGTTCATTTCCTTATGCTGATAAACACACTTTTGAGCCTGCTTCCCAACTTCATGAAAGATGGAGTCGGTAGGGCTCTTTCTTAAACACAAATCTCTGTCACTTTCCTGATGCTTTCAACACAACTTTGCAAAAGTCTCTGCCTTCGTGACAGAAGTTGTGAGTTGTGAGATGCCCTCTGTCCGGTGTTCTTACCGGCCGCTAAGTTTTTGGCCCTTCCTTAAGGTTCAACACACAGGGAAGAAAACCCTGGTAACTGTCATGCAGCAGGATGTGCGTTGGGACTGCAGTCTACCTACCCAGACTGGGTTCTCTGAATTCAGTGCATGGCACTTCCTTCGCTCCCTCACACCCACTGCTGCAAATGCTTCCCTCTTCACGACAGACGACGGGAGCTGAGAGACGGTTTCTATGCAGTGTTCGGACATCGCGTTAAGCTCGGGGCACTATCTTCCTGCTTTCACGCACACTTCTGAAACGCTTCCGTGATCACAAAAGAAGGTGTGCACTGCAAGACGCTTTCCACAGAGTGTTCCTTCTTTCAGTTAAGTAGACGGCACCACTCTCCTTAGGTCATCGTACAGGGTTCTGCAAATGCTTCCATCTTCAAGGCGGACGATGTGAGTTGGAAGATGGCTTGGACACAATGTTCTTCCTTAAGGATTGGTTAGTGGCCCTTTCCTTGTGCTTTCATTCACACTCCGAGACATGCTTCCTTCATCATGACAGACGATGTGAATTGGAAGACCCTTTCTCCGTATACCCTCTTCTTACTGAGAGGGACGTCTATGGCCGTTTCCTTCAGGTTCTACACACGCACCGGGTAACCCTTGTATCTTCACTGGCTAATGTTGCCGTCTCTCTACCACACAACGTCGCGTCGCTGAATGGAATGATGGCACTGGCTTTTCGTATTCACACAAGCTTTTCGAACGGCCTCCCTCTTCGTGACAGGTGTGAGTGGAGAGATGCTGTCTCTGTGGTGTTCTTACGTAGTTAAACGAAGGGCATGAACTTGATGCGTGCAGCCACGGTTTTGCCTAATGCTCCCGGTTCCTGGCACCACGTGTGAGGTGCAAGATGCTTCATTCAGAGTGCTCTCCTAGCGTCAAGTCGGTGACGCGATCGATAGGCATTCATAGACACTCTTTTGAAACACTTGCCATCGTCGCAACAGAAGATGTGAACTGGAAGGTGGTGTCTATTCGGTGTTCTTTCTGCGACTTGTGTATATGGCACCTTCATTAAGGGACAGCACATGTATTGGAAAACGCGTGGGTACACAACGGGTCACGGTGTGAGTTCGCTGGGGCCTTCTAGCAACACGGACTACGTCCTCACCACTAAGTAGAGAGACCCTTTCCTCCTCCACTCACACTTCTGCAAGTAATACCCGATTGTTATATAGGATGTGCGTTGGAAGATTTTTTCTGAAGGGTGTTCTGACGTCAGCATAGGGCAGGTTCCTTATGATTTCATACACACTTCAGAAACACAGCCCTCTTCATGCAGGTAGATTGGACCTGGAAGGCTGTCTCTAGACAGTGCTCTTTCTCCGTGTTATGCGTATGCCACGTCTCCTGTCATTAAACGCATGTATTTTAGAACGCTGGTCCCTCCATGAATCACGATACCAGAAGTAGCATTTTCTGTACAGAAGCTTGGTTCTCAGAGTTTCGTAAGTGTCATAGCTTTCCACGTCTCCTCACCCTCGATCATAGGCTTCCAGCTTCATGAGAGACGGTGAGAGTTTCAGATCGTTTTCCAGGGAGTTCTTTCAGAACGTTAATCGTACGTTCATTTCCTTATGCTGATAAACACACTTTTGAGTCTGCTTCCCAACTTCATGAAAAATGGAGTCGGTAGGACTCTTTCTTAAAGATATGTCTCTGTCACTTTCCTGATGCTTTCAACACAACCTTGCAAAAGTCTCTGCCTTCGTGACAGAAGTTGTGAGATGTGAGATGCCCTCTGTCCAGTATTCTTACCCGCTGCTATGTTTATGGCACTTTCCTTAAAGTTCAACAGACAGGGAAGAAAACCCTGGTAACTGTCATGCAGCAGGATGTGCGTTGCGACTGCAGTCTTCCTACCCAGACAGGGTTCTCTGTATCAGTGCATGGCACTTCCTTCGCTCTTTCACACCCACTGCTGCAAATGCTTCCCTCTTCACGACAGACGAAGGGAGCTCAGAGATGGTTTCTATGCAGTGTTCGGACATTGCGTTAAGCTCGGGGGCACTATCTTCCTGCTTTCACGCACACTTCTGAAACGCTTCCGTGATCAAAAAAGAAGGGGTGCTCTGCAAGACGCTTTTCACAGAGTGTTCCTTCTTTCAGTTAAGTAGACGGCACAGGCTCATTAGGTTTTCTTGCACGGTTCTGCAAATGCTTCCATCTTCAAGGCGGACGATGTGAGTTGAAAGATGGCTTCGACACAATATTCTTCCTTAAGGATTGGTTAGTGGCCCTTTCCTTGTGCTTTCATTCACACTCCGAGACATGCTTCCTTCATCATGACAGACGATGTGAATTGGAAGACCCTTTCTCCGTATACCCTCTTCTTACTGAGAGGGACGTCTATGGCCGTTTCCTTCAGGTTCTACACACGCACCGGGTAACCCTTGTATCTTCACTGGCTAATGTTGCCGTCTCTCTACCACACAACGTCGCGTCGCCGAATGGAATGATGGCACTGGCTTTTCGTATTCACCCAAGATTTTCGAACGGCCTCCCTCTTCGTGAGAGGTGTGAGTAGAGAGATGCTGTCTCTGTGGTGTTCTTACGTAGTTAAACGAAGGGCATGAACTTGATGCGTGCAGCCACGGTTTTGCCTAAAGCTCCCGGTTCCTGGCACCACGTGTGAGGTGCAAGATGTTTCATTCAGAGTGCTCTCCTAGCGTCAAGTCGGTGACGCGATCGATAGGCATTCATAGACACTCTTTTGAAACACTTGCCATCGTCGCAACAGAAGATGTGAACTGGAAGGTGGTGTCTATTCGGTGTTCTTTCTGCGACTTGTGTATATGGCACCTTCATTAAGGGACAGCACATGTATTGGAAAACGCGTGGGTACACAACGGGTCACGGTGTGAGTTCGCTGGGGCCTTCTAGCAACACGGACTACGTCCTCACCACTAAGTAGAGAGACTCTCTCCTCCTCCACTTACACTTCTGCAAGAAATTCCAAATTGTTACATAGGATGTGCGTTGGAAGATCTTTTCTGAAGGGTGTTCTGACGTCAGCATAGAGCAGGTTCCTTATGATTTCATACACACTTCAGAAACACAGCCCTCTTCATGGAGGTAGATTGGACCTGGAAGGCTGTCTCTAGACAGTGCTCTTTCTCCGTGTTACGCGTATGGCACGTCTCCTGTCATTAAACGCATGTATTTTAGGACGCTGCTCCCTCCATGAATCACGATACCAGAAGTAGCATTGTCTGTACAGAATCTTGGTTCTCAGAGTTTCGTAAGTGTCATAGCTTTCCACGTCTCCTCACCCTCGAGCATAGGCTTCCAGCTTCATGAGAGACGGTGAGATTTTCTGATCGTTTTCCAGGGAGTTCTTTCAGAACGTTAAGCGTGCGTTCATTTCCTTATGCTGATAAACAGACTTTTGAGCCTGCTTCCCAACTTCATGAAAGATGGAGTCGGTAGGGCTCTTTCTTAAACACAAATCTCTGTCACTTTCCTGATGCTTTCAACACAACTTTGCAAAAGTCACTGCCTTCGTGACAGAAGTTTTGATTTGTGAGATGCCCTCTGTCCAGTGTTCTTACCCGCTGCTATGTTTATGGCGCTTTCCTTAAAGTACAAGAAACAAGGAAGAAAACCCTGGTAACTGTCATGCAGCAGGATGTGCCTTGCGACTGCAGTCTACCTACGCAGACTGGGGTCTCTGAATTCAGTGCATGGCACTTCCTTCGCTCCCTCACACCCACTGCTTCAAATGCTTCCCTCTTCACGACAGACGAAGGGAGCTGAGAGACGGTTTCTATGCAGTGTTTGGACATCGCGTTAAGCTCGGGGCACTATCTTCCTGCTTTCACGCACACTTCTGAAACGCTTCCGTGATCACAAAAGAAGGTGTGCACTGCAAGACGCTTTCCACAGAGTGTTCCTTCTTTCAGTTAAGTAGACGGCACCACTCTCCTTAGGTTATCGTACAGGGTTCTGCAAATGCTTCCATCTTCAAGGCGGACGATGTGAGTTGGAACATGGCTTGGACACAATGTTCTTCCTTAAGGATTGGTTAGTGGCCCTTTCCTTGTGCTTTCATTCACACTCCGAGACATGCTTCCTTCATCATGACAGACGATGTGAATTGGAAGACCCTTTCTCCGTATACCCTCTTCTTACTGAGAGGGACGTCTATGGCCGTTTCCTTCAGGTTCTACACACGCACCGGGTAACCCTTGTATCTTCACTGGCTAATGTTGCCGTCTCTCTACCACACAACGTCGCGTCGCTGAATGGAATGATGGCACTGGCTTTTCGTATTCACACAAGCTTTTCGAAAAGCCTCCCTCTTCGTGACAGGTGTGAGTGGAGAGATGCTGTCTCTGTGGTGTTCTTACGTAGTTAAACGAAGGGCATGAACTTGATGCGTGCAGCCACGGTTTTGCCTAATGCTCCCGGTTCCTGGCACCACGTGTGAGGTGCAAGATGCTTCATTCAGAGTGCTCTCCTAGCGTCAAGTCGGTGACGCGATCGATAGGCATTCATAGACACTCTTTTGAAACACTTGCCATCGTCGCAACAGAAGATGTGAACTGGAAGGTGGTGTCTATTCGGTGTTCTTTCTGCGACTTGTGTATATGGCACCTTCATTAAGGGTCAGCACATGTATTGGAAAACGCGTGGGTACACAATGGGTCACGGTGTGAGTTCGCTGGGGCCTTCTAGCAACACGGACTTGGTCCTTACCACTAAGTAGTGAGACCCTCTCCTCCTCCACTCACACTTCTGCAAGTAATACCCGATTGTTATATAGGATGTGCGTTGGAAGATCTTTTCTGAAGGGTGTTCTGACGTCAGCATAGAGCAGCTTCCTTATGATTTCATACACACTTCAGAAACACAGCCCTCTTCATGCAGGTAGATTGGACCTGGAAGGCTGTCTCTAGACAGTGCTCTTTCTCCGTGTTACGCGTATGCCACGTCTCCTGTCATTAAACGCATGTATTTTAGAACGCTGCTCCCTCCATGAATCACGATACCAGAAGTAGCATTTTCTGTACAGAATCTTGGTTCTCAGAATTTCGTGTCATAGTTCCACGTCTCCTCACCCTCGAGCATAGGCTTCCAGCTTCATGAGAGACGGTGAGAGTTTCAGATCGTTTTCCAGGGAGTTCTTTCAGAACGTTAAGCGTGCGTTCATTTCCTTATGCTGATAAACACACTTTTGAGCCTGCTTCCCAACTTCATGAAAGATGGAGTCGGTAGGGCTCTTTCTTAAACACAAGTCTCTGTCACTTTCCTGATGCTTTCAACACAACTTTGCAAAAGTCACTGCCTTCGTGACAGAAGTTTTGAGTTGTGAGATGCCCTCTGTCCAGTGTTCTTACCCGCTGCTATGTTTATGGCGCTTTCCTTAAAGTACAAGAAACAAGGAAGAAAACCCTGGTAACTGTCATGCAGCAGGATGTGCCTTGCGACTGCAGTCTACCTACGCAGACTGGGGTCTCTGAATTCAGTGCATGGCACTTCCTTCGCTCCCTCACACCCACTGCTTCAAATGCTTCCCTCTTCACGACAGACGAAGGGAGCTGAGAGACGGTTTCTATGCAGTGTTCGGACATCCTGTTAAGCACGGGGCACTATCTTCCTGCTTTCACGCACACTTCTGAAACGCTTCCGTGATCACAAAAGAAGGTGTGCACTGCAAGACGCTTTCCACAGAGTGTTCCTTCTTTCAGTTAAGTAGACGGCACCGCTCTCATTAGGTTTTCTTACACGGTTCTGCAAATGCTTCCATCTTCAAGGCGGACGATGTGAGTTGGAAGATGGCTTGGACACAATGTTCTTCCTTAAGGATTGGTTAGTGGCCCTTTCCTTCTGCTTTCATTCACACTCCGAGACATGCTTCCTTCATCATGACAGACGATGTGAATTGGAAGACCCTTTCTCCGTATACCCTCTTCTTACTGAGAGGGACGTCTATGGCCGTTTCCTTCAGGTTCTACACACGCACCGGGTAACCCTTGTATCTTCACTGGCTAATGTTGCCGTCTCTCTACCACACAACGTCGCGTCGCTGAATGGAATGATGGCACTGGCTTTTCGTATTCACACAAGATTTTCGAACGGCCTCCCTCTTCGTGACAGGTGTGAGTGGAGAAAGGCTGTCTCTGTGGTGTTCTTACGTAGTTAAACGAAGGGCATGAACTTGATGCGTGCAGCCACGGTTTTGCCTAATGCTCCCGGTTCCTGGCACCACGTGTGAGGTGCAAGATGCTTAATTCAGAGTGCTCTCCTAGCGTCAAGTCGGTGACGCGATCGATAGGCATTCATAGACACTCTTTTCAAACACTTGCCATCGTCGCAACAGAAGATGTGAACTGGAAGGTGGTGTCTATTCGGTGTTCTTTCTGCGACTTGTGTATATGGCACCTTCATTAAGGGTCAGCACATGTATTGGAAAACGCGTGGGTACACAATGGGTCACGGTGTGAGTTCGCTGGGGCCTTCTAGCAACACGGACTTGGTCCTTACCACTAAGTAGTGAGACCCTCTCCTCCTCCACTCACACTTCTGCAAGTAATACCCGATTGTTATATAGGATGTGCGTTGGAAGATCTTTTCTGAAGGGTGTTCTGACGTCAGCATAGAGCAGGTTCCTTATGATTTCATACACACTTCAGAAACACAGCCCTCTTCATGCAGGTAGATTGGACCTGGAAGGCTGTCTCTAGACAGTGCTCTTTCTCCGTGTTACGCGTATGCCACGTCTCCTGTCATTAAACGCATGTATTTTAGAACGCTGCTCCCTCCATGAATCACGATACCAGAAGTAGCATTTTCTGTACAGAATCTTGGTTCTCAGAATTTCGTGTCATAGTTCCACGTCTCCTCACCCTCGAGCATAGGCTTCCAGCTTCATGAGAGACGGTGAGAGTTTCAGATCGTTTTCCAGGGAGTTCTTTCAGAACGTTAAGCGTGCGTTCATTTCCTTATGCTGATAAACACACTTTTGAGCCTGCTTCCCAACTTCATGAAAGATGGAGTCGGTAGGGCTCTTTCTTAAACACAAGTCTCTGTCACTTTCCTGATGCTTTCAACACAACTTTGCAAAAGTCACTGCCTTCGTGACAGAAGTTTTGAGTTGTGAGATGCCCTCTGTCCAGTGTTCTTACCCGCTGCTATGTTTATGGCGCTTTCCTTAAAGTACAAGAAACAAGGAAGAAAACCCTGGTAACTGTCATGCAGCAGGATGTGCCTTGCGACTGCAGTCTACCTACGCAGACTGGGGTCTCTGAATTCAGTGCATGGCACTTCCTTCGCTCCCTCACACCCACTGCTTCAAATGCTTCCCTCTTCACGACAGACGACGGGAGCTGAGAGACGGTTTCTATGCAGTGTTTGGACATCGCGTTAAGCTCGGGGCACTATCTTCCTGCTTTCACGCACACTTCTGAAACGCTTCCGTGATCACAAAAGAAGGTGTGCACTGCAAGACGCTTTCCACAGAGTGTTCCTTCTTTCAGTTAAGTAGACGGCACCGCTCTCATTAGGTTTTCTTACACGGTTCTGCAAATGCTTCCATCTTCAAGGCGGACGATGTGAGTTGGAAGATGGCTTGGACACAATGTTCTTCCTTAAGGATTGGTTAGTGGCCCTTTCCTTCTGCTTTCATTCACACTCCGAGACATGCTTCCTTCATCATGACAGACGATGTGAATTGGAAGACCCTTTCTCCGTATACCCTCTTCTTACTGAGAGGGACGTCTATGGCCGTTTCCTTCAGGTTCTACACACGCACCGGGTAACCCTTGTATCTTCACTGGCTAATGTTGCCGTCTCTCTACCACACAACGTCGCGTCGCTGAATGGAATGATGGCACTGGCTTTTCGTATTCACACAAGCTTTTCGAACGGCCTCCCTCTTCGTGACAGGTGTGAGTGGAGAGATGCTGTCTCTGTGGTGTTCTTACGTAGTTAAACGAAGGGCATGAACTTGATGCGTGCAGCCACGGTTTTGCCTAATGCTCCCGGTTCCTGGCACCACGTGTGAGGTGCAAGATGCTTCATTCAGAGTGCTCTCCTAGCGTCAAGTCGGTGACGCGATCGATAGGCATTCATAGACACTCTTTTGAAACACTTGCCATCGTCGCAACAGAAGATGTGAACTGGAAGGTGGTGTCTATTCGGTGTTCTTTCTGCGACTTGTGTATATGGCACCTTCATTAAGGGACAGCACATGTATTGGAAAACGCGTGGGTACACAACGGGTCACGGTGTGAGTTCGCTGGGGCCTTCTAGCAACACGGACTACGTCCTCACCACTAAGTAGAGAGACCCTTTCCTCCTCCACTCACACTTCTGCAAGTAATACCCGATTGTTATATAGGATGTGCGTTGGAAGATTTTTTCTGAAGGGTGTTCTGACGTCAGCATAGGGCAGGTTCCTTATGATTTCATACACACTTCAGAAACACAGCCCTCTTCATGCAGGTAGATTGGACCTGGAAGGCTGTCTCTAGACAGTGCTCTTTCTCCGTGTTATGCGTATGCCACGTCTCCTGTCATTAAACGCATGTATTTTAGAACGCTGGTCCCTCCATGAATCACGATACCAGAAGTAGCATTTTCTGTACAGAAGCTTGGTTCTCAGAGTTTCGTAAGTGTCATAGCTTTCCACGTCTCCTCACCCTCGATCATAGGCTTCCAGCTTCATGAGAGACGGTGAGAGTTTCAGATCGTTTTCCAGGGAGTTCTTTCAGAACGTTAATCGTACGTTCATTTCCTTATGCTGATAAACACACTTTTGAGTCTGCTTCCCAACTTCATGAAAAATGGAGTCGGTAGGACTCTTTCTTAAAGATATGTCTCTGTCACTTTCCTGATGCTTTCAACACAACCTTGCAAAAGTCTCTGCCTTCGTGACAGAAGTTGTGAGATGTGAGATGCCCTCTGTCCAGTATTCTTACCCGCTGCTATGTTTATGGCACTTTCCTTAAAGTTCAACAGACAGGGAAGAAAACCCTGGTAACTGTCATGCAGCAGGATGTGCGTTGCGACTGCAGTCTTCCTACCCAGACAGGGTTCTCTGTATCAGTGCATGGCACTTCCTTCGCTCTTTCACACCCACTGCTGCAAATGCTTCCCTCTTCACGACAGACGAAGGGAGCTCAGAGATGGTTTCTATGCAGTGTTCGGACATTGCGTTAAGCTCGGGGGCACTATCTTCCTGCTTTCACGCACACTTCTGAAACGCTTCCGTGATCAAAAAAGAAGGGGTGCTCTGCAAGACGCTTTTCACAGAGTGTTCCTTCTTTCAGTTAAGTAGACGGCACAGGCTCATTAGGTTTTCTTGCACGGTTCTGCAAATGCTTCCATCTTCAAGGCGGACGATGTGAGTTGAAAGATGGCTTCGACACAATATTCTTCCTTAAGGATTGGTTAGTGGCCCTTTCCTTGTGCTTTCATTCACACTCCGAGACATGCTTCCTTCATCATGACAGACGATGTGAATTGGAAGACCCTTTCTCCGTATACCCTCTTCTTACTGAGAGGGACGTCTATGGCCGTTTCCTTCAGGTTCTACACACGCACCGGGTAACCCTTGTATCTTCACTGGCTAATGTTGCCGTCTCTCTACCACACAACGTCGCGTCGCCGAATGGAATGATGGCACTGGCTTTTCGTATTCACCCAAGATTTTCGAACGGCCTCCCTCTTCGTGAGAGGTGTGAGTGGAGAGATGCTGTCTCTGTGGTGTTCTTACGTAGTTAAACGAAGGGCATGAACTTGATGCGTGCAGCCACGGTTTTGCCTAAAGCTCCCGGTTCCTGGCACCACGTGTGAGGTGCAAGATGTTTCATTCAGAGTGCTCTCCTAGCGTCAAGTCGGTGACGCGATCGATAGGCATTCATAGACACTCTTTTGAAACACTTGCCATCGTCGCAACAGAAGATGTGAACTGGAAGGTGGTGTCTATTCGGTGTTCTTTCTGCGACTTGTGTATATGGCACCTTCATTAAGGGTCAGCACATGTATTGGAAAACGCGTGGGTACACAATGGGTCACGGTGTGAGTTCGCTGGGGCCTTCTAGCAACACGGACTTGGTCCTTACCACTAAGTAGTGAGACCCTCTCCTCCTCCACTCACACTTCTGCAAGTAATACCCGATTGTTATATAGGATGTGCGTTGGAAGATCTTTTCTGAAGGGTGTTCTGACGTCAGCATAGAGCAGGTTCCTTATGATTTCATACACACTTCAGAAACACAGCCCTCTTCATGCAGGTAGATTGGACCTGGAAGGCTGTCTCTAGACAGTGCTCTTTCTCCGTGTTACGCGTATGCCACGTCTCCTGTCATTAAACGCATGTATTTTAGAACGCTGCTCCCTCCATGAATCACGATACCAGAAGTAGCATTTTCTGTACAGAATCTTGGTTCTCAGAATTTCGTGTCATAGTTCCACGTCTCCTCACCCTCGAGCATAGGCTTCCAGCTTCATGAGAGACGGTGAGAGTTTCAGATCGTTTTCCAGGGAGTTCTTTCAGAACGTTAAGCGTGCGTTCATTTCCTTATGCTGATAAACACACTTTTGAGCCTGCTTCCCAACTTCATGAAAGATGGAGTCGGTAGGGCTCTTTCTTAAACACAAGTCTCTGTCACTTTCCTGATGCTTTCAACACAACTTTGCAAAAGTCACTGCCTTCGTGACAGAAGTTTTGAGTTGTGAGATGCCCTCTGTCCAGTGTTCTTACCCGCTGCTATGTTTATGGCGCTTTCCTTAAAGTACAAGAAACAAGGATGAAAACCCTGGTAACTGTCATGCAGCAGGATGTGCCTTGCGACTGCAGTCTACCTACGCAGACTGGGGTCTCTGAATTCAGTGCATGGCACTTCCTTCGCTCCCTCACACCCACTGCTTCAAATGCTTCCCTCTTCACGACAGACGAAGGGAGCTGAGAGACGGTTTCTATGCAGTGTTCGGACATCCTGTTAAGCACGGGGCACTATCTTCCTGCTTTCACGCACACTTCTGAAACGCTTCCGTGATCACAAAAGAAGGTGTGCACTGCAAGACGCTTTCCACAGAGTGTTCCTTCTTTCAGTTAAGTAGACGGCACCGCTCTCATTAGGTTTTCTTACACGGTTCTGCAAATGCTTCCATCTTCAAGGCGGACGATGTGAGTTGGAAGATGGCTTGGACACAATGTTCTTCCTTAAGGATTGGTTAGTGGCCCTTTCCTTCTGCTTTCATTCACACTCCGAGACATGCTTCCTTCATCATGACAGACGATGTGAATTGGAAGACCCTTTCTCCGTATACCCTCTTCTTACTGAGAGGGACGTCTATGGCCGTTTCCTTCAGGTTCTACACACGCACCGGGTAACCCTTGTATCTTCACTGGCTAATGTTGCCGTCTCTCTACCACACAACGTCGCGTCGCTGAATGGAATGATGGCACTGGCTTTTCGTATTCACACAAGATTTTCGAACGGCCTCCCTCTTCGTGACAGGTGTGAGTGGAGAAAGGCTGTCTCTGTGGTGTTCTTACGTAGTTAAACGAAGGGCATGAACTTGATGCGTGCAGCCACGGTTTTGCCTAATGCTCCCGGTTCCTGGCACCACGTGTGAGGTGCAAGATGCTTAATTCAGAGTGCTCTCCTAGCGTCAAGTCGGTGACGCGATCGATAGGCATTCATAGACACTCTTTTCAAACACTTGCCATCGTCGCAACAGAAGATGTGAACTGGAAGGTGGTGTCTATTCGGTGTTCTTTCTGCGACTTGTGTATATGGCACCTTCATTAAGGGTCAGCACATGTATTGGAAAACGCGTGGGTACACAATGGGTCACGGTGTGAGTTCGCTGGGGCCTTCTAGCAACACGGACTTGGTCCTTACCACTAAGTAGTGAGACCCTCTCCTCCTCCACTCACACTTCTGCAAGTAATACCCGATTGTTATATAGGATGTGCGTTGGAAGATCTTTTCTGAAGGGTGTTCTGACGTCAGCATAGAGCAGGTTCCTTATGATTTCATACACACTTCAGAAACACAGCCCTCTTCATGCAGGTAGATTGGACCTGGAAGGCTGTCTCTAGACAGTGCTCTTTCTCCGTGTTACGCGTATGCCACGTCTCCTGTCATTAAACGCATGTATTTTAGAACGCTGCTCCCTCCATGAATCACGATACCAGAAGTAGCATTTTCTGTACAGAATCTTGGTTCTCAGAATTTCGTGTCATAGTTCCACGTCTCCTCACCCTCGAGCATAGGCTTCCAGCTTCATGAGAGACGGTGAGAGTTTCAGATCGTTTTCCAGGGAGTTCTTTCAGAACGTTAAGCGTGCGTTCATTTCCTTATGCTGATAAACACACTTTTGAGCCTGCTTCCCAACTTCATGAAAGATGGAGTCGGTAGGGCTCTTTCTTAAACACAAGTCTCTGTCACTTTCCTGATGCTTTCAACACAACTTTGCAAAAGTCACTGCCTTCGTGACAGAAGTTTTGAGTTGTGAGATGCCCTCTGTCCAGTGTTCTTACCCGCTGCTATGTTTATGGCGCTTTCCTTAAAGTACAAGAAACAAGGAAGAAAACCCTGGTAACTGTCATGCAGCAGGATGTGCCTTGCGACTGCAGTCTACCTACGCAGACTGGGGTCTCTGAATTCAGTGCATGGCACTTCCTTCGCTCCCTCACACCCACTGCTTCAAATGCTTCCCTCTTCACGACAGACGACGGGAGCTGAGAGACGGTTTCTATGCAGTGTTTGGACATCGCGTTAAGCTCGGGGCACTATCTTCCTGCTTTCACGCACACTTCTGAAACGCTTCCGTGATCACAAAAGAAGGTGTGCACTGCAAGACGCTTTCCACAGAGTGTTCCTTCTTTCAGTTAAGTAGACGGCACCGCTCTCATTAGGTTTTCTTACACGGTTCTGCAAATGCTTCCATCTTCAAGGCGGACGATGTGAGTTGGAAGATGGCTTGGACACAATGTTCTTCCTTAAGGATTGGTTAGTGGCCCTTTCCTTCTGCTTTCATTCACACTCCGAGACATGCTTCCTTCATCATGACAGACGATGTGAATTGGAAGACCCTTTCTCCGTATACCCTCTTCTTACTGAGAGGGACGTCTATGGCCGTTTCCTTCAGGTTCTACACACGCACCGGGTAACCCTTGTATCTTCACTGGCTAATGTTGCCGTCTCTCTACCACACAACGTCGCGTCGCTGAATGGAATGATGGCACTGGCTTTTCGTATTCACACAAGCTTTTCGAACGGCCTCCCTCTTCGTGACAGGTGTGAGTGGAGAGATGCTGTCTCTGTGGTGTTCTTACGTAGTTAAACGAAGGGCATGAACTTGATGCGTGCAGCCACGGTTTTGCCTAATGCTCCCGGTTCCTGGCACCACGTGTGAGGTGCAAGATGCTTAATTCAGAGTGCTCTCCTAGCGTCAAGTCGGTGACGCGATCGATAGGCATTCATAGACACTCTTTTGAAACACTTGCCATCGTCGCAACAGAAGATGTGAACTGGAAGGTGGTGTCTATTCGGTGTTCTTTCTGCGACTTGTGTATATGGCACCTTCATTAAGGGACAGCACATGTATTGGAAAACGCGTGGGTACACAACGGGTCACGGTGTGAGTTCGCTGGGGCCTTCTAGCAACACGGACTACGTCCTCACCACTAAGTAGAGAGACCCTTTCCTCCTCCACTCACACTTCTGCAAGTAATACCCGATTGTTATATAGGATGTGCGTTGGAAGATTTTTTCTGAAGGGTGTTCTGACGTCAGCATAGGGCAGGTTCCTTATGATTTCATACACACTTCAGAAACACAGCCCTCTTCATGCAGGTAGATTGGACCTGGAAGGCTGTCTCTAGACAGTGCTCTTTCTCCGTGTTATGCGTATGCCACGTCTCCTGTCATTAAACGCATGTATTTTAGAACGCTGGTCCCTCCATGAATCACGATACCAGAAGTAGCATTTTCTGTACAGAAGCTTGGTTCTCAGAGTTTCGTAAGTGTCATAGCTTTCCACGTCTCCTCACCCTCGATCATAGGCTTCCAGCTTCATGAGAGACGGTGAGAGTTTCAGATCGTTTTCCAGGGAGTTCTTTCAGAACGTTAATCGTACGTTCATTTCCTTATGCTGATAAACACACTTTTGAGTCTGCTTCCCAACTTCATGAAAAATGGAGTCGGTAGGACTCTTTCTTAAAGATATGTCTCTGTCACTTTCCTGATGCTTTCAACACAACCTTGCAAAAGTCTCTGCCTTCGTGACAGAAGTTGTGAGATGTGAGATGCCCTCTGTCCAGTATTCTTACCCGCTGCTATGTTTATGGCACTTTCCTTAAAGTTCAACAGACAGGGAAGAAAACCCTGGTAACTGTCATGCAGCAGGATGTGCGTTGCGACTGCAGTCTTCCTACCCAGACAGGGTTCTCTGTATCAGTGCATGGCACTTCCTTCGCTCTTTCACACCCACTGCTGCAAATGCTTCCCTCTTCACGACAGACGAAGGGAGCTCAGAGATGGTTTCTATGCAGTGTTCGGACATTGCGTTAAGCTCGGGGGCACTATCTTCCTGCTTTCACGCACACTTCTGAAACGCTTCCGTGATCAAAAAAGAAGGGGTGCTCTGCAAGACGCTTTTCACAGAGTGTTCCTTCTTTCAGTTAAGTAGACGGCACAGGCTCATTAGGTTTTCTTGCACGGTTCTGCAAATGCTTCCATCTTCAAGGCGGACGATGTGAGTTGAAAGATGGCTTCGACACAATATTCTTCCTTAAGGATTGGTTAGTGGCCCTTTCCTTGTGCTTTCATTCACACTCCGAGACATGCTTCCTTCATCATGACAGACGATGTGAATTGGAAGACCCTTTCTCCGTATACCCTCTTCTTACTGAGAGGGACGTCTATGGCCGTTTCCTTCAGGTTCTACACACGCACCGGGTAACCCTTGTATCTTCACTGGCTAATGTTGCCGTCTCTCTACCACACAACGTCGCGTCGCCGAATGGAATGATGGCACTGGCTTTTCGTATTCACCCAAGATTTTCGAACGGCCTCCCTCTTCGTGAGAGGTGTGAGTGGAGAGATGCTGTCTCTGTGGTGTTCTTACGTAGTTAAACGAAGGGCATGAACTTGATGCGTGCAGCCACGGTTTTGCCTAAAGCTCCCGGTTCCTGGCACCACGTGTGAGGTGCAAGATGTTTCATTCAGAGTGCTCTCCTAGCGTCAAGTCGGTGACGCGATCGATAGGCATTCATAGACACTCTTTTGAAACACTTGCCATCGTCGCAACAGAAGATGTGAACTGGAAGGTGGTGTCTATTCGGTGTTCTTTCTGCGACTTGTGTATATGGCACCTTCATTAAGGGACAGCACATGTATTGGAAAACGCGTGGGTACACAACGGGTCACGGTGTGAGTTCGCTGGGGCCTTCTAGCAACACGGACTACGTCCTCACCACTAAGTAGAGAGACTCTCTCCTCCTCCACTTACACTTCTGCAAGAAATTCCAAATTGTTACATAGGATGTGCGTTGGAAGATCTTTTCTGAAGGGTGTTCTGACGTCAGCATAGAGCAGGTTCCTTATGATTTCATACACACTTCAGAAACACAGCCCTCTTCATGGAGGTAGATTGGACCTGGAAGGCTGTCTCTAGACAGTGCTCTTTCTCCGTGTTACGCGTATGGCACGTCTCCTGTCATTAAACGCATGTATTTTAGGACGCTGCTCCCTCCATGAATCACGATACCAGAAGTAGCATTGTCTGTACAGAATCTTGGTTCTCAGAGTTTCGTAAGTGTCATAGCTTTCCACGGCTCCTCACCCTCGAGCATAGGCTTCCAGCTTCATGAGAGACGGTGAGAGTTTCAGATCGTTTTCCAGGGAGTTCTTTCAGAACGTTAAGCGTGCGTTCATTTCCTTATGCTGATAAACAGACTTTTGAGCCTGCTTCCCAACTTCATGAAAGATGGAGTCGGTAGGGCTCTTTCTTAAACACAAATCTCTGTCACTTTCCTGATGCTTTCAACACAACTTTGCAAAAGTCACTGCCTTCGTGACAGAAGTTTTGAGTTGTGAGATGCCCTCTGTCCAGTGTTCTTACCCGCTGCTATGTTTATGGCGCTTTCCTTAAAGTACAAGAAACAAGGAAGAAAACCCTGGTAACTGTCATGCAGCAGGATGTGCCTTGCGACTGCAGTCTACCTACGCAGACTGGGGTCTCTGAATTCAGTGCATGGCACTTCCTTCGCTCCCTCACACCCACTGCTTCAAATGCTTCCCTCTTCACGACAGACGAAGGGAGCTGAGAGACGGTTTCTATGCAGTGTTTGGACATCGCGTTAAGCTCGGGGCACTATCTTCCTGCTTTCACGCACACTTCTGAAACGCTTCCGTGATCACAAAAGAAGGTGTGCACTGCAAGACGCTTTCCACAGAGTGTTCCTTCTTTCAGTTAAGTAGACGGCACCACTCTCCTTAGGTTATCGTACAGGGTTCTGCAAATGCTTCCATCTTCAAGGCGGACGATGTGAGTTGGAAGATGGCTTGGACACAATGTTCTTCCTTAAGGATTGGTTAGTGGCCCTTTCCTTGTGCTTTCATTCACACTCCGAGACATGCTTCCTTCATCATGACAGACGATGTGAATTGGAAGACCCTTTCTCCGTATACCCTCTTCTTACTGAGAGGGACGTCTATGGCCGTTTCCTTCAGGTTCTACACACGCACCGGGTAACCCTTGTATCTTCACTGGCTAATGTTGCCGTCTCTCTACCACACAACGTCGCGTCGCTGAATGGAATGATGGCACTGGCTTTTCGTATTCACACAAGCTTTTCGAAAAGCCTCCCTCTTCGTGACAGGTGTGAGTGGAGAAAGGCTGTCTCTGTGGTGTTCTTACGTAGTTAAACGAAGGGCATGAACTTGATGCGTGCAGCCACGGTTTTGCCTAATGCTCCCGGTTCCTGGCACCACGTGTGAGGTGCAAGATGCTTAATTCAGAGTGCTCTCCTAGCGTCAAGTCGGTGACGCGATCGATAGGCATTCATAGACACTCTTTTCAAACACTTGCCATCGTCGCAACAGAAGATGTGAACTGGAAGGTGGTGTCTATTCGGTGTTCTTTCTGCGACTTGTGTATATGGCACCTTCATTAAGGGTCAGCACATGTATTGGAAAACGCGTGGGTACACAATGGGTCACGGTGTGAGTTCGCTGGGGCCTTCTAGCAACACGGACTTGGTCCTTACCACTAAGTAGTGAGACCCTCTCCTCCTCCACTCACACTTCTGCAAGTAATACCCGATTGTTATATAGGATGTGCGTTGGAAGATCTTTTCTGAAGGGTGTTCTGACGTCAGCATAGAGCAGGTTCCTTATGATTTCATACACACTTCGAAACACAGCCCTCTTCATGCAGGTAGATTGGACCTGGAAGGCTGTCTCTAGACAGTGCTCTTTCTCCGTGTTACGCGTATGCCACGTCTCCTGTCATTAAACGCATGTATTTTAGAACGCTGCTCCCTCCATGAATCACGATACCAGAAGTAGCATTTTCTGTACAGAATCTTGGTTCTCAGAATTTCGTGTCATAGTTCCACGTCTCCTCACCCTCGAGCATAGGCTTCCAGCTTCATGAGAGACGGTGAGAGTTTCAGATCGTTTTCCAGGGAGTTCTTTCAGAACGTTAAGCGTGCGTTCATTTCCTTATGCTGATAAACACACTTTTGAGCCTGCTTCCCAACTTCATGAAAGATGGAGTCGGTAGGGCTCTTTCTTAAACACAAGTCTCTGTCACTTTCCTGATGCTTTCAACACAACTTTGCAAAAGTCACTGCCTTCGTGACAGAAGTTTTGAGTTGTGAGATGCCCTCTGTCCAGTGTTCTTACCCGCTGCTATGTTTATGGCGCTTTCCTTAAAGTACAAGAAACAAGGAAGAAAACCCTGGTAACTGTCATGCAGCAGGATGTGCCTTGCGACTGCAGTCTACCTACGCAGACTGGGGTCTCTGAATTCAGTGCATGGCACTTCCTTCGCTCCCTCACACCCACTGCTTCAAATGCTTCCCTCTTCACGACAGACGAAGGGAGCTGAGAGACGGTTTCTATGCAGTGTTCGGACATCCTGTTAAGCACGGGGCACTATCTTCCTGCTTTCACGCACACTTCTGAAACGCTTCCGTGATCACAAAAGAAGGTGTGCACTGCAAGACGCTTTCCACAGAGTGTTCCTTCTTTCAGTTAAGTAGACGGCACCGCTCTCATTAGGTTTTCTTACACGGTTCTGCAAATGCTTCCATCTTCAAGGCGGACGATGTGAGTTGGAAGATGGCTTGGACACAATGTTCTTCCTTAAGGATTGGTTAGTGGCCCTTTCCTTCTGCTTTCATTCACACTCCGAGACATGCTTCCTTCATCATGACAGACGATGTGAATTGGAAGACCCTTTCTCCGTATACCCTCTTCTTACTGAGAGGGACGTCTATGGCCGTTTCCTTCAGGTTCTACACACGCACCGGGTAACCCTTGTATCTTCACTGGCTAATGTTGCCGTCTCTCTACCACACAACGTCGCGTCGCTGAATGGAATGATGGCACTGGCTTTTCGTATTCACACAAGCTTTTCGAACGGCCTCCCTCTTCGTGACAGGTGTGAGTGGAGAGATGCTGTCTCTGTGGTGTTCTTACGTAGTTAAACGAAGGGCATGAACTTGATGCGTGCAGCCACGGTTTTGCCTAATGCTCCCGGTTCCTGGCACCACGTGTGAGGTGCAAGATGCTTCATTCAGAGTGCTCTCCTAGCGTCAAGTCGGTGACGCGATCGATAGGCATTCATAGACACTCTTTTGAAACACTTGCCATCGTCGCAACAGAAGATGTGAACTGGAAGGTGGTGTCTATTCGGTGTTCTTTCTGCGACTTGTGTATATGGCACCTTCATTAAGGGACAGCACATGTATTGGAAAACGCGTGGGTACACAACGGGTCACGGTGTGAGTTCGCTGGGGCCTTCTAGCAACACGGACTACGTCCTCACCACTAAGTAGAGAGACCCTTTCCTCCTCCACTCACACTTCTGCAAGTAATACCCGATTGTTATATAGGATGTGCGTTGGAAGATTTTTTCTGAAGGGTGTTCTGACGTCAGCATAGGGCAGGTTCCTTATGATTTCATACACACTTCAGAAACACAGCCCTCTTCATGCAGGTAGATTGGACCTGGAAGGCTGTCTCTAGACAGTGCTCTTTCTCCGTGTTATGCGTATGCCACGTCTCCTGTCATTAAACGCATGTATTTTAGAACGCTGGTCCCTCCATGAATCACGATACCAGAAGTAGCATTTTCTGTACAGAAGCTTGGTTCTCAGAGTTTCGTAAGTGTCATAGCTTTCCACGTCTCCTCACCCTCGATCATAGGCTTCCAGCTTCATGAGAGACGGTGAGAGTTTCAGATCGTTTTCCAGGGAGTTCTTTCAGAACGTTAATCGTACGTTCATTTCCTTATGCTGATAAACACACTTTTGAGTCTGCTTCCCAACTTCATGAAAAATGGAGTCGGTAGGACTCTTTCTTAAAGATATGTCTCTGTCACTTTCCTGATGCTTTCAACACAACCTTGCAAAAGTCTCTGCCTTCGTGACAGAAGTTGTGAGATGTGAGATGCCCTCTGTCCAGTATTCTTACCCGCTGCTATGTTTATGGCACTTTCCTTAAAGTTCAACAGACAGGGAAGAAAACCCTGGTAACTGTCATGCAGCAGGATGTGCGTTGCGACTGCAGTCTTCCTACCCAGACAGGGTTCTCTGTATCAGTGCATGGCACTTCCTTCGCTCTTTCACACCCACTGCTGCAAATGCTTCCCTCTTCACGACAGACGAAGGGAGCTCAGAGATGGTTTCTATGCAGTGTTCGGACATTGCGTTAAGCTCGGGGGCACTATCTTCCTGCTTTCACGCACACTTCTGAAACGCTTCCGTGATCAAAAAAGAAGGGGTGCTCTGCAAGACGCTTTTCACAGAGTGTTCCTTCTTTCAGTTAAGTAGACGGCACAGGCTCATTAGGTTTTCTTGCACGGTTCTGCAAATGCTTCCATCTTCAAGGCGGACGATGTGAGTTGAAAGATGGCTTCGACACAATATTCTTCCTTAAGGATTGGTTAGTGGCCCTTTCCTTGTGCTTTCATTCACACTCCGAGACATGCTTCCTTCATCATGACAGACGATGTGAATTGGAAGACCCTTTCTCCGTATACCCTCTTCTTACTGAGAGGGACGTCTATGGCCGTTTCCTTCAGGTTCTACACACGCACCGGGTAACCCTTGTATCTTCACTGGCTAATGTTGCCGTCTCTCTACCACACAACGTCGCGTCGCCGAATGGAATGATGGCACTGGCTTTTCGTATTCACCCAAGATTTTCGAACGGCCTCCCTCTTCGTGAGAGGTGTGAGTGGAGAGATGCTGTCTCTGTGGTGTTCTTACGTAGTTAAACGAAGGGCATGAACTTGATGCGTGCAGCCACGGTTTTGCCTAAAGCTCCCGGTTCCTGGCACCACGTGTGAGGTGCAAGATGTTTCATTCAGAGTGCTCTCCTAGCGTCAAGTCGGTGACGCGATCGATAGGCATTCATAGACACTCTTTTGAAACACTTGCCATCGTCGCAACAGAAGATGTGAACTGGAAGGTGGTGTCTATTCGGTGTTCTTTCTGCGACTTGTGTATATGGCACCTTCATTAAGGGACAGCACATGTATTGGAAAACGCGTGGGTACACAACGGGTCACGGTGTGAGTTCGCTGGGGCCTTCTAGCAACACGGACTACGTCCTCACCACTATGTAGAGAGACTCTCTCCTCCTCCACTTACACTTCTGCAAGAAATTCCAAATTGTTACATAGGATGTGCGTTGGAAGATCTTTTCTGAAGGGTGTTCTGACGTCAGCATAGAGCAGGTTCCTTATGATTTCATACACACTTCAGAAACACAGCCCTCTTCATGCAGGTAGATTGGACCTGGAAGGCTGTCTCTAGACAGTGCTCTTTCTCCGTGTTACGCGTATGCCACGTCTCCTGTCATTAAACGCATGTATTTTAGGACGCTGCTCCCTCCATGAATCACGATACCAGAAGTAGCATTGTCTGTACAGAATCTTGGTTCTCAGAGTTTCGTAAGTGTCATAGCTTTCCACGGCTCCTCACCCTCGAGCATAGGCTTCCAGCTTCATGAGAGACGGTGAGAGTTTCAGATCGTTTTCCAGGGAGTTCTTTCAGAACGTTAAGCGTGCGTTCATTTCCTTATGCTGATAAACAGACTTTTGAGCCTGCTTCCCAACTTCATGAAAGATGGAGTCGGTAGGGCTCTTTCTTAAACACAAATCTCTGTCACTTTCCTGATGCTTTCAACACAACTTTGCAAAAGTCACTGCCTTCGTGACAGAAGTTTTGAGTTGTGAGATGCCCTCTGTCCAGTGTTCTTACCCGCTGCTATGTTTATGGCGCTTTCCTTAAAGTACAAGAAACAAGGAAGAAAACCGTGGTAACTGTCATGCAGCAGGATGTGCCTTGCGACTGCAGTCTACCTACGCAGACTGGGGTCTCTGAATTCAGTGCATGGCACTTCCTTCGCTCCCTCACACCCACTGCTTCAAATGCTTCCCTCTTCACGACAGACGAAGGGAGCTGAGAGACGGTTTCTATGCAGTGTTTGGACATCGCGTTAAGCTCGGGGCACTATCTTCCTGCTTTCACGCACACTTCTGAAACGCTTCCGTGATCACAAAAGAAGGTGTGCACTGCAAGACGCTTTCCACAGAGTGTTCCTTCTTTCAGTTAAGTAGACGGCACCACTCTCCTTAGGTTATCGTACAGGGTTCTGCAAATGCTTCCATCTTCAAGGCGGACGATGTGAGTTGGAAGATGGCTTGGACACAATGTTCTTCCTTAAGGATTGGTTAGTGGCCCTTTCCTTCTGCTTTCATTCACACTCCGAGACATGCTTCCTTCATCATGACAGACGATGTGAATTGGAAGACCCTTTCTCCGTATACCCTCTTCTTACTGAGAGGGACGTCTATGGCCGTTTCCTTCAGGTTCTACACACGCACCGGGTAACCCTTGTATCTTCACTGGCTAATGTTGCCGTCTCTCTACCACACAACGTCGCGTCGCTGAATGGAATGATGGCACTGGCTTTTCGTATTCACACAAGCTTTTCGAAAAGCCTCCCTCTTCGTGACAGGTGTGAGTGGAGAAAGGCTGTCTCTGTGGTGTTCTTACGTAGTTAAACGAAGGGCATGAACTTGATGCGTGCAGCCACGGTTTTGCCTAATGCTCCCGGTTCCTGGCACCACGTGTGAGGTGCAAGATGCTTAATTCAGAGTGCTCTCCTAGCGTCAAGTCGGTGACGCGATCGATAGGCATTCATAGACACTCTTTTCAAACACTTGCCATCGTCGCAACAGAAGATGTGAACTGGAAGGTGGTGTCTATTCGGTGTTCTTTCTGCGACTTGTGTATATGGCACCTTCATTAAGGGTCAGCACATGTATTGGAAAACGCGTGGGTACACAATGGGTCACGGTGTGAGTTCGCTGGGGCCTTCTAGCAACACGGACTTGGTCCTTACCACTAAGTAGTGAGACCCTCTCCTCCTCCACTCACACTTCTGCAAGTAATACCCGATTGTTATATAGGATGTGCGTTGGAAGATCTTTTCTGAAGGGTGTTCTGACGTCAGCATAGAGCAGGTTCCTTATGATTTCATACACACTTCAGAAACACAGCCCTCTTCATGCAGGTAGATTGGACCTGGAAGGCTGTCTCTAGACAGTGCTCTTTCTCCGTGTTACGCGTATGCCACGTCTCCTGTCATTAAACGCATGTATTTTAGAACGCTGCTCCCTCCATGAATCACGATACCAGAAGTAGCATTTTCTGTACAGAATCTTGGTTTTCAGAATTTCGTGTCATAGTTCCACGTCTCCTCACCCTCGAGCATAGGCTTCCAGCTTCATGAGAGACGGTGAGAGTTTCAGATCGTTTTCCAGGGAGTTCTTTCAGAACGTTAAGCGTGCGTTCATTTCCTTATGCTGATAAACACACTTTTGAGCCTGCTTCCCAACTTCATGAAAGATGGAGTCGGTAGGGCTCTTTCTTAAACACAAGTCTCTGTCACTTTCCTGATGCTTTCAACACAACTTTGCAAAAGTCACTGCCTTCGTGACAGAAGTTTTGAGTTGTGAGATGCCCTCTGTCCAGTGTTCTTACCCGCTGCTATGTTTATGGCGCTTTCCTTAAAGTACAAGAAACAAGGAAGAAAACCCTGGTAACTGTCATGCAGCAGGATGTGCCTTGCGACTGCAGTCTACCTACGCAGACTGGGGTCTCTGAATTCAGTGCATGGCACTTCCTTCGCTCCCTCACACCCACTGCTTCAAATGCTTCCCTCTTCACGACAGACGAAGGGAGCTGAGAGACGGTTTCTATGCAGTGTTCGGACATCCTGTTAAGCACGGGGCACTATCTTCCTGCTTTCACGCACACTTCTGAAACGCTTCCGTGATCACAAAAGAAGGTGTGCACTGCAAGACGCTTTCCACAGAGTGTTCCTTCTTTCAGTTAAGTAGACGGCACCGCTCTCATTAGGTTTTCTTACACGGTTCTGCAAATGCTTCCATCTTCAAGGCGGACGATGTGAGTTGGAAGATGGCTTGGACACAATGTTCTTCCTTAAGGATTGGTTAGTGGCCCTTTCCTTCTGCTTTCATTCACACTCCGAGACATGCTTCCTTCATCATGACAGACGATGTGAATTGGAAGACCCTTTCTCCGTATACCCTCTTCTTACTGAGAGGGACGTCTATGGCCGTTTCCTTCAGGTTCTACACACGCACCGGGTAAACCTTGTATCTTCACTGGCTAATGTTGCCGTCTCTCTACCACACAACGTCGCGTCGCTGAATGGAATGATGGCACTGGCTTTTCGTATTCACACAAGATTTTCGAACGGCCTCCCTCTTCGTGACAGGTGTGAGTGGAGAAAGGCTGTCTCTGTGGTGTTCTTACGTAGTTAAACGAAGGGCATGAACTTGATGCGTGCAGCCACGGTTTTGCCTAATGCTCCCGGTTCCTGGCACCACGTGTGAGGTGCAAGATGCTTCATTCAGAGTGCTCTCCTAGCGTCAAGTCGGTGACGCGATCGATAGGCATTCATAGACACTCTTTTCAAACACTTGCCATCGTCGCAACAGAAGATGTGAACTGGAAGGTGGTGTCTATTCGGTGTTCTTTCTGCGACTTGTGTATATGGCACCTTCATTAAGGGTCAGCACATGTATTGGAAAACGCGTGGGTACACAATGGGTCACGGTGTGAGTTCGCTGGGGCCTTCTACCAACACGGACTTGGTCCTTACCACTAAGTAGTGAGACCCTCTTCTCCTCCACTCACACTTCTGCAAGTAATACCCGATTGTTATATAGGATGTGCGTTGGAAGATTTTTTCTGAAGGGTGTTCTGACGTCAGCATAGGGCAGGTTCCTTATGATTTCATACACACTTCAGAAACACAGCCCTCTTCATGCAGGTAGATTGGACCTGGAAGGCTGTCTCTAGACAGTGCTCTTTCTCCGTGTTATGCGTATGCCACGTCTCCTGTCATTAAACGCATGTATTTTAGAACGCTGGTCCCTCCATGAATCACGATACCAGAAGTAGCATTTTCTGTACAGAAGCTTGGTTCTCAGAGTTTCGTAAGTGTCATAGCTTTCCACGTCTCCTCACCCTCGATCATAGGCTTCCAGCTTCATGAGAGACGGTGAGAGTTTCAGATCGTTTTCCAGGGAGTTCTTTCAGAACGTTAATCGTACGTTCATTTCCTTATGCTGATAAACACACTTTTGAGTCTGCTTCCCAACTTCATGAAAAATGGAGTCGGTAGGACTCTTTCTTAAAGATATGTCTCTGTCACTTTCCTGATGCTTTCAACACAACCTTGCAAAAGTCTCTGCCTTCGTGACAGAAGTTGTGAGATGTGAGATGCCCTCTGTCCAGTATTCTTACCCGCTGCTATGTTTATGGCACTTTCCTTAAAGTTCAACAGACAGGGAAGAAAACCCTGGTAACTGTCATGCAGCAGGATGTGCGTTGCGACTGCAGTCTTCCTACCCAGACAGGGTTCTCTGTATCAGTGCATGGCACTTCCTTCGCTCTTTCACACCCACTGCTGCAAATGCTTCCCTCTTCACGACAGACGAAGGGAGCTCAGAGATGGTTTCTATGCAGTGTTCGGACATTGCGTTAAGCTCGGGGGCACTATCTTCCTGCTTTCACGCACACTTCTGAAACGCTTCCGTGATCAAAAAAGAAGGGGTGCTCTGCAAGACGCTTTTCACAGAGTGTTCCTTCTTTCAGTTAAGTAGACGGCACAGGCTCATTAGGTTTTCTTGCACGGTTCTGCAAATGCTTCCATCTTCAAGGCGGACGATGTGAGTTGAAAGATGGCTTCGACACAATATTCTTCCTTAAGGATTGGTTAGTGGCCCTTTCCTTGTGCTTTCATTCACACTCCGAGACATGCTTCCTTCATCATGACAGACGATGTGAATTGGAAGACCCTTTCTCCGTATACCCTCTTCTTACTGAGAGGGACGTCTATGGCCGTTTCCTTCAGGTTCTACACACGCACCGGGTAACCCTTGTATCTTCACTGGCTAATGTTGCCGTCTCTCTACCACACAACGTCGCGTCGCCGAATGGAATGATGGCACTGGCTTTTCGTATTCACCCAAGATTTTCGAACGGCCTCCCTCTTCGTGAGAGGTGTGAGTGGAGAGATGCTGTCTCTGTGGTGTTCTTACGTAGTTAAACGAAGGGCATGAACTTGATGCGTGCAGCCACGGTTTTGCCTAAAGCTCCCGGTTCCTGGCACCACGTGTGAGGTGCAAGATGTTTCATTCAGAGTGCTCTCCTAGCGTCAAGTCGGTGACGCGATCGATAGGCATTCATAGACACTCTTTTGAAACACTTGCCATCGTCGCAACAGAAGATGTGAACTGGAAGGTGGTGTCTATTCAGTGTTCTTTCTGCGACTTGTGTATATGGCACCTTCATTAAGGGACAGCACATGTATTGGAAAACGCGTGGGTACACAACGGGTCACGGTGTGAGTTCGCTGGGGCCTTCTAGCAACACGGACTACGTCCTCACCACTAAGTAGAGAGACTCTCTCCTCCTCCACTTACACTTCTGCAAGAAATTCCAAATTGTTACATAGGATGTGCGTTGGAAGATCTTTTCTGAAGGGTGTTCTGACGTCAGCATAGAGCAGGTTCCTTATGATTTCATACACACTTCAGAAACACAGCCCTCTTCATGGAGGTAGATTGGACCTGGAAGGCTGTCTCTAGACAGTGCTCTTTCTCCGTGTTACGCGTATGGCACGTCTCCTGTCATTAAACGCATGTATTTTAGGACGCTGCTCCCTCCATGAATCACGATACCAGAAGTAGCATTTTCTGTACAGAATCTTGGTTCTCAGAGTTTCGTAAGTGTCATAGCTTTCCACGTCTCCTCACCCTCGAGCATAGGCTTCCAGCTTCATGAGAGACGGTGAGAGTTTCAGATCGTTTTCCAGGGAGTTCTTTCAGCACGTTAAGCGTGCGTTCATTTCCTTATGCTGATAAACACACTTTTGAGCCTGCTTCCCAACTTCATGAAAGATGGAGTCGGTAGGGCTCTTTCTTAAACACAAGTCTCTGTCACTTTCCTGATGCTTTCAACACAACTTTGCAAAAGTCACTGCCTTCGTGACAGAAGTTTTGAATTGTGAGATGCCCTCTGTCCAGTGTTCTTACCCGCTGCTATGTTTATGGCGCTTTCCTTAAAGTACAAGAAACAAGGAAGAAAACCCTGGTAACTGTCATGCAGCAGGATGTGCCTTGCGACTGCAGTCTACCTACGCAGACTGGGGTCTCTGAATTCAGTGCATGGCACTTCCTTCGCTCCCTCACACCCACTGCTTCAAATGCTTCCCTCTTCACGACAGACGAAGGGAGCTGAGAGACGGTTTCTATGCAGTGTTCGGACATCCTGTTAAGCACGGGGCACTATCTTCCTGCTTTCACGCACACTTCTGAAACGCTTCCGTGATCACAAAAGAAGGTGTGCACTGCAAGACGCTTTCCACAGAGTGTTCCTTCTTTCAGTTAAGTAGACGGCACCGCTCTCATTAGGTTTTCTTACACGGTTCTGCAAATGCTTCCATCTTCAAGGCGGACGATGTGAGTTGGAAGATGGCTTGGACACAATGTTCTTCCTTAAGGATTGGTTAGTGGCCCTTTCCTTCTGCTTTCATTCACACTCCGAGACATGCTTCCTTCATCATGACAGACGATGTGAATTGGAAGACCCTTTCTCCGTATACCCTCTTCTTACTGAGAGGGACGTCTATGGCCGTTTCCTTCAGGTTCTACACACGCACCGGGTAACCCTTGTATCTTCACTGGCTAATGTTGCCGTCTCTCTACCACACAACGTCGCGTCGCTGAATGGAATGATGGCACTGGCTTTTCGTATTCACACAAGATTTTCGAACAGCCTCCCTCTTCGTGACAGGTGTGAGTGGAGAAAGGCTGTCTCTGTGGTGTTCTTACGTAGTTAAACGAAGGGCATGAACTTGATGCGTGCAGCCACGGTTTTGCCTAATGCTCCCGGTTCCTGGCACCACGTGTGAGGTGCAAGATGCTTAATTCAGAGTGCTCTCCTAGCGTCAAGTCGGTGACGCGATCGATAGGCATTCATAGACACTCTTTTCAAACACTTGCCATCGTCGCAACAGAAGATGTGAACTGGAAGGTGGTGTCTATTCGGTGTTCTTTCTGCGACTTGTGTATATGGCACCTTCATTAAGGGACAGCACATGTATTGGAAAACGCGTGGGTACACAATGGGTCACGGTGTGAGTTCGCTGGGGCCTTCTAGCAACACGGACTTGGTCCTTACCACTAAGTAGTGAGACCCTCTCCTCCTCCACTCACACTTCTGCAAGTAATACCCGATTGTTATATAGGATGTGCGTTGGAAGATCTTTTCTGAAGGGTGTTCTGACGTCAGCATAGAGCAGCTTCCTTATGATTTCATACACACTTCAGAAACACAGCCCTCTTCATGCAGGTAGATTGGACCTGGAAGGCTGTCTCTAGACAGTGCTCTTTCTCCGTGTTACGCGTATGCCACGTCTCCTGTCATTAAACGCATGTATTTTAGAACGCTGCTCCCTCCATGAATCACGATACCAGAAGTAGCATTTTCTGTACAGAATCTTGGTTCTCAGAATTTCGTGTCATAGTTCCACGTCTCCTCACCCTCGAGCATAGGCTTCCAGCTTCATGAGAGACGGTGAGAGTTTCAGATCGTTTTCCAGGGAGTTCTTTCAGAACGTTAAGCGTGCGTTCATTTCCTTATGCTGATAAACACACTTTTGAGCCTGCTTCCCAACTTCATGAAAGATGGAGTCGGTAGGGCTCTTTCTTAAACACAAGTCTCTGTCACTTTCCTGATGCTTTCAACACAACTTTGCAAAAGTCACTGCCTTCGTGACAGAAGTTTTGAGTTGTGAGATGCCCTCTGTCCAGTGTTCTTACCCGCTGCTATGTTTATGGCGCTTTCCTTAAAGTACAAGAAACAAGGAAGAAAACCCTGGTAACTGTCATGCAGCAGGATGTGCCTTGCGACTGCAGTCTACCTACGCAGACTGGGGTCTCTGAATTCAGTGCATGGCACTTCCTTCGCTCCCTCACACCCACTGCTTCAAATGCTTCCCTCTTCACGACAGACGAAGGGAGCTGAGAGACGGTTTCTATGCAGTGTTCGGACATCCTGTTAAGCACGGGGCACTATCTTCCTGCTTTCACGCACACTTCTGAAACGCTTCCGTGATCACAAAAGAAGGTGTGCACTGCAAGACGCTTTCCACAGAGTGTTCCTTCTTTCAGTTAAGTAGACGGCACCGCTCTCATTAGGTTTTCTTACACGGTTCTGCAAATGCTTCCATCTTCAAGGCGGACGATGTGAGTTGGAAGATGGCTTGGACACAATGTTCTTCCTTAAGGATTGGTTAGTGGCCCTTTCCTTCTGCTTTCATTCACACTCCGAGACATGCTTCCTTCATCATAGACCATGTGAATTGGAAGACCCTTTCTCCGTATACCCTCTTCTTACTGAGAGGGACGTCTATGGCCGTTTCCTTCAGGTTCTACACACGCACCGGGTAACCCTTGTATCTTCACTGGCTAATGTTGCCGTCTCTCTACCACACAACGTCGCGTCGCTGAATGGAATGATGGCACTGGCTTTTCGTATTCACACAAGATTTTCGAACGGCCTCCCTCTTCGTGACAGGTGTGAGTGGAGAAAGGCTGTCTCTGTGGTGTTCTTACGTAGTTAAACGAAGGGCATGAACTTGATGCGTGCAGCCACGGTTTTGCCTAATGCTCCCGGTTCCTGGCACCACGTGTGAGGTGCAAGATGCTTAATTCAGAGTGCTCTCCTAGGGTCAAGTCGGTGACGCGATCGATAGGCATTCATAGACACTCTTTTCAAACACTTGCCATCGTCGCAACAGAAGATGTGAACTGGAAGGTGGTGTCTATTCGGTGTTCTTTCTGCGACTTGTGTATATGGCACCTTCATTAAGGGTCAGCACATGTATTGGAAAACGCGTGGGTACACAATGGGTCACGGTGTGAGTTCGCTGGGGCCTTCTAGCAACACGGACTTGGTCCTTACCACTAAGTAGTGAGACCCTCTTCTCCTCCACTCACACTTCTGCAAGTAATACCCGATTGTTATATAGGATGTGCGTTGGAAGATTTTTTCTGAAGGGTGTTCTGACGTCAGCATAGGGCAGGTTCCTTATGATTTCATACACACTTCAGAAACACAGCCCTCTTCATGCAGGTAGATTGGACCTGGAAGGCTGTCTCTAGACAGTGCTCTTTCTCCGTGTTATGCGTATGCCACGTCTCCTGTCATTAAACGCATGTATTTTAGAACGCTGGTCCCTCCATGAATCACGATACCAGAAGTAGCATTTTCTGTACAGAAGCTTGGTTCTCAGAGTTTCGTAAGTGTCATAGCTTTCCACGTCTCCTCACCCTCGATCATAGGCTTCCAGCTTCATGAGAGACGGTGAGAGTTTCAGATCGTTTTCCAGGGAGTTCTTTCAGAACGTTAATCGTACGTTCATTTCCTTATGCTGATAAACACACTTTTGAGTCTGCTTCCCAACTTCATGAAAAATGGAGTCGGTAGGACTCTTTCTTAAAGATATGTCTCTGTCACTTTCCTGATGCTTTCAACACAACCTTGCAAAAGTCTCTGCCTTCGTGACAGAAGTTGTGAGATGTGAGATGCCCTCTGTCCAGTATTCTTACCCGCTGCTATGTTTATGGCACTTTCCTTAAAGTTCAACAGACAGGGAAGAAAACCCTGGTAACTGTCATGCAGCAGGATGTGCGTTGCGACTGCAGTCTTCCTACCCAGACAGGGTTCTCTGTATCAGTGCATGGCACTTCCTTCGCTCTTTCACACCCACTGCTGCAAATGCTTCCCTCTTCACGACAGACGAAGGGAGCTCAGAGATGGTTTCTATGCAGTGTTCGGACATTGCGTTAAGCTGGGGGCACTATCTTCCTGCTTTCACGCACACTTCTGAAACGCTTCCGTGATCAAAAAAGAAGGGGTGCTCTGCAAGACGCTTTTCACAGAGTGTTCCTTCTTTCAGTTAAGTAGACGGCACAGGCTCATTAGGTTTTCTTGCACGGTTCTGCAAATGCTTCCATCTTCAAGGCGGACGATGTGAGTTGAAAGATGGCTTCGACACAATATTCTTCCTTAAGGATTGGCTAGTGGCCCTTTCCTTGTGCTTTCAGTCACACTCCGAAACATGTTTCCTTCATCATGACAGACGATGTGAATTGGAAGACCCTTTCTCCGTATACCCTCTTCTTACTGAGAGGGACGTCTATGGCCGTTTCCTTCAGGTTCTACACACGCACCGGGTAACCCTTGTATCTTCACTGGCTAATGTTGCCGTCTCTCTACCACACAACGTCGCGTCGCTGAATGGAATGATGGCACTGGCTTTTCGTATTCACACAAGCTTTTTGAACGGCCTCCCTCTTCGTGACAGGTGTGAGTGGAGAAAGGCTGTCTCTGTGGTGTTCTTACGTAGTTAAACGTAGGGCATGAACTCGATGCGTGCAGCCACGGTTTTTCCTAATGCTCCCGGTTCCTGGCACCATGTGTGAGGTGCAAGATGCTTAATTCAGAGTGCTCTCCTAGAGTCAAGTCGGTGACGCGATCGATAGGCATTCATAGACACTCTTTTGAAACACTTGCCATCGTCGCAACAGAAGATGTGAACTGGAAGGTGGTGTCTATTCGGTGTTCTTTCTGCGACTTGTGTATATGGCACCTTCATTAAGGGTCAGCACATGTATTGGAAAACGCGTGGGTACACAATGGGTCACGGTGTGAGTTCGCTGGGGCCTTCTAGCAACACGGACTTGGTCCTTACCACTAAGTAGTGAGACCCTCTCCTCCTCCACTCACACTTCTGCAAGTAATACCCGATTGTTATATAGGATGTGCGTTGGAAGATCTTTTCTGAAGGGTGTTCTGACGTCAGCATAGAGCAGGTTCCTTATGATTTCATACACACTTCGAAACACAGCCCTCTTCATGCAGGTAGATTGGACCTGGAAGGCTGTCTCTAGACAGTGCTCTTTCTCCGTGTTACGCGTATGCCACGTCTCCTGTCATTAAACGCATGTATTTTAGAACGCTGCTCCCTCCATGAATCACGATACCAGAAGTAGCATTTTCTGTACAGAATCTTGGTTTTCAGAATTTCGTGTCATAGTTCCACGTCTCCTCACCCTCGAGCATAGGCTTCCAGCTTCATGAGAGACGGTGAGAGTTTCAGATCGTTTTCCAGGGAGTTCTTTCAGAACGTTAAGCGTGCGTTCATTTCCTTATGCTGATAAACACACTTTTGAGCCTGCTTCCCAACTTCATGAAAGATGGAGTCGGTAGGGCTCTTTCTTAAACACAAGTCTCTGTCACTTTCCTGATGCTTTCAACACAACTTTGCAAAAGTCACTGCCTTCGTGACAGAAGTTTTGAGTTGTGAGATGCCCTCTGTCCAGTGTTCTTACCCGCTGCTATGTTTATGGCGCTTTCCTTAAAGTACAACAAACAAGGAAGAAAACCCTGGTAACTGTCATGCAGCACGATGTGCGTTGCGACTGCAGTCTACCTACGCAGACTGGGGTCTCTGAATTCAGTGCATGGCACTTCCTTCGCTCCCTCACACCCACTGCTTCAAATGCTTCCCTCTTCACGACAGACGAAGGGAGCTGAGAGACGGTTTCTATGCAGTGTTCGGACATCCTGTTAAGCACGGGGCACTATCTTCCTGCTTTCACGCACACTTCTGAAACGCTTCCGTGATCACAAAAGAAGGTGTGCACTGCAAGACGCTTTCCACAGAGTGTTCCTTCTTTCAGTTAAGTAGACGGCACCGCTCTCATTAGGTTTTCTTACACGGTTCTGCAAATGCTTCCATCTTCAAGGCGGACGATGTGAGTTGGAAGATGGCTTGGACACAATGTTCTTCCTTAAGGATTGGTTAGTGGCCCTTTCCTTGTGCTTTCATTCACACTCCGAGACATGCTTCCTTCATCATGACAGACGATGTGAATTGGAAGACCCTTTCTCCGTATACCCTCTTCTTACTGAGAGGGACGTCTATGGCCGTTTCCTTCAGGTTCTACACACGCACCGGGTAACCCTTGTATCTTCACTGGCTAATGTTGCCGTCTCTCTACCACACAACGTCGCATCGCTGAATGGAATGATGGCACTGGCTTTTCATATTCACAAAAGCTTTTCGAAAAGCCTCCCTCTTCGTGAGAGGTGTGAGTGGAGAGATGCTGTCTCTGTGGTGTTCTTACGTAGTTAAACGAAGGGCATGAACTTGATGCGTGCAGCCACGGTTTTGCCTAATGCTCCCGGTTCCTGGCACCACGTGTGAGGTGCAAGATGCTTCATTCAGAGTGCTCTCCTAGCGTCAAGTCGGTGACGCGATCGATAGGCATTCATAGACACTCTTTTGAAACACTTGCCATCGTCGCAACAGAAGATGTGAACTGGAAGGTGGTGTCTATTCGGTGTTCTTTCTGCGACTTGTGTATATGGCACCTTCATTAAGGGTCAGCACATGTATTGGAAAACGCGTGGGTACACAATGGGTCACGGTGTGAGTTCGCTGGGGCCTTCTAGCAACACGGACTTGGTCCTCACCACTAAGTAGAGAGACCCTCTCCTCCTCCACTCACACTTCTGCAAGTAATTCCAGATTGTTAGAAAGGATGTGCGTTGGAAGATCTTTCCTGAAGGGTGTTCTGACGTCAGCATAGAGCAGGTTCCTTATGATTTCATACACACTTCAGAAACACAGCCCTCTTCATGGAGGTAGATTGGATCTGGAAGGCTGTCTCTAGACAGTGCTCTTTCTCCGTGTTACGCGTATGGCACGTCTCCTGTCATTAAACTCAGGTATTTTAGAACGCTGCTCCCTCCATGAATCACGATATCAGAAGTAGCATTTTCTGTACAGAAGCTTGGTTCTCAGAGTTTCGTAAGTGTCATAGCTTTCCACGTCTCCTCACCCTCGAGCATAGGCTTCCAGCTTCATGAGAGACGATGAGAGTTTCAGATCGTTTTCCAGGAAGTTCTTTCAGAACGTTAATCGTACGTTCATTTCCTTATGCTGATAAACACACTTTTGAGTCTGCTTCCCAACTTCATGAAAAATGGAGTCGGTAGGACTCTTTCTTAAAGATATGTCTCTGTCAGTTTCCTGATGCTTTCAACACAACTTTGCAAAAGTCTCTGCCTTGGTGACAGAAGTTGTGAGTTGTGAGATGCGCTCTGTCCAGTATTCTTACCCGCTGCTATGTTTATGGCACTTTCCTTAAAGTTCAACAAACAGGGAAGAAAACCCTGGTAACTGTCATGCAGCAGGATGTGCGTTGCGACTGCAGTCTTCCTACCCAGACTGGGTTCTCTGTATCAGTGCATGGCACTTCCTTCGCTCTCTCACACCCACTGCTGCAAATGCTTCCCTCTTCACGACAGACGAAGGGAGCTCAGAGATGGTTTCTATGCAGTGTTCGGACACTGCGTTAAGCTCGGGGGCACTATCTTCCTGCTTTCACGCACACTTCTGAAACGCTTCCGTGATCAAAAAAGAAGGGGTGCTCTGCAAGACGCTTTTCACAGAGTGTTCCTTCTTTCACTTAAGTAGACGGCACAGGCTCATTAGGTTTTCTTGCACGGTTCTGCAAATGCTTCCATCTTCAAGGCGGACGATGTGAGTTGAAAGATGGCTTCGACACAATATTCTTCCTTAAGGATTGGCTAGTGGCCCTTTCCTTGTGCTTTCAGTCACACTCCGAAACATGTTTCCTTCATCATGACAGACGATGTGAATTGGAAGACCCTTTCTCCGTATACCCTCTTCTTACTGAGAGGGACGTCTATGACCGTTTCCTTCAGGTTCTACACACGCACCGGGTAACCCTTGTATCTTCACTGGCTAATGTTGCCGTCTCTCTACCACACAACGTCGCGTCGCTGAATGGAATGATGGCACTGGCTTTTCGTATTCACACAAGCTTTTTGAACGGCCTCCCTCTTCGTGACAGGTGTGAGTGGAGAAAGGCTGTCTCTGTGGTGTTCTTACGTAGTTAAACGTAGGGCATGAACTTGATGCGTGCAGCCACGGTTTTGCCTAATGCTCCCGGTTCCTGGCACCATGTGTGAGGTGCAAGATGCTTAATTCAGAGTGCTCTCCTAGCGTCAAGTCGGTGACGCGATCGATAGGCATTCATAGACACTCTTTTCAAACACTTGCCATCGTCGCAACAGAAGATGTGAACTGGAAGGTGGTGTCTATTCGGTGTTCTTTCTGCGACTTGTGTATATGGCACCTTCATTAAGGGTCAGCACATGTATTGGAAAACGCGTGGGTACACAATGGGTCACGGTGTGAGTTCGCTGGGGCCTTCTAGCAACACGGACTTGGTCCTTACCACTAAGTAGTGAGACCCTCTTCTCCTCCACTCACACTTCTGCAAGTAATACCCGATTGTTATATAGGATGTGCGTTGGAAGATCTTTTCTGAAGGGTGTTCTGACGTCAGCATAGGGCAGGTTCCTTATGATTTCATACACACTTCAGAAACACAGCCCTCTTCATGCAGGTAGATTGGACCTGGAAGGCTGTCTCTAGACAGTGCTCTTTCTCCGTGTTACGCGTATGCCACGTCTCCTGTCATTAAACGCATGTATTTTAGAACGCTGCTCCCTCCATGAATCACGATACCAGAAGTAGCATTTTCTGTACAGAATCTTGGTTCTCAGAATTTCGTGTCATAGTTCCACGTCTCCTCACCCTCGAGCATAGGCTTCCAGCTTCATGAGAGACGGTGAGAGTTTCAGATCGTTTTCCAGGGAGTTCTTTCAGAACGTTAAGCGTGCGTTCATTTCCTTATGCTGATAAACACACTTTTGAGCCTGCTTCCCAACTTCATGAAAGATGGAGTCGGTAGGGCTCTTTCTTAAACACAAGTCTCTGTCACTTTCCTGATGCTTTCAACACAACTTTGCAAAAGTCACTGCCTTCGTGACAGAAGTTTTGAATTGTGAGATGCCCTCTGTCCAGTGTTCTTACCCGCTGCTATGTTTATGGCACTTTCCTTAAAGTACAAGAAACAAGGAAGAAAACCCTGGTAACTGTCATGCAGCACGATGTGCCTTGCGACTGCAGTCTACCTACGCAGACTGGGGTCTCTGAATTCAGTGCATGGCACTTCCTTCGCTCCCTCACACCCACTGCTTCAAATGCTTCCCTCTTCACGACAGACGAAAGGAGCTGAGAGACGGTTTCTATGCAGTGTTCGGACATTGCGTTAAGCTCGGGGCACTATCTTCCTGCTTTCACGCACACTTCTGAAACGCTTCCGTGATCACAAAAGAAGGTGTGCACAGCAAGACGCTTTCCACAGAGTGTTCCTTCTTTCAGTTAAGTAGACGGCACCGCTCTCATTAGGTTTTCTTACACGGTTCTGCAAATGCTTCCATCTTCAAGGCGGACGATGTGAGTTGGAAGATGGCTTGGACACAATGTTCTTCCTTAAGGATTGGTTAGTGGCCCTTTCCTTGTGCTTTCATTCACACTCCGAGACATGCTTCCTTCATCATTACAGACGATGTGAATTGGAAGACCCTTTCTCCGTATACCCTCTTCTTACTGAGAGGGACGTCTATGGCCGTTTCCTTCAGGTTCTACACACGCACCGGGTAACCCTTTTATCTTCACTGGCTAATGTTGCCGTCTCTCTACCACACAACGTCGCGTCGCTGAATGGAATGATGGCACTGGCTTTTCATATTCACACAAGCTTTTCGAAAAGCCTCCCTCTTCGTGAGAGGTGTGAGTGGAGAGATGCTGTCTCTGTGGTGTTCTTACGTAGTTAAACGAAGGGCATGAACTTGATGCGTGCAGCCACGGTTTTGCCTAATGCTCCCGGTTCCTGGCACCACGTGTGAGGTGCAAGATGCTTCATTCAGAGTGCTCTCCTAGCGTCAAGTCGGTGACGCGATCGATAGGCATTCATAGACACTCTTTTGAAACACTTGCCATCGTCGCAACAGAAGATGTGAACTGGAAGGTGGTGTCTATTCGGTGTTCTTTCTGCGACTTGTGTATATGGCACCTTCATTAAGGGTCAGCACATGTATTGGAAAACGCGTGGGTACACAATGGGTCACGGTGTGAGTTCGCTGGGGCCTTCTAGCAACACGGACTTGGTCCTCACCACTAAGTAGAGAGACCCTCTCCTCCTCCACTCACACTTCTGCAAGTAATTCCAGATTGTTACAAAGGATGTGCGTTGGAAGATCTTTTCTGAAGGGTGTTCTGACGTCAGCATAGAGCAGGTTCCTTATGATTTCATACACACTTCAGAAACACAGCCCTCTTCATGGAGGTAGATTGGATCTGGAAGGCTGTCTCTAGACAGTGCTCTTTCTCCGTGTTACGCGTATGCCACGTCTCCTGTCATTAAACGCATGTATTTTAGAACGCTGCTCCCTCCATGAATCACGATACCAGAAGTAGCATTTTCTGTACAGAATCTTGGTTCTCAGAGTTTCGTAAGTGTCATAGCTTTCCACGTCTCCTCACCCTCGAGCATAGGCTTCCAGCTTCATGAGAGACGGTGAGAGTTTCAGATCGTTTTCCAGGGAGTTCTTTCAGAACGTTAAGCGTGCGTTCATTTCCTTATGCTGATAAACACACTTTTGAGCCTGCTTCCCAACTTCATGAAAGATGGAGTCGGTAGGGCTCTTTCTTAAACACAAGTCTCTGTCACTTTCCTGATGCTTTCAACACAACTTTGCAAAAGTCACTGCCTTCGTGACAGAAGTTTTGAATTGTGAGATGCCCTCTGTCCAGTGTTCTTACCCGCTGCTATGTTTATGGCGCTTTCCTTAAAGTACAACAAACAAGGAAGAAAACCCTGGTAACTGTCATGCAGCAGGATGTGCCTTGCGACTGCAGTCTACCTACGCAGACTGGGGTCTCTGAATTCAGTGCATGGCACTTCCTTCGCTCCCTCACACCCACTGCTTCAAATGCTTCCCTCTTCACGACAGACGAAAGGAGCTGAGAGACGGTTTCTATGCAGTGTTCGGACATTGCGTTAAGCTCGGGGCACTATCTTCCTGCTTTCACGCACACTTCTGAAACGCTTCCGTGATCACAAAAGAAGGTTTGCACTGCAAGACGCTTTCCACAGAGTGTTCCTTCTTTCAGTTAAGTAGACGGCACCGCTCTCATTAGGTTTTCTTACACGGTTCTGCAAATGCTTCCATCTTCAAGGCGGACGATGTGAGTTGGAAGATGGCTTGGACACAATGTTCTTCCTTAAGGATTGGTTAGTGGCCCTTTCCTTGTGCTTTCATTCACACTCCGAGACATGCTTCCTTCATCATGACAGACGATGTGAATTGGAAGACCCTTTCTCCGTATACCCTCTTCTTACTGAGAGGGACGTCTATGGCCGTTTCCCTCAGGTTCTACACACGCACCGGGTAACCCTTGTATCTTCACTGGCTAATGTTGCCGTCTCTCTACCACACAACGTCGCATCGCTGAATGGAATGATGGCACTGGCTTTTCATATTCACAAAAGCTTTTCGAAAAGCCGCCCTCTTCGTGAGAGGTGTGAGTGGAGAGATGCTGTCTCTGTGGTGTTCTTACGTAGTTAAACGAAGGGCATGAACTTGATGCGTGCAGCCACGGTTTTGCCTAATGCTCCCGGTTCCTGGCACCACGTGTGAGGTGCAAGATGCTTCATTCAGAGTGCTCTCCTAGCGTCAAGTCGGTGACGCGATCGATAGGCATTCATAGACACTCTTTTGAAACACTTGCCATCGTCGCAACAGAAGATGTGAACTGGAAGGTGGTGTCTATTCGGTGTTCTTTCTGCGACTTGTGTATATGGCACCTTCATTAAGGGTCAGCACATGTATTGGAAAACGCGTGGGTACACAATGGGTCACGGTGTGAGTTCGCTGGGGCCTTCTAGCAACACGGACTTGGTCCTCACCACTAAGTAGAGAGACCCTCTCCTCCTCCACTCACACTTCTGCAAGTAATTCCAGATTGTTAGAAAGGATGTGCGTTGGAAGATCTTTTCTGAAGGGTGTTCTGACGTCAGCATAGAGCAGGTTCCTTATGATTTCATACACACTTCAGAAACACAGCCCTCTTCATGCAGGTAGATTGGATCTGGAAGGCTGTCTCTAGACAGTGCTCTTTCTCCGTGTTACGCGTATGGCACGTCTCCTGTCATTAAACTCAGGTATTTTAGAACGCTGCTCCCTCCATGAATCACGATATCAGAAGTAGCATTTTCTGTACAGAAGCTTGGTTCTCAGAGTTTCGTAAGTGTCATAGCTTTCCACGTCTCCTCACCCTCGATCATAGGCTTCCAGCTTCATGAGAGACGGTGAGAGTTTCAGATCGTTTTCCAGGGAGTTCTTTCAGAACGTTAATCGTACGTTCATTTCCTTATGCTGATAAACACACTTTTGAGTCTGCTTCCCAACTTCATGAAAAATGGAGTCGGTAGGACTCTTTCTTAAAGATATGTCTCTGTCACTTTCCTGATGCTTTCAACACAACCTTGCAAAAGTCTCTGCCTTCGTGACAGAAGTTGTGAGATGTGAGATGCCCTCTGTCCAGTATTCTTACCCGCTGCTATGTTTATGGCACTTTCCTTAAAGTTCAACAGACAGGGAAGAAAACCCTGGTAACTGTCATGCAGCAGGATGTGCGTTGCGACTGCAGTCTTCCTACCCAGACAGGGTTCTCTGTATCAGTGCATGGCACTTCCTTCGCTCTTTCACACCCACTGCTGCAAATGCTTCCCTCTTCACGACAGACGAAGGGAGCTCAGAGATGGTTTCTATGCAGTGTTCGGACATTGCGTTAAGCTCGGGGGCACTATCTTCCTGCTTTCACGCACACTTCTGAAACGCTTCCGTGATCAAAAAAGAAGGGGTGCTCTGCAAGACGCTTTTCACAGAGTGTTCCTTCTTTCAGTTAAGTAGACGGCACAGGCTCATTAGGTTTTCTTGCACGGTTCTGCAAATGCTTCCATCTTCAAGGCGGACGATGTGAGTTGAAAGATGGCTTCGACACAATATTCTTCCTTAAGGATTGGCTAGTGGCCCTTTCCTTGTGCTTTCAGTCACACTCCGAAACATGTTTCCTTCATCATGACAGACGATGTGAATTGGAAGACCCTTTCTCCGTATACCCTCTTCTTACTGAGAGGGACGTCTATGGCCGTTTCCTTCAGGTTCTACACACGCACCAGGTAACCCTTGTATCTTCACTGGCTAATGTTGCCGTCTCTCTACCACACAACGTCGCGTCGCTGAATGGAATGATGGCACTGGCTTTTCGTATTCACACAAGCTTTTTGAACGGCCTCCCTCTTCGTGACAGGTGTGAGTGGAGAAAGGCTGTCTCTGTGGTGTTCTTATGTAGTTAAACGTAGGGCATGAACTCGATGCGTGCAGCCACGGTTTTTCCTAATGCTCCCGGTTCCTGGCACCATGTGTGAGGTGCAAGATGCTTAATTCAGAGTGCTCTCCTAGAGTCAAGTCGGTGACGCGATCGATAGGCATTCATAGACACTCTTTTGAAACACTTGCCATCGTCGCAACAGAAGATGTGAACTGGAAGGTGGTGTCTATTCGGTGTTCTTTCTGCGACTTGTGTATATGGCACCTTCATTAAGGGTCAGCACATGTATTGGAAAACGCGTGGGTACACAATGGGTCACGGTGTGAGTTCGCTGGGGCCTTCTAGCAACACGGACTTGGTCCTTACCACTAAGTAGTGAGACCCTCTCCTCCTCCACTCACACTTCTGCAAGTAATACCCGATTGTTATATAGGATGTGCGTTGGAAGATCTTTTCTGAAGGGTGTTCTGACGTCAGCATAGAGCAGGTTCCTTATGATTTCATACACACTTCGAAACACAGCCCTCTTCATGCAGGTAGATTGGACCTGGAAGGCTGTCTCTAGACAGTGCTCTTTCTCCGTGTTACGCGTATGCCACGTCTCCTGTCATTAAACGCATGTATTTTAGAACGCTGCTCCCTCCATGAATCACGATACCAGAAGTAGCATTTTCTGTACAGAATCTTGGTTTTCAGAATTTCGTGTCATAGTTCCACGTCTCCTCACCCTCGAGCATAGGCTTCCAGCTTCATGAGAGACGGTGAGAGTTTCAGATCGTTTTCCAGGGAGTTCTTTCAGAACGTTAAGCGTGCGTTCATTTCCTTATGCTGATAAACACACTTTTGAGCCTGCTTCCCAACTTCATGAAAGATGGAGTCGGTAGGGCTCTTTCTTAAACACAAGTCTCTGTCACTTTCCTGATGCTTTCAACACAACTTTGCAAAAGTCACTGCCTTCGTGACAGAAGTTTTGAGTTGTGAGATGCCCTCTGTCCAGTGTTCTTACCCGCTGCTATGTTTATGGCGCTTTCCTTAAAGTACAACAAAGGAAGAAAACCCTGGTAACTGTCATGCAGCACGATGTGCGTTGCGACTGCAGTCTACCTACGCAGACTGGGGTCTCTGAATTCAGTGCATGGCACTTCCTTCGCTCCCTCACACCCACTGCTTCAAATGCTTCCCTCTTCACGACAGACGAAGGGAGCTGAGAGACGGTTTCTATGCAGTGTTCGGACATCCTGTTAAGCACGGGGCACTATCTTCCTGCTTTCACGCACACTTCTGAAACGCTTCCGTGATCACAAAAGAAGGTGTGCACTGCAAGACGCTTTCCACAGAGTGTTCCTTCTTTCAGTTAAGTAGACGGCACCGCTCTCATTAGGTTTTCTTACACGGTTCTGCAAATGCTTCCATCTTCAAGGCGGACGATGTGAGTTGGAAGATGGCTTGGACACAATGTTCTTCCTTAAGGATTGGTTAGTGGCCCTTTCCTTGTGCTTTCATTCACACTCCGAGACATGCTTCCTTCATCATGACAGACGATGTGAATTGGAAGACCCTTTCTCCGTATACCCTCTTCTTACTGAGAGGGACGTCTATGGCCGTTTCCTTCAGGTTCTACACACGCACCGGGTAACCCTTGTATCTTCACTGGCTAATGTTGCCGTCTCTCTACCACACAACGTCGCGTCGCTGAATGGAATGATGGCACTGGCTTTTCGTATTCACCCAAGATTTTCGAACGGCCTCCCTCTTCGTGAGAGGTGTGAGTGGAGAGATGCTGTCTCTGTGGTGTTCTTACGTAGTTAAACGAAGGGCATGAACTTGATGCGTGCAGCCACGGTTTTGCCTAAAGCTCCCGGTTCCTGGCACCACGTGTGAGGTGCAAGATGCTTCATTCAGAGTGCTCTCCTAGCGTCAAGTCGGTGACGCGATCGATAGGCATTCATAGACACTCTTTTGAAACATTTGCCATCTTCGCAACAGAAGATGTGAACTGGAAGGTGGTGTCTATTCGGTGTTCTTTCTGCGACTTGTGTATATGGCACCTTCATTAACGGACAGCACATGTATTGGAAAACGCGTGGGTACACAACGGGTCACGGTGTGAGTTCGCTGGGGCCTTCTAGCAACACGGACTACGTCCTCACCACTAAGTAGAGAGACACTCTCCTCCTCCACTTACACTTCTGCAAGTAATTCCAAATTGTTACATAAGATGTGCGTTGGAAGATCTTTTCTGAAGGGTGTTCTGACGTCAGCATAGAGCAGGTTCCTTATGATTTCATACACACTTCAGAAACACAGCCCTCTTCATGGAGGTAGATTGGACCTGGAAGGCTGTCTCTAGACAGTGCTCTTTCTCCGTGTTACGCGTATGGCACGTCTCCTGTCATTAAACGCATGTATTTTAGAACGCTGCTCCCTCCATGAATCACGATACCAGAAGTAGCATTTTCTGTACAGAATCTTGGTTCTCAGAGTTTCGTAAGTGTCATAGCTTTCCACGTCTCCTCACCCTCGAGCATAGGCTTCCAGCTTCATGAGAGACGGTGAGAGTTTCAGATCGTTTTCCAGGGAGTTCTTTCAGAACGTTAAGCGTGCGTTCATTTCCTTATGCTGATAAACACACTTTTGAGCCTGCTTCCCAACTTCATGAAAGATGGAGTCGGTAGGGCTCTTTCTTAAACACAAGTCTCTGTCACTTTCCTGATGCTTTCAACACAACTTTGCAAAAGTCACTGCCTTCGTGACAGAAGTTTTGAGTTGTGAGATGCCCTCTGTCCAGTGTTCTTACCCGCTGCTATGTTTATGGCGCTTTCCTTAAAGTACAACAAAGGAAGAAAACCCTGGTAACTGTCATGCAGCAGGATGTGCGTTGCGACTGCAGTCTACCTACGCAGACTGGGGTCTCTGAATTCAGTGCATGGCACTTCCTTCGCTCCCTCACACCCACTGCTTCAAATGCTTCCCTCTTCACGACAGACGAAGGGAGCTGAGAGACGGTTTCTATGCAGTGTTCGGACATCCTGTTAAGCACGGGGCACTATCTTCCTGCTTTCACGCACACTTCTGAAACGCTTCCGTGATCACAAAAGAAGGTGTGCACTGCAAGACGCTTTCCACAGAGTGTTCCTTCTTTCAGTTAAGTAGACGGCACCGCTCTCATTAGGTTTTCTTACACGGTTCTGCAAATGCTTCCATCTTCAAGGCGGACGATGTGAGTTGGAAGATGGCTTGGACACAATGTTCTTCCTTAAGGATTGGTTAGTGGCCCTTTCCTTGTGCTTTCATTCACACTCCGAGACATGCTTCCTTCATCATGACAGACGATGTGAATTGGAAGACCCTTTCTCCGTATACCCTCTTCTTACTGAGAGGGACGTCTATGGCCGTTTCCTTCAGGTTCTACACACGCACCGGGTAACCCTTGTATCTTCACTGGCTAATGTTGCCGTCTCTCTACCACACAACGTCGCGTCGCTGAATGGAATGATGGCACTGGCTTTTCGTATTCACACAAGCTTTTCGAAAGGCCTCCCTCTTCGTGACAGGTGTGAGTGGAGAGATGCTGTCTCTGTGGTGTTCTTACGTAGTTAAACGAAGGGCATGAACTTGATGCGTGCAGCCACGGTTTTGCCTAAAGCTCCCGGTTCCTGGCACCACGTGTGAGGTGCAAGATGCTTCATTCAGAGTGCTCTCCTAGCGTCAAGTCGGTGACGCGATCGATAGGCATTCATAGACACTCTTTTGAAACATTTGCCATCTTCGCAACAGAAGATGTGAACTGGAAGGTGGTGTCTATTCGGTGTTCTTTCTGCGACTTGTGTATATGGCACCTTCATTAACGGACAGCACATGTATTGGAAAACGCGTGGGTACACAACGGGTCACGGTGTGAGTTCGCTGGGGCCTTCTAGCAACACGGACTACGTCCTCACCACTAAGTAGAGAGACACTCTCCTCCTCCACTTACACTTCTGCAAGTAATTCCAAATTGTTACATAAGATGTGCGTTGGAAGATCTTTTCTGAAGGGTGTTCTGACGTCAGCATAGAGCAGGTTCCTTATGATTTCATACACACTTCAGAAACACCGCCCTCTTCATGGAGGTAGATTGGACCTGGAAGGCTGTCTCTAGACAGTGCTCTTTCTCCGTGTTACGCGTATGGCACGTCTCCTGTCATTAAACGCATGTATTTTAGAACGCTGCTCCCTCCATGAATCACGATACCAGAAGTAGCATTTTCTGTACAGAATCTTGGTTCTCAGAGTTTCGTAAGTGTCATAGCTTTCCACGTCTCCTCACCCTCGAGCATAGGCTTCCAGCTTCATGAGAGACGGTGAGAGTTTCAGATCGTTTTCCAGGGAGTTCTTTCAGAACGTTAAGCGTGCGTTCATTTCCTTATGCTGATAAACACACTTTTGAGCCTGCTTCCCAACTTCATGAAAGATGGAGTCGGTAGGGCTCTTTCTTAAACACAAGTCTCTGTCACTTTCCTGATGCTTTCAACACAACTTTGCAAAAGTCACTGCCTTCGTGACAGAAGTTTTGAGTTGTGAGATGCCCTCTGTCCAGTGTTCTTACCCGCTGCTATGTTTATGGCGCTTTCCTTAAAGTACAACAAAGGAAGAAAACCCTGGTAACTGTCATGCAGCACGATGTGCGTTGCGACTGCAGTCTACCTACGCAGACTGGGGTCTCTGAATTCAGTGCATGGCACTTCCTTCGCTCCCTCACACCCACTGCTTCAAATGCTTCCCTCTTCACGACAGACGAAGGGAGCTGAGAGACGGTTTCTATGCAGTGTTCGGACATCCTGTTAAGCACGGGGCACTATCTTCCTGCTTTCACGCACACTTCTGAAACGCTTCCGTGATCACAAAAGAAGGTGTGCACTGCAAGACGCTTTCCACAGAGTGTTCCTTCTTTCAGTTAAGTAGACGGCACCGCTCTCATTAGGTTTTCTTACACGGTTCTGCAAATGCTTCCATCTTCAAGGCGGACGATGTGAGTTGGAAGATGGCTTGGACACAATGTTCTTCCTTAAGGATTGGTTAGTGGCCCTTTCCTTGTGCTTTCATTCACACTCCGAGACATGCTTCCTTCATCATGACAGACGATGTGAATTGGAAGACCCTTTCTCCGTATACCCTCTTCTTACTGAGAGGGACGTCTATGGCCGTTTCCTTCAGGTTCTACACACGCACCGGGTAACCCTTGTATCTTCACTGGCTAATGTTGCCGTCTCTCTACCACACAACGTCGCGTCGCTGAATGGAATGATGGCACTGGCTTTTCGTATTCACCCAAGCTTTTTGAACGGCCTCCCTCTTCGTGACAGGTGTGAGTGGAGAAAGGCTGTCTCTGTGGTGTTCTTATGTAGTTAAACGTAGGGCATGAACTCGATGCGTGCAGCCACGGTTTTTCCTAATGCTCCCGGTTCCTGGCACCATGTGTGAGGTGCAAGATGCTTAATTCAGAGTGCTCTCCTAGAGTCAAGTCGGTGACGCGATCGATAGGCATTCATAGACACTCTTTTGAAACACTTGCCATCGTCGCAACAGAAGATGTGAACTGGAAGGTGGTGTCTATTCGGTGTTCTTTCTGCGACTTGTGTATATGGCACCTTCATTAAGGGTCAGCACATGTATTGGAAAACGCGTGGGTACACAATGGGTCACGGTGTGAGTTCGCTGGGGCCTTCTAGCAACACGGACTTGGTCCTTACCACTAAGTAGTGAGACCCTCTCCTCCTCCACTCACACTTCTGCAAGTAATACCCGATTGTTATATAGGATGTGCGTTGGAAGATCTTTTCTGAAGGGTGTTCTGACGTCAGCATAGAGCAGGTTCCTTATGATTTCATACACACTTCGAAACACAGCCCTCTTCATGCAGGTAGATTGGACCTGGAAGGCTGTCTCTAGACAGTGCTCTTTCTCCGTGTTACGCGTATGCCACGTCTCCTGTCATTAAACGCATGTATTTTAGAACGCTGCTCCCTCCATGAATCACGATACCAGAAGTAGCATTTTCTGTACAGAATCTTGGTTTTCAGAATTTCGTGTCATAGTTCCACGTCTCCTCACCCTCGAGCATAGGCTTCCAGCTTCATGAGAGACGGTGAGAGTTTCAGATCGTTTTCCAGGGAGTTCTTTCAGAACGTTAAGCGTGCGTTCATTTCCTTATGCTGATAAACACACTTTTGAGCCTGCTTCCCAACTTCATGAAAGATGGAGTCGGTAGGGCTCTTTCTTAAACACAAGTCTCTGTCACTTTCCTGATGCTTTCAACACAACTTTGCAAAAGTCACTGCCTTCGTGACAGAAGTTTTGAGTTGTGAGATGCCCTCTGTCCAGTGTTCTTACCCGCTGCTATGTTTATGGCGCTTTCCTTAAAGTACAACAAAGGAAGAAAACCCTGGTAACTGTCATGCAGCACGATGTGCGTTGCGACTGCAGTCTACCTACGCAGACTGGGGTCTCTGAATTCAGTGCATGGCACTTCCTTCGCTCCCTCACACCCACTGCTTCAAATGCTTCCCTCTTCACGACAGACGAAGGGAGCTGAGAGACGGTTTCTATGCAGTGTTCGGACATCCTGTTAAGCACGGGGCACTATCTTCCTGCTTTCACGCACACTTCTGAAACGCTTCCGTGATCACAAAAGAAGGTGTGCACTGCAAGACGCTTTCCACAGAGTGTTCCTTCTTTCAGTTAAGTAGACGGCACCGCTCTCATTAGGTTTTCTTACACGGTTCTGCAAATGCTTCCATCTTCAAGGCGGACGATGTGAGTTGGAAGATGGCTTGGACACAATGTTCTTCCTTAAGGATTGGTTAGTGGCCCTTTCCTTCTGCTTTCATTCACACTCCGAGACATGCTTCCTTCATCATGACAGACGATGTGAATTGGAAGACCCTTTCTCCGTATACCCTCTTCTTACTGAGAGGGACGTCTATGGCCGTTTCCTTCAGGTTCTACACACGCACCGGGTAACCCTTGTATCTTCACTGGCTAATGTTGCCGTCTCTCTACCACACAACGTCGCGTCGCTGAATGGAATGATGGCACTGGCTTTTCGTATTCACCCAAGATTTTCGAACGGCCTCCCTCTTCGTGAGAGGTGTGAGTGGAGAGATGCTGTCTCTGTGGTGTTCTTACGTAGTTAAACGAAGGGCATGAACTTGATGCGTGCAGCCACGGTTTTGCCTAAAGCTCCCGGTTCCTGGCACCACGTGTGAGGTGCAAGATGCTTCATTCAGAGTGCTCTCCTAGCGTCAAGTCGGTGACGCGATCGATAGGCATTCATAGACACTCTTTTGAAACATTTGCCATCTTCGCAACAGAAGATGTGAACTGGAAGGTGGTGTCTATTCGGTGTTCTTTCTGCGACTTGTGTATATGGCACCTTCATTAACGGACAGCACATGTATTGGAAAACGCGTGGGTACACAACGGGTCACGGTGTGAGTTCGCTGGGGCCTTCTAGCAACACGGACTACGTCCTCACCACTAAGTAGAGAGACACTCTCCTCCTCCACTTACACTTCTGCAAGTAATTCCAAATTGTTACATAAGATGTGCGTTGGAAGATCTTTTCTGAAGGGTGTTCTGACGTCAGCATAGAGCAGGTTCCTTATGATTTCATACACACTTCAGAAACACAGCCCTCTTCATGGAGGTAGATTGGACCTGGAAGGCTGTCTCTAGACAGTGCTCTTTCTCCGTGTTACGCGTATGGCACGTCTCCTGTCATTAAACGCATGTATTTTAGAACGCTGCTCCCTCCATGAATCACGATACCAGAAGTAGCATTTTCTGTACAGAATCTTGGTTCTCAGAGTTTCGTAAGTGTCATAGCTTTCCACGTCTCCTCACCCTCGAGCATAGGCTTCCAGCTTCATGAGAGACGGTGAGAGTTTCAGATCGTTTTCCAGGGAGTTCTTTCAGAACGTTAAGCGTGCGTTCATTTCCTTATGCTGATAAACACACTTTTGAGCCTGCTTCCCAACTTCATGAAAGATGGAGTCGGTAGGGCTCTTTCTTAAACACAAGTCTCTGTCACTTTCCTGATGCTTTCAACACAACTTTGCAAAAGTCACTGCCTTCGTGACAGAAGTTTTGAATTGTGAGATGCCCTCTGTCCAGTGTTCTTACCCGCTGCTATGTTTATGGCGCTTTCCTTAAAGTACAACAAACAAGGAAGAAAACCCTGGTAACTGTCATGCAGCAGGATGTGCCTTGCGACTGCAGTCTACCTACGCAGACTGGGGTCTCTGAATTCAGTGCATGGCACTTCCTTCGCTCCCTCACACCCACTGCTTCAAATGCTTCCCTCTTCACGACAGACGAAAGGAGCTGAGAGACGGTTTCTATGCAGTGTTCGGACATTGCGTTAAGCTCGGGGCACTATCTTCCTGCTTTCACGCACACTTCTGAAACGCTTCCGTGATCACAAAAGAAGGTTTGCACTGCAAGACGCTTTCCACAGAGTGTTCCTTCTTTCAGTTAAGTAGACGGCACCGCTCTCATTAGGTTTTCTTACACGGTTCTGCAAATGCTTCCATCTTCAAGGCGGACGATGTGAGTTGGAAGATGGCTTGGACACAATGTTCTTCCTTAAGGATTGGTTAGTGGCCCTTTCCTTGTGCTTTCATTCACACTCCGAGACATGCTTCCTTCATCATGACAGACGATGTGAATTGGAAGACCCTTTCTCCGTATACCCTCTTCTTACTGAGAGGGACGTCTATGGCCGTTTCCCTCAGGTTCTACACACGCACCGGGTAACCCTTGTATCTTCACTGGCTAATGTTGCCGTCTCTCTACCACACAACGTGGCGTCGCTGAATGGAATGATGGCACTGGCTTTTCATATTCACAAAAGCTTTTCGAAAAGCCGCCCTCTTCGTGAGAGGTGTGAGTGGAGAGATGCTGTCTCTGTGGTGTTCTTACGTAGTTAAACGAAGGGCATGAACTTGATGCGTGCAGCCACGGTTTTGCCTAATGCTCCCGGTTCCTGGCACCACGTGTGAGGTGCAAGATGCTTCATTCAGAGTGCTCTCCTAGCGTCAAGTCGGTGACGCGATCGATAGGCATTCATAGACACTCTTTTGAAACACTTGCCATCGTCGCAACAGAAGATGTGAACTGGAAGGTGGTGTCTATTCGGTGTTCTTTCTGCGACTTGTGTATATGGCACCTTCATTAAGGGTCAGCACATGTATTGGAAAACGCGTGGGTACACAATGGGTCACGGTGTGAGTTCGCTGGGGCCTTCTAGCAACACGGACTTGGTCCTCACCACTAAGTAGAGAGACCCTCTCCTCCTCCACTCACACTTCTGCAAGTAATTCCAGATTGTTAGAAAGGATGTGCGTTGGAAGATCTTTTCTGAAGGGTGTTCTGACGTCAGCATAGAGCAGGTTCCTTATGATTTCATACACACTTCAGAAACACAGCCCTCTTCATGGAGGTAGATTGGATCTGGAAGGCTGTCTCTAGACAGTGCTCTTTCTCCGTGTTACGCGTATGGCACGTCTCCTGTCATTAAACTCAGGTATTTTAGAACGCTGCTCCCTCCATGAATCACGATATCAGAAGTAGCATTTTCTGTACAGAAGCTTGGTTCTCAGAGTTTCGTAAGTGTCATAGCTTTCCACGTCTCCTCACCCTCGATCATAGGCTTCCAGCTTCATGAGAGACGGTGAGAGTTTCAGATCGTTTTCCAGGGAGTTCTTTCAGAACGTTAAGCGTGCGTTCATTTCCTTATGCTGATAAACACACTTTTGAGCCTGCTTCCCAACTTCATGAAAGATGGAGTCGGTAGGGCTCTTTCTTAAACACAAATCTCTGTCACTTTCCTGATGCTTTCAACACAACTTTGCAAAAGTCACTGCCTTCGTGACAGAAGTTTTGAGTTGTGAGATGCCCTCTGTCCAGTGTTCTTACCCGCTGCTATGTTTATGGCGCTTTCCTTAAAGTACAAGAAACAAGGAAGAAAACCCTGGTAACTGTCATGCAGCACGATGTGCCTTGCGACTGCAGTCTACCTACGCAGACTGGGGTCTCTGAATTCAGTGCATGGCACTTCCTTCGCTCCCTCACACCCACTGCTTCAAATGCTTCCCTCTTCACGACAGACGAAGGGAGCTGAGAGACGGTTTCTATGCAGTGTTCGGACATCCTGTTAAGCACGGGGCACTATCTTCCTGCTTTCACGCACACTTCTGAAACGCTTCCGTGATCACAAAAGAAGGTGTGCACTGCAAGACGCTTTCCACAGAGTGTTCCTTCTTTCAGTTAAGTAGACGGCACCGCTCTCATTAGGTTTTCTTACACGGTTCTGCAAATGCTTCCATCTTCAAGGCGGACGATGTGAGTTGGAAGATGGCTTGGACACAATGTTCTTCCTTAAGGATTGGTTAGTGGCCCTTTCCTTGTGCTTTCATTCACACTCCGAGACATGCTTCCTTCATCATGACAGACGATGTGAATTGGAAGACCCTTTCTCCGTATACCCTCTTCTTACTGAGAGGGACGTCTATGGCCGTTTCCTTCAGGTTCTACACACGCACCGGGTAACCCTTGTATCTTCACTGGCTAATGTTGCCGTCTCTCTACCACACAACGTCGCGTCGCTGAATGGAATGATGGCACTGGCTTTTCGTATTCACACAAGATTTTCGAACGGCCTCCCTCTTCGTGACAGGTGTGAGTGGAGAAAGGCTGTCTCTGTGGTGTTCTTACGTAGTTAAACGAAGGGCATGAACTTGATGCGTGCAGCCACGGTTTTGCCTAATGCTCCCGGTTCCTGGCACCACGTGTGAGGTGCAAGATGCTTAATTCAGAGTGCTCTCCTAGCGTCAAGTCGGTGACGCGATCGATAGGCATTCATAGACACTCTTTTCAAACACTTGCCATCGTCGCAACAGAAGATGTGAACTGGAAGGTGGTGTCTATTCGGTGTTCTTTCTGCGACTTGTGTATATGGCACCTTCATTAAGGGTCAGCACATGTATTGGAAAACGCGTGGGTACACAATGGGTCACGGTGTGAGTTCGCTGGGGCCTTCTAGCAACACGGACTTGGTCCTTACCACTAAGTAGTGAGACCCTCTCCTCCTCCACTCACACTTCTGCAAGTAATACCCGATTGTTATATAGGATGTGCGTTGGAAGATCTTTTCTGAAGGGTGTTCTGACGTCAGCATAGAGCAGGTTCCTTATGATTTCATACACACTTCAGAAACACAGCCCTCTTCATGCAGGTAGATTGGACCTGGAAGGCTGTCTCTAGACAGTGCTCTTTCTCCGTGTTACGCGTATGCCACGTCTCCTGTCATTAAACGCATGTATTTTAGAACGCTGCTCCCTCCATGAATCACGATACCAGAAGTAGCATTTTCTGTACAGAATCTTGGTTCTCAGAATTTCGTGTCATAGTTCCACGTCTCCTCACCCTCGAGCATAGGCTTCCAGCTTCATGAGAGACGGTGAGAGTTTCAGATCGTTTTCCAGGGAGTTCTTTCAGAACGTTAAGCGTGCGTTCATTTCCTTATGCTGATAAACACACTTTTGAGCCTGCTTCCCAACTTCATGAAAGATGGAGTCGGTAGGGCTCTTTCTTAAACACAAGTCTCTGTCACTTTCCTGATGCTTTCAACACAACTTTGCAAAAGTCACTGCCTTCGTGACAGAAGTTTTGAGTTGTGAGATGCCCTCTGTCCAGTGTTCTTACCCGCTGCTATGTTTATGGCGCTTTCCTTAAAGTACAAGAAACAAGGAAGAAAACCCTGGTAACTGTCATGCAGCAGGATGTGCCTTGCGACTGCAGTCTACCTACGCAGACTGGGGTCTCTGAATTCAGTGCATGGCACTTCCTTCGCTCCCTCACACCCACTGCTTCAAATGCTTCCCTCTTCACGACAGACGACGGGAGCTGAGAGACGGTTTCTATGCAGTGTTCGGACATCGCGTTAAGCTCGGGGCACTATCTTCCTGCTTTCACGCACACTTCTGAAACGCTTCCGTGATCACAAAAGAAGGTGTGCACTGCAAGACGCTTTCCACAGAGTGTTCCTTCTTTCAGTTAAGTAGACGGCACCGCTCTCATTAGGTTTTCTTACACGGTTCTGCAAATGCTTCCATCTTCAAGGCGGACGATGTGAGTTGGAAGATGGCTTGGACACAATGTTCTTCCTTAAGGATTGGTTAGTGGCCCTTTCCTTCTGCTTTCATTCACACTCCGAGACATGCTTCCTTCATCATGACAGTCGATGTGAATTGGAAGACCCTTTCTCCGTATACCCTCTTCTTACTGAGAGGGACGTCTATGGCCGTTTCCTTCAGGTTCTACACACGCACCGGGTAACCCTTGTATCTTCACTGGCTAATGTTGCCGTCTCTCTACCACACAACGTCGCGTCGCTGAATGGAATGATGGCACTGGCTTTTCGTATTCACACAAGCTTTTCGAACGGCCTCCCTCTTCGTGACAGGTGTGAGTGGAGAGATGCTGTCTCTGTGGTGTTCTTACGTAGTTAAACGAAGGGCATGAACTTGATGCGTGCAGCCACGGTTTTGCCTAATGCTCCCGGTTCCTGGCACCACGTGTGAGGTGCAAGATGCTTAATTCAGAGTGCTCTCCTAGCGTCAAGTCGGTGACGCGATCGATAGGCATTCATAGACACTCTTTTCAAACACTTGCCATCGTCGCAACAGAAGATGTGAACTGGAAGGTGGTGTCTATTCGGTGTTCTTTCTGCGACTTGTGTATATGGCACCTTCATTAAGGGACAGCACATGTATTGGAAAACGCGTGGGTACACAACGGGTCACGGTGTGAGTTCGCTGGGGCCTTCTAGCAACACGGACTACGTCCTCACCACTAAGTAGAGAGACCCTTTCCTCCTCCACTCACACTTCTGCAAGTAATACCCGATTGTTATATAGGATGTGCGTTGGAAGATTTTTTCTGAAGGGTGTTCTGACGTCAGCATAGGGCAGGTTCCTTATGATTTCATACACACTTCAGAAACACAGCCCTCTTCATGCAGGTAGATTGGACCTGGAAGGCTGTCTCTAGACAGTGCTCTTTCTCCGTGTTATGCGTATGCCACGTCTCCTGTCATTAAACGCATGTATTTTAGAACGCTGGTCCCTCCATGAATCACGATACCAGAAGTAGCATTTTCTGTACAGAAGCTTGGTTCTCAGAGTTTCGTAAGTGTCATAGCTTTCCACGTCTCCTCACCCTCGATCATAGGCTTCCAGCTTCATGAGAGACGGTGAGAGTTTCAGATCGTTTTCCAGGGAGTTCTTTCAGAACGTTAATCGTACGTTCATTTCCTTATGCTGATAAACACACTTTTGAGTCTGCTTCCCAACTTCATGAAAAATGGAGTCGGTAGGACTCTTTCTTAAAGATATGTCTCTGTCACTTTCCTGATGCTTTCAACACAACCTTGCAAAAGTCTCTGCCTTCGTGACAGAAGTTGTGAGATGTGAGATGCCCTCTGTCCAGTATTCTTACCCGCTGCTATGTTTATGGCACTTTCCTTAAAGTTCAACAGACAGGGAAGAAAACCCTGGTAACTGTCATGCAGCAGGATGTGCGTTGCGACTGCAGTCTTCCTACCCAGACAGGGTTCTCTGTATCAGTGCATGGCACTTCCTTCGCTCTTTCACACCCACTGCTGCAAATGCTTCCCTCTTCACGACAGACGAAGGGAGCTCAGAGATGGTTTCTATGCAGTGTTCGGACATTGCGTTAAGCTCGGGGGCACTATCTTCCTGCTTTCACGCACACTTCTGAAACGCTTCCGTGATCAAAAAAGAAGGGGTGCTCTGCAAGACGCTTTTCACAGAGTGTTCCTTCTTTCAGTTAAGTAGACGGCACAGGCTCATTAGGTTTTCTTGCACGGTTCTGCAAATGCTTCCATCTTCAAGGCGGACGATGTGAGTTGAAAGATGGCTTCGACACAATATTCTTCCTTAAGGATTGGTTAGTGGCCCTTTCCTTGTGCTTTCATTCACACTCCGAGACATGCTTCCTTCATCATGACAGACGATGTGAATTGGAAGACCCTTTCTCCGTATACCCTCTTCTTACTGAGAGGGACGTCTATGGCCGTTTCCTTCAGGTTCTACACACGCACCGGGTAACCCTTGTATCTTCACTGGCTAATGTTGCCGTCTCTCTACCACACAACGTCGCGTCGCCGAATGGAATGATGGCACTGGCTTTTCGTATTCACCCAAGATTTTCGAACGGCCTCCCTCTTCGTGAGAGGTGTGAGTGGAGAGATGCTGTCTCTGTGGTGTTCTTACGTAGTTAAACGAAGGGCATGAACTTGATGCGTGCAGCCACGGTTTTGCCTAAAGCTCCCGGTTCCTGGCACCACGTGTGAGGTGCAAGATGTTTCATTCAGAGTGCTCTCCTAGCGTCAAGTCGGTGACGCGATCGATAGGCATTCATAGACACTCTTTTGAAACACTTGCCATCGTCGCAACAGAAGATGTGAACTGGAAGGTGGTGTCTATTCGGTGTTCTTTCTGCGACTTGTGTATATGGCACCTTCATTAAGGGTCAGCACATGTATTGGAAAACGCGTGGGTACACAATGGGTCACGGTGTGAGTTCGCTGGGGCCTTCTAGCAACACGGACTTGGTCCTTACCACTAAGTAGTGAGACCCTCTCCTCCTCCACTCACACTTCTGCAAGTAATACCCGATTGTTATATAGGATGTGCGTTGGAAGATCTTTTCTGAAGGGTGTTCTGACGTCAGCATAGAGCAGGTTCCTTATGATTTCATACACACTTCAGAAACACAGCCCTCTTCATGCAGGTAGATTGGACCTGGAAGGCTGTCTCTAGACAGTGCTCTTTCTCCGTGTTACGCGTATGCCACGTCTCCTGTCATTAAACGCATGTATTTTAGAACGCTGCTCCCTCCATGAATCACGATACCAGAAGTAGCATTTTCTGTACAGAATCTTGGTTCTCAGAATTTCGTGTCATAGTTCCACGTCTCCTCACCCTCGAGCATAGGCTTCCAGCTTCATGAGAGACGGTGAGAGTTTCAGATCGTTTTCCAGGGAGTTCTTTCAGAACGTTAAGCGTGCGTTCATTTCCTTATGCTGATAAACACACTTTTGAGCCTGCTTCCCAACTTCATGAAAGATGGAGTCGGTAGGGCTCTTTCTTAAACACAAGTCTCTGTCACTTTCCTGATGCTTTCAACACAACTTTGCAAAAGTCACTGCCTTCGTGACAGAAGTTTTGAGTTGTGAGATGCCCTCTGTCCAGTGTTCTTACCCGCTGCTATGTTTATGGCGCTTTCCTTAAAGTACAAGAAACAAGGAAGAAAACCGTGGTAACTGTCATGCAGCAGGATGTGCCTTGCGACTGCAGTCTACCTACGCAGACTGGGGTCTCTGAATTCAGTGCATGGCACTTCCTTCGCTCCCTCACACCCACTGCTTCAAATGCTTCCCTCTTCACGACAGACGAAGGGAGCTGAGAGACGGTTTCTATGCAGTGTTCGGACATCCTGTTAAGCACGGGGCACTATCTTCCTGCTTTCACGCACACTTCTGAAACGCTTCCGTGATCACAAAAGAAGGTGTGCACTGCAAGACGCTTTCCACAGAGTGTTCCTTCTTTCAGTTAAGTAGACGGCACCGCTCTCATTAGGTTTTCTTACACGGTTCTGCAAATGCTTCCATCTTCAAGGCGGACGATGTGAGTTGGAAGATGGCTTGGACACAATGTTCTTCCTTAAGGATTGGTTAGTGGCCCTTTCCTTGTGCTTTCATTCACACTCCGAGACATGCTTCCTTCATCATGACAGACGATGTGAATTGGAAGACCCTTTCTCCGTATACCCTCTTCTTACTGAGAGGGACGTCTATGGCCGTTTCCTTCAGGTTCTACACACGCACCGGGTAACCCTTGTATCTTCACTGGCTAATGTTGCCGTCTCTCTACCACAGAACGTCGCGTCGCTGAATGGAATGATGGCACTGGCTTTTCATATTCACACAAGCTTTTCGAAAAGCCTCCCTCTTCGTGAGAGGTGTGAGTGGAGAGATGCTGTCTCTGTGGTGTTCTTACGTAGTTAAACGAAGGGCATGAACTTGATGCGTGCAGCCACGGTTTTGCCTAATGCTCCCGGTTCCTGGCACCACGTGTGAGGTGCAAGATGCTTCATTCAGAGTGCTCTCCTAGCGTCAAGTCGGTGACGCGATCGATAGGCATTCATAGACACTCTTTTGAAACACTTGCCATCGTCGCAACAGAAGATGTGAACTGGAAGGTGGTGTCTATTCGGTGTTCTTTCTGCGACTTGTGTATATGGCACCTTCATTAAGGGTCAGCACATGTATTGGAAAACGCGTGGGTACACAATGGGTCACGGTGTGAGTTCGCTGGGGCCTTCTAGCAACACGGACTTGGTCCTCACCACTAAGTAGAGAGACCCTCTCCTCCTCCACTCACACTTCTGCAAGTAATTCCAGATTGTTAGAAAGGATGTGCGTTGGAAGATCTTTTCTGAAGGGTGTTCTGACGTCAGCATAGAGCAGGTTCCTTATGATTTCATACACACTTCAGAAACACAGCCCTCTTCATGGAGGTAGATTGGATCTGGAAGGCTGTCTCTAGACAGTGCTCTTTCTCCGTGTTACGCGTATGGCACGTCTCCTGTCATTAAACTCAGGTATTTTAGAACGCTGCTCCCTCCATGAATCACGATATCAGAAGTAGCATTTTCTGTACAGAAGCTTGGTTCTCAGAGTTTCGTAAGTGTCATAGCTTTCCACGTCTCCTCACCCTCGATCATAGGCTTCCAGCTTCATGAGAGACGGTGAGAGTTTCAGATCGTTTTCCAGGGAGTTCTTTCAGAACGTTAATCGTACGTTCATTGCCTTATGCTGATAAACACACTTTTGAGTCTGCTTCCCAACTTCATGAAAAATGGAGTCGGTAGGACTCTTTCTTAAAGATATGTCTCTGTCACTTTCCTGATGCTTTCAACACAACCTTGCAAAAGTCTCTGCCTTCGTGACAGAAGTTGTGAGATGTGACATGCCCTCTGTCCAGTATTCTTACCCGCTGCTATGTTTATGGCACTTTCCTTAAAGTTCAACAGACAGGGAAGAAAACCCTGGTAACTGTCATGCAGCAGGATGTGCGTTGCGACTGCAGTCTTCCTACCCAGACAGGGTTCTCTGTATCAGTGCATGGCACTTCCTTCGCTCTTTCACACCCACTGCTGCAAATGCTTCCCTCTTCACGACAGACGAAGGGAGCTCAGAGATGGTTTCTATGCAGTGTTCGGACATTGCGTTAAGCTCGGGGGCACTATCTTCCTGCTTTCACGCACACTTCTGAAACGCTTCCGTGATCAAAAAAGAAGGGGTGCTCTGCAAGACGCTTTTCACAGAGTGTTCCTTCTTTCAGTTAAGTAGACGGCACAGGCTCATTAGGTTTTCTTGCACGGTTCTGCAAATGCTTCCATCTTCAAGGCGGACGATGTGAGTTGAAAGATGGCTTCGACACAATATTCTTCCTTAAGGATTGGCTAGTGGCCCTTTCCTTGTGCTTTCAGTCACACTCCGAAACGTTTCCTTCATCATGACAGACGATGTGAATTGGAAGACCCTTTCTCCGTATACCCTCTTCTTACTGAGAGGGACGTCTATGGCCGTTTCCTTCAGGTTCTACACACGCACCAGGTAACCCTTGTATCTTCACTGGCTAATGTTGCCGTCTCTCTACCACACAACGTCGCGTCGCTGAATGGAATGATGGCACTGGCTTTTCGTATTCACACAAGCTTTTTGAACGGCCTCCCTCTTCGTGACAGGTGTGAGTGGAGAAAGGCTGTCTCTGTGGTGTTCTTACGTAGTTAAACGTAGGGCATGAACTCGATGCGTGCAGCCACGGTTTTTCCTAATGCTCCCGGTTCCTGGCACCATGTGTGAGGTGCAAGATGCTTAATTCAGAGTGCTCTCCTAGAGTCAAGTCGGTGACGCGATCGATAGGCATTCATAGACACTCTTTTGAAACACTTGCCATCTTCGCAACAGAAGATGTGAACTGGAAGGTGGTGTCTATTCGGTGTTCTTTCTGCGACTTGTGTATATGGCACCTTCATTAAGGGTCAGCACATGTATTGGAAAACGCGTGGGTACACAATGGGTCACGGTGTGAGTTCGCTGGGGCCTTCTAGCAACACGGACTTGGTCCTTACCACTAAGTAGTGAGACCCTCTCCTCCTCCACTCACACTTCTGCAAGTAATACCCGATTGTTATATAGGATGTGCGTTGGAAGATCTTTTCTGAAGGGTGTTCTGACGTCAGCATAGAGCAGGTTCCTTATGATTTCATACACACTTCGAAACACAGCCCTCTTCATGCAGGTAGATTGGACCTGGAAGGCTGTCTCTAGACAGTGCTCTTTCTCCGTGTTATGCGTATGCCACGTCTCCTGTCATTAAACGCATGTATTTTAGAACGCTGCTCCCTCCATGAATCATGATACCAGAAGTAGCATTTTCTGTACAGAATCTTGGTTTTCAGAATTTCGTGTCATAGTTCCACGTCTCCTCACCCTCGAGCATAGGCTTCCAGCTTCATGAGAGACGGTGAGAGTTTCAGATCGTTTTCCAGGGAGTTCTTTCAGAACGTTAAGCGTGCGTTCATTTCCTTATGCTGATAAACACACTTTTGAGCCTGCTTCCCAACTTCATGAAAGATGGAGTCGGTAGGGCTCTTTCTTAAACACAAGTCTCTGTCACTTTCCTGATGCTTTCAACACAACTTTGCAAAAGTCACTGCCTTCGTGACAGAAGTTTTGAGTTGTGAGATGCCCTCTGTCCAGTGTTCTTACCCGCTGCTATGTTTATGGCGCTTTCCTTAAAGTACAAGAAACAAGGAAGAAAACCGTGGTAACTGTCATGCAGCAGGATGTGCCTTGCGACTGCAGTCTACCTACGCAGACTGGGGTCTCTGAATTCAGTGCATGGCACTTCCTTCGCTCCCTCACACCCACTGCTTCAAATGCTTCCCTCTTCACGACAGACGAAGGGAGCTGAGAGACGGTTTCTATGCAGTGTTCGGACATCCTGTTAAGCACGGGGCACTATCTTCCTGCTTTCACGCACACTTCTGAAACGCTTCCGTGATCACAAAAGAAGGTGTGCACTGCAAGACGCTTTCCACAGAGTGTTCCTTCTTTCAGTTAAGTAGACGGCACCGCTCTCATTAGGTTTTCTTACACGGTTCTGCAAATGCTTCCATCTTCAAGGCGGACGATGTGAGTTGGAAGATGGCTTGGACACAATGTTCTTCCTTAAGGATTGGTTAGTGGCCCTTTCCTTCTGCTTTCATTCACACTCCGAGACATGCTTCCTTCATCATGACAGACGATGTGAATTGGAAGACCCTTTCTCCGTATACCCTCTTCTTACTGAGAGGGACGTCTATGGCCGTTTCCTTCAGGTTCTACACACGCACCGGGTAACCCTTGTATCTTCACTGGCTAATGTTGCCGTCTCTCTACCACACAACGTCGCGTCGCTGAATGGAATGATGGCACTGGCTTTTCGTATTCACCCAAGATTTTCGAACGGCCTCCCTCTTCGTGAGAGGTGTGAGTGGAGAGATGCTGTCTCTGTGGTGTTCTTACGTAGTTAAACGAAGGGCATGAACTTGATGCGTGCAGCCACGGTTTTGCCTAAAGCTCCCGGTTCCTGGCACCACGTGTGAGGTGCAAGATGCTTCATTCAGAGTGCTCTCCTAGCGTCAAGTCGGTGACGCGATCGATAGGCATTCATAGACACTCTTTTGAAACATTTGCCATCTTCGCAACAGAAGATGTGAACTGGAAGGTGGTGTCTATTCGGTGTTCTTTCTGCGACTTGTGTATATGGCACCTTCATTAACGGACAGCACATGTATTGGAAAACGCGTGGGTACACAACGGGTCACGGTGTGAGTTCGCTGGGGCCTTCTAGCAACACGGACTACGTCCTCACCACTAAGTAGAGAGACACTCTCCTCCTCCACTTACACTTCTGCAAGTAATTCCAAATTGTTACATAAGATGTGCGTTGGAAGATCTTTTCTGAAGGGTGTTCTGACGTCAGCATAGAGCAGGTTCCTTATGATTTCATACACACTTCAGAAACACAGCCCTCTTCATGGAGGTAGATTGGACCTGGAAGGCTGTCTCTAGACAGTGCTCTTTCTCCGTGTTACGCGTATGGCACGTCTCCTGTCATTAAACGCATGTATTTTAGAACGCTGCTCCCTCCATGAATCACGATACCAGAAGTAGCATTTTCTGTACAGAATCTTGGTTCTCAGAGTTTCGTAAGTGTCATAGCTTTCCACGTCTCCTCACCCTCGAGCATAGGCTTCCAGCTTCATGAGAGACGGTGAGAGTTTCAGATCGTTTTCCAGGGAGTTCTTTCAGAACGTTAAGCGTGCGTTCATTTCCTTATGCTGATAAACACACTTTTGAGCCTGCTTCCCAACTTCATGAAAGATGGAGTCGGTAGGGCTCTTTCTTAAACACAAGTCTCTGTCACTTTCCTGATGCTTTCAACACAACTTTGCAAAAGTCACTGCCTTCGTGACAGAAGTTTTGAATTGTGAGATGCCCTCTGTCCAGTGTTCTTACCCGCTGCTATGTTTATGGCGCTTTCCTTAAAGTACAACAAACAAGGAAGAAAACCCTGGTAACTGTCATGCAGCAGGATGTGCCTTGCGACTGCAGTCTACCTACGCAGACTGGGGTCTCTGAATTCAGTGCATGGCACTTCCTTCGCTCCCTCACACCCACTGCTTCAAATGCTTCCCTCTTCACGACAGACGAAAGGAGCTGAGAGACGGTTTCTATGCAGTGTTCGGACATTGCGTTAAGCTCGGGGCACTATCTTCCTGCTTTCACGCACACTTCTGAAACGCTTCCGTGATCACAAAAGAAGGTTTGCACTGCAAGACGCTTTCCACAGAGTGTTCCTTCTTTCAGTTAAGTAGACGGCACCGCTCTCATTAGGTTTTCTTACACGGTTCTGCAAATGCTTCCATCTTCAAGGCGGACGATGTGAGTTGGAAGATGGCTTGGACACAATGTTCTTCCTTAAGGATTGGTTAGTGGCCCTTTCCTTGTGCTTTCATTCACACTCCGAGACATGCTTCCTTCATCATGACAGACGATGTGAATTGGAAGACCCTTTCTCCGTATACCCTCTTCTTACTGAGAGGGACGTCTATGGCCGTTTCCCTCAGGTTCTACACACGCACCGGGTAACCCTTGTATCTTCACTGGCTAATGTTGCCGTCTCTCTACCACACAACGTGGCGTCGCTGAATGGAATGATGGCACTGGCTTTTCATATTCACAAAAGCTTTTCGAAAAGCCGCCCTCTTCGTGAGAGGTGTGAGTGGAGAGATGCTGTCTCTGTGGTGTTCTTACGTAGTTAAACGAAGGGCATGAACTTGATGCGTGCAGCCACGGTTTTGCCTAATGCTCCCGGTTCCTGGCACCACGTGTGAGGTGCAAGATGCTTCATTCAGAGTGCTCTCCTAGCGTCAAGTCGGTGACGCGATCGATAGGCATTCATAGACACTCTTTTGAAACACTTGCCATCGTCGCAACAGAAGATGTGAACTGGAAGGTGGTGTCTATTCGGTGTTCTTTCTGCGACTTGTGTATATGGCACCTTCATTAAGGGTCAGCACATGTATTGGAAAACGCGTGGGTACACAATGGGTCACGGTGTGAGTTCGCTGGGGCCTTCTAGCAACACGGACTTGGTCCTCACCACTAAGTAGAGAGACCCTCTCCTCCTCCACTCACACTTCTGCAAGTAATTCCAGATTGTTAGAAAGGATGTGCGTTGGAAGATCTTTTCTGAAGGGTGTTCTGACGTCAGCATAGAGCAGGTTCCTTATGATTTCATACACACTTCAGAAACACAGCCCTCTTCATGGAGGTAGATTGGATCTGGAAGGCTGTCTCTAGACAGTGCTCTTTCTCCGTGTTACGCGTATGGCACGTCTCCTGTCATTAAACTCAGGTATTTTAGAACGCTGCTCCCTCCATGAATCACGATATCAGAAGTAGCATTTTCTGTACAGAAGCTTGGTTCTCAGAGTTTCGTAAGTGTCATAGCTTTCCACGTCTCCTCACCCTCGATCATAGGCTTCCAGCTTCATGAGAGACGGTGAGAGTTTCAGATCGTTTTCCAGGGAGTTCTTTCAGAACGTTAAGCGTGCGTTCATTTCCTTATGCTGATAAACACACTTTTGAGCCTGCTTCCCAACTTCATGAAAGATGGAGTCGGTAGGGCTCTTTCTTAAACACAAATCTCTGTCACTTTCCTGATGCTTTCAACACAACTTTGCAAAAGTCACTGCCTTCGTGACAGAAGTTTTGAGTTGTGAGATGCCCTCTGTCCAGTGTTCTTACCCGCTGCTATGTTTATGGCGCTTTCCTTAAAGTACAAGAAACAAGGAAGAAAACCCTGGTAACTGTCATGCAGCACGATGTGCCTTGCGACTGCAGTCTACCTACGCAGACTGGGGTCTCTGAATTCAGTGCATGGCACTTCCTTCGCTCCCTCACACCCACTGCTTCAAATGCTTCCCTCTTCACGACAGACGAAGGGAGCTGAGAGACGGTTTCTATGCAGTGTTCGGACATCCTGTTAAGCACGGGGCACTATCTTCCTGCTTTCACGCACACTTCTGAAACGCTTCCGTGATCACAAAAGAAGGTGTGCACTGCAAGACGCTTTCCACAGAGTGTTCCTTCTTTCAGTTAAGTAGACGGCACCGCTCTCATTAGGTTTTCTTACACGGTTCTGCAAATGCTTCCATCTTCAAGGCGGACGATGTGAGTTGGAAGATGGCTTGGACACAATGTTCTTCCTTAAGGATTGGTTAGTGGCCCTTTCCTTGTGCTTTCATTCACACTCCGAGACATGCTTCCTTCATCATGACAGACGATGTGAATTGGAAGACCCTTTCTCCGTATACCCTCTTCTTACTGAGAGGGACGTCTATGGCCGTTTCCTTCAGGTTCTACACACGCACCGGGTAACCCTTGTATCTTCACTGGCTAATGTTGCCGTCTCTCTACCACACAACGTCGCGTCGCTGAATGGAATGATGGCACTGGCTTTTCGTATTCACACAAGATTTTCGAACGGCCTCCCTCTTCGTGACAGGTGTGAGTGGAGAAAGGCTGTCTCTGTGGTGTTCTTACGTAGTTAAACGAAGGGCATGAACTTGATGCGTGCAGCCACGGTTTTGCCTAATGCTCCCGGTTCCTGGCACCACGTGTGAGGTGCAAGATGCTTAATTCAGAGTGCTCTCCTAGCGTCAAGTCGGTGACGCGATCGATAGGCATTCATAGACACTCTTTTCAAACACTTGCCATCGTCGCAACAGAAGATGTGAACTGGAAGGTGGTGTCTATTCGGTGTTCTTTCTGCGACTTGTGTATATGGCACCTTCATTAAGGGTCAGCACATGTATTGGAAAACGCGTGGGTACACAATGGGTCACGGTGTGAGTTCGCTGGGGCCTTCTAGCAACACGGACTTGGTCCTTACCACTAAGTAGTGAGACCCTCTCCTCCTCCACTCACACTTCTGCAAGTAATACCCGATTGTTATATAGGATGTGCGTTGGAAGATCTTTTCTGAAGGGTGTTCTGACGTCAGCATAGAGCAGGTTCCTTATGATTTCATACACACTTCAGAAACACAGCCCTCTTCATGCAGGTAGATTGGACCTGGAAGGCTGTCTCTAGACAGTGCTCTTTCTCCGTGTTACGCGTATGCCACGTCTCCTGTCATTAAACGCATGTATTTTAGAACGCTGCTCCCTCCATGAATCACGATACCAGAAGTAGCATTTTCTGTACAGAATCTTGGTTCTCAGAATTTCGTGTCATAGTTCCACGTCTCCTCACCCTCGAGCATAGGCTTCCAGCTTCATGAGAGACGGTGAGAGTTTCAGATCGTTTTCCAGGGAGTTCTTTCAGAACGTTAAGCGTGCGTTCATTTCCTTATGCTGATAAACACACTTTTGAGCCTGCTTCCCAACTTCATGAAAGATGGAGTCGGTAGGGCTCTTTCTTAAACACAAGTCTCTGTCACTTTCCTGATGCTTTCAACACAACTTTGCAAAAGTCACTGCCTTCGTGACAGAAGTTTTGAGTTGTGAGATGCCCTCTGTCCAGTGTTCTTACCCGCTGCTATGTTTATGGCGCTTTCCTTAAAGTACAAGAAACAAGGAAGAAAACCCTGGTAACTGTCATGCAGCAGGATGTGCCTTGCGACTGCAGTCTACCTACGCAGACTGGGGTCTCTGAATTCAGTGCATGGCACTTCCTTCGCTCCCTCACACCCACTGCTTCAAATGCTTCCCTCTTCACGACAGACGACGGGAGCTGAGAGACGGTTTCTATGCAGTGTTCGGACATCGCGTTAAGCTCGGGGCACTATCTTCCTGCTTTCACGCACACTTCTGAAACGCTTCCGTGATCACAAAAGAAGGTGTGCACTGCAAGACGCTTTCCACAGAGTGTTCCTTCTTTCAGTTAAGTAGACGGCACCGCTCTCATTAGGTTTTCTTACACGGTTCTGCAAATGCTTCCATCTTCAAGGCGGACGATGTGAGTTGGAAGATGGCTTGGACACAATGTTCTTCCTTAAGGATTGGTTAGTGGCCCTTTCCTTCTGCTTTCATTCACACTCCGAGACATGCTTCCTTCATCATGACAGTCGATGTGAATTGGAAGACCCTTTCTCCGTATACCCTCTTCTTACTGAGAGGGACGTCTATGGCCGTTTCCTTCAGGTTCTACACACGCACCGGGTAACCCTTGTATCTTCACTGGCTAATGTTGCCGTCTCTCTACCACACAACGTCGCGTCGCTGAATGGAATGATGGCACTGGCTTTTCGTATTCACACAAGCTTTTCGAACGGCCTCCCTCTTCGTGACAGGTGTGAGTGGAGAGATGCTGTCTCTGTGGTGTTCTTACGTAGTTAAACGAAGGGCATGAACTTGATGCGTGCAGCCACGGTTTTGCCTAATGCTCCCGGTTCCTGGCACCACGTGTGAGGTGCAAGATGCTTAATTCAGAGTGCTCTCCTAGCGTCAAGTCGGTGACGCGATCGATAGGCATTCATAGACACTCTTTTCAAACACTTGCCATCGTCGCAACAGAAGATGTGAACTGGAAGGTGGTGTCTATTCGGTGTTCTTTCTGCGACTTGTGTATATGGCACCTTCATTAAGGGACAGCACATGTATTGGAAAACGCGTGGGTACACAACGGGTCACGGTGTGAGTTCGCTGGGGCCTTCTAGCAACACGGACTACGTCCTCACCACTAAGTAGAGAGACCCTTTCCTCCTCCACTCACACTTCTGCAAGTAATACCCGATTGTTATATAGGATGTGCGTTGGAAGATTTTTTCTGAAGGGTGTTCTGACGTCAGCATAGGGCAGGTTCCTTATGATTTCATACACACTTCAGAAACACAGCCCTCTTCATGCAGGTAGATTGGACCTGGAAGGCTGTCTCTAGACAGTGCTCTTTCTCCGTGTTATGCGTATGCCACGTCTCCTGTCATTAAACGCATGTATTTTAGAACGCTGGTCCCTCCATGAATCACGATACCAGAAGTAGCATTTTCTGTACAGAAGCTTGGTTCTCAGAGTTTCGTAAGTGTCATAGCTTTCCACGTCTCCTCACCCTCGATCATAGGCTTCCAGCTTCATGAGAGACGGTGAGAGTTTCAGATCGTTTTCCAGGGAGTTCTTTCAGAACGTTAATCGTACGTTCATTTCCTTATGCTGATAAACACACTTTTGAGTCTGCTTCCCAACTTCATGAAAAATGGAGTCGGTAGGACTCTTTCTTAAAGATATGTCTCTGTCACTTTCCTGATGCTTTCAACACAACCTTGCAAAAGTCTCTGCCTTCGTGACAGAAGTTGTGAGATGTGAGATGCCCTCTGTCCAGTATTCTTACCCGCTGCTATGTTTATGGCACTTTCCTTAAAGTTCAACAGACAGGGAAGAAAACCCTGGTAACTGTCATGCAGCAGGATGTGCGTTGCGACTGCAGTCTTCCTACCCAGACAGGGTTCTCTGTATCAGTGCATGGCACTTCCTTCGCTCTTTCACACCCACTGCTGCAAATGCTTCCCTCTTCACGACAGACGAAGGGAGCTCAGAGATGGTTTCTATGCAGTGTTCGGACATTGCGTTAAGCTCGGGGGCACTATCTTCCTGCTTTCACGCACACTTCTGAAACGCTTCCGTGATCAAAAAAGAAGGGGTGCTCTGCAAGACGCTTTTCACAGAGTGTTCCTTCTTTCAGTTAAGTAGACGGCACAGGCTCATTAGGTTTTCTTGCACGGTTCTGCAAATGCTTCCATCTTCAAGGCGGACGATGTGAGTTGAAAGATGGCTTCGACACAATATTCTTCCTTAAGGATTGGTTAGTGGCCCTTTCCTTGTGCTTTCATTCACACTCCGAGACATGCTTCCTTCATCATGACAGACGATGTGAATTGGAAGACCCTTTCTCCGTATACCCTCTTCTTACTGAGAGGGACGTCTATGGCCGTTTCCTTCAGGTTCTACACACGCACCGGGTAACCCTTGTATCTTCACTGGCTAATGTTGCCGTCTCTCTACCACACAACGTCGCGTCGCCGAATGGAATGATGGCACTGGCTTTTCGTATTCACCCAAGATTTTCGAACGGCCTCCCTCTTCGTGAGAGGTGTGAGTGGAGAGATGCTGTCTCTGTGGTGTTCTTACGTAGTTAAACGAAGGGCATGAACTTGATGCGTGCAGCCACGGTTTTGCCTAAAGCTCCCGGTTCCTGGCACCACGTGTGAGGTGCAAGATGTTTCATTCAGAGTGCTCTCCTAGCGTCAAGTCGGTGACGCGATCGATAGGCATTCATAGACACTCTTTTGAAACACTTGCCATCGTCGCAACAGAAGATGTGAACTGGAAGGTGGTGTCTATTCGGTGTTCTTTCTGCGACTTGTGTATATGGCACCTTCATTAAGGGTCAGCACATGTATTGGAAAACGCGTGGGTACACAATGGGTCACGGTGTGAGTTCGCTGGGGCCTTCTAGCAACACGGACTTGGTCCTTACCACTAAGTAGTGAGACCCTCTCCTCCTCCACTCACACTTCTGCAAGTAATACCCGATTGTTATATAGGATGTGCGTTGGAAGATCTTTTCTGAAGGGTGTTCTGACGTCAGCATAGAGCAGGTTCCTTATGATTTCATACACACTTCAGAAACACAGCCCTCTTCATGCAGGTAGATTGGACCTGGAAGGCTGTCTCTAGACAGTGCTCTTTCTCCGTGTTACGCGTATGCCACGTCTCCTGTCATTAAACGCATGTATTTTAGAACGCTGCTCCCTCCATGAATCACGATACCAGAAGTAGCATTTTCTGTACAGAATCTTGGTTCTCAGAATTTCGTGTCATAGTTCCACGTCTCCTCACCCTCGAGCATAGGCTTCCAGCTTCATGAGAGACGGTGAGAGTTTCAGATCGTTTTCCAGGGAGTTCTTTCAGAACGTTAAGCGTGCGTTCATTTCCTTATGCTGATAAACACACTTTTGAGCCTGCTTCCCAACTTCATGAAAGATGGAGTCGGTAGGGCTCTTTCTTAAACACAAGTCTCTGTCACTTTCCTGATGCTTTCAACACAACTTTGCAAAAGTCTCTGCCTTCGTGACAGAAGTTTTGAGTTGTGACATGCCCTCTGTCCAGTATTCTTACCCGCTGCTATGTTTATGGCACTTTCCTTAAAGTTCAACAGACAGGGAAGAAAACCCTGGTAACTGTCATGCAGCAGGATGTGCGTTGCGACTGCAGTCTTCCTACCCAGACAGGGTTCTCTGTATCAGTGCATGGCACTTCCTTCGCTCTTTCACACCCACTGCTGCAAATGCTTCCCTCTTCACGACAGACGAAGGGAGCTCAGAGATGGTTTCTATGCAGTGTTCGGACATTGCGTTAAGCTCGGGGGCACTATCTTCCTGCTTTCACGCACACTTCTGAAACGCTTCCGTGATCAAAAAAGAAGGGGTGCTCTGCAAGACGCTTTTCACAGAGTGTTCCTTCTTTCAGTTAAGTAGACGGCACAGGCTCATTAGGTTTTCTTGCACGGTTCTGCAAATGCTTCCATCTTCAAGGCGGACGATGTGAGTTGAAAGATGGCTTCGACACAATATTCTTCCTTAAGGATTGGCTAGTGGCCCTTTCCTTGTGCTTTCAGTCACACTCCGAAACGTTTCCTTCATCATGACAGACGATGTGAATTGGAAGACCCTTTCTCCGTATACCCTCTTCTTACTGAGAGGGACGTCTATGGCCGTTTCCTTCAGGTTCTACACACGCACCAGGTAACCCTTGTATCTTCACTGGCTAATGTTGCCGTCTCTCTACCACACAACGTCGCGTCGCTGAATGGAATGATGGCACTGGCTTTTCGTATTCACACAAGCTTTTTGAACGGCCTCCCTCTTCGTGACAGGTGTGAGTGGAGAAAGGCTGTCTCTGTGGTGTTCTTACGTAGTTAAACGTAGGGCATGAACTCGATGCGTGCAGCCACGGTTTTTCCTAATGCTCCCGGTTCCTGGCACCATGTGTGAGGTGCAAGATGCTTAATTCAGAGTGCTCTCCTAGAGTCAAGTCGGTGACGCGATCGATAGGCATTCATAGACACTCTTTTGAAACACTTGCCATCTTCGCAACAGAAGATGTGAACTGGAAGGTGGTGTCTATTCGGTGTTCTTTCTGCGACTTGTGTATATGGCACCTTCATTAAGGGTCAGCACATGTATTGGAAAACGCGTGGGTACACAATGGGTCACGGTGTGAGTTCGCTGGGGCCTTCTAGCAACACGGACTTGGTCCTTACCACTAAGTAGTGAGACCCTCTCCTCCTCCACTCACACTTCTGCAAGTAATACCCGATTGTTATATAGGATGTGCGTTGGAAGATCTTTTCTGAAGGGTGTTCTGACGTCAGCATAGAGCAGGTTCCTTATGATTTCATACACACTTCGAAACACAGCCCTCTTCATGCAGGTAGATTGGACCTGGAAGGCTGTCTCTAGACAGTGCTCTTTCTCCGTGTTATGCGTATGCCACGTCTCCTGTCATTAAACGCATGTATTTTAGAACGCTGCTCCCTCCATGAATCACGATACCAGAAGTAGCATTTTCTGTACAGAATCTTGGTTTTCAGAATTTCGTGTCATAGTTCCACGTCTCCTCACCCTCGAGCATAGGCTTCCAGCTTCATGAGAGACGGTGAGAGTTTCAGATCGTTTTCCAGGGAGTTCTTTCAGAACGTTAAGCGTGCGTTCATTTCCTTATGCTGATAAACACACTTTTGAGCCTGCTTCCCAACTTCATGAAAGATGGAGTCGGTAGGGCTCTTTCTTAAACACAAGTCTCTGTCACTTTCCTGATGCTTTCAACACAACTTTGCAAAAGTCACTGCCTTCGTGACAGAAGTTTTGAGTTGTGAGATGCCCTCTGTCCAGTGTTCTTACCCGCTGCTATGTTTATGGCGCTTTCCTTAAAGTACAACAAAGGAAGAAAACCCTGGTAACTGTCATGCAGCACGATGTGCGTTGCGACTGCAGTCTACCTACGCAGACTGGGGTCTCTGAATTCAGTGCATGGCACTTCCTTCGCTCCCTCACACCCACTGCTTCAAATGCTTCCCTCTTCACGACAGACGAAGGGAGCTGAGAGACGGTTTCTATGCAGTGTTCGGACATCCTGTTAAGCACGGGGCACTATCTTCCTGCTTTCACGCACACTTCTGAAACGCTTCCGTGATCACAAAAGAAGGTGTGCACTGCAAGACGCTTTCCACAGAGTGTTCCTTCTTTCAGTTAAGTAGACGGCACCGCTCTCATTAGGTTTTCTTACACGGTTCTGCAAATGCTTCCATCTTCAAGGCGGACGATGTGAGTTGGAAGATGGCTTGGACACAATGTTCTTCCTTAAGGATTGGTTAGTGGCCCTTTCCTTCTGCTTTCATTCACACTCCGAGACATGCTTCCTTCATCATAGACCATGTGAATTGGAAGACCCTTTCTCCGTATACCCTCTTCTTACTGAGAGGGACGTCTATGGCCGTTTCCTTCAGGTTCTACACACGCACCGGGTAACCCTTGTATCTTCACTGGCTAATGTTGCCGTCTCTCTACCACACAACGTCGCGTCGCTGAATGGAATGATGGCACTGGCTTTTCGTATTCACCCAAGATTTTCGAACGGCCTCCCTCTTCGTGAGAGGTGTGAGTGGAGAGATGCTGTCTCTGTGGTGTTCTTACGTAGTTAAACGAAGGGCATGAACTTGATGCGTGCAGCCACGGTTTTGCCTAAAGCTCCCGGTTCCTGGCACCACGTGTGAGGTGCAAGATGCTTCATTCAGAGTGCTCTCCTAGCGTCAAGTCGGTGACGCGATCGATAGGCATTCATAGACACTCTTTTGAAACATTTGCCATCGTCGCAACAGAAGATGTGAACTGGAAGGTGGTGTCTATTCGGTGTTCTTTCTGCGACTTGTGTATATGGCACCTTCATTAACGGACAGCACATGTATTGGAAAACGCGTGGGTACACAACGGGTCACGTTGTGAGTTCGCTGGGGCCTTCTAGCAACACGGACTACGTCCTCACCACTAAGTAGAGAGACACTCTCCTCCTCCACTTACACTTCTGCAAGTAATTCCAAATTGTTACATAAGATGTGCGTTGGAAGATCTTTTCTGAAGGGTGTTCTGACGTCAGCATAGAGCAGGTTCCTTATGATTTCATACACACTTCAGAAACACAGCCCTCTTCATGGAGGTAGATTGGACCTGGAAGGCTGTCTCTAGACAGTGCTCTTTCTCCGTGTTACGCGTATGGCACGTCTCCTGTCATTAAACGCATGTATTTTAGAACGCTGCTCCCTCCATGAATCACGATACCAGAAGTAGCATTTTCTGTACAGAATCTTGGTTCTCAGAGTTTCGTAAGTGTCATAGCTTTCCACGTCTCCTCACCCTCGAGCATAGGCTTCCAGCTTCATGAGAGACGGTGAGAGTTTCAGATCGTTTTCCAGGGAGTTCTTTCAGAACGTTAAGCGTGCGTTCATTTCCTTATGCTGATAAACACACTTTTGAGCCTGCTTCCCAACTTCATGAAAGATGGAGTCGGTAGGGCTCTTTCTTAAACACAAGTCTCTGTCACTTTCCTGATGCTTTCAACACAACTTTGCAAAAGTCACTGCCTTCGTGACAGAAGTTTTGAGTTGGAGATGCCCTCTGTCCAGTGTTCTTACCCGCTGCTATGTTTATGGCGCTTTCCTTAAAGTACAAGAAACAAGGAAGAAAACCCTGGTAACTGTCATGCAGCAGGATGTGCCTTGCGACTGCAGTCTACCTACGCAGACTGGGGTCTCTGAATTCAGTGCATGGCACTTCCTTCGCTCCCTCACACCCACTGCTTCAAATGCTTCCCTCTTCACGACAGACGAAGGGAGCTGAGAGACGGTTTCTATGCAGTGTTCGGACATCCTGTTAAGCACGGGGCACTATCTTCCTGCTTTCACGCACACTTCTGAAACGCTTCCGTGATCACAAAAGAAGGTGTGCACTGCAAGACGCTTTCCACAGAGTGTTCCTTCTTTCAGTTAAGTAGACGGCACCGCTCTCATTAGGTTTTCTTACACGGTTCTGCAAATGCTTCCATCTTCAAGGCGGACGATGTGAGTTGGAAGATGGCTTGGACACAATGTTCTTCCTTAAGGATTGGTTAGTGGCCCTTTCCTTCTGCTTTCATTCACACTCCGAGACATGCTTCCTTCATCATGACAGACGATGTGAATTGGAAGACCCTTTCTCCGTATACCCTCTTCTTACTGAGAGGGACGTCTATGGCCGTTTCCTTCAGGTTCTACACACGCACCGGGTAACCCTTGTATCTTCACTGGCTAATGTTGCCGTCTCTCTACCACACAACGTCGCGTCGCTGAATGGAATGATGGCACTGGCTTTTCGTATTCACACAAGATTTTCGAACGGCCTCCATCTTCGTGAGAGGTGTGAGTGGAGAGATGCTGTCTCTGTGGTGTTCTTACGTAGTTAAACGAAGGGCATGAACTTGATGCGTGCAGCCACGGTTTTGCCTAATGCTCCCGGTTCCTGGCACCACGTGTGAGGTGCAAGATGCTTAATTCAGAGTGCTCTCCTAGGGTCAAGTCGGTGACGCGATCGATAGGCATTCATAGACACTCTTTTGAAACACTTGCCATCGTCGCAACAGAAGATGTGAACTGGAAGGTGGTGTCTATTCGGTGTTCTTTCTGCGACTTGTGTATATGGCACCTTCATTAAGGGTCAGCACATGTATTGGAAAACGCGTGGGTACACAATGGGTCACGGTGTGAGTTCGCTGGGGCCTTCTACCAACACGGACATGGTCCTTACCACTAAGTAGTGAGACCCTCTTCTCCTCCACTCACACTTCTGCAAGTAATACCCGATTGTTATATAGGATGTGCGTTGGAAGATTTTTTCTGAAGGGTGTTCTGACGTCAGCATAGGGCAGGTTCCTTATGATTTCATACACACTTCAGAAACACAGCCCTCTTCATGCAGGTAGATTGGACCTGGAAGGCTGTCTCTAGACAGTGCTCTTTCTCCGTGTTACGCGTATGCCACGTCTCCTGTCATTAAACGCATGTATTTTAGAACGCTGCTCCCTCCATGAATCACGATACCAGAAGTAGCATTTTCTGTACAGAATCTTGGTTCTCAGAATTTCGTGTCATAGTTCCACGTCTCCTCACCCTCGAGCATAGGCTTCCATCTTCATGAGAGACGGTGATAGTTTCAGATCGTTTTCCAGGGAGTTCTTTCAGCACGTTAAGCGTGCGTTCATTTCCTTATGCTGATAAACACACTTTTGAGCCTGCTTCCCAACTTCATGAAAGATGGAGTCGGTAGGGCTCTTTCTTAAACACAAGTCTCTGTCACTTTCCTGATGCTTTCAACACAACTTTGCAAAAGTCACTGCCTTCGTGACAGAAGTTTTGAATTGTGAGATGCCCTCTGTCCAGTGTTCTTACCCGCTGCTATGTTTATGGCGCTTTCCTTAAAGTACAAGAAACAAGGAAGAAAACCCTGGTAACTGTCATGCAGCACGATGTGCCTTGCGACTGCAGTCTACCTACGCAGACTGGGGTCTCTGAATTCAGTGCATGGCACTTCCTTCGCTCCCTCACACCCACTGCTTCAAATGCTTCCCTCTTCACGACAGACGAAAGGAGCTGAGAGACGGTTTCTATGCAGTGTTCGGACATTGCGTTAAGCTCGGGGCACTATCTTCCTGCTTTCACGCACACTTCTGAAACGCTTCCGTGATCACAAAAGAAGGTTTGCACTGCAAGACGCTTTCCACAGAGTGTTCCTTCTTTCAGTTAAGTAGACGGCACCGCTCTCATTAGGTTTTCTTACACGGTTCTGCAAATACTTCCATCTTCAAGGAGGACGATGTGAGTTGGAAGATGGCTTGGACACAATGTTCTTCCTTAAGGATTGGTTAGTGGCCCTTTCCTTGTGCTTTCATTCACACTCCGAGACATGCTTCCTTCATCATGACAGACGATGTGAATTGGAAGACCCTTTCTCCGTATACCCTCTTCTTACTGAGAGGGACGTCTATGGCCGTTTCCTTCAGGTTCTACACACGCACCGGGTAACCCTTGTATCTTCACTGGCTAATGTTGCCGTCTCTCTACCACACAACGTCGCGTCGCTGAATGGAATGATGGCACTGGCTTTTCATATTCACACAAGCTTTTCGAAAAGCCTCCCTCTTCGTGAGAGGTGTGAGTGGAGAGATGCTGTCTCTGTGGTGTTCTTACGTAGTTAAACGAAGGGCATGAACTTGATGCGTGCAGCCACGGTTTTGCCTAATGCTCCCGGTTCCTGGCACCACGTGTGAGGTGCAAGATGCTTCATTCAGAGTGCTCTCCTAGCGTCAAGTCGGTGACGCGATCGATAGGCATTCATAGACACTCTTTTGAAACACTTGCCATCGTCGCAACAGAAGATGTGAACTGGAAGGTGGTGTCTATTCGGTGTTCTTTCTGCGACTTGTGTATATGGCACCTTCATTAAGGGTCAGCACATGTATTGGAAAACGCGTGGGTACACAATGGGTCACGGTGTGAGTTCGCTGGGGCCTTCTAGCAACACGGACTTGGTCCTCACCACTAAGTAGAGAGACCCTCTCCTCCTCCACTCACACTTCTGCAAGTAATTCCAGATTGTTAGAAAGGATGTGCGTTGGAAGATCTTTTCTGAAGGGTGTTCTGACGTCAGCATAGAGCAGGTTCCTTATGATTTCATACACACTTCAGAAACACAGCCCTCTTCATGGAGGTAGATTGGATCTGGAAGGCTGTCTCTAGACAGTGCTCTTTCTCCGTGTTACGCGTATGGCACGTCTCCTGTCATTAAACTCAGGTATTTTAGAACGCTGCTCCCTCCATGAATCACGATATCAGAAGTAGCATTTTCTGTACAGAAGCTTGGTTCTCAGAGTTTCGTAAGTGTCATAGCTTTCCACGTCTCCTCACCCTCGATCATAGGCTTCCAGCTTCATGAGAGACGGTGAGAGTTTCAGATCGTTTTCCAGGGAGTTCTTTCAGAACGTTAATCGTACGTTCATTTCCTTATGCTGATAAACACACTTTTGAGTCTGCTTCCCAACTTCATGAAAAATGGAGTCGGTAGGACTCTTTCTTAAAGATATGTCTCTGTCACTTTCCTGATGCTTTCAACACAACCTTGCAAAAGTCTCTGCCTTCGTGACAGAAGTTGTGAGATGTGAGATGCCCTCTGTCCAGTATTCTTACCCGCTGCTATGTTTATGGCACTTTCCTTAAAGTTCAACAGACAGGGAAGAAAACCCTGGTAACTGTCATGCAGCAGGATGTGCGTTGCGACTGCAGTCTTCCTACCCAGACAGGGTTCTCTGTATCAGTGCATGGCACTTCCTTCGCTCTTTCACACCCACTGCTGCAAATGCTTCCCTCTTCACGACAGACGAAGGGAGCTCAGAGATGGTTTCTATGCAGTGTTCGGACATTGCGTTAAGCTCGGGGGCACTATCTTCCTGCTTTCACGCACACTTCTGAAACGCTTCCGTGATCAAAAAAGAAGGGGTGCTCTGCAAGACGCTTTTCACAGAGTGTTCCTTCTTTCAGTTAAGTAGACGGCACAGGCTCATTAGGTTTTCTTGCACGGTTCTGCAAATGCTTCCATCTTCAAGGCGGACGATGTGAGTTGAAAGATGGCTTCGACACAATATTCTTCCTTAAGGATTGGCTAGTGGCCCTTTCCTTGTGCTTTCAGTCACACTCCGAAACATGTTTCCTTCATCATGACAGACGATGTGAATTGGAAGACCCTTTCTCCGTATACCCTCTTCTTACTGAGAGGGACGTCTATGGCCGTTTCCTTCAGGTTCTACACACGCACCAGGTAACCCTTGTATCTTCACTGGCTAATGTTGCCGTCTCTCTACCACACAACGTCGCGTCGCTGAATGGAATGATGGCACTGGCTTTTCGTATTCACACAAGCTTTTTGAACGGCCTCCCTCTTCGTGACAGGTGTGAGTGGAGAAAGGCTGTCTCTGTGGTGTTCTTATGTAGTTAAACGTAGGGCATGAACTCGATGCGTGCAGCCACGGTTTTTCCTAATGCTCCCGGTTCCTGGCACCATGTGTGAGGTGCAAGATGCTTAATTCAGAGTGCTCTCCTAGAGTCAAGTCGGTGACGCGATCGATAGGCATTCATAGACACTCTTTTGAAACACTTGCCATCGTCGCAACAGAAGATGTGAACTGGAAGGTGGTGTCTATTCGGTGTTCTTTCTGCGACTTGTGTATATGGCACCTTCATTAAGGGTCAGCACATGTATTGGAAAACGCGTGGGTACACAATGGGTCACGGTGTGAGTTCGCTGGGGCCTTCTAGCAACACGGACTTGGTCCTTACCACTAAGTAGTGAGACCCTCTCCTCCTCCACTCACACTTCTGCAAGTAATACCCGATTGTTATATAGGATGTGCGTTGGAAGATCTTTTCTGAAGGGTGTTCTGACGTCAGCATAGAGCAGGTTCCTTATGATTTCATACACACTTCGAAACACAGCCCTCTTCATGCAGGTAGATTGGACCTGGAAGGCTGTCTCTAGACAGTGCTCTTTCTCCGTGTTACGCGTATGCCACGTCTCCTGTCATTAAACGCATGTATTTTAGAACGCTGCTCCCTCCATGAATCACGATACCAGAAGTAGCATTTTCTGTACAGAATCTTGGTTTTCAGAATTTCGTGTCATAGTTCCACGTCTCCTCACCCTCGAGCATAGGCTTCCAGCTTCATGAGAGACGGTGAGAGTTTCAGATCGTTTTCCAGGGAGTTCTTTCAGAACGTTAAGCGTGCGTTCATTTCCTTATGCTGATAAACACACTTTTGAGCCTGCTTCCCAACTTCATGAAAGATGGAGTCGGTAGGGCTCTTTCTTAAACACAAGTCTCTGTCACTTTCCTGATGCTTTCAACACAACTTTGCAAAAGTCACTGCCTTCGTGACAGAAGTTTTGAGTTGTGAGATGCCCTCTGTCCAGTGTTCTTACCCGCTGCTATGTTTATGGCGCTTTCCTTAAAGTACAACAAACAAGGAAGAAAACCCTGGTAACTGTCATGCAGCACGATGTGCGTTGCGACTGCAGTCTACCTACGCAGACTGGGGTCTCTGAATTCAGTGCATGGCACTTCCTTCGCTCCCTCACACCCACTGCTTCAAATGCTTCCCTCTTCACGACAGACGAAGGGAGCTGAGAGACGGTTTCTATGCAGTGTTCGGACATCCTGTTAAGCACGGGGCACTATCTTCCTGCTTTCACGCACACTTCTGAAACGCTTCCGTGATCACAAAAGAAGGTGTGCACTGCAAGACGCTTTCCACAGAGTGTTCCTTCTTTCAGTTAAGTAGACGGCACCGCTCTCATTAGGTTTTCTTACACGGTTCTGCAAATGCTTCCATCTTCAAGGCGGACGATGTGAGTTGGAAGATGGCTTGGACACAATGTTCTTCCTTAAGGATTGGTTAGTGGCCCTTTCCTTCTGCTTTCATTCACACTCCGAGACATGCTTCCTTCATCATGACAGACGATGTGAATTGGAAGACCCTTTCTCCGTATACCCTCTTCTTACTGAGAGGGACGTCTATGGCCGTTTCCTTCAGGTTCTACACACGCACCGGGTAACCCTTGTATCTTCACTGGCTAATGTTGCCGTCTCTCTACCACACAACGTCGCGTCGCTGAATGGAATGATGGCACTGGCTTTTCGTATTCACACAAGATTTTCGAACGGCCTCCATCTTCGTGAGAGGTGTGAGTGGAGAGATGCTGTCTCTGTGGTGTTCTTACGTAGTTAAACGAAGGGCATGAACTTGATGCGTGCAGCCACGGTTTTGCCTAATGCTCCCGGTTCCTGGCACCACGTGTGAGGTGCAAGATGCTTAATTCAGAGTGCTCTCCTAGGGTCAAGTCGGTGACGCGATCGATAGGCATTCATAGACACTCTTTTGAAACACTTGCCATCGTCGCAACAGAAGATGTGAACTGGAAGGTGGTGTCTATTCGGTGTTCTTTCTGCGACTTGTGTATATGGCACCTTCATTAAGGGTCAGCACATGTATTGGAAAACGCGTGGGTACACAATGGGTCACGGTGTGAGTTCGCTGGGGCCTTCTACCAACACGGACATGGTCCTTACCACTAAGTAGTGAGACCCTCTTCTCCTCCACTCACACTTCTGCAAGTAATACCCGATTGTTATATAGGATGTGCGTTGGAAGATTTTTTCTGAAGGGTGTTCTGACGTCAGCATAGGGCAGGTTCCTTATGATTTCATACACACTTCAGAAACACAGCCCTCTTCATGCAGGTAGATTGGACCTGGAAGGCTGTCTCTAGACAGTGCTCTTTCTCCGTGTTACGCGTATGCCACGTCTCCTGTCATTAAACACATGTATTTTAGAACGCTGCTCCCTCCATGAATCACGATACCAGAAGTAGCATTTTCTGTACAGAATCTTGGTTCTCAGAATTTCGTGTCATAGTTCCACGTCTCCTCACCCTCGAGCATAGGCTTCCATCTTCATGAGAGACGGTGATAGTTTCAGATCGTTTTCCAGGGAGTTCTTTCAGCACGTTAAGCGTGCGTTCATTTCCTTATGCTGATAAACACACTTTTGAGCCTGCTTCCCAACTTCATGAAAGATGGAGTCGGTAGGGCTCTTTCTTAAACACAAGTCTCTGTCACTTTCCTGATGCTTTCAACACAACTTTGCAAAAGTCACTGCCTTCGTGACAGAAGTTTTGAATTGTGAGATGCCCTCTGTCCAGTGTTCTTACCCGCTGCTATGTTTATGGCGCTTTCCTTAAAGTACAAGAAACAAGGAAGAAAACCCTGGTAACTGTCATGCAGCACGATGTGCCTTGCGACTGCAGTCTACCTACGCAGACTGGGGTCTCTGAATTCAGTGCATGGCACTTCCTTCGCTCCCTCACACCCACTGCTTCAAATGCTTCCCTCTTCACGACAGACGAAAGGAGCTGAGAGACGGTTTCTATGCAGTGTTCGGACATTGCGTTAAGCTCGGGGCACTATCTTCCTGCTTTCACGCACACTTCTGAAACGCTTCCGTGATCACAAAAGAAGGTTTGCACTGCAAGACGCTTTCCACAGAGTGTTCCTTCTTTCAGTTAAGTAGACGGCACCGCTCTCATTAGGTTTTCTTACACGGTTCTGCAAATACTTCCATCTTCAAGGAGGACGATGTGAGTTGGAAGATGGCTTGGACACAATGTTCTTCCTTAAGGATTGGTTAGTGGCCCTTTCCTTGTGCTTTCATTCACACTCCGAGACATGCTTCCTTCATCATGACAGACGATGTGAATTGGAAGACCCTTTCTCCGTATACCCTCTTCTTACTGAGAGGGACGTCTATGGCCGTTTCCTTCAGGTTCTACACACGCACCGGGTAACCCTTGTATCTTCACTGGCTAATGTTGCCGTCTCTCTACCACACAACGTCGCGTCGCTGAATGGAATGATGGCACTGGCTTTTCGTATTCACCCAAGATTTTCGAACGGCCTCCCTCTTCGTGAGAGGTGTGAGTGGAGAGATGCTGTCTCTGTGGTGTTCTTACGTAGTTAAACGAAGGGCATGAACTTGATGCGTGCAGCCACGGTTTTGCCTAAAGCTCCCGGTTCCTGGCACCACGTGTGAGGTGCAAGATGCTTCATTCAGAGTGCTCTCCTAGCGTCAAGTCGGTGACGCGATCGATAGGCATTCATAGACACTCTTTTGAAACATTTGCCATCGTCGCAACAGAAGATGTGAACTGGAAGGTGGTGTCTATTCGGTGTTCTTTCTGCGACTTGTGTATATGGCACCTTCATTAACGGACAGCACATGTATTGGAAAACGCGTGGGTACACAACGGGTCACGGTGTGAGTTCGCTGGGGCCTTCTAGCAACACGGACTACGTCCTCACCACTAAGTAGAGAGACACTCTCCTCCTCCACTTACACTTCTGCAAGTAATTCCAAATTGTTACATAAGATGTGCGTTGGAAGATCTTTTCTGAAGGGTGTTCTGACGTCAGCATAGAGCAGGTTCCTTATGATTTCATACACACTTCAGAAACACAGCCCTCTTCATGGAGGTAGATTGGACCTGGAAGGCTGTCTCTAGACAGTGCTCTTTCTCCGTGTTACGCGTATGGCACGTCTCCTGTCATTAAACGCATGTATTTTAGAACGCTGTTCCTCCATGAATCACGATACCAGAAGTAGCATTTTCTGTACAGAATCTTGGTTCTCAGAGTTTCGTAAGTGTCATAGCTTTCCACGTCTCCTCACCCTCGAGCATAGGCTTCCAGCTTCATGAGAGACGGTGAGAGTTTCAGATCGTTTTCCAGGGAGTTCTTTCAGAACGTTAAGCGTGCGTTCATTTCCTTATGCTGATAAACACACTTTTGAGCCTGCTTCCCAACTTCATGAAAGATGGAGTCGGTAGGGCTCTTTCTTAAACACAAGTCTCTGTCACTTTCCTGATGCTTTCAACACAACTTTGCAAAAGTCACTGCCTTCGTGACAGAAGTTTTGAGTTGTGAGATGCCCTCTGTCCAGTGTTCTTACCCGCTGCTATGTTTATGGCGCTTTCCTTAAAGTACAACAAACAAGGAAGAAAACCCTGGTAACTGTCATGCAGCAGGATGTGCCTTGCGACTGCAGTCTACCTAGGCAGACTGGGGTCTCTGAATTCAGTGCATGGCACTTCCTTCGCTCCCTCACACCCACTGCTTCAAATGCTTCCCTCTTCACGACAGACGAAGGGAGCTGAGAGACGGTTTCTATGCAGTGTTCGGACATCCTGTTAAGCACGGGGCACTATCTTCCTGCTTTCACGCACACTTCTGAAACGCTTCCGTGATCACAAAAGAAGGTGTGCACTGCAAGACGCTTTCCACAGAGTGTTCCTTCTTTCAGTTAAGTAGACGGCACCGCTCTCATTAGGTTTTCTTACACGGTTCTGCAAATGCTTCCATCTTCAAGGCGGACGATGTGAGTTGGAAGATGGCTTGGACACAATGTTCTTCCTTAAGGATTGGTTAGTGGCCCTTTCCTTCTGCTTTCATTCACACTCCGAGACATGCTTCCTTCATCATGACAGACGATGTGAATTGGAAGACCCTTTCTCCGTATACCCTCTTCTTACTGAGAGGGACGTCTATGGCCGTTTCCTTCAGGTTCTACACACGCACCGGGTAACCCTTGTATCTTCACTGGCTAATGTTGCCGTCTCTCTACCACACAACGTCGCGTCGCTGAATGGAATGATGGCACTGGCTTTTCATATTCACACAAGCTTTTTGAAAAGCCTCCCTCTTCGTGAGAGGTGTGAGTGGAGAGATGCTGTCTCTGTGGTGTTCTTACGTAGTTAAACGAAGGGCATGAACTTGATGCGTGCAGCCACGGTTTTGCCTAATGCTCCCGGTTCCTGGCACCACGTGTGAGGTGCAAGATGCTTAATTCAGAGTGCTCTCCTAGGGTCAAGTCGGTGACGCGATCGATAGGCATTCATAGACACTCTTTTGAAACACTTGCCATCGTCGCAACAGAAGATGTGAACTGGAAGGTGGTGTCTATTCGGTGTTCTTTCTGCGACTTGTGTATATGGCACCTTCATTAAGGGTCAGCACATGTATTGGAAAACGCGTGGGTACACAATGGGTCACGGTGTGAGTTCGCTGGGGCCTTCTACCAACACGGACATGGTCCTTACCACTAAGTAGTGAGACCCTCTTCTCCTCCACTCACACTTCTGCAAGTAATACCCGATTGTTATATAGGATGTGCGTTGGAAGATTTTTTCTGAAGGGTGTTCTGACGTCAGCATAGGGCAGGTTCCTTATGATTTCATACACACTTCAGAAACACAGCCCTCTTCATGCAGGTAGATTGGACCTGGAAGGCTGTCTCTAGACAGTGCTCTTTCTCCGTGTTACGCGTATGCCACGTCTCCTGTCATTAAACACATGTATTTTAGAACGCTGCTCCCTCCATGAATCACGATACCAGAAGTAGCATTTTCTGTACAGAATCTTGGTTCTCAGAATTTCGTGTCATAGTTCCACGTCTCCTCACCCTCGAGCATAGGCTTCCATCTTCATGAGAGACGGTGATAGTTTCAGATCGTTTTCCAGGGAGTTCTTTCAGCACGTTAAGCGTGCGTTCATTTCCTTATGCTGATAAACACACTTTTGAGCCTGCTTCCCAACTTCATGAAAGATGGAGTCGGTAGGGCTCTTTCTTAAACACAAGTCTCTGTCACTTTCCTGATGCTTTCAACACAACTTTGCAAAAGTCACTGCCTTCGTGACAGAAGTTTTGAATTGTGAGATGCCCTCTGTCCAGTGTTCTTACCCGCTGCTATGTTTATGGCGCTTTCCTTAAAGTACAAGAAACAAGGAAGAAAACCCTGGTAACTGTCATGCAGCACGATGTGCCTTGCGACTGCAGTCTACCTACGCAGACTGGGGTCTCTGAATTCAGTGCATGGCACTTCCTTCGCTCCCTCACACCCACTGCTTCAAATGCTTCCCTCTTCACGACAGACGAAAGGAGCTGAGAGACGGTTTCTATGCAGTGTTCGGACATTGCGTTAAGCTCGGGGCACTATCTTCCTGCTTTCACGCACACTTCTGAAACGCTTCCGTGATCACAAAAGAAGGTTTGCACTGCAAGACGCTTTCCACAGAGTGTTCCTTCTTTCAGTTAAGTAGACGGCACCGCTCTCATTAGGTTTTCTTACACGGTTCTGCAAATACTTCCATCTTCAAGGAGGACGATGTGAGTTGGAAGATGGCTTGGACACAATGTTCTTCCTTAAGGATTGGTTAGTGGCCCTTTCCTTGTGCTTTCATTCACACTCCGAGACATGCTTCCTTCATCATGACAGACGATGTGAATTGGAAGACCCTTTCTCCGTATACCCTCTTCTTACTGAGAGGGACGTCTATGGCCGTTTCCTTCAGGTTCTACACACGCACCGGGTAACCCTTGTATCTTCACTGGCTAATGTTGCCGTCTCTCTACCACACAACGTCGCGTCGCTGAATGGAATGATGGCACTGGCTTTTCATATTCACACAAGCTTTTCGAAAAGCCTCCCTCTTCGTGAGAGGTGTGAGTGGAGAGATGCTGTCTCTGTGGTGTTCTTACGTAGTTAAACGAAGGGCATGAACTTGATGCGTGCAGCCACGGTTTTGCCTAATGCTCCCGGTTCCTGGCACCACGTGTGAGGTGCAAGATGCTTCATTCAGAGTGCTCTCCTAGCGTCAAGTCGGTGACGCGATCGATAGGCATTCATAGACACTCTTTTGAAACACTTGCCATCGTCGCAACAGAAGATGTGAACTGGAAGGTGGTGTCTATTCGGTGTTCTTTCTGCGACTTGTGTATATGGCACCTTCATTAAGGGTCAGCACATGTATTGGAAAACGCGTGGGTACACAATGGGTCACGGTGTGAGTTCGCTGGGGCCTTCTAGCAACACGGACTTGGTCCTCACCACTAAGTAGAGAGACCCTCTCCTCCTCCACTCACACTTCTGCAAGTAATTCCAGATTGTTAGAAAGGATGTGCGTTGGAAGATCTTTTCTGAAGGGTGTTCTGACGTCAGCATAGAGCAGGTTCCTTATGATTTCATACACACTTCAGAAACACAGCCCTCTTCATGGAGGTAGATTGGATCTGGAAGGCTGTCTCTAGACAGTGCTCTTTCTCCGTGTTACGCGTATGGCACGTCTCCTGTCATTAAACTCAGGTATTTTAGAACGCTGCTCCCTCCATGAATCACGATATCAGAAGTAGCATTTTCTGTACAGAAGCTTGGTTCTCAGAGTTTCGTAAGTGTCATAGCTTTCCACGTCTCCTCACCCTCGATCATAGGCTTCCAGCTTCATGAGAGACGGTGAGAGTTTCAGATCGTTTTCCAGGGAGTTCTTTCAGAACGTTAATCGTACGTTCATTTCCTTATGCTGATAAACACACTTTTGAGTCTGCTTCCCAACTTCATGAAAAATGGAGTCGGTAGGACTCTTTCTTAAAGATATGTCTCTGTCACTTTCCTGATGCTTTCAACACAACCTTGCAAAAGTCTCTGCCTTCGTGACAGAAGTTGTGAGATGTGAGATGCCCTCTGTCCAGTATTCTTACCCGCTGCTATGTTTATGGCACTTTCCTTAAAGTTCAACAGACAGGGAAGAAAACCCTGGTAACTGTCATGCAGCAGGATGTGCGTTGCGACTGCAGTCTTCCTACCCAGACAGGGTTCTCTGTATCAGTGCATGGCACTTCCTTCGCTCTTTCACACCCACTGCTGCAAATGCTTCCCTCTTCACGACAGACGAAGGGAGCTCAGAGATGGTTTCTATGCAGTGTTCGGACATTGCGTTAAGCTCGGGGGCACTATCTTCCTGCTTTCACGCACACTTCTGAAACGCTTCCGTGATCAAAAAAGAAGGGGTGCTCTGCAAGACGCTTTTCACAGAGTGTTCCTTCTTTCAGTTAAGTAGACGGCACAGGCTCATTAGGTTTTCTTGCACGGTTCTGCAAATGCTTCCATCTTCAAGGCGGACGATGTGAGTTGAAAGATGGCTTCGACACAATATTCTTCCTTAAGGATTGGCTAGTGGCCCTTTCCTTGTGCTTTCAGTCACACTCCGAAACATGTTTCCTTCATCATGACAGACGATGTGAATTGGAAGACCCTTTCTCCGTATACCCTCTTCTTACTGAGAGGGACGTCTATGGCCGTTTCCTTCAGGTTCTACACACGCACCAGGTAACCCTTGTATCTTCACTGGCTAATGTTGCCGTCTCTCTACCACACAACGTCGCGTCGCTGAATGGAATGATGGCACTGGCTTTTCGTATTCACACAAGCTTTTTGAACGGCCTCCCTCTTCGTGACAGGTGTGAGTGGAGAAAGGCTGTCTCTGTGGTGTTCTTATGTAGTTAAACGTAGGGCATGAACTCGATGCGTGCAGCCACGGTTTTTCCTAATGCTCCCGGTTCCTGGCACCATGTGTGAGGTGCAAGATGCTTAATTCAGAGTGCTCTCCTAGAGTCAAGTCGGTGACGCGATCGATAGGCATTCATAGACACTCTTTTGAAACATTTGCCATCGTCGCAACAGAAGATGTGAACTGGAAGGTGGTGTCTATTCGGTGTTCTTTCTGCGACTTGTGTATATGGCACCTTCATTAAGGGTCAGCACATGTATTGGAAAACGCGTGGGTACACAATGGGTCACGGTGTGAGTTCGCTGGGGCCTTCTAGCAACACGGACTTGGTCCTTACCACTAAGTAGTGAGACCCTCTCCTCCTCCACTCACACTTCTGCAAGTAATACCCGATTGTTATATAGGATGTGCGTTGGAAGATCTTTTCTGAAGGGTGTTCTGACGTCAGCATAGAGCAGGTTCCTTATGATTTCATACACACTTCGAAACACAGCCCTCTTCATGCAGGTAGATTGGACCTGGAAGGCTGTCTCTAGACAGTGCTCTTTCTCCGTGTTACGCGTATGCCACGTCTCCTGTCATTAAACGCATGTATTTTAGAACGCTGCTCCCTCCATGAATCACGATACCAGAAGTAGCATTTTCTGTACAGAATCTTGGTTTTCAGAATTTCGTGTCATAGTTCCACGTCTCCTCACCCTCGAGCATAGGCTTCCAGCTTCATGAGAGACGGTGAGAGTTTCAGATCGTTTTCCAGGGAGTTCTTTCAGAACGTTAAGCGTGCGTTCATTTCCTTATGCTGATAAACACACTTTTGAGCCTGCTTCCCAACTTCATGAAAGATGGAGTCGGTAGGGCTCTTTCTTAAACACAAGTCTCTGTCACTTTCCTGATGCTTTCAACACAACTTTGCAAAAGTCACTGCCTTCGTGACAGAAGTTTTGAGTTGTGAGATGCCCTCTGTCCAGTGTTCTTACCCGCTGCTATGTTTATGGCGCTTTCCTTAAAGTACAACAAACAAGGAAGAAAACCCTGGTAACTGTCATGCAGCACGATGTGCGTTGCGACTGCAGTCTACCTACGCAGACTGGGGTCTCTGAATTCAGTGCATGGCACTTCCTTCGCTCCCTCACACCCACTGCTTCAAATGCTTCCCTCTTCACGACAGACGAAGGGAGCTGAGAGACGGTTTCTATGCAGTGTTCGGACATCCTGTTAAGCACGGGGCACTATCTTCCTGCTTTCACGCACACTTCTGAAACGCTTCCGTGATCACAAAAGAAGGTGTGCACTGCAAGACGCTTTCCACAGAGTGTTCCTTCTTTCAGTTAAGTAGACGGCACCGCTCTCATTAGGTTTTCTTACACGGTTCTGCAAATGCTTCCATCTTCAAGGCGGACGATGTGAGTTGGAAGATGGCTTGGACACAATGTTCTTCCTTAAGGATTGGTTAGTGGCCCTTTCCTTCTGCTTTCATTCACACTCCGAGACATGCTTCCTTCATCATAGACCATGTGAATTGGAAGACCCTTTCTCCGTATACCCTCTTCTTACTGAGAGGGACGTCTATGGCCGTTTCCTTCAGGTTCTACACACGCACCGGGTAACCCTTGTATCTTCACTGGCTAATGTTGCCGTCTCTCTACCACACAACGTCGCGTCGCTGAATGGAATGATGGCACTGGCTTTTCGTATTCACCCAAGATTTTCGAACGGCCTCCCTCTTCGTGAGAGGTGTGAGTGGAGAGATGCTGTCTCTGTGGTGTTCTTACGTAGTTAAACGAAGGGCATGAACTTGATGCGTGCAGCCACGGTTTTGCCTAAAGCTCCCGGTTCCTGGCACCACGTGTGAGGTGCAAGATGCTTCATTCAGAGTGCTCTCCTAGCGTCAAGTCGGTGACGCGATCGATAGGCATTCATAGACACTCTTTTGAAACATTTGCCATCGTCGCAACAGAAGATGTGAACTGGAAGGTGGTGTCTATTCGGTGTTCTTTCTGCGACTTGTGTATATGGCACCTTCATTAACGGACAGCACATGTATTGGAAAACGCGTGGGTACACAACGGGTCACGGTGTGAGTTCGCTGGGGCCTTCTAGCAACACGGACTACGTCCTCACCACTAAGTAGAGAGACACTCTCCTCCTCCACTTACACTTCTGCAAGTAATTCCAAATTGTTACATAAGATGTGCGTTGGAAGATCTTTTCTGAAGGGTGTTCTGACGTCAGCATAGAGCAGGTTCCTTATGATTTCATACACACTTCAGAAACACAGCCCTCTTCATGGAGGTAGATTGGACCTGGAAGGCTGTCTCTAGACAGTGCTCTTTCTCCGTGTTACGCGTATGGCACGTCTCCTGTCATTAAACGCATGTATTTTAGAACGCTGTTCCTCCATGAATCACGATACCAGAAGTAGCATTTTCTGTACAGAATCTTGGTTCTCAGAGTTTCGTAAGTGTCATAGCTTTCCACGTCTCCTCACCCTCGAGCATAGGCTTCCAGCTTCATGAGAGACGGTGAGAGTTTCAGATCGTTTTCCAGGGAGTTCTTTCAGAACGTTAAGCGTGCGTTCATTTCCTTATGCTGATAAACACACTTTTGAGCCTGCTTCCCAACTTCATGAAAGATGGAGTCGGTAGGGCTCTTTCTTAAACACAAGTCTCTGTCACTTTCCTGATGCTTTCAACACAACTTTGCAAAAGTCACTGCCTTCGTGACAGAAGTTTTGAGTTGTGAGATGCCCTCTGTCCAGTGTTCTTACCCGCTGCTATGTTTATGGCGCTTTCCTTAAAGTACAACAAACAAGGAAGAAAACCCTGGTAACTGTCATGCAGCAGGATGTGCCTTGCGACTGCAGTCTACCTAGGCAGACTGGGGTCTCTGAATTCAGTGCATGGCACTTCCTTCGCTCCCTCACACCCACTGCTTCAAATGCTTCCCTCTTCACGACAGACGAAGGGAGCTGAGAGACGGTTTCTATGCAGTGTTCGGACATCCTGTTAAGCACGGGGCACTATCTTCCTGCTTTCACGCACACTTCTGAAACGCTTCCGTGATCACAAAAGAAGGTGTGCACTGCAAGACGCTTTCCACAGAGTGTTCCTTCTTTCAGTTAAGTAGACGGCACCGCTCTCATTAGGTTTTCTTACACGGTTCTGCAAATGCTTCCATCTTCAAGGCGGACGATGTGAGTTGGAAGATGGCTTGGACACAATGTTCTTCCTTAAGGATTGGTTAGTGGCCCTTTCCTTCTGCTTTCATTCACACTCCGAGACATGCTTCCTTCATCATGACAGACGATGTGAATTGGAAGACCCTTTCTCCGTATACCCTCTTCTTACTGAGAGGGACGTCTATGGCCGTTTCCTTCAGGTTCTACACACGCACCGGGTAACCCTTGTATCTTCACTGGCTAATGTTGCCGTCTCTCTACCACACAACGTCGCGTCGCTGAATGGAATGATGGCACTGGCTTTTCATATTCACACAAGCTTTTTGAAAAGCCTCCCTCTTCGTGAGAGGTGTGAGTGGAGAGATGCTGTCTCTGTGGTGTTCTTACGTAGTTAAACGAAGGGCATGAACTTGATGCGTGCAGCCACGGTTTTGCCTAATGCTCCCGGTTCCTGGCACCACGTGTGAGGTGCAAGATGCTTCATTCAGAGTGCTCTCCTAGCGTCAAGTCGGTGACGCGATCGATAGGCATTCATAGACACTCTTTTGAAACACTTGCCATCGTCGCAACAGAAGATGTGAACTGGAAGGTGGTGTCTATTCGGTGTTCTTTCTGCGACTTGTGTATATGGCACCTTCATTAAGGGTCAGCACATGTATTGGAAAACGCGTGGGTACACAATGGGTCACGGTGTGAGTTCGCTGGGGCCTTCTAGCAACACGGACTACGTCCTCACCACTAAGTAGAGAGACCCTCTCCTCCTCCACTCACACTTCTGCAAGTAATTCCAGATTGTTAGAAAGGATGTGCGTTGGAAGATCTTTTCTGAAGGGTGTTCTGACGTCAGCATAGAGCAGGTTCCTTATGATTTCATACACACTTCAGAAACACAGCCCTCTTCATGGAGGTAGATTGGATCTGGAAGGCTGTCTCTAGACAGTGCTCTTTCTCCGTGTTACGCGTATGGCACGTCTCCTGAAATTAAACTCAGGTATTTTAGAACGCTGCTCCCTCCATGAATCACGATATCAGAAGTAGCATTTTCTGTACAGAAGCTTGGTTCTCAGAGTTTCGTAAGTGTCATAGCTTTCCACGTCTCCTCACCCTCGATCATAGGCTTCCAGCTTCATGAGAGACGGTGAGAGTTTCAGATCGTTTTCCAGGGAGTTCTTTCAGAACGTTAATCGTACGTTCATTTCCTTATGCTGATAAACACACTTTTGAGTCTGCTTCCCAACTTCATGAAAAATGGAGTCGGTAGGACTCTTTCTTAAAGATATGTCTCTGTCACTTTCCTGATGCTTTCAACACAACCTTGCAAAAGTCTCTGCCTTCGTGACAGAAGTTGTGAGATGTGAGATGCCCTCTGTCCAGTATTCTTACCCGCTGCTATGTTTATGGCACTTTCCTTAAAGTTCAACAGACAGGGAAGAAAACCCTGGTAACTGTCATGCAGCAGGATGTGCGTTGCGACTGCAGTCTTCCTACCCAGACAGGGTTCTCTGTATCAGTGCATGGCACTTCCTTCGCTCTTTCACACCCACTGCTGCAAATGCTTCCCTCTTCACGACAGACGAAGGGAGCTCAGAGATGGTTTCTATGCAGTGTTCGGACATTGCGTTAAGCTCGGGGGCACTATCTTCCTGCTTTCACGCACACTTCTGAAACGCTTCCGTGATCAAAAAAGAAGGGGTGCTCTGCAAGACGCTTTTCACAGAGTGTTCCTTCTTTCAGTTAAGTAGACGGCACAGGCTCATTAGGTTTTCTTGCACGGTTCTGCAAATGCTTCCATCTTCAAGGCGGACGATGTGAGTTGAAAGATGGCTTCGACACAATATTCTTCCTTAAGGATTGGCTAGTGGCCCTTTCCTTGTGCTTTCAGTCACACTCCGAAACATGTTTCCTTCATCATGACAGACGATGTGAATTGGAAGACCCTTTCTCCGTATACCCTCTTCTTACTGAGAGGGACGTCTATGGCCGTTTCCTTCAGGTTCTACACACGTACCAGGTAACCCTTGTATCTTCACTGGCTAATGTTGCCGTCTCTCTACCACACAACGTCGCGTCGCTGAATGGAATGATGGCACTGCCTTTTCGTATTCACACAAGCTTTTTGAACGGCCTCCCTCTTCGTGACAGGTGTGAGTGGAGAAAGGCTGTCTCTGTGGTGTTCTTACGTAGTTAAACGTAGGGCATGAACTCGATGCGTGCAGCCACGGTTTTTCCTAATGCTCCCGGTTCCTGGCACCATGTGTGAGGTGCAAGATGCTTAATTCAGAGTGCTCTCCTAGAGTCAAGTCGGTGACGCGATCGATAGGCATTCATAGACACTCTTTTGAAACACTTGCCATCGTCGCAACAGAAGATGTGAACTGGAATGTGGTGTCTATTCGGTGTTCTTTCTGCGACTTGTGTATATGGCACCTTCATTAAGGGTCAGCACATGTATTGGAAAACGCGTGGGTACACAATGGGTCACGGTGTGAGTTCGCTGGGGCCTTCTAGCAACACGGACTTGGTCCTTACCACTAAGTAGTGAGACCCTCTCCTCCTCCACTCACACTTCTGCAAGTAATACCCGATTGTTATATAGGATGTGCGTTGGAAGATCTTTTCTGAAGGGTGTTCTGACGTCAGCATAGAGCAGGTTCCTTATGATTTCATACACACTTCGAAACACAGCCCTCTTCATGCAGGTAGATTGGACCTGGAAGGCTGTCTCTAGACAGTGCTCTTTCTCCGTGTTACGCGTATGCCACGTCTCCTGTCATTAAACGCATGTATTTTAGAACGCTGCTCCCTCCATGAATCACGATACCAGAAGTAGCATTTTCTGTACAGAATCTTGGTTTTCAGAATTTCGTGTCATAGTTCCACGTCTCCTCACCCTCGAGCATAGGCTTCCAGCTTCATGAGAGACGGTGAGAGTTTCAGATCGTTTTCCAGGGAGTTCTTTCAGAACGTTAAGCGTGCGTTCATTTCCTTATGCTGATAAACACACTTTTGAGCCTGCTTCCCAACTTCATGAAAGATGGAGTCGGTAGGGCTCTTTCTTAAACACAAGTCTCTGTCACTTTCCTGATGCTTTCAACACAACTTTGCAAAAGTCACTGCCTTCGTGACAGAAGTTTTGAGTTGTGAGATGCCCTCTGTCCAGTGTTCTTACCCGCTGCTATGTTTATGGCGCTTTCCTTAAAGTACAAGAAACAAGGAAGAAAACCCTGGTAACTGTCATGCAGCACGATGTGCGTTGCGACTGCAGTCTACCTACGCAGACTGGGGTCTCTGAATTCAGTGCATGGCACTTCCTTCGCTCCCTCACACCCACTGCTTCAAATGCTTCCCTCTTCACGACAGACGAAGGGAGCTGAGAGACGGTTTCTATGCAGTGTTCGGACATCCTGTTAAGCACGAGGCACTATCTTCCTGCTTTCACGCACACTTCTGAAACGCTTCCGTGATCACAAAAGAAGGTGTGCACTGCAAGACGCTTTCCACAGAGTGTTCCTTCTTTCAGTTAAGTAGACGGCACCGCTCTCATTAGGTTTTCTTACACGGTTCTGCAAATGCTTCCATCTTCAAGGCGGACGATGTGAGTTGGAAGATGGCTTGGACACAATGTTCTTCCTTAAGGATTGGTTAGTGGCCCTTTCCTTGTGCTTTCATTCACACTCCGAGACATGCTTCCTTCATCATGACAGACGATGTGAATTGGAAGACCCTTTCTCCGTATACCCTCTTCTTACTGAGAGGGACATCTATGGCCGTTTCCTTCAGGTTCTACACACGCACCGGGTAACCCTTGTATCTTCACTGGCTAATGTTGCCGTCTCTCTACCACACAACGTCGCGTCGCTGAATGGAATGATGGCACTGGCTTTTCGTATTCACACAAGCTTTTCAAAAAGCCTCCCTCTTCGTGAGAGGTGTGAGTGGAGAGATGCTGTCTCTGTGGTGTTCTTACGTAGTTAAACGAAGGGCATGAACTTGATGCGTGCAGCCACGGTTTTGCCTAATGCTCCCGGTTCCTGGCACCACGTGTGAGGTGCAAGATGCTTAATTCAGAGTGCTCTCCTAGCGTTAAGTCGGTGACGCGTTCGTCAGGCATTCATAGACACTCTTTTGAAACACTTGCCATCTTCGCAACAGAAGATGTGAACTGGAAGGTGCTGTTTATTCGGTGTTCTTTCTGCGACTTGTGTATATGGCACCTTCATTAAAGGACAGCACATGTATTGGAAAACGCGTGGGTACACAATGGGTCATGGTGTGAGTTCGCTGGGGCCTTCTAGCAACACGGACTACGTCCTCACCACTAAGTAGAGAGACCCTTTCCTCCTCCACTCACACTTCTGCAAGTAATTCCAGATTGTTACATAGGATGTGCGTTGGAAGATCTTTTCTGAAGGGTGTTCTGACGTCAGCATAGAGCAGGTTCCTTATGATTTCATACACACTTCAGAAACACAGCCCTCTTCATGGAGGTAGATTGGATCTGGAAGGCTGTCTCTAGACAGTGCTCTTTCTCCGTGTTACGCGTATGGCACATCTCCTGTAATTAAACACAGGTATTTTAGAACGCTGCTCCCTCCATGAATCACGATATCAGAAGTAGCATTTTCTGTACAGAAGCTTGGTTCTCAGAATTTCGTGTCATAGTTCCACGTCTCCTCACCCTCGAGCATAGGCTTCCAGCTTCATGAGAGACGGTGAGAGTTTCAGATCGTTTTCCAGGGAGTTCTTTCAGAACGTTAAGCGTGCGTTCATTTCCTTATGCTGATAAACACACTTTTGAGCCTGCTTCCCAACTTCATGAAAGATGGAGTCGGTAGGGCTCTTTCTTAAACACAAATCTCTGTCACTTTCCGGATGCTTTCAACACAACTTTGCAAAAGTCTCTGCCTTCGTGACAGAAGTTGTGAGTTGTGAGATGCCCTCTGTCCGGTGTTCTTACCGGCTGCTAAGTTTTTGGCCCTTCCTTAAGGTTCAACACACAGGGAAGAAAACCCTGGTAACTGTCATGCAGCAGGATGTGCGTTGGGACTGCAGTCTACCTACCCAGACTGGGTTCTCTGAATTCAGTGCATGGCACTTCCTTCGCTCCCTCACACCCACTGCTGCAAATGCTTCCCTCTTCACGACAGACGACGGGAGCTGAGAGACGGTTTCTATGCAGTGTTTGGACATCGCGTTAAGCTCGGAGCACTATCTTCCTGCTTTCACGCACACTTCTGAAACGCTTCCGTGATCACAAAAGAAGGTGTGCACTGCAAGACGCTTTCCACAGAGTGTTCCTTCTTTCAGTTAAGTAGACGGCACCACTCTCCTTAGGTTATCGTACAGGGTTCTGCAAATGCTTCCATCTTCAAGGCGGACGATGTGAGTTGGAACATGGCTTGGACACAATGTTCTTCCTTAAGGATTGGTTAGTGGCCCTTTCCTTGTGCTTTCATTCACACTCCGAAACATGCTTCCTTCATCATGACAGACGATGTGAATTGGAAGACCCTTTCTCCGTATACCCTCTTCTTACTGAGAGGGACGTCTATGGCCGTTTCCTTCAGGTTCTACACACGCACCGGGTAACCCTTGTATCTTCACTGGCTAATGTTGCCGTCTCTCTACCACACAACGTCGCGTCGCTGAATGGAATGATGGCACTGGCTTTTCGTATTCACACAAGCTTTTCGAAAAGCCTCCCTCTTCGTGAGAGGTGTGAGTGGAGAGATGCTGTCTCTGTGGTGTTCTTACGTAGTTAAACGAAGGGCATGAACCTGATGCGTGCAGCCACGGTTTTGCCTAATGCTCTCGGTTCCTGGCACCACGTGTGAGGTGCAAGATGCTTAATTCAGAGTGCTCTCCTAGCGTCAAGTCGGTGACGCGTTCGTCAGGCATTCATAGACACTCCTTTGAAGCATGTGCCATCTTCGCAACAGAAGATGTGAACTGGAAGGTGGTGTCTATTCGGTGTTCTTTCTGCGACTTGTGTATATGGCACCTTCATTAAGGGACAGCACATGTATTTTTAAAAACGCGTGGGTACACAACGGGTCACGGTGTGAGTTCGCTGGGGCCTTCTAGCAACACGGACTACGTCCTCACCACTAAGTAGAGAGACCCTTTCCTCCTCCACTCACACTTCTGCAAGTAATTCCAAATTGTTACATAGGATGTGCGTTGGAAGATCTTTTCTGAAGGGTGTTCTGACGTCAACATAGAGCAGGTTCCTTATGATTTCATACACACTTCAGAAACACAGCCCTCTTCATGGAGGTAGATTGGATCTGGAAGGCTGTCTCTAGACAGTGCTCTTTCTCCGTGTTACGCGTATGGCACGTCTCCTGTCATTAAACACAGGTATTTTAGAACGCTGCTCCCTCCATGAATCACGATATCAGAAGTAGCATTTTCTGTACAGAAGCTTGGTTCTCAGAGTTTCGTAAGTGTCATAGTTCCACGTCTCCTCACCCTCGAGCATAGGCTTCCAGCTTCATGAGAGACGGTGAGAGTTTCAGATCGTTTTCCAGGGAGTTCTTTCAGCACGTTAAGCGTGCGTTCATTTCCTTATGCTGATAAACACACTTTTGAGCCTGCTTCCCAACTTCATGAAAGATGGAGTCGGTAGGGCTCTTTCTTAAACACAAGTCTCTGTCACTTTCCTGATGCTTTCAACACAACTTTGCAAAAGTCTCCTCCTTCGTGACAGAAGTTGTGAGTTGTGAGATGCCCTCTGTCCGGTGTTCTTACCGGCTGCTATGTTTATGGCGCTTTCCTTAAAGTACAACAAACAAGGAAGAAAACCCTGGTAACTGTCATGCAGCAGGATGTGCCTTGCGACTGCAGTCTACCTACGCAGACTGGGGTCTCTGAATTCAGTGCATGGCACTTCCTTCGCTCCCTCACACCCACTGCTTCAAATGCTTCCCTCTTCACGACAGACGAAGGGAGCTGAGAGACGGTTTCTATGCAGTGTTCGGACATCCTGTTAAGCACGGGGCACTATCTTCCTGCTTTCACGCACACTTCTGAAACGCTTCCGTGATCACAAAAGATGTGTGCGCTGCAAGACGCTTTCCACAGAGTGTTCCTTCTTTCAGTTAAGTAGATGGCACCGTTTTCCTTAGGTTTTCCTTTTTTTTTAAGATTTTATTTATTTATTTGACAGAGACAGCCAGCGAGAGAGGAAACACCAGCAGGGGGAGTGGGAGAGGAAGAAGCAGGCTCATAGCAGAGGAGCCTGATGTGCGGCTTGATCTCAGAACGCTGGGATCAAGCCCTGAGCAGTAGACAGACGCTTAACCGCTGTGCCACCCAGGCGCCCCATGCCACCCAGGGGCCCCTCCTTAGGTTTTCTAACACGGTTCTGCAAATGCTTCCATCTTCAAGGCGGACGATGTGAGTTGAAAGACGGCTTCGGCACAATGTTCTTCCTTAAGGATTGGCTAGTGGGCCTTTCCTTGTGCTTTCATTCACACTCCAAAACATGCTTCCTTCATCATGACAGACGATGTGAACTGGAAGACCCTTTCTCCGTATACCCTCTTCTTACTGAGAGGGACGTCTATGGCCGTTTCCTTCAGGTTCTACACACGCACCGGGTTACCCTTGTATCTTCACTGGATAATGTTGCACTCTCTCTACCACACAACGTCGGGTCGCTGAATGGAATGATGGCATTGGCTTTTCGTATTCACACAAGCTTTTCGAGCGGCCTCCCTCTTCGTGACAGGTGTGAGTGGAGAGATGCTTTCACTGTGGTGTTCTTACGTAGTTAAACGAAGGGCATGAACTTGATGCGTGCAGCCACTTTTTTGCCTAATGCTCCCGGTTCCTGGCACCACGTGTGAGGTGCACGATGCTTAATTCAGAGTGCTCACCTTAGCATCAAGTCAGTGACGCGTTCGTCAGGCATTCATAGACACTCTTTTGAAACACTTGCCATCTTCGCAACAGAAGATGTGAACTGGAAGGTGGTGTCTATTCGGTGTTCTTTCTGCGACTTGTGTATATGGCACCTTTATTAAGGGTCAGCACATGTATTGGAAAACGCGTGGGTACACAATGGGTCACGGTGTGAGTTCGCTGGGGCCTTCTAGCAACACAGGCTTGGTCCTCACCGCTAAGTAGAGAGACCCTCTCCTCCTCCACTCACACTTCTGCAAGTAATTCCTATTGTTACATAGGATGTCCATTGGAAGATCTTTTCTGAAGGGTGTTCTGACGTCAGCATAGAGCAGGTTCCTTATGATTTCATACACACTTCAGAAACACAGCCCTCTTCATGGAGGTAGATTGGATCTGGAAGGCTGTCTCTAGACAATGCTCTTTCTCCGTGTTACGTGTAGGGCTCGTCTCCTGTCATTAAACACAGGTATTTTAGAACGCTGCTCCCTCCATGAATCACGATATCAGAAGTAGCATTTTCTGTACAGAAGCTTGGTTCTCAGAGTTTCGTAAGTGTCATAGCTTTCCACGTCTCCTCACCCTCGAGCATAGGCTTCCAGCTTCATGAGAGACGGTGAGAGTTTCAGATCGTTTTCCAGGGAGTTCTTTCAGAACGTTAAGCGTGCGTTCATTTCCTTATGCTGATAAACACACTTTTGAGCCTGCTTCCCAACTTCATGAAAGATGGAGTCGGTAGGGCTCTTTCTTAAACACAAGTCTCTGTCACTTTCCTGATGCTTTCAACACAACTTTGCAAAAGTCACTGCCTTCGTGACAGAAGTTTTGAGTTGTGAGATGCCCTCTGTCCAGTGTTCTTACCCGCTGCTATGTTTATGGCGCTTTCCTTAAAGTACAACAAAGGAAGAAAACCCTGGTAACTGTCATGCAGCACGATGTGCCTTGCGACTGCAGTCTACCTACGCAGACTGGGGTCTCTGAATTCAGTGCATGGCACTTCCTTCGCTCCCTCACACCCACTGCTTCAAATGCTTCCCTCTTCACGACAGACGAAGGGAGCTGAGAGACGGTTTCTATGCAGTGTTCGGACATCCTGTTAAGCACGGGGCACTATCTTCCTGCTTTCACGCACACTTCTGAAACGCTTCCGTGATCACAAAAGAAGGTGTGCACTGCAAGACGCTTTCCACAGAGTGTTCCTTCTTTCAGTTAAGTAGACGGCACCGCTCTCATTAGGTTTTCTTACACGGTTCTGCAAATGCTTCCATCTTCAAGGCGGACGATGTGAGTTGGAAGATGGCTTGGACACAATGTTCTTCCTTAAGGATTGGTTAGTGGCCCTTTCCTTGTGCTTTCATTCACACTCCGAGACATGCTTCCTTCATCATGACAGACGATGTGAATTGGAAGACCCTTTCTCCGTATACCCTCTTCTTACTGAGAGGGACATCTATGGCCGTTTCCTTCAGGTTCTACACACGCACCGGGTAACCCTTGTATCTTCACTGGCTAATGTTGCCGTCTCTCTACCACACAACGTCGCGTCGCTGAATGGAATGATGGCACTGGCTTTTCGTATTCACACAAGCTTTTCAAAAAGCCTCCCTCTTCGTGAGAGGTGTGAGTGGAGAGATGCTGTCTCTGTGGTGTTCTTACGTAGTTAAACGAAGGGCATGAACTTGATGCGTGCAGCCACGGTTTTGCCTAATGCTCCCGGTTCCTGGCACCACGTGTGAGGTGCAAGATGCTTAATTCAGAGTGCTCTCCTAGCGTCAAGTCGGTGACGCGTTCGTCAGGCATTCATAGACACTCTTTTGAAACACTTGCCATCGTCGCAACAGAAGATGTGAACTGGAAGGTGGTGTCTATTCGGTGTTCTTTCTGCGACTTGTGTATATGGCACCTTGATTAAAGGACAGCACATGTATTGGAAAACGCGTGGGTACACAATGGGTCATGGTGTGAGTTCGCTGGGGCCTTCTAGCAACACGGACTACGTCCTCACCACTAAGTAGAGAGACCCTTTCCTCCTCCACTCACACTTCTGCAAGTAATTCCAGATTGTTACATAGGATGTGCGTTGGAAGATCTTTTCTGAAGGGTGTTCTGACGTCAGCATAGAGCAGGTTCCTTATGATTTCATACACACTTCAGAAACACAGCCCTCTTCATGGAGGTAGATTGGATCTGGAAGGCTGTCTCTAGACAGTGCTCTTTCTCCGTGTTACGCGTATGGCACGTCTCCTGTCATTAAACACAGGTATTTTAGAACGCTGCTCCCTCCATGAATCACGATATCAGAAGTAGCATTTTCTGTACAGAAGCTTGGTTCTCAGAATTTCGTGTCATAGTTCCACGTCTCCTCACCCTCGAGCATAGGCTTCCAGCTTCATGAGAGACGGTGAGAGTTTCAGATCGTTTTCCAGGGAGTTCTTTCAGAACGTTAAGCGTGCGTTCATTTCCTTATGCTGATAAACACACTTTTGAGCCTGCTTCCCAACTTCATGAAAGATGGAGTCGGTAGGGCTCTTTCTTAAACACAAATCTCTGTCACTTTCCGGATGCTTTCAACACAACTTTGCAAAAGTCTCTGCCTTCGTGACAGAAGTTGTGAGTTGTGAGATGCCCTCTGTCCGGTGTTCTTACCGGCTGCTAAGTTTTTGGCCCTTCCTTAAGGTTCAACACACAGGGAAGAAAACCCTGGTAACTGTCATGCAGCAGGATGTGCGTTGGGACTGCAGTCTACCTACCCAGACTGGGTTCTCTGAATTCAGTGCATGGCACTTCCTTCGCTCCCTCACACCCACTGCTGCAAATGCTTCCCTCTTCACGACAGACGACGGGAGCTGAGAGACGGTTTCTATGCAGTGTTCGGACATCGCGTTAAGCTCGGAGCACTATCTTCCTGCTTTCACGCACACTTCTGAAACGCTTCCGTGATCACAAAAGAAGGTGTGCACTGCAAGACGCTTTCCACAGAGTGTTCCTTCTTTCAGTTAAGTAGACGGCACCACTCTCCTTAGGTTATCGTACAGGGTTCTGCAAATGCTTCCATCTTCAAGGCGGACGATGTGAGTTGGAACATGGCTTGGACACAATGTTCTTCCTTAAGGATTGGTTAGTGGCCCTTTCCTTGTGCTTTCATTCACACTCCGAAACATGCTTCCTTCATCATGACAGACGATGTGAATTGGAAGACCCTTTCTCCGTATACCCTCTTCTTACTGAGAGGGACGTCTATGGCCGTTTCCTTCAGGTTCTACACACGCACCGGGTAACCCTTGTATCTTCACTGGCTAATGTTGCCGTCTCTCTACCACACAACGTCGCGTCGCTGAATGGAATGATGGCACTGGCTTTTCGTATTCACACAAGCTTTTCGAAAAGCCTCCCTCTTCGTGAGAGGTGTGAGTGGAGAGATGCTGTCTCTGTGGTGTTCTTACGTAGTTAAACGAAGGGCATGAACCTGATGCGTGCAGCCACGGTTTTGCCTAATGCTCTCGGTTCCTGGCACCACGTGTGAGGTGCAAGATGCTTAATTCAGAGTGCTCTCCTAGCGTCAAGTCGGTGACGCGTTCGTCAGGCATTCATAGACACTCCTTTGAAGCATGTGCCATCTTCGCAACAGAAGATGTGAACTGGAAGGTGGTGTCTATTCGGTGTTCTTTCTGCGACTTGTGTATATGGCACCTTCATTAAGGGACAGCACATGTATTTTTAAAAACGCGTGGGTACACAACGGGTCACGGTGTGAGTTCGCTGGGGCCTTCTAGCAACACGGACTACGTCCTCACCACTAAGTAGAGAGACCCTTTCCTCCTCCACTCACACTTCTGCAAGTAATTCCAAATTGTTACATAGGATGTGCGTTGGAAGATCTTTTCTGAAGGGTGTTCTGACGTCAACATAGAGCAGGTTCCTTATGATTTCATACACACTTCAGAAACACAGCCCTCTTCATGGAGGTAGATTGGATCTGGAAGGCTGTCTCTAGACAGTGCTCTTTCTCCGTGTTACGCGTATGGCACGTCTCCTGTCATTAAACACAGGTATTTTAGAACGCTGCTCCCTCCATGAATCACGATATCAGAAGTAGCATTTTCTGTACAGAAGCTTGGTTCTCAGAGTTTCGTAAGTGTCATAGTTCCACGTCTCCTCACCCTCGAGCATAGGCTTCCAGCTTCATGAGAGACGGTGAGAGTTTCAGATCGTTTTCCAGGGAGTTCTTTCAGCACGTTAAGCGTGCGTTCATTTCCTTATGCTGATAAACACACTTTTGAGCCTGCTTCCCAACTTCATGAAAGATGGAGTCGGTAGGGCTCTTTCTTAAACACAAGTCTCTGTCACTTTCCTGATGCTTTCAACACAACTTTGCAAAAGTCTCCTCCTTCGTGACAGAAGTTGTGAGTTGTGAGATGCCCTCTGTCCGGTGTTCTTACCGGCTGCTATGTTTATGGCGCTTTCCTTAAAGTACAACAAACAAGGAAGAAAACCCTGGTAACTGTCATGCAGCAGGATGTGCCTTGCGACTGCAGTCTACCTACGCAGACTGGGGTCTCTGAATTCAGTGCATGGCACTTCCTTCGCTCCCTCACACCCACTGCTTCAAATGCTTCCCTCTTCACGACAGACGAAGGGAGCTGAGAGACGGTTTCTATGCAGTGTTCGGACATCCTGTTAAGCACGGGGCACTATCTTCCTGCTTTCACGCACACTTCTGAAACGCTTCCGTGATCACAAAAGATGTGTGCGCTGCAAGACGCTTTCCACAGAGTGTTCCTTCTTTCAGTTAAGTAGATGGCACCGTTTTCCTTAGGTTTTCCTTTTTTTTTAAGATTTTATTTATTTATTTGACAGAGACAGCCAGCGAGAGAGGAAACACCAGCAGGGGGAGTGGGAGAGGAAGAAGCAGGCTCATAGCAGAGGAGCCTGATGTGCGGCTTGATCTCAGAACGCTGGGATCAAGCCCTGAGCAGTAGACAGACGCTTAACCGCTGTGCCACCCAGGCGCCCCATGCCACCCAGGGGCCCCTCCTTAGGTTTTCTAACACGGTTCTGCAAATGCTTCCATCTTCAAGGCGGACGATGTGAGTTGAAAGACGGCTTCGGCACAATGTTCTTCCTTAAGGATTGGCTAGTGGGCCTTTCCTTGTGCTTTCATTCACACTCCAAAACATGCTTCCTTCATCATGACAGACGATGTGAACTGGAAGACCCTTTCTCCGTATACCCTCTTCTTACTGAGAGGGACGTCTATGGCCGTTTCCTTCAGGTTCTACACACGCACCGGGTTACCCTTGTATCTTCACTGGATAATGTTGCAATCTCTCTACCACACAACGTCGGGTCGCTGAATGGAATGATGGCATTGGCTTTTCGTATTCACACAAGCTTTTCGAGCGGCCTCCCTCTTCGTGACAGGTGTGAGTGGAGAGATGCTTTCACTGTGGTGTTCTTACGTAGTTAAACGAAGGGCATGAACTTGATGCGTGCAGCCACTTTTTTGCCTAATGCTCCCGGTTCCTGGCACCACGTGTGAGGTGCACGATGCTTAATTCAGAGTGCTCACCTTAGCATCAAGTCAGTGACGCGTTCGTCAGGCATTCATAGACACTCTTTTGAAACACTTGCCATCTTCGCAACAGAAGATGTGAACTGGAAGGTGGTGTCTATTCGGTGTTCTTTCTGCGACTTGTGTATATGGCACCTTTATTAAGGGTCAGCACATGTATTGGAAAACGCGTGGGTACACAATGGGTCACGGTGTGAGTTCGCTGGGGCCTTCTAGCAACACAGGCTTGGTCCTCACCGCTAAGTAGAGAGACCCTCTCCTCCTCCACTCACACTTCTGCAAGTAATTCCTATTGTTACATAGGATGTCCATTGGAAGATCTTTTCTGAAGGGTGTTCTGACGTCAGCATAGAGCAGGTTCCTTATGATTTCATACACACTTCAGAAACACAGCCCTCTTCATGGAGGTAGATTGGATCTGGAAGGCTGTCTCTAGACAATGCTCTTTCTCCGTGTTACGCGTAGGGCTCGTCTCCTGTCATTAAACACAGGTATTTTAGAACGCTGCTCCCTCCATGAATCACGATATCAGAAGTAGCATTTTCTGTACAGAAGCTTGGTTCTCAGAGTTTCGTAAGTGTCATAGCTTTCCACGTCTCCTCACCCTCGAGCATAGGCTTCCAGCTTCATGAGAGACGGTGAGAGTTTCAGATCGTTTTCCAGGGAGTTCTTTCAGAACGTTAAGCGTGCGTTCATTTCCTTATGCTGATAAACACACTTTTGAGCCTGCTTCCCAACTTCATGAAAGATGGAGTCGGTAGGGCTCTTTCTTAAACACAAGTCTCTGTCACTTTCCTGATGCTTTCAACACAACTTTGCAAAAGTCACTGCCTTCGTGACAGAAGTTTTGAGTTGTGAGATGCCCTCTGTCCAGTGTTCTTACCCGCTGCTATGTTTATGGCGCTTTCCTTAAAGTACAAGAAACAAGGAAGAAAACCCTGGTAACTGTCATGCAGCAGGATGTGCCTTGCGACTGCAGTCTACCTAGGCAGACTGGGGTCTCTGAATTCAGTGCATGGCACTTCCTTCGCTCCCTCACACCCACTGCTTCAAATGCTTCCCTCTTCACGACAGACGAAGGGAGCTGAGAGACGGTTTCTATGCAGTGTTCGGACATCCTGTTAAGCACGGGGCACTATCTTCCTGCTTTCACGCACACTTCTGAAACGCTTCCGTGATCACAAAAGAAGGTGTGCACTGCAAGACGCTTTCCACAGAGTGTTCCTTCTTTCAGTTAAGTAGACGGCACCGCTCTCATTAGGTTTTCTTACACGGTTCTGCAAATGCTTCCATCTTCAAGGCGGACGATGTGAGTTGGAAGATGGCTTGGACACAATGTTCTTCCTTAAGGATTGGTTAGTGGCCCTTTCCTTGTGCTTTCATTCACACTCCGAGACATGCTTCCTTCATCATGACAGACGATGTGAATTGGAAGACCCTTTCTCCGTATACCCTCTTCTTACTGAGAGGGACATCTATGGCCGTTTCCTTCAGGTTCTACACACGCACCGGGTAACCCTTGTATCTTCACTGGCTAATGTTGCCGTCTCTCTACCACACAACGTCGCGTCGCTGAATGGAATGATGGCACTGGCTTTTCGTATTCACACAAGCTTTTCGAAAAGCCTCCCTCTTCGTGAGAGGTGTGAGTGGAGAGATGCTGTCTCTGTGGTGTTCTTACGTAGTTAAACGAAGGGCATGAACTTGATGCGTGCAGCCACGGTTTTGCCTAATGCTCCCGGTTCCTGGCACCACGTGTGAGGTGCAAGATGCTTCATTCAGAGTGCTCTCCTAGCGTCAAGTCGGTGACGCGTTCGTCAGGCATTCATAGACACTCTTTTGAAACACTTGCCATCTTCGCAACAGAAGATGTGAACTGGAAGGTGGTGTCTATTCGGTGTTCTTTCTGCGACTTGTGTATATGGCACCTTGATTAAAGGACAGCACATGTATTGGAAAACGCGTGGGTACACAATGGGTCATGGTGTGAGTTCGCTGGGGCCTTCTAGCAACACGGACTACGTCCTCACCACTAAGTAGAGAGACCCTTTCCTCCTCCACTCACACTTCTGCAAGTAATTCCAGATTGTTACATAGGATGTGCGTTGGAAGATCTTTTCTGAAGGGTGTTCTGACGGCAGCATAGAGCAGGTTCCTTATGATTTCATACACACTTCAGAAACACAGCCCTCTTCATGGAGGTAGATTGGATCTGGAAGGCTGTCTCTAGACAGTGCTCTTTCTCCGTGTTACGCATATGGCACGTCTCCTGTCATTAAACACAGGTATTTTAGAACGCTGCTCCCTCCATGAATCACGATATCAGAAGTAGCATTTTCTGTACAGAAGCTTGGTTCTCAGAATTTCGTGTCATAGTTCCACGTCTCCTCACCCTCGAGCATAGGCTTCCAGCTTCATGAGAGACGGTGAGAGTTTCAGATCATTTTCCAGGGAGTTCTTTCAGAACGTTAAGCGTGCGTTCATTTCCTTATGCTGATAAACACACTTTTGAGCCTGCTTCCCAACTTCATGAAAGATGGAGTCGGTAGGGCTCTTTCTTAAACACAAATCTCTGTCACTTTCCGGATGCTTTCAACACAACTTTGCAAAAGTCTCTGCCTTCGTGACAGAAGTTGTGAGTTGTGAGATGCCCTCTGTCCGGTGTTCTTACCGGCTGCTAAGTTTTTGGCCCTTCCTTAAGGTTCAACACACAGGGAAGAAAACCCTGGTAAATGTCATGCAGCAGGATGTGCGTTGGGACTGCAGTCTACCTACCCAGACTGGGTTCTCTGAATTCAGTGCATGGCACTTCCTTCGCTCCCTCACACCCACTGCTGCAAATGCTTCCCTCTTCACGACAGACGACGGGAGCTGAGAGACGGTTTCTATGCAGTGTTCGGACATCGCGTTAAGCTCGGAGCACTATCTTCCTGCTTTCACGCACACTTCTGAAACGCTTCCGTGATCACAAAAGAAGGTGTGCACTGCAAGACGCTTTCCACAGAGTGTTCCTTCTTTCAGTTAAGTAGACGGCACCACTCTCCTTAGGTTATCGTACAGGGTTCTGCAAATGCTTCCATCTTCAAGGCGGACGATGTGAGTTGGAACATGGCTTGGACACAATGTTCTTCCTTAAGGATTGGTTAGTGGCCCTTTCCTTGTGCTTTCATTCACACTCCGAAACATGCTTCCTTCATCATGACAGACGATGTGAATTGGAAGACCCTTTCTCCGTATACCCTCTTCTTACTGAGAGGGACGTCTCTGGCCGTTTCCTTCAGGTTCTACACACGCACCGGGTTACCCTTGTATCTTCACTGGCTAATGTTGCCGTCTCTCTACCACACAACGTCGCGTCGCTGAATGGAATGATGGCACTGGCTTTTCGTATTCACACAAGCTTTTCGAAAAGCCTCCCTCTTCGTGAGAGGTGTGAGTGGAGAGATGCTGTCTCTGTGGTGTTCTTACGTAGTTAAACGAAGGGCATGAACCTGATGCGTGCAGCCACGGTTTTGCCTAATGCTCTCGGTTCCTGGCACCACGTGTGAGGTGCAAGATGCTTAATTCAGAGTGCTCTCCTAGCGTCAAGTCGGTGACGCGTTCGTCAGGCATTCATAGACACTCCTTTGAAGCATGTGCCATCTTCGCAACAGAAGATGTGAACTGGAAGGTGGTGTCTATTCGGTGTTCTTTCTGCGACTTGTGTATATGGCTCCTTCATTAAGGGACAGCACATGTATTTTTAAAAACGCGTGGGTACACAACGGGTCACGGTGTGAGTTCGCTGGGGCCTTCTAGCAACACGGACTACGTCCTCACCACTAAGTAGAGAGACCCTTTCCTCCTCCACTCACACTTCTGCAAGTAATTCCAAATTGTTACATAGGATGTGCGTTGGAAGATCTTTTCTGAAGGGTGTTCTGACGTCAACATAGAGCAGGTTCCTTATGATTTCATACACACTTCAGAAACACAGCCCTCTTCATGGAGGTAGATTGGATCTGGAAGGCTGTCTCTAGACAGTGCTCTTTCTCCGTGTTACGCGTATGGCACGTCTCCTGTCATTAAACACAGGTATTTTAGAACGCTGCTCCCTCCATGAATCACGATATGAGAAGTAGCATTTTCTGTACAGAAGCTTGGTTCTCAGAGTTTCGTAAGTGTCATAGTTCCACGTCTCCTCACCCTCGAGCATAGGCTTCCAGCTTCATGAGAGACGGTGAGAGTTTCAGATCGTTTTCCAGGGAGTTCTTTCAGCACGTTAAGCGTGCGTTCATTTCCTTATGCTGATAAACACACTTTTGAGCCTGCTTCCCAACTTCATGAAAGATGGAGTCGGTAGGGCTCTTTCTTAAACACAAGTCTCTGTCACTTTCCTGATGCTTTCAACACAACTTTGCAAAAGTCTCCTCCTTCGTGACAGAAGTTGTGAGTTGTGAGATGCCCTCTGTCCGGTGTTCTTACCGGCTGCTATGTTTATGGCGCTTTCCTTAAAGTACAACAAACAAGGAAGAAAACCCTGGTAACTGTCATGCAGCAGGATGTGCCTTGCGACTGCAGTCTACCTACGCAGACTGGGGTCTCTGAATTCAGTGCATGGCACTTCCTTCGCTCCCTCACACCCACTGCTTCAAATGCTTCCCTCTTCACGACAGACGAAGGGAGCTGAGAGACGGTTTCTATGCAGTGTTCGGACATCCTGTTAAGCACGGGGCACTATCTTCCTGCTTTCACGCACACTTCTGAAACGCTTCCGTGATCACAAAAGATGTGTGCGCTGCAAGACGCTTTCCACAGAGTGTTCCTTCTTTCAGTTAAGTAGATGGCACCGTTTTCCTTAGGTTTTCCTTTTTTTTTAAGATTTTATTTATTTATTTGACAGAGACAGCCAGCGAGAGAGGAAACACCAGCAGGGGGAGTGGGAGAGGAAGAAGCAGGCTCATAGCAGAGGAGCCTGATGTGCGGCTTGATCTCAGAACGCTGGGATCAAGCCCTGAGCAGTAGACAGACGCTTAACCGCTGTGCCACCCAGGCGCCCCATGCCACCCAGGGGCCCCTCCTTAGGTTTTCTAACACGGTTCTGCAAATGCTTCCATCTTCAAGGCGGACGATGTGAGTTGAAAGACGGCTTCGGCACAATGTTCTTCCTTAAGGATTGGCTAGTGGGCCTTTCCTTGTGCTTTCATTCACACTCCAAAACATGCTTCCTTCATCATGACAGACGATGTGAACTGGAAGACCCTTTCTCCGTATACCCTCTTCTTACTGAGAGGGACGTCTATGGCCGTTTCCTTCAGGTTCTACACACGCACCGGGTTACCCTTGTATCTTCACTGGATAATGTTGCACTCTCTCTACCACACAACGTCGGGTCGCTGAATGGAATGATGGCATTGGCTTTTCGTATTCACACAAGCTTTTCGAGCGGCCTCCCTCTTCGTGACAGGTGTGAGTGGAGAGATGCTTTCACTGTGGTGTTCTTACGTAGTTAAACGAAGGGCATGAACTTGATGCGTGCAGCCACTTTTTTGCCGAATGCTCCCGGTTCCTGGCACCACGTGTGAGGTGCACGATGCTTAATTCAGAGTGCTCACCTTAGCATCAAGTCAGTGACGCGTTCGTCAGGCATTCATAGACACTCTTTTGAAACACTTGCCATCTTCGCAACAGAAGATGTGAACTGGAAGGTGGTGTCTATTCGGTGTTCTTTCTGCGACTTGTGTATATGGCACCTTTAAGGGTCAGCACATGTATTGGAAAACGCGTGGGTACACAATGGGTCACGGTGTGAGTTCGCTGGGGCCTTCTAGCAACACAGGCTTGGTCCTCACCGCTAAGTAGAGAGACCCTCTCCTCCTCCACTCACACTTCTGCAAGTAATTCCTATTGTTACATAGGATGTCCATTGGAAGATCTTTTCTGAAGGGTGTTCTGACGTCAGCATAGAGCAGGTTCCTTATGATTTCATACACACTTCAGAAACACAGCCCTCTTCATGGAGGTAGATTGGATCTGGAAGGCTGTCTCTAGACAATGCTCTTTCTCCGTGTTACGCGTAGGGCTCGTCTCCTGTCATTAAACACAGGTATTTTAGAACGCTGCTCCCTCCATGAATCACGATATCAGAAGTAGCATTTTCTGTACAGAAGCTTGGTTCTCAGAGTTTCGTAAGTGTCATAGCTTTCCACGTCTCCTCACCCTCGAGCATAGGCTTCCAGCTTCATGAGAGACGGTGAGAGTTTCAGATCGTTTTCCAGGGAGTTCTTTCAGAACGTTAAGCGTACTTTCTTTCCTTATGCTGATAAACACACTTTTGAGCCTGCTTCCCAACTTCATGAAAGATGGAGTCGGTAGGGCTCTTTCTTAAAGACAAGTCTCTGTCACTTTCCTGATGCTTTCAACACAACTTTGCAAAAGTCTCTGCCTTCGTGACAGAAGTTGTGAGATGTGAGATGCCCTCTGTCCAGTGTTCTTACCCGCTGCTATGTTTATGGCGCTTTCCTTAAGGTTCAACACACAGGGAAGAAAACCATGGTAACTGTCATGCAGCAGGATGTGCGTTGCGACTGCAATCTACCTACCCAGACTGGGTTCTCTGAATTCAGTGCATGGCACTTCCTTTGCTCTCTCACACCCACTGCTGCAAATGCTTCCCTCTTCACAACAGACGATGGGAGCTGAGAGACGGTTTCTATGCAGTGTTCGGACATCGTGTTAAGCACGGGGCACTATCTTCCTGCTTTCACGCACACTTCTGAAACGCTTCCGTGATCTCAAAAGACCTGTGCGGTGCAAGACGCTTTCCACAGAGTGTTCCTTCTTTCAGTTAAGTAGATGGCACCGTTTTCCTTAGGTTTTCTTTTTTTTTTAAGATTTTATTTATTTATTTGACAGAGACAGCCAGCGAGAGAGGGAACACAAGCAGGGGGAGTGGGAGAGGAAGAAGCAGGCTCATAACGGAGGAGCCTGATGTTCGGCTCGATCTCAGAAAGCTGGGATCACGCCCTGAGCAGAAGGCAGACGCTTAACGGCTGTGCCTTCCAGGCGGCCCATGCCACCCAGGGGCCCCTCCTTAGGTTTTCTTACACGGTTCTGCAAATGCTTCCATCTTCAAGGCGGACGATGTGAGTTGGAAGACGGCTTGGACACAATGTTCTTCCTTAAGGATTGGTTAGTGGCCCTTTCCTTGTGCTTTCATTCACACTCCGAGACATGCTTCCTTCATCATGACAGACGATGTGAATTGGAAGACCCTTTCTCCGTATACCCTCTTCTTACTGAGAGGGACATCTATGGCCGTTTCCTTCAGGTTCTACACACGCACCGGGTAACCCTTGTATCTTCACTGGCTAATGTTGCCGTCTCTCTACCACACAACGTCGCGTCGCTGAATGGAATGATGGCACTGGCTTTTCGTATTCACACAAGCTTTTCCAAAAGCCTCCCTCTTCGTGAGAGGTGTGAGTGGAGAGATGCTGTCTCTGTGGTGTTCTTACGTAGTTAAACGAAGGGCATGAACTTGATGCGTGCAGCCACGGTTTTGCCTAATGCTCCCGGTTCCTGGCACCACGTGTGAGGTGCAAGATGCTTAATTCAGAGTGCTCTCCTAGCGTCAAGTCGGTGACGCGTTCGTCAGGCATTCATAGACACTCTTTTGAAACACTTGCCATCTTCGCAACAGAAGATGTGAACTGGAAGGTGGTGTCTATTCGGTGTTCTTTCTGCGACTTGTGTATATGGCACCTTCATTAAAGGACAGCACATGTATTGGAAAACGCGTGGGTACACAATGGGTCATGGTTTGAGTTCGCTGGGGCCTTCTAGCAACACGGACTACGTCCTCACCACTAAGTAGAGAGACCCTTTCCTCCTCCACTCACACTTCTGCAAGTAATTCCAGATTGTTACATAGGATGTGCGTTGGAAGATCTTTTCTGAAGGGTGTTCTGACGGCAGCATAGAGCAGGTTCCTTATGATTTCATACACACTTCAGAAACACAGCCCTCTTCATGGAGGTAGATTGGATCTGGAAGGCTGTCTCTAGACAGTGCTCTTTCTCCGTGTTACGCGTATGGCACGTCTCCTGTCATTAAACACAGGTATTTTAGAACGCTGCTCCCCCATGAATCACGATATCAGAAGTAGCATTTTCTGTACAGAAGCTTGGTTCTCAGAATTTCGTGTCATAGTTCCACGTCTCCTCACCCTCGAGCATAGGCTTCCAGCTTCATGAGAGACGGTGAGAGTTTCAGATCGTTTTCCAGGGAGTTCTTTCAGAACGTTAAGCGTGCGTTCATTTCCTTATGCTGATAAACACACTTTTGAGCCTGCTTCCCAACTTCATGAAAGATGGAGTCGGTAGGGCTCTTTCTTAAACACAAATCTCTGTCACTTTCCGGATGCTTTCAACACAACTTTGCAAAAGTCTCTGCCTTCGTGACAGAAGTTGTGAGTTGTGAGATGCCCTCTGTCCGGTGTTCTTACCGGCTGCTAAGTTTTTGGCCCTTCCTTAAGGTTCAACACACAGGGAAGAAAACCCTGGTAACTGTCATGCAGCAGGATGTGCGTTGGGACTGCAGTCTACCTACCCAGACTGGGTTCTCTGAATTCAGTGCATGGCACTTCCTTCGCTCCCTCACACCCACTGCTGCAAATGCTTCCCTCTTCACGACAGACGACGGGAGCTGAGAGACGGTTTCTATGCAGTGTTCGGACATCGCGTTAAGCTCGGAGCACTATCTTCCTGCTTTCACGCACACTTCTGAAACGCTTCCGTGATCACAAAAGAAGGTGTGCACTGCAAGACGCTTTCCACAGAGTGTTCCTTCTTTCAGTTAAGTAGACGGCACCACTCTCCTTAGGTTATCGTACAGGGTTCTGCAAATGCTTCCATCTTCAAGGCGGACGATGTGAGTTGGAACATGGCTTGGACACAATGTTCTTCCTTAAGGATTGGTTAGTGGCCCTTTCCTTGTGCTTTCATTCACACTCCGAAACATGCTTCCTTCATCATGACAGACGATGTGAATTGGAAGACCCTTTCTCCGTATACCCTCTTCTTACTGAGAGGGACGTCTCTGGCCGTTTCCTTCAGGTTCTACACACGCACCGGGTTACCCTTGTATCTTCACTGGCTAATGTTGCCGTCTCTCTACCACACAACGTCGCGTCGCTGAATGGAATGATGGCACTGGCTTTTCGTATTCACACAAGCTTTTCGAAAAGCCTCCCTCTTCGTGAGAGGTGTGAGTGGAGAGATGCTGTCTCTGTGGTGTTCTTACGTAGTTAAACGAAGGGCATGAACCTGATGCGTGCAGCCACGGTTTTGCCTAATGCTCTCGGTTCCTGGCACCACGTGTGAGGTGCAAGATGCTTAATTCAGAGTGCTCTCCTAGCGTCAAGTCGGTGACGCGTTCGTCAGGCATTCATAGACACTCCTTTGAAGCATGTGCCATCTTCGCAACAGAAGATGTGAACTGGAAGGTGGTGTCTATTCGGTGTTCTTTCTGCGACTTGTGTATATGGCACCTTCATTAAGGGACAGCACATGTATTTTTAAAAACGCGTGGGTACACAACGGGTCACGGTGTGAGTTCGCTGGGGCCTTCTAGCAACACGGACTACGTCCTCACCACTAAGTAGAGAGACCCTTTCCTCCTCCACTCACACTTCTGCAAGTAATTCCAAATTGTTACATAGGATGTGCGTTGGAAGATCTTTTCTGAAGGGTGTTCTGACGTCAACATAGAGCAGGTTCCTTATGATTTCATACACACTTCAGAAACACAGCCCTCTTCATGGAGGTAGATTGGATCTGGAAGGCTGTCTCTAGACAGTGCTCTTTCTCCGTGTTACGCGTATGGCACGTCTCCTGTCATTAAACACAGGTATTTTAGAACGCTGCTCCCTCCATGAATCACGATATCAGAAGTAGCATTTTCTGTACAGAAGCTTGGTTCTCAGAGTTTCGTAAGTGTCATAGTTCCACGTCTCCTCACCCTCGAGCATAGGCTTCCAGCTTCATGAGAGACGGTGAGAGTTTCAGATCGTTTTCCAGGGAGTTCTTTCAGCACGTTAAGCGTGCGTTCATTTCCTTATGCTGATAAACACACTTTTGAGCCTGCTTCCCAACTTCATGAAAGATGGAGTCGGTAGGGCTCTTTCTTAAACACAAGTCTCTGTCACTTTCCTGATGCTTTCAACACAACTTTGCAAAAGTCTCCTCCTTCGTGACAGAAGTTGTGAGTTGTGAGATGCCCTCTGTCCGGTGTTCTTACCGGCTGCTATGTTTATGGCGCTTTCCTTAAAGTACAACAAACAAGGAAGAAAACCCTGGTAACTGTCATGCAGCAGGATGTGCCTTGCGACTGCAGTCTACCTACGCAGACTGGGGTCTCTGAATTCAGTGCATGGCACTTCCTTCGCTCCCTCACACCCACTGCTTCAAATGCTTCCCTCTTCACGACAGACGAAGGGAGCTGAGAGACGGTTTCTATGCAGTGTTCGGACATCCTGTTAAGCACGGGGCACTATCTTCCTGCTTTCACGCACACTTCTGAAACGCTTCCGTGATCACAAAAGATGTGTGCGCTGCAAGACGCTTTCCACAGAGTGTTCCTTCTTTCAGTTAAGTAGATGGCACCGTTTTCCTTAGGTTTTCCTTTTTTTTTAAGATTTTATTTATTTATTTGACAGAGACAGCCAGCGAGAGAGGAAACACCAGCAGGGGGAGTGGGAGAGGAAGAAGCAGGCTCATAGCAGAGGAGCCTGATGTGCGGCTTGATCTCAGAACGCTGGGATCAAGCCCTGAGCAGTAGACAGACGCTTAACCGCTGTGCCACCCAGGCGCCCCATGCCACCCAGGGGCCCCTCCTTAGGTTTTCTAACACGGTTCTGCAAATGCTTCCATCTTCAAGGCGGACGATGTGAGTTGAAAGACGGCTTCGGCACAATGTTCTTCCTTAAGGATTGGCTAGTGGGCCTTTCCTTGTGCTTTCATTCACACTCCAAAACATGCTTCCTTCATCATGACAGACGATGTGAACTGGAAGACCCTTTCTCCGTATACCCTCTTCTTACTGAGAGGGACGTCTATGGCCGTTTCCTTCAGGTTCTACACACGCACCGGGTTACCCTTGTATCTTCACTGGATAATGTTGCACTCTCTCTACCACACAACGTCGGGTCGCTGAATGGAATGATGGCATTGGCTTTTCGTATTCACACAAGCTTTTCGAGCGGCCTCCCTCTTCGTGACAGGTGTGAGTGGAGAGATGCTTTCACTGTGGTGTTCTTACGTAGTTAAACGAAGGGCATGAACTTGATGCGTGCAGCCACTTTTTTGCCTAATGCTCCCGGTTCCTGGCACCACGTGTGAGGTGCACGATGCTTAATTCAGAGTGCTCACCTTAGCATCAAGTCAGTGACGCGTTCGTCAGGCATTCATAGACACTCTTTTGAAACACTTGCCATCTTCGCAACAGAAGATGTGAACTGGAAGGTGGTGTCTATTCGGTGTTCTTTCTGCGACTTGTGTATATGGCACCTTTAAGGGTCAGCACATGTATTGGAAAACGCGCGGGTACACAATGGGTCACGGTGTGAGTTCGCTGGGGCCTTCTAGCAACACAGGCTTGGTCCTCACCGCTAAGTAGAGAGACCCTCTCCTCCTCCACTCACACTTCTGCAAGTAATTCCTATTGTTACATAGGATGTCCATTGGAAGATCTTTTCTGAAGGGTGTTCTGACGTCAGCATAGAGCAGGTTCCTTATGATTTCATACACACTTCAGAAACACAGCCCTCTTCATGGAGGTAGATTGGATCTGGAAGGCTGTCTCTAGACAATGCTCTTTCTCCGTGTTACGCGTAGGGCTCGTCTCCTGTCATTAAACACAGGTATTTTAGAACGCTGCTCCCTCCATGAATCACGATATCAGAAGTAGCATTTTCTGTACAGAAGCTTGGTTCTCAGAGTTTCGTAAGTGTCATAGCTTTCCACGTCTCCTCACCCTCGAGCATAGGCTTCCAGCTTCATGAGAGACGGTGAGAGTTTCAGATCGTTTTCCAGGGAGTTCTTTCAGAACGTTAAGCGTACTTTCTTTCCTTATGCTGATAAACACACTTTTGAGCCTGCTTCCCAACTTCATGAAAGATGGAGTCGGTAGGGCTCTTTCTTAAAGACAAGTCTCTGTCACTTTGCTGATGCTTTCAACACAACTTTGCAAAAGTCTCTGCCTTCGTGACAGAAGTTGTGAGATGTGAGATGCCCTCTGTCCAGTGTTCTTACCCGCTGCTATGTTTATGGCGCTTTCCTTAAGGTTCAACACACAGGGAAGAAAACCATGGTAACTGTCATGCAGCAGGATGTGCGTTGCGACTGCAATCTACCTACCCAGACTGGGTTCTCTGAATTCAGTGCATGGCACTTCCTTTGCTCTCTCACACCCACTGCTGCAAATGCTTCCCTCTTCACAACAGACGATGGGAGCTGAGAGACGGTTTCTATGCAGTGTTCGGACATCGTGTTAAGCACGGGGCACTATCTTCCTGCTTTCACGCACACTTCTGAAACGCTTCCGTGATCTCAAAAGACCTGTGCGGTGCAAGACGCTTTCCACAGAGTGTTCCTTCTTTCAGTTAAGTAGATGGCACCGTTTTCCTTAGGTTTTCTTTTTTTTTTAAGATTTTATTTATTTATTTGACAGAGACAGCCAGCGAGAGAGGGAACACAAGCAGGGGGAGTGGGAGAGGAAGAAGCAGGCTCATAACGGAGGAGCCTGATGTTCGGCTCGATCTCAGAAAGCTGGGATCACGCCCTGAGCAGAAGGCAGACGCTTAACGGCTGTGCCTTCCAGGCGGCCCATGCCACCCAGGGGCCCCTCCTTAGGTTTTCTTACACGGTTCTGCAAATGCTTCCATCTTCAAGGCGGACGATGTGAGTTGGAAGACGGCTTGGACACAATGTTCTTCCTTAAGGATTGGTTAGTGGCCCTTTCCTTGTGCTTTCATTCACACTCCGAGACATGCTTCCTTCATCATGACAGACGATGTGAATTGGAAGACCCTTTCTCCGTATACCCTCTTCTTACTGAGAGGGACATCTATGGCCGTTTCCTTCAGGTTCTACACACGCACCGGGTAACCCTTGTATCTTCACTGGCTAATGTTGCCGTCTCTCTACCACACAACGTCGCGTCGCTGAATGGAATGATGGCACTGGCTTTTCGTATTCACACAAGCTTTTCCAAAAGCCTCCCTCTTCGTGAGAGGTGTGAGTGGAGAGATGCTGTCTCTGTGGTGTTCTTACGTAGTTAAACGAAGGGCATGAACTTGATGCGTGCAGCCACGGTTTTGCCTAATGCTCCCGGTTCCTGGCACCACGTGTGAGGTGCAAGATGCTTAATTCAGAGTGCTCTCCTAGCGTCAAGTCGGTGACGCGTTCGTCAGGCATTCATAGACACTCTTTTGAAACACTTGCCATCTTCGCAACAGAAGATGTGAACTGGAAGGTGGTGTCTATTCGGTGTTCTTTCTGCGACTTGTGTATATGGCACCTTCATTAAAGGACAGCACATGTATTGGAAAACGCGTGGGTACACAATGGGTCATGGTTTGAGTTCGCTGGGGCCTTCTAGCAACACGGACTACGTCCTCACCACTAAGTAGAGAGACCCTTTCCTCCTCCACTCACACTTCTGCAAGTAATTCCAGATTGTTACATAGGATGTGCGTTGGAAGATCTTTTCTGAAGGGTGTTCTGACGGCAGCATAGAGCAGGTTCCTTATGATTTCATACACACTTCAGAAACACAGCCCTCTTCATGGAGGTAGATTGGATCTGGAAGGCTGTCTCTAGACAGTGCTCTTTCTCCGTGTTACGCGTATGGCACGTCTCCTGTCATTAAACACAGGTATTTTAGAACGCTGCTCCCCCATGAATCACGATATCAGAAGTAGCATTTTCTGTACAGAAGCTTGGTTCTCAGAATTTCGTGTCATAGTTCCACGTCTCCTCACCCTCGAGCATAGGCTTCCAGCTTCATGAGAGACGGTGAGAGTTTCAGATCGTTTTCCAGGGAGTTCTTTCAGAACGTTAAGCGTGCGTTCATTTCCTTATGCTGATAAACACACTTTTGAGCCTGCTTCCCAACTTCATGAAAGATGGAGTCGGTAGGGCTCTTTCTTAAACACAAATCTCTGTCACTTTCCGGATGCTTTCAACACAACTTTGCAAAAGTCTCTGCCTTCGTGACAGAAGTTGTGAGTTGTGAGATGCCCTCTGTCCGGTGTTCTTACCGGCTGCTAAGTTTTTGGCCCTTCCTTAAGGTTCAACACACAGGGAAGAAAACCCTGGTAACTGTCATGCAGCAGGATGTGCGTTGGGACTGCAGTCTACCTACCCAGACTGGGTTCTCTGAATTCAGTGCATGGCACTTCCTTCGCTCCCTCACACCCACTGCTGCAAATGCTTCCCTCTTCACGACAGACGACGGGAGCTGAGAGACGGTTTCTATGCAGTGTTCGGACATCGCGTTAAGCTCGGAGCACTATCTTCCTGCTTTCACGCACACTTCTGAAACGCTTCCGTGATCACAAAAGAAGGTGTGCACTGCAAGACGCTTTCCACAGAGTGTTCCTTCTTTCAGTTAAGTAGACGGCACCACTCTCCTTAGGTTATCGTACAGGGTTCTGCAAATGCTTCCATCTTCAAGGCGGACGATGTGAGTTGGAACATGGCTTGGACACAATGTTCTTCCTTAAGGATTGGTTAGTGGCCCTTTCCTTGTGCTTTCATTCACACTCCGAAACATGCTTCCTTCATCATGACAGACGATGTGAATTGGAAGACCCTTTCTCCGTATACCCTCTTCTTACTGAGAGGGACGTCTCTGGCCGTTTCCTTCAGGTTCTACACACGCACCGGGTTACCCTTGTATCTTCACTGGCTAATGTTGCCGTCTCTCTACCACACAACGTCGCGTCGCTGAATGGAATGATGGCACTGGCTTTTCGTATTCACACAAGCTTTTCGAAAAGCCTCCCTCTTCGTGAGAAGTGTGAGTGGAGAGATGCTGTCTCTGTGGTGTTCTTACGTAGTTAAACGAAGGGCATGAACCTGATGCGTGCAGCCACGGTTTTGCCTAATGCTCTCGGTTCCTGGCACCACGTGTGAGGTGCAAGATGCTTAATTCAGAGTGCTCTCCTAGCGTCAAGTCGGTGACGCGTTCGTCAGGCATTCATAGACACTCCTTTGAAGCATGTGCCATCTTCGCAACAGAAGATGTGAACTGGAAGGTGGTGTCTATTCGGTGTTCTTTCTGCGACTTGTGTATATGGCACCTTCATTAAGGGACAGCACATGTATTTTTAAAAACGCGTGGGTACACAACGGGTCACGGTGTGAGTTCGCTGGGGCCTTCTAGCAACACGGACTACGTCCTCACCACTAAGTAGAGAGACCCTTTCCTCCTCCACTCACACTTCTGCAAGTAATTCCAAATTGTTACATAGGATGTGCGTTGGAAGATCTTTTCTGAAGGGTGTTCTGACGTCAACATAGAGCAGGTTCCTTATGATTTCATACACACTTCAGAAACACAGCCCTCTTCATGGAGGTAGATTGGATCTGGAAGGCTGTCTCTAGACAGTGCTCTTTCTCCGTGTTACGCGTATGGCACGTCTCCTGTCATTAAACACAGGTATTTTAGAACGCTGCTCCCTCCATGAATCACGATATCAGAAGTAGCATTTTCTGTACAGAAGCTTGGTTCTCAGAGTTTCGTAAGTGTCATAGTTCCACGTCTCCTCACCCTCGAGCATAGGCTTCCAGCTTCATGAGAGACGGTGAGAGTTTCAGATCGTTTTCCAGGGAGTTCTTTCAGCACGTTAAGCGTGCGTTCATTTCCTTATGCTGATAAACACACTTTTGAGCCTGCTTCCCAACTTCATGAAAGATGGAGTCGGTAGGGCTCTTTCTTAAACACAAGTCTCTGTCACTTTCCTGATGCTTTCAACACAACTTTGCAAAAGTCTCCTCCTTCGTGACAGAAGTTGTGAGTTGTGAGATGCCCTCTGTCCGGTGTTCTTACCGGCTGCTATGTTTATGGCGCTTTCCTTAAAGTACAACAAACAAGGAAGAAAACCCTGGTAACTGTCATGCAGCAGGATGTGCCTTGCGACTGCAGTCTACCTACGCAGACTGGGGTCTCTGAATTCAGTGCATGGCACTTCCTTCGCTCCCTCACACCCACTGCTTCAAATGCTTCCCTCTTCACGACAGACGAAGGGAGCTGAGAGACGGTTTCTATGCAGTGTTCGGACATCCTGTTAAGCACGGGGCACTATCTTCCTGCTTTCACGCACACTTCTGAAACGCTTCCGTGATCACAAAAGATGTGTGCGCTGCAAGACGCTTTCCACAGAGTGTTCCTTCTTTCAGTTAAGTAGATGGCACCGTTTTCCTTAGGTTTTCCTTTTTTTTTAAGATTTTATTTATTTATTTGACAGAGACAGCCAGCGAGAGAGGAAACACCAGCAGGGGGAGTGGGAGAGGAAGAAGCAGGCTCATAGCAGAGGAGCCTGATGTGCGGCTTGATCTCAGAACGCTGGGATCAAGCCCTGAGCAGTAGACAGACGCTTAACCGCTGTGCCACCCAGGCGCCCCATGCCACCCAGGGGCCCCTCCTTAGGTTTTCTAACACGGTTCTGCAAATGCTTCCATCTTCAAGGCGGACGATGTGAGTTGAAAGACGGCTTCGGCACAATGTTCTTCCTTAAGGATTGGCTAGTGGGCCTTTCCTTGTGCTTTCATTCACACTCCAAAACATGCTTCCTTCATCATGACAGACGATGTGAACTGGAAGACCCTTTCTCCGTATACCCTCTTCTTACTGAGAGGGACGTCTATGGCCGTTTCCTTCAGGTTCTACACACGCACCGGGTTACCCTTGTATCTTCACTGGATAATGTTGCACTCTCTCTACCACACAACGTCGGGTCGCTGAATGGAATGATGGCATTGGCTTTTCGTATTCACACAAGCTTTTCGAGCGGCCTCCCTTTTCGTGACAGGTGTGAGTGGAGAGATGCTTTCGCTGTGGTGTTCTTACGTAGTTAAACGAAGGGCATGAACTTGATGCGTGCAGCCACGGTTTTGCCTAAGGCTCCCGGTTCCTGGCACCACGTGTGAGGTGCACGATGCTTAATTCAGAGTGCTCACCTTAGCATCAAGTCAGTGACGCGTTCGTCAGGCATTCATAGACACTCTTTTGAAACACTTGCCATCTTCGCAACAGAAGATGTGAACTGGAAGGTGGTGTCTATTCGGTGTTCTTTCTGCGACTTGTGTATATGGCACCTTCATTAAGGGACAGCACATGTATTGGAAAACGCGTGGGTACACAATGGGTCACGGTGTGAGTTCGCTGGGGTCTTCTAGCAACACGGACTTGGTCCTCACCGCTAAGTAGAGAGACCCTCTCCTCCTCCACTCACACTTCTGCAAGTAATTCCTATTGTTACATCGGATGTCCGTTGGAAGATCTTTTCTGAAGGGTGTTCTGACGTCAGCATAGAGCAGGTTCCTTATGATTTCATACACATTTCAGAAACACAGCCCTCTTCATGGAGGTAGATTGGATCTGGAAGGCTGTCTCTAGACAATGCTCTTTCTCCGTGTTACGGGTATGGCTCCTCTCCTGTCATTAAACACAGGTATTTTAGAACGCTGCTCCCTCCATGAATCACGATATCAGAAGTAGCATTTTCTGTACAGAAGCTTGGTTCTCAGAGTTTCGTAAGTGTCATAGCTTTCCACGTCTCCTCACCCTCGAACATAGGCTTCCAGCTTCATGAGAGACGGTAAGAGTTTCAGATCGTTTTCCAGGGAGTTCTTTCAGAACGTTAAGAGTACGTTCATTTCCTTATGCGGATAAACACACTTTTGAGCCTGCTTCCCAACTTCATGAAAGATGGAGTCGGTAGGGCTCTTTCTTAAAGACAAGTCTCTGTCACTTTCCTGATGCTTTCAACACAACTTTGCAAAAGTCTCTGCCTTCGTGACAGAAGTTGTGAGATGTGAGATGCCCTCTGTCCAGTGTTCTTACCCGCTGCTATGTTTATGGCGCTTTCCTTAAGGTTCAACACACAGAGAAGAAAACCATGGTAACTGTCATGGACCAGGATGTGCGTTTCGACTGCAGTCTACCTACCCAGACCGGGTTCTCTGAATTCAGTGCATGGCACTTCCTTCGCTCTCTCACACCCACTGCTGCAAATGCTTCCCTCTTCACGACAGATGAAGGGAGCTGAGAGACGGTTTCTATGCAGTGTTTGGACACCGCGTTAAGCACGGGGCACTATCTTCCTGCTTTCACGCACACTTCTGAAACGCTTCCGTGATCTCAAAAGACGTGTGTGCTGCAAGACGCTTTCCACAGAGTGTTCCTTCTTTCAGTTAAGTAGACGGCACCGTTTTCCTTAGGTTTTCTTTTTTTTTAAAAGATTTTATTTATTTGACAGAGACAGTCAGCGAGAGATGGAACACAAGCAGGGGGAGTGGGAGAGGAAGAAGTAGGCTCATAGCGGAGGAGCCTGATGTGCGGCTGGATCTTAGAACGCTGGGATCGCGGCCTGAGCAGAAGGCAGACGCTTAACGGCTGTGCCACCCAGGCGCCCCATGCCACCCAGGGGCCCCTCCTTAGATTTTATTACACGGTTCTGCAAATGCTTCCATCTTCAAGGCGGACGATGTGAGTTGAAAGACGGCTTCGACACAATGTTCTTCCTTAAGGATTGGCTAGTGGCCCTTTCCTTGTGCTTTCATTCACACTCCAAAACATGCTTCCTTCTTCATGACAGACGATGTGAATTGGAAGACCCTTTTCCGTATACCCTCTTCTTACTGAGAGGGACGTCTATGGCCGTTTCCTTCAGGTTCTACACACGCACCGGGTAACTCTTGTATCTTCACTGGATAAGGTTGCAATCTCTCTACCACACAACGTCGGGTCGCTGAGTGGAATGATGTCACTGTCTTTCGTATTCACACAAGCTTTTCGAACGGCCTCCCTCTTCGTGACAGGTGTGTGTGGAGAGATGCTTTCTCTGTGGTGTTCTTACGTAGTAAAACGAAGGGCATGAACTTGATGCGTGCAGAGACCGTTTTGTCTAATGCTCCCGGCACGTGGCAGCACGTGTGAGGTGCAAGATGCTTTATTCAGAGTGCTCTCCTAGCGTCAAGTCCGTGATGCGTTCGTCAGGCATTCATAGACACTCCTTTGAAGCATGTGCCATCTTCACAACAGAAGATGTGAACTGGAAGGTAGTGTCTATTTGGTGTTCTTTCTGCGACTTGTGTACATGGCCCTTTCCTTAGGGTTCAACCCATGTATTGGGAAACGCGTGGGTACACAATGGGTCGCGTTGTGAGTTCGCTGGGGCCATCTAGCAACACGGCCTTGGGGCTCACCACTAAGTATTGAGACCCTCTCCTTCTTCAACCACACTTCTGAAATTACTTCCAGATTCTTACATACGATGTGCATTGGAAGATCTTTCTGAAGGGTGTTCTGACTTCAGCATAGAGCAGGTTCCTTATGATTTCATGCACACTTCAGAAACACAGCCCTCTTCATGGAGGTAGATTGGATTTGGAAGGCTGTTTCTTGACAGTGCTCTTTCTCCGTGTTACTCGTATGGCACGTCTCCTCTCATTAAACACACGTATTTTATAAAGTTGCTCCCTCCATGAATCACGTTATCAGAAGTAGCATTTTCTGTACAGAAGCTTGGTTCTCAGAGTTTCATGTCATAGCTTTACATGTCTCCTCACCCTCGAGCATAGGCTTCCAGCTTCATGAGAGACGTTGAGTGTTTCAGATCGTTTTCCAGGGAGTTTTTTCAGAACGTTAAGAGTACGTTCATTTCCTTATGCTGATAAACACACTTTTGAGCCTGCTTCCCAACTTCATGAAAGATGGAGTCGGTAGGGCTCTTTCTTAAACACAAGTCTCTGTCACTTTCCTGATGCTTTCAACACAACTTTGCGAACGTCTCCGACTTCGTGACAGAAGTTGTGGGTTGTGAGATGCCTTCTGTCCATTGTTCTTAACCGCTGCTACTTTTATGGTGCTTTCCTTAAGGTTCAACACACAGGGAAGTAAACCCTGGTAACTGTCATGCAGCAGGATGTGCGTTTGCGACTGCAGTCTACCTAGGCAGACTGGGTTCTCTGAATTCAGTGCATGGCACTTCCTTCGCTCTCTCACACCCACTGCTGCAAATGCTTCCCTCTTCATGACAGACGAAGGGAGCTGAGAGACGGTTTCTATGCAGTGTTCGGACATCGCGTTAAGCACGGGGCACTATCTTCCTGCTTTCACGCACACTTCTGAAACGCTTCCGTGATCACAAAAGTGGTGTGCGCTGCAAGACGCTATCCACAGAGTGTTCCTTCTTTCAGTTAAGTAGACGGCACCGTTTTCCTTAGGTTTTCCTTTTTTTTTTTAAAGATTTTATTTATTTATTTGACAGAGACAGCCAGCGAGAGAGGGAACACAAGCAGGGGGAGTGGGAGAGGAAGAAGCAGGCTCATAGCGGAGGAGCCTGATGTGCGGCTCGATCTCAGAAAGCTGGGATCACGCCCTGAGCAGAAGGCAGACGCTTAACCGCTGTGCCACCCAGGCGCCCCATGCCTACCAGGGACCCCTCCTTAGGTTTTCTTACACGGTTCTGCAAATGCTTCCATCTTCAAGGCGGACGATGTGAGTTGAAAGATGGCTTCGACACAATGTTCTTCCTTAAGGATTGGCTAGTGGCCCTTTCCTTGTGCTTTCAGTCACACTCCGAAACATGCTTCCTTCATCATGACAGACGATGTGAACTGGAAGACCCTTTCTCCGTATACCCTCTTCTTACTGAGAGGGACGTCTATGGCCGTTTCCTTCAGGTTCTACACATGCAACGGGTAACCCTTGAATCTTCACTGGCTAATGTTGCCGTCTCTCTACCACACAACGTCGCGTCGCTGAATGGAATGATGGCACTGGCTTTTCGTATTCACACAAGCTTTTCGAATGGCCTCCCTCTTCGTGACAGGTGTGAGTGGAGAGATGCTTTCTCTGTGGTGTTCTTACGTAGTCAAATGAAGGGGATGAACTTGATGCGTGCAGCCACGGTTTCACCTAATGCTCCCGGTTCCTGGCACCTCGTGTGAGGTGCAAGATGCTTAATTCAGAGTGCTCTCCTTAGCATCAAGTCAGTGACGCGTTCGTCAGGCATTCATAGACACTCTTTTGAAACACTTGCAATCTTCACAACAGAAGATGTGAACTGGAAGGTGGTGTGTATTCGGTGTTCTTTCTGCGACTTGTGTATATGGCACCTTCATTAAGGGTCAGCACATGTATTGGAAAACGCGTGGGTACACAATGGGTCACGGTGTGAGTTCGCTGGGGCCTTCTAGCAACACGGACTTGGTCCTCACCACTAAGTAGAGAGACCCTCTCCTCCTCCACTCACAGTTCTGCAAGTAATTCCAGATTGTTACATAGGAAGTGCGTTGGAAGATCTTTTCTGAAGGGTGTTCTGACGTCAGCAGAGAGCAGGTTCCTTATGATTTCATACACACTTCAGAAACACAGCCCTCTTCATGGAGGTAGATTGGATCTGGAAGGCTGTCTCTAGACAATGCTCTTTCTCCGTGTTACGCGTATGGCTCGTCTCCTGTCATTAAACACAGGTATTTTAGAACGCTGCTCCCTCCATGAATCACGATATCAGAAGTAGCATTTTCTGTACAGAAGCTTGGTTCTCAGAGTTTCGTAAGTGTCATAGCTTTCCACGTCTCCTCACCCTCGAGCATAGGCTTCCAGCTTCATGAGAGACGGTGAGAGTTTCAGATCGTTTTCCAGGGAGTTCTTTCAGAACGTTAAGCGTACTTTCTTTCCTTATGCTGATAAACACACTTTTGAGCCTGCTTCCCAACTTCATGAAAGATGGAGTCGGTAGGGCTCTTTCTTAAAGACAAGTCTCTGTCACTTTCCTGATGCTTTCAACACAACTTTGCAAAAGTCTCTGCCTTCGTGACAGAAGTTGTGAGATGTGAGATGCCCTCTGTCCAGTGTTCTTACCCGCTGCTATGTTTATGGCGCTTTCCTTAAGGTTCAACACACAGGGAAGAAAACCCTGGTAACTGTCATGCAGCAGGATGTGCGTTGCGACTGCACTCTACCTACCCAGACTGGGGTCTCTGAATTCAGTGCATGGCACTTCCTTCGCTCTCTCACACCCACTGCTGCAAATGCTTCCCTCTTCACGACAGACGAAGGGAGCTGAGAGACGGTTTCTATGCAGTGTTCGGACATCACGTTAAGCACGGGGCACTATCTTCCTGCTTTCACGCACACTTCTGAAACGCTTCCGTTATCTCAAAAGAGGTGTACGCTGCAAGACGCTTTCCACAGAGTGTTCCTTCTTTCAGTTAAGTAGACGGCACCGTTATCTTTAGGTTTTCCTTTTTTTTTTTAAGATTTTATTTATTTATTTGACAGAGACAGCCAGCGAGAGAGGGAACACCAGCAGGGGGAGTGGGAGAGGAAGAAGCAGGCTCATAGCAGAGGAGCCTGATGTGCGGCTCGATCTCAGAACGCTGGGATCACGGCCTGAGCAGAAGGCAGACGCTTAACCGCTGTGCCACCCAGGCGCCCTATGCCACCCAGGGGCCCCTCCTTAGGTTTTCTTACACGGTTCTGCAAATGCTTCCATCTTCAAGGCGGACGATGGGAGTTCGAAGATGGCTTGGACACAATGTTCTTCCTTAAGGATTGGCTAGTGGCCCTTTCCTTGTGCTTTCATTCACACTCCAAAACATGCTTCCTTCATAATGACAAACGATGTGAACTGGAAGACCCTTTCTCCGTATACCCTCTTCTTACTGAGAGGGACGTCTATGGCCGTTTCCTTCAGGTTCTACACACGCACCGGGTTACCCTTGTATCTTCACTGGATAATGTTGCAATCTCTCTACCACACAACGTCGGGTCGCTGAATGGAATGATGGCATTGGCTTTTCGTATTCACACAAGCTTTTCGAGCGGCCTCCCTCTTCGTGACAGGTGTGAGTGGAGAGATGCTTTCACTGTGGTGTTCTTACGTAGTTAAACGAAGGGCATGAACTTGATGCGTGCAGCCACTTTTTTGCCTAATGCTCCCGGTTCCTGGCACCACGTGTGAGGTGCACGATGCTTAATTCAGAGTGCTCACCTTAGCATCAAGTCAGTGACGCGTTCGTCAGGCATTCATAGACACTCTTTTGAAACACTTGCCATCTTCGCAACAGAAGATGTGAACTGGAAGGTGGTGTCTATTCGGTGTTCTTTCTGCGACTTGTGTATATGGCACCTTTATTAAGGGTCAGCACAGGTATTGGGAAACGCGTGGGTACACAATGGGTCACGGTGTGAGTTCGCTGGGGCCTTCTAGCAACACAGGCTTGGTCCTCACCGCTAAGTAGAGAGACCCTCTCCTCCTCCACTCACACTTCTGCAAGTAATTCCTATTGTTACATAGGATGTCCATTGGAAGATCTTTTCTGAAGGGTGTTCTGACGTCAGCATAGAGCAGGTTCCTTATGATTTCATACACACTTCAGAAACACAGCCCTCTTCATGGAGGTAGATTGGATCTGGAAGGCTGTCTCTAGACAATGCTCTTTCTCCGTGTTACGCGTATGGCTCCTCTCCTGTCATTAAACACAGGTATTTTAGAACGCTGCTCCCTCCATGAATCACGATATCAGAAGTAGCATTTTCTGTACAGAAGCTTGGTTCTCAGAGTTTCGTAAGTGTCATAGCTTTCCACGTCTCCTCACCCTCGAGCATAGGCTTCCAGCTTCATGAGAGACGGTGAGAGTTTCAGATCGTTTTCCAGGGAGTTCTTTCAGAATGTTAAGCGTACGTTCATTTCCTTATGCGGATAAACACACTTTTGAGCCTGCTTCCCAACTTCATGAAAGATGGAGTCGGTAGGGCTCTTTCTTAAAGACAAGTCTCTGTCACTTTCCTGATGCTTTCAACACAACTTTGCAAAAGTCTCTGCCTTCGTGACAGAAGTTGTGAGATGTGAGATGCCCTCTGTCCAGTGTTCTTACCCGCTGCTATGTTTATGGCGCTTTCCTTAAGGTTCAACACACAGGGAAGAAAACCCTGGTAACTGTCATGCAGCAGGATGTGCGTTGCGACTGCACTCTACCTACCCAGACTGGGTTCTCTGAATTCAGTGCATGGCACTTCCTTTGCTCTCTCACACCCACTGCTGCAAATGCTTCCCTCTTCACAACAGACGATGGGAGCTGAGAGACGGTTTCTATGCAGTGTTCGGACATCGTGTTAAGCACGGGGCACTATCTTCCTGCTTTCACGCACACTTCTGAAACGCTTCCGTGATCTCAAAAGACCTGTGCGGTGCAAGACGCTTTCCACAGAGTGTTCCTTCTTTCAGTTAAGTAGATGGCACCGTTTTCCTTAGGTTTTCTTTTTTTTTTAAGATTTTATTTATTTATTTGACAGAGACAGCCAGCGAGAGAGGGAACACAAGCAGGGGGAGTGGGAGAGGAAGAAGCAGGCTCATAACGGAGGAGCCTGATGTTCGGCTCGATCTCAGAAAGCTGGGATCACGCCCTGAGCAGAAGGCAGACGCTTAACGGCTGTGCCTTCCAGGCGGCCCATGCCACCCAGGGGCCCCTCCTTAGGTTTTCTTACACGGTTCTGCAAATGCTTCCATCTTCAAGGCGGACGATGTGAGTTGAAAGATGGCTTGGACACAATGTTCTTCCTTAAGGATTGGCTAGTGGCCCTTTCCTTGTGCTTTCATTCACACTCCAAAACATGCTTCCTTCATCATGACAGACGATGTGAATTGGAAGACCCTTTCTCCGTATACCCTCTTCTTACTGAGAGGGACGTCTATGGCCGTTTCCTTCAGGTTCTACACACGCACCGGGTAACCCTTGTATCTTCACTGGCTAATGTTGCCGTCTCTCTACCACACAACGTCGCGTCGCTGAATGGAATGATGGCACTGGCTTTTCGTATTCACACAAGCTTTTCGAACGACCTCCCTCTTCGTGACAGGTGTGAGTGGAGAGATGCTGTCTCTGTGGTGTTCTTACGTAGTTAAACGAAGGGCATGAACCTGATGCGTGAAGCCACGGTTTTGCCTAATGCTCCTGGTTCCTGGCACCACGTGTGAGGTGCAAGATGCTTAATTCAGAGTGCTCTCCTTAGCGTCAAGTCCGTGACGTGTTCGTCAGGCATTCATAGACACTCCTTTGAAGCATGTGCCATCTTCGCAACAGAAGATGTGAACTGGAAGGTGGTGTCTATTCGGTGTTCTTTCTGCGACTTGTGTACATGGCCCTTTTCTTAGGGTTCAACCCATGTATTGGGAAACGCGTGGGTACACAATGGGTCACGTTGTGAGTTCGCTGGGGCCTTCTAGCAACACGGCCTTGGGCCTCACCACTAAGTATTGAGACCCTCTCCTTAGTCAACCACACTTCTGAAAGTACTTCCAGATTCTTACATACGATGTGCATTGGAAGATCTTTCTGAAGGGTGTTCTGACTTCAGCATAGAGCAGGTTCCTTATGATTTCATGCACACTTCAGAAACACAGCCCTCTTTATGTAGGTAGATTGGATTTGGAAGGCTGTTTCTTGACAGTGCTCTTTCTCCGTGTTACTCGTATGGCACGTCTCCTCTCATTAAACACACGTATTTTATAAAGTTGCTCCCTCCATGAATCACGTTATCAGAAGTAGCATTTTCTGTACAGAAGCTTGGTTCTCAGAGTTTCATGTCATAGCTTTACATGTCTCCTCACCCTCGAGCATAGGCTTCCAGCTTCATGAGAGACGTTGAGTGTTTCAGATCGTTTTCCAGGGAGTTTTTTCAGAACGTTAAGAGTACGTTCATTTCCTTATGCTGATAAACACACTTTTGAGCCTGCTTCCCAACTTCATGAAAGATGGAGTCGGTAGGGCTCTTTCTTAAACACAAGTCTCTGTCACTTTCCTGATGCTTTCAACACAACTTTGCGAACGTCTCCGACTTCGTGACAGAAGTTGTGGGTTGTGAGATGCCTTCTGTCCATTGTTCTTAACCGCTGCTACTTTTATGGTGCTTTCCTTAAGGTTCAACACACAGGGAAGTAAACCCTGGTAACTGTCATGCAGCAGGATGTGCGTTTGCGACTGCAGTCTACCTAGGCAGACTGGGTTCTCTGAATTCAGTGCATGGCACTTCCTTCGCTCTCTCACACCCACTGCTGCAAATGCTTCCCTCTTCATGACAGATGAAGGGAGCTGAGAGACGGTTTCTATGCAGTGTTCGGACATCGCGTTAAGCACGGGGCACTATCTTCCTGCTTTCACGCACACTTCTGAAACGCTTCCGTGATCTCAAAAGTGGTGTGCGCTGCAAGACGCTTTCCACAGAGTGTTCCTTCTTTCAGTTAAGTAGACGGCACCGTTTTCCTTAGGTTTTCCTTTTTTTTTTTAAGATTTTATTTATTTATTTGACAGAGACAGCCAGCGAGAGAGGGAACACAAGCAGGGGGAGTGGGAGAGGAAGAAGCAGGCTCATAGCGGAGGAGCCTGATGTGCGGCTCGATCTCAGAAAGCTGGGATCACGCCCTGAGCAGAAGGCAGACGCTTAACGGCTGTGCCACCCAGGCGCCCCATGCCTACCAGGGACCCCTCCTTAGGTTTTCTTACACGGTTCTGCAAATGCTTCCATCTTCAAGGCGGACGATGTGAGTTGAAAGATGGCTTCGACACAATGTTCTTCCTTAAGGATTGGCTAGTGGCCCTTTCCTTGTGCTTTCAGTCACACTCCGAAACATGCTTCCTTCATCATGACAGACGATGTGAACTGGAAGACCCTTTCTCCGTATACCCTCTTCTTACTGAGAGGGACGTCTATGGCCGTTTCCTTCAGGTTCTACACATGCAACGGGTAACCCTTGAATCTTCACTGGCTAATGTTGCCGTCTCTCTACCACACAACGTCGCTTCGCCAAATGGAATGATGGCACTGGCTTTTCGTATTCACACAAGCTTTTCGAATGGCCTCCCTCTTCGTGACAGGTGTGAGTGGAGAGATGCTTTCTCTGTGGTGTTCTTACGTAGTTAAATGAAGGGGATGAACTTGATGCGTGCAGCCACGGTTTCACCTAATGCTCCCGGTTCCTGGCACCTCGTGTGAGGTGCAAGATGCTTAATTCAGAGTGCTCTCCTTAGCATCAAGTCAGTGACGCGTTCGTCAGGCATTCATAGACACTCTTTTGAAACACTTGCAATCTTCACAACAGAAGATGTGAACTGGAAGGTGGTGTGTATTCGGTGTTCTTTCTGCGACTTGTGTATATGGCACCTTCATTAAGGGTCAGCACATGTATTGGAAAACGCGTGGGTACACAATGGGTCACGGTGTGAGTTCGCTGGGGCCTTCTAGCAACACGGACTTGGTCCTCACCACTAAGTAGAGAGACCCTCTCCTCCTCCACTCACAGTTCTGCAAGTAATTCCAGATTGTTACATAGGAAGTGCGTTGGAAGATCTTTTCTGAAGGGTGTTCTGACGTCAGCAGAGAGCAGGTTCCTTATGATTTCATACACACTTCAGAAACACAGCCCTCTTCATGGAGGTAGATTGGATCTGGAAGGCTGTCTCTAGACAATGCTCTTTCTCCGTGTTACGCGTATGGCTCCTCTCCTGTCATTAAACACAGGTATTTTAGAACGCTGCTCCCTCCATGAATCACGATATCAGAAGTAGCATTTTCTGTACAGAAGCTTGGTTCTCAGAGTTTCGTAAGTGTCATAGCTTTCCACGTCTCCTCACCCTCGAGCATAGGCTTCCAGCTTCATGAGAGACGGTGAGAGTTTCAGATCGTTTTCCAGGGAGTTCTTTCAGAACGTTAAGCGTACTTTCTTTCCTTATGCTGATAAACACACTTTTGAGCCTGCTTCCCAACTTCATGAAAGATGGAGTCGGTAGGGCTCTTTCTTAAAGACAAGTCTCTGTCACTTTCCTGATGCTTTCAACACAACTTTGCAAAAGTCTCTGCCTTCGTGACAGAAGTTGTGAGATGTGAGATGCCCTCTGTCCAGTGTTCTTACCCGCTGCTATGTTTATGGCGCTTTCCTTAAGGTTCAACACACAGGGAAGAAAACCCTGGTAACTGTCATGCAGCAGGATGTGCGTTGCGACTGCAGTCTACCTACCCAGACTGGGGTCTCTGAATTCAGTGCATGGCACTTCCTTCGCTCTCTCACACCCACTGCTGCAAATGCTTCCCTCTTCACGACAGACGAAGGGAGCTGAGAGACGGTTTCTATGCAGTGTTCGGACATCACGTTAAGCACGGGGCACTATCTTCCTGCTTTCACGCACACTTCTGAAACGCTTCCGTTATCTCAAAAGAGGTGTATGCTGCAAGACGCTTTCCACAGAGTGTTCCTTCTTTCAGTTAAGTAGACGGCACCGTTTTCTTTAGGTTTTCCTTTTTTTTTTTAAGATTTTATTTATTTATTTGACAGAGACAGCCAGCGAGAGAGGGAACACCAGCAGGGGGAGTGGGAGAGGAAGAAGCAGGCTCATAGCAGAGGAGCCTGATGTGCGGCTCGATCTCAGAACGCTGGGATCACGGCCTGAGCAGAAGGCAGACGCTTAACCGCTGTGCCACCCAGGCGCCCCATGCCACCCAGGGGCCCCTCCTTAGGTTTTCTTACACGGTTCTGCAAATGCTTCCATCTTCAAGGCGGACGATGGGAGTTCGAAGATGGCTTGGACACAATGTTCTTCCTTAAGGATTGGCTAGTGGCCCTTTCCTTGTGCTTTCATTCACACTCCAAAACATGCTTCCTTCATAATGACAAACGATGTGAACTGGAAGACCCTTTCTCCGTATACCCTCTTCTTACTGAGAGGGACGTCTATGGCCGTTTCCTTCAGGTTCTACACACGCACCGGGTTACCCTTGTATCTTCACTGGATAATGTTGCAATCTCTCTACCACACAACGTCGGGTCGCTGAATGGAATGATGGCATTGGCTTTTCGTATTCACACAAGCTTTTCGAGCGGCCTCCCTCTTCGTGACAGGTGTGAGTGGAGAGATGCTTTCACTGTGGTGTTCTTACGTAGTTAAACGAAGGGCATGAACTTGATGCGTGCAGCCACTTTTTTGCCTAATGCTCCCGGTTCCTGGCACCACGTGTGAGGTGCACGATGCTTAATTCAGAGTGCTCACCTTAGCATCAAGTCAGTGACGCGTTCGTCAGGCATTCATAGACACTCTTTTGAAACACTTGCCATCTTCGCAACAGAAGATGTGAACTGGAAGGTGGTGTCTATTCGGTGTTCTTTCTGCGACTTGTGTATATGGCACCTTCATTAAGGGTCAGCACATGTATTGGAAAACGCGTGGGTACACAATGGGTCACGGTGTGAGTTCGCTGGGGCCTTCTAGCAACACAGGGTTGGTCCTCACCGCTAAGTAGAGAGACCCTCTCCTCCTCCACTCACACTTCTGCAAGTAATTCCTATTGTTACATAGGATGTCCATTGGAAGATCTTTTCTGAAGGGTGTTCTGACGTCAGCATAGAGCAGGTTCCTTATGATTTCATACACACTTCAGAAACACAGCCCTCTTCATGGAGGTAGATTGGATCTGGAAGGCTGTCTCTAGACAATGCTCTTTCTCCGTGTTACGCGTATGGCTCGTCTCCTGTCATTAAACACAGGTATTTTAGAACGCTGGTCCCTCCATGAATCACGATATCAGAAGTAGCATTTTCTGTACAGAAGCTTGGTTCTCAGAGTTTCGTAAGTGTCATAGCTTTCCACGTCTCCTCACCCTCGAGCATAGGCTTCCAGCTTCATGAGAGACGGTAAGAGTTTCAGATCGTTTTCCAGGGAGTTCTTTCAGAATGTTAAGCGTACGTTCATTTCCTTATGCGGATAAACACACTTTTGAGCCTGCTTCCCAACTTCATGAAAGATGGAGTCGGTAGGGCTCTTTCTTAAAGACAAGTCTCTGTCACTTTCCTGATGCTTTCAACACAACTTTGCAAAAGTCACTGCCTTCGTGACAGAAGTTGTGAGATGTGAGATGCCCTCTGTCCAGTGTTCTTACCCGCTGCTATGTTTATGGCGCTTTCCTTAAGGTTCAACACACAGGGAAGAAAACCATGGTAACTGTCATGCAGCAGGATGTGCGTTGCGACTGCAATCTACCTACCCAGACTGGGTTCTCTGAATTCAGTGCATGGCACTTCCTTTGCTCTCTCACACCCACTGCTGCAAATGCTTCCCTCTTCACAACAGACGATGGGAGCTGAGAGACGGTTTCTATGCAGTGTTCGGACATCGTGTAAAGGACGGGGCACTATCTTCCTGCTTTCACGCACACTTCTGAAACGCTTCCGTGATCTCAAAAGACGTGTGCGGTGCAAGACGCTTTCCACAGAGTGTTCCTTCTTTCAGTTAAGTATATGGCACCGTTTTCTTTAGGTTTTCTTTTTTTTTTAAAGATTTTATTTATTTATTTGACAGAGACAGCCAGCGAGAGAGGGAACACAAGCAGGGGGAGTGGGAGAGGAAGAAGCAGGCTCATAACGGAGGAGCCTGATATTCGGCTCGATCTCAGAAAGCTGGGATCACGCCCTGAGCAGAAGGCAGACGCTTAACGGCTGTGCCATCCAGGCGGCCCATGCCACCCAGGGGCCCCTCCTTAGGTTTTCTTACACGGTTCTGCAAATGCTTCCATCTTCAAGGCGGATGATGTGAGTTGAAAGATGGCTTGGACACAATGGTGTTCCTTAAGGATTGGCTAGTGGCCCTTTCCTTGTGCTTTCATTCACACTCCAAAACATGCTTCCTTCATCATGACAGACGATGTGAATTGGAAGACCCTTTCTCCGTATACCCTCTTCTTACTGAGAGGGACGTCTATGGCCGTTTCCTTCAGGTTCTACACACGCACCGGGTAACCCTTGTATCTTCACTGGCTAATGTTGCCGTCTCTCTACCACACAACGTCGCGTCGCTGAATGGAATGATGGCACTGCTTTTTTCGTATTCACACAAGCTTTTCGAAAAGCCTCCCTCTTCGTGAGAGGTGTGAGTGGAGAGATGCTGTCTCTGTGGTGTTCTTACGTAGTTAAACGAAGGGCATGAACCTGATGCGTGCAGCCACGGTTTTGCCTAATGCTCCTGGTTCCTGGCACCACGTGTGAGGTGCAAGATGCTTAATTCAGAGTGCTCTCCTTAGCGTCAAGTCCGTGACGCGTTCGTCAGGCATTCATAGACACTCCTTTGAAGCATGTGCCATCTTCGCAACAGAAGATGTGAACTGGAAGGTGGTGTCTATTCGGTGTTCTTTCTGCGACTTGTGTACATGGCCCTTTTCTTAGGGTTCAACCCATGTATTGGGAAACGCGTGGGTACACAATGGGTCACGGTGTGAGTTCGCTGGGGCCTTCTAGCAACACGCCTTGGGCCTCACCACTAAGTATTGAGACCCTCTCCTTAGACAACCACACTTCTGAAAGTACTTCCAGATTCTTTCATACGATGTGCATTGGAAGATCTTTCTGAAGGGTGTTCTGACTTCTGCATAGAGCAGGTTCCTTATGATTTCATGCACACTTCAGAAACACAGCCCTCTTTATGTAGGTAGATTGGATTTGGAAGGCTGTTTCTTGACAGTGCTCTTTCTCCGTGTTACTCGTATGGCACGTCTCCTCTCATTAAACACACGTATTTTATAAAGTTGCTCCCTCCATGAATCACGTTATCAGAAGTAGCATTTTCTGTACAGAAGCTTGGTTCTCAGAGTTTCATGTCATAGCTTTACATGTCTCCTCACCCTCGAGCATAGGCTTCCAGCTTCATGAGAGACGTTGAGTGTTTCAGATCGTTTTCCAGGGAGTTTTTTCAGAACGTTAAGAGTACGTTCATTTCCTTATGCTGATAAACACACTTTTGAGCCTGCTTCCCAACTTCATGAAAGATGGAGTCGGTAGGGCTCTTTCTTAAACACAAGTCTCTGTCACTTTCCTGATGCTTTCAACACAACTTTGCAAACGTCTCCGACTTCGTGACAGAAGTTGTGGGTTGTGAGATGCCTTCTGTCCATTGTTCTTAACCGCTGCTACTTTTATGGTGCTTTCCTTAAGGTTCAACACACAGGGAAGTAAACCCTGGTAACTGTCATGCAGCAGGATGTGCGTTTGCGACTGCAGTCTACCTAGGCAGACTGGGTTCTCTGAATTCAGTGCATGGCACTTCCTTCGCTCCCTCACACCCACTGTGCAAATGCTTCCCTCTTCACGACAGACGAAGGGAGCTGAGAGACGGTTTCTATGCAGTGTTCGGACATCGCTTTAAGCACGGGGCACTATCTTCCTGCTTTCACGCACACTTCTGAAACGCTTCCGTTATCTCAAAAGAGGTGTACGCTGCAAGACGCTTTCCACAGAGTGTTCCTTCTTTCAGTTAAGTAGACGGCACCGTTTTCCTTAGGTTTTCCTTTTTTTTTTTTTAAGATTTTATTTATTTATTTGACAGAGACAGCCAGCGAGAGAGGGAACACCAGCAGGGGGAGTGGGAGAGGAAGAAGCAGGCTCATAGCAGAGGAGCCTGATGTGCGGCTCGATCTCAGAACGCTGGGATCACGGCCTGAGCAGAAGGCAGACGCTTAACCGCTGTGCCACCCAGGCGCCCCATGCCACCCAGGGGCCCCTCCTTATTTTTTCTTACACGGTTCTGCAAATGCTTCCATCTTCAAGGCGGACGATGTGAGTTGGAAGATGGCTTGGACACAATGTTCTTCCTTAAGGATTGGCTAGTGGCCCTTTCCTTGTGCTTTCATTCACACTCCAAAACATGCTTCCTTCATAATGACAAACGATGTGAACTGGAAGACCCTTTCTCCGTATACCCTCTTCTTACTGAGAGGGACGTCTAGGGCCGTTTCCTTCAGGTTCTACACACGCACCCGGGTTACCCTTGTATCTTCACTGGATAATGTTGCAATCTCTCTACCACACAACGTCGGGTCGCTGAATGGAATGATGGCATTGGCTTTTCGTATTCACACAAGCTTTTCGAGCGGCCTCCCTCTTCGTGACAGGTGTGAGTGGAGAGATGCTTTCACTGTGGTGTTCTTACGTAGTTAAACGAAGGGCATGAACTTGATGCGTGCAGCCACTTTTTTGCCTAAGGCTCCCGGTTCCTGGCACCACGTGTGAGGTGCACGATGCTTAATTCGGAGTGCTCACCTTAGCATCAAGTCAGTGACGCGTTCGTCAGGCATTCATAGACACTCTTTTGAAACACTTGCCATCTTCGAAAGAGAAGATGTGAACTGGAAGGTGGTGTCTATTCGGTGTTCTTTCTGCGACTTGTGTATATGGCACCTTTATTAAGGGTCAGCACATGTATTGGAAAACGCGTGGGTACACAATGGATCACGGTGTGAGTTCGCTGGGGCCTTCTAGCAACACGGACTTGGTCCTCACCGCTAAGTAGAGAGACCCTCTCCTCCTCCACTCACACTTCTGCAAGTAATTCCTATTGTTACATAGGATGTCCATTGGAAGATCTTTTCTGAAGGGTGTTCTGACGTCAGCATAGAGCAGGTTCCTTATGATTTCATACACACTTCAGAAACACAGCCCTCTTCATGGAGGTAGATTGGATCTGGAAGGCTGTCTCTAGACAATGCTCTTTCTCCGTGTTACGCGTATGGCTCGTCTCCTGTCATTAAACACAGGTATTTTAGAACGCTGGTCCCTCCATGAATCACGATATCAGAAGTAGCATTTTCTGTACAGAAGCTTGGTTCTCAGAGTTTCGTAAGTGTCATAGCTTTCCACGTCTCCTCACCCTCGAGCATAGGCTTCCAGCTTCATGAGAGACGGTAAGAGTTTCAGATCGTTTTCCAGGGAGTTCTTTCAGAATGTTAAGCGTACGTTCATTTCCTTATGCGGATAAACACACTTTTGAGCCTGCTTCCCAACTTCATGAAAGATGGAGTCGGTAGGGCTCTTTCTTAAACACAAATCTCTGTCACTTTCCTGATGCTTTCAACACAACTTTGCAAAAGTCTCTGCCTTCGTGACAGAAGTTGTGAGATGTGAGATGCCCTCTGTCCAGTGTTCTTACCCGCTGCTATGTTTATGGCGCTTTCCTTAAGGTTCAACACACAGGGAAGAAAACCATGGTAACTGTCATGCAGCAGGATGTGCGTTGCGACTGCACTCTACCTACCCAGACTGGGTTCTCTGAATTCAGTGCATGGCACTTCCTTTGCTCTCTCACACCCACTGCTGCAAATGCTTCCCTCTTCACAACAGACGATGGGAGCTGAGAGACGGTTTCTATGCAGTGTTCGGACATCGAGTTAAGCACGGGGCACTATCTTCCTGCTTTCACGCACACTTCTGAAACGCTTCCGTGATCTCAAAAGACGTGTGTGGTGCAAGACGCTTTCCACAGAGTGTTCCTTCTTTCAGTTAAGTAGATGGCACCGTTTTCCTTAGGTTTTCTTTTTTTTTTAAGATTTTATTTATTTATTTGACAGAGACAGCCAGCGAGAGAGGGAACACAAGCAGGGGGAGTGGGAGAGGAAGAAGCAGGCTCATAACGGAGGAGCCTGATATTCGGCTCGATCTCAGAAAGCTGGGATCACGCCCTGAGCAGAAGGCAGACGCTTAACGGCTGTGCCATCCAGGCGGCCCATGCCACCCAGGGGCCCCTCCTTAGGTTTTCTTACACGGTTCTGCAAATGCTTCCATCTTCAAGGCGGATGATGTGAGTTGAAAGATGGCTTGGACACAATGGTGTTCCTTAAGGATTGGCTAGTGGCCCTTTCCTTGTGCTTTCATTCACACTCCAAAACATGCTTCCTTCATCATGACAGACGATGTGAATTGGAAGACCCTTTCTCCGTATACCCTCTTCTTACTGAGAGGGACGTCTATGGCCGTTTCCTTCAGGTTCTACACACGCACCGGGTAACCCTTGTATCTTCACTGGCTAATGTTGCCGTCTCTCTACCACACAACGTCGCGTCGCTGAATGGAATGATGGCACTGGCTTTTCGTATTCACACAAGCTTTTCGAACGACCTCCCTCTTCGTGACAGGTGTGAGTGGAGAGATGCTGTCTCTGTGGTGTTCTTACGTAGTTAAACGAAGGGCATGAACCTGATGCGTGCAGCCACGGTTTTGCCTAATGCTCCTGGTTCCTGGCACCACGTGTGAGGTGCAAGATGCTTAATTCAGAGTGCTCTCCTTAGCGTCAAGTCCGTGACGCGTTCGTCAGGCATTCATAGACACTCCTTTGAAGCATGTGCCATCTTCGCAACAGAAGATGTGAACTGGAAGGTGGTGTCTATTCGGTGTTCTTTCTGCGACTTGTGTACATGGCCCTTTTCTTAGGGTTCAACCCATGTATTGGGAAACGCGTGGGTACACAATGGGTCACGGTGTGAGTTCGCTGGGGCCTTCTAGCAACACGGCCTTGGGCCTCACCACTAAGTATTGAGACCCTCTCCTTAGACAACCACACTTCTGAAAGTACTTCCAGATTCTTTCATACGATGTGCATTGGAAGATCTTTCTGAAGGGTGTTCTGACTTCTGCATAGAGCAGGTTCCTTATGATTTCATGCACACTTCAGAAACACAGCCCTCTTTATGTAGGTAGATTGGATTTGGAAGGCTGTTTCTTGACAGTGCTCTTTCTCCGTGTTACTCGTATGGCACGTCTCCTCTCATTAAACACACGTATTTTATAAAGTTGCTCCCTCCATGAATCACGTTATCAGAAGTAGCATTTTCTGTACAGAAGCTTGGTTCTCAGAGTTTCATGTCATAGCTTTACATGTCTCCTCACCCTCGAGCATAGGCTTCCAGCTTCATGAGAGACGTTGAGTGTTTCAGATCGTTTTCCAGGGAGTTTTTTCAGAACGTTAAGAGTACGTTCATTTCCTTATGCTGATAAACACACTTTTGAGCCTGCTTCCCAACTTCATGAAAGATGGAGTCGGTAGGGCTCTTTCTTAAACACAAGTCTCTGTCACTTTCCTGATGCTTTCAACACAACTTTGCAAACGTCTCCGACTTCGTGACAGAAGTTGTGGGTTGTGAGATGCCTTCTGTCCATTGTTCTTAACCGCTGCTACTTTTATGGTGCTTTCCTTAAGGTTCAACACACAGGGAAGTAAACCCTGGTAACTGTCATGCAGCAGGATGTGCGTTTGCGACTGCAGTCTACCTAGGCAGACTGGGTTCTCTGAATTCAGTGCATGGCACTTCCTTCGCTCCCTCACACCCACTGCTGCAAATGCTTCCCTCTTCACGACAGACGAAGGGAGCTGAGAGACGGTTTCTATGCAGTGTTCGGACATCGCTTTAAGCACGGGGCACTATCTTCCTGCTTTCACGCACACTTCTGAAACGCTTCCGTTATCTCAAAAGAGGTGTACGCTGCAAGACGCTTTCCACAGAGTGTTCCTTCTTTCAGTTAAGTAGACGGCACCGTTTTCCTTAGGTTTTCCTTTTTTTTTTTTTAAGATTTTATTTATTTATTTGACAGAGACAGCCAGCGAGAGAGGGAACACCAGCAGGGGGAGTGGGAGAGGAAGAAGCAGGCTCATAGCAGAGGAGCCTGATGTGCGGCTCGATCTCAGAACGCTGGGATCACGGCCTGAGCAGAAGGCAGACGCTTAACCGCTGTGCCACCCAGGCGCCCCATGCCACCCAGGGGCCCCTCCTTATTTTTTCTTACACGGTTCTGCAAATGCTTCCATCTTCAAGGCGGACGATGTGAGTTGGAAGATGGCTTGGACACAATGTTCTTCCTTAAGGATTGGCTAGTGGCCCTTTCCTTGTGCTTTCATTCACACTCCAAAACATGCTTCCTTCATAATGACAAACGATGTGAACTGGAAGACCCTTTCTCCGTATACCCTCTTCTTACTGAGAGGGACGTCTAGGGCCGTTTCCTTCAGGTTCTACACACGCACCGGGTTACCCTTGTATCTTCACTGGATAATGTTGCAATCTCTCTACCACACAACGTCGGGTCGCTGAATGGAATGATGGCATTGGCTTTTCGTATTCACACAAGCTTTTCGAGCGGCCTCCCTCTTCGTGACAGGTGTGAGTGGAGAGATGCTTTCACTGTGGTGTTCTTACGTAGTTAAACGAAGGGCATGAACTTGATGCGTGCAGCCACTTTTTTGCCTAAGGCTCCCGGTTCCTGGCACCACGTGTGAGGTGCACGATGCTTAATTCGGAGTGCTCACCTTAGCATCAAGTCAGTGACGCGTTCGTCAGGCATTCATAGACACTCTTTTGAAACACTTGCCATCTTCGAAAGAGAAGATGTGAACTGGAAGGTGGTGTCTATTCGGTGTTCTTTCTGCGACTTGTGTATATGGCACCTTTATTAAGGGTCAGCACATGTATTGGAAAACGCGTGGGTACACAATGGATCACGGTGTGAGTTCGCTGGGGCCTTCTAGCAACACGGACTTGGTCCTCACCGCTAAGTAGAGAGACCCTCTCCTCCTCCACTCACACTTCTGCAAGTAATTCCTATTGTTACATAGGATGTCCATTGGAAGATCTTTTCTGAAGGGTGTTCTGACGTCAGCATAGAGCAGGTTCCTTATGATTTCATACACACTTCAGAAACACAGCCCTCTTCATGGAGGTAGATTGGATCTGGAAGGCTGTCTCTAGACAATGCTCTTTCTCCGTGTTACGCGTATGGCTCGTCTCCTGTCATTAAACACAGGTATTTTAGAACGCTGGTCCCTCCATGAATCACGATATCAGAAGTAGCATTTTCTGTACAGAAGCTTGGTTCTCAGAGTTTCGTAAGTGTCATAGCTTTCCACGTCTCCTCACCCTCGAGCATAGGCTTCCAGCTTCATGAGAGACGGTAAGAGTTTCAGATCGTTTTCCAGGGAGTTCTTTCAGAATGTTAAGCGTACGTTCATTTCCTTATGCGGATAAACACACTTTTGAGCCTGCTTCCCAACTTCATGAAAGATGGAGTCGGTAGGGCTCTTTCTTAAACACAAATCTCTGTCACTTTCCTGATGCTTTCAACACAACTTTGCAAAAGTCTCTGCCTTCGTGACAGAAGTTGTGAGATGTGAGATGCCCTCTGTCCAGTGTTCTTACCCGCTGCTATGTTTATGGCGCTTTCCTTAAGGTTCAACACACAGGGAAGAAAACCATGGTAACTGTCATGCAGCAGGATGTGCGTTGCGACTGCACTCTACCTACCCAGACTGGGTTCTCTGAATTCAGTGCATGGCACTTCCTTTGCTCTCTCACACCCACTGCTGCAAATGCTTCCCTCTTCACAACAGACGATGGGAGCTGAGAGACGGTTTCTATGCAGTGTTCGGACATCGAGTTAAGCACGGGGCACTATCTTCCTGCTTTCACGCACACTTCTGAAACGCTTCCGTGATCTCAAAAGACGTGTGTGGTGCAAGACGCTTTCCACAGAGTGTTCCTTCTTTCAGTTAAGTAGATGGCACCGTTTTCCTTAGGTTTTCTTTTTTTTTTAAGATTTTATTTATTTATTTGACAGAGACAGCCAGCGAGAGAGGGAACACAAGCAGGGGGAGTGGGAGAGGAAGAAGCAGGCTCATAACGGAGGAGCCTGATATTCGGCTCGATCTCAGAAAGCTGGGATCACGCCCTGAGCAGAAGGCAGACGCTTAACGGCTGTGCCATCCAGGCGGCCCATGCCACCCAGGGGCCCCTCCTTAGGTTTTCTTACACGGTTCTGCAAATGCTTCCATCTTCAAGGCGGATGATGTGAGTTGAAAGATGGCTTGGACACAATGGTGTTCCTTAAGGATTGGCTAGTGGCCCTTTCCTTGTGCTTTCATTCACACTCCAAAACATGCTTCCTTCATCATGACAGACGATGTGAATTGGAAGACCCTTTCTCCGTATACCCTCTTCTTACTGAGAGGGACGTCTATGGCCGTTTCCTTCAGGTTCTACACACGCACCGGGTAACCCTTGTATCTTCACTGGCTAATGTTGCCGTCTCTCTACCACACAACGTCGCGTCGCTGAATGGAATGATGGCACTGGCTTTTCGTATTCACACAAGCTTTTCGAACGACCTCCCTCTTCGTGACAGGTGTGAGTGGAGAGATGCTGTCTCTGTGGTGTTCTTACGTAGTTAAACGAAGGGCATGAACCTGATGCGTGCAGCCACGGTTTTGCCTAATGCTCCTGGTTCCTGGCACCACGTGTGAGGTGCAAGATGCTTAATTCAGAGTGCTCTCCTTAGCGTCAAGTCTGTGACGCGTTCGTCAGGCATTCATAGACACTCCTTTGAAGCATGTGCCATCTTCGCAACAGAAGATGTGAACTGGAAGGTGGTGTCTATTCGGTGTTCTTTCTGCGACTTGTGTACATGGCCCTTTTCTTAGGGTTCAACCCATGTATTGGGAAACGCGTGGGTACACAATGGGTCACGGTGTGAGTTCGCTGGGGCCTTCTAGCAACACGGCCTTGGGCCTCACCACTAAGTATTGAGACCCTCTCCTTAGACAACCACACTTCTGAAAGTACTTCCAGATTCTTTCATACGATGTGCATTGGAAGATCTTTCTGAAGGGTGTTCTGACTTCTGCATAGAGCAGGTTCCTTATGATTTCATGCACACTTCAGAAACACAGCCCTCTTTATGTAGGTAGATTGGATTTGGAAGGCTGTTTCTTGACAGTGCTCTTTCTCCGTGTTACTCGTATGGCACGTCTCCTCTCATTAAACACACGTATTTTATAAAGTTGCTCCCTCCATGAATCACGTTATCAGAAGTAGCATTTTCTGTACAGAAGCTTGGTTCTCAGAGTTTCATGTCATAGCTTTACATGTCTCCTCACCCTCGAGCATAGGCTTCCAGCTTCATGAGAGACGTTGAGTGTTTCAGATCGTTTTCCAGGGAGTTTTTTCAGAACGTTAAGAGTACGTTCATTTCCTTATGCTGATAAACACACTTTTGAGCCTGCTTCCCAACTTCATGAAAGATGGAGTCGGTAGGGCTCTTTCTTAAACACAAGTCTCTGTCACTTTCCTGATGCTTTCAACACAACTTTGCAAACGTCTCCGACTTCGTGACAGAAGTTGTGGGTTGTGAGATGCCTTCTGTCCATTGTTCTTAACCGCTGCTACTTTTATGGTGCTTTCCTTAAGGTTCAACACACAGGGAAGTAAACCCTGGTAACTGTCATGCAGCAGGATGTGCGTTTGCGACTGCAGTCTACCTAGGCAGACTGGGTTCTCTGAATTCAGTGCATGGCACTTCCTTCGCTCCCTCACACCCACTGCTGCAAATGCTTCCCTCTTCACGACAGACGAAGGGAGCTGAGAGACGGTTTCTATGCAGTGTTCGGACATCGCTTTAAGCACGGGGCACTATCTTCCTGCTTTCACGCACACTTCTGAAACGCTTCCGTTATCTCAAAAGAGGTGTACGCTGCAAGACGCTTTCCACAGAGTGTTCCTTCTTTCAGTTAAGTAGACGGCACCGTTTTCCTTAGGTTTTCCTTTTTTTTTTTTTAAGATTTTATTTATTTATTTGACAGAGACAGCCAGCGAGAGAGGGAACACCAGCAGGGGGAGTGGGAGAGGAAGAAGCAGGCTCATAGCAGAGGAGCCTGATGTGCGGCTCGATCTCAGAACGCTGGGATCACGGCCTGAGCAGAAGGCAGACGCTTAACCGCTGTGCCACCCAGGCGCCCCATGCCACCCAGGGGCCCCTCCTTATTTTTTCTTACACGGTTCTGCAAATGCTTCCATCTTCAAGGCGGACGATGTGAGTTGGAAGATGGCTTGGACACAATGTTCTTCCTTAAGGATTGGCTAGTGGCCCTTTCCTTGTGCTTTCATTCACACTCCAAAACATGCTTCCTTCATAATGACAAACGATGTGAACTGGAAGACCCTTTCTCCGTATACCCTCTTCTTACTGAGAGGGACGTCTAGGGCCGTTTCCTTCAGGTTCTACACACGCACCGGGTTACCCTTGTATCTTCACTGGATAATGTTGCAATCTCTCTACCACACAACGTCGGGTCGCTGAATGGAATGATGGCATTGGCTTTTCGTATTCACACAAGCTTTTCGAGCGGCCTCCCTCTTCGTGACAGGTGTGAGTGGAGAGATGCTTTCACTGTGGTGTTCTTACGTAGTTAAACGAAGGGCATGAACTTGATGCGTGCAGCCACTTTTTTGCCTAAGGCTCCCGGTTCCTGGCACCACGTGTGAGGTGCACGATGCTTAATTCGGAGTGCTCACCTTAGCATCAAGTCAGTGACGCGTTCGTCAGGCATTCATAGACACTCTTTTGAAACACTTGCCATCTTCGAAAGAGAAGATGTGAACTGGAAGGTGGTGTCTATTCGGTGTTCTTTCTGCGACTTGTGTATATGGCACCTTTATTAAGGGTCAGCACATGTATTGGAAAACGCGTGGGTACACAATGGATCACGGTGTGAGTTCGCTGGGGCCTTCTAGCAACACGGACTTGGTCCTCACCGCTAAGTAGAGAGACCCTCTCCTCCTCCACTCACACTTCTGCAAGTAATTCCTATTGTTACATAGGATGTCCATTGGAAGATCTTTTCTGAAGGGTGTTCTGACGTCAGCATAGAGCAGGTTCCTTATGATTTCATACACACTTCAGAAACACAGCCCTCTTCATGGAGGTAGATTGGATCTGGAAGGCTGTCTCTAGACAATGCTCTTTCTCCGTGTTACGCGTATGGCTCGTCTCCTGTCATTAAACACAGGTATTTTAGAACGCTGGTCCCTCCATGAATCACGATATCAGAAGTAGCATTTTCTGTACAGAAGCTTGGTTCTCAGAGTTTCGTAAGTGTCATAGCTTTCCACGTCTCCTCACCCTCGAGCATAGGCTTCCAGCTTCATGAGAGACGGTAAGAGTTTCAGATCGTTTTCCAGGGAGTTCTTTCAGAATGTTAAGCGTACGTTCATTTCCTTATGCGGATAAACACACTTTTGAGCCTGCTTCCCAACTTCATGAAAGATGGAGTCGGTAGGGCTCTTTCTTAAACACAAATCTCTGTCACTTTCCTGATGCTTTCAACACAACTTTGCAAAAGTCTCTGCCTTCGTGACAGAAGTTGTGAGATGTGAGATGCCCTCTGTCCAGTGTTCTTACCCGCTGCTATGTTTATGGCGCTTTCCTTAAGGTTCAACACACAGGGAAGAAAACCATGGTAACTGTCATGCAGCAGGATGTGCGTTGCGACTGCACTCTACCTACCCAGACTGGGTTCTCTGAATTCAGTGCATGGCACTTCCTTTGCTCTCTCACACCCACTGCTGCAAATGCTTCCCTCTTCACAACAGACGATGGGAGCTGAGAGACGGTTTCTATGCAGTGTTCGGACATCGAGTTAAGCACGGGGCACTATCTTCCTGCTTTCACGCACACTTCTGAAACGCTTCCGTGATCTCAAAAGACGTGTGTGGTGCAAGACGCTTTCCACAGAGTGTTCCTTCTTTCAGTTAAGTAGATGGCACCGTTTTCCTTAGGTTTTCTTTTTTTTTTAAGATTTTATTTATTTATTTGACAGAGACAGCCAGCGAGAGAGGGAACACAAGCAGGGGGAGTGGGAGAGGAAGAAGCAGGCTCATAACGGAGGAGCCTGATATTCGGCTCGATCTCAGAAAGCTGGGATCACGCCCTGAGCAGAAGGCAGACGCTTAACGGCTGTGCCATCCAGGCGGCCCATGCCACCCAGGGGCCCCTCCTTAGGTTTTCTTACACGGTTCTGCAAATGCTTCCATCTTCAAGGCGGATGATGTGAGTTGAAAGATGGCTTGGACACAATGGTGTTCCTTAAGGATTGGCTAGTGGCCCTTTCCTTGTGCTTTCATTCACACTCCAAAACATGCTTCCTTCATCATGACAGACGATGTGAATTGGAAGACCCTTTCTCCGTATACCCTCTTCTTACTGAGAGGGACGTCTATGGCCGTTTCCTTCAGGTTCTACACACGCACCGGGTAACCCTTGTATCTTCACTGGCTAATGTTGCCGTCTCTCTACCACACAACGTCGCGTCGCTGAATGGAATGATGGCACTGGCTTTTCGTATTCACACAAGCTTTTCGAACGACCTCCCTCTTCGTGACAGGTGTGAGTGGAGAGATGCTGTCTCTGTGGTGTTCTTACGTAGTTAAACGAAGGGCATGAACCTGATGCGTGCAGCCACGGTTTTGCCTAATGCTCCTGGTTCCTGGCACCACGTGTGAGGTGCAAGATGCTTAATTCAGAGTGCTCTCCTTAGCGTCAAGTCTGTGACGCGTTCGTCAGGCATTCATAGACACTCCTTTGAAGCATGTGCCATCTTCGCAACAGAAGATGTGAACTGGAAGGTGGTGTCTATTCGGTGTTCTTTCTGCGACTTGTGTACATGGCCCTTTTCTTAGGGTTCAACCCATGTATTGGGAAACGCGTGGGTACACAATGGGTCACGGTGTGAGTTCGCTGGGGCCTTCTAGCAACACGGCCTTGGGCCTCACCACTAAGTATTGAGACCCTCTCCTTAGACAACCACACTTCTGAAAGTACTTCCAGATTCTTTCATACGATGTGCATTGGAAGATCTTTCTGAAGGGTGTTCTGACTTCTGCATAGAGCAGGTTCCTTATGATTTCATGCACACTTCAGAAACACAGCCCTCTTTATGTAGGTAGATTGGATTTGGAAGGCTGTTTCTTGACAGTGCTCTTTCTCCGTGTTACTCGTATGGCACGTCTCCTCTCATTAAACACACGTATTTTATAAAGTTGCTCCCTCCATGAATCACGTTATCAGAAGTAGCATTTTCTGTACAGAAGCTTGGTTCTCAGAGTTTCATGTCATAGCTTTACATGTCTCCTCACCCTCGAGCATAGGCTTCCAGCTTCATGAGAGACGTTGAGTGTTTCAGATCGTTTTCCAGGGAGTTTTTTCAGAACGTTAAGAGTACGTTCATTTCCTTATGCTGATAAACACACTTTTGAGCCTGCTTCCCAACTTCATGAAAGATGGAGTCGGTAGGGCTCTTTCTTAAACACAAGTCTCTGTCACTTTCCTGATGCTTTCAACACAACTTTGCAAACGTCTCCGACTTCGTGACAGAAGTTGTGGGTTGTGAGATGCCTTCTGTCCATTGTTCTTAACCGCTGCTACTTTTATGGTGCTTTCCTTAAGGTTCAACACACAGGGAAGTAAACCCTGGTAACTGTCATGCAGCAGGATGTGCGTTTGCGACTGCAGTCTACCTAGGCAGACTGGGTTCTCTGAATTCAGTGCATGGCACTTCCTTCGCTCCCTCACACCCACTGCTGCAAATGCTTCCCTCTTCACGACAGACGAAGGGAGCTGAGAGACGGTTTCTATGCAGTGTTCGGACATCGCTTTAAGCACGGGGCACTATCTTCCTGCTTTCACGCACACTTCTGAAACGCTTCCGTTATCTCAAAAGAGGTGTACGCTGCAAGACGCTTTCCACAGAGTGTTCCTTCTTTCAGTTAAGTAGACGGCACCGTTTTCCTTAGGTTTTCCTTTTTTTTTTTTTAAGATTTTATTTATTTATTTGACAGAGACAGCCAGCGAGAGAGGGAACACCAGCAGGGGGAGTGGGAGAGGAAGAAGCAGGCTCATAGCAGAGGAGCCTGATGTGCGGCTCGATCTCAGAACGCTGGGATCACGGCCTGAGCAGAAGGCAGACGCTTAACCGCTGTGCCACCCAGGCGCCCCATGCCACCCAGGGGCCCCTCCTTATTTTTTCTTACACGGTTCTGCAAATGCTTCCATCTTCAAGGCGGACGATGTGAGTTGGAAGATGGCTTGGACACAATGTTCTTCCTTAAGGATTGGCTAGTGGCCCTTTCCTTGTGCTTTCATTCACACTCCAAAACATGCTTCCTTCATAATGACAAACGATGTGAACTGGAAGACCCTTTCTCCGTATACCCTCTTCTTACTGAGAGGGACGTCTAGGGCCGTTTCCTTCAGGTTCTACACACGCACCGGGTTACCCTTGTATCTTCACTGGATAATGTTGCAATCTCTCTACCACACAACGTCGGGTCGCTGAATGGAATGATGGCATTGGCTTTTCGTATTCACACAAGCTTTTCGAGCGGCCTCCCTCTTCGTGACAGGTGTGAGTGGAGAGATGCTTTCACTGTGGTGTTCTTACGTAGTTAAACGAAGGGCATGAACTTGATGCGTGCAGCCACTTTTTTGCCTAAGGCTCCCGGTTCCTGGCACCACGTGTGAGGTGCACGATGCTTAATTCAGAGTGCTCACCTTAGCATCAAGTCAGTGACGCGTTCGTCAGGCATTCATAGACACTCTTTTGAAACACTTGCCATCTTCGAAAGAGAAGATGTGAACTGGAAGGTGGTGTCTATTCGGTGTTCTTTCTGCGACTTGTGTATATGGCACCTTTATTAAGGGTCAGCACATGTATTGGAAAACGCGTGGGTACACAATGGATCACGGTGTGAGTTCGCTGGGGCCTTCTAGCAACACGGACTTGGTCCTCACCGCTAAGTAGAGAGACCCTCTCCTCCTCCACTCACACTTCTGCAAGTAATTCCTATTGTTACATAGGATGTCCATTGGAAGATCTTTTCTGAAGGGTGTTCTGACGTCAGCATAGAGCAGGTTCCTTATGATTTCATACACACTTCAGAAACACAGCCCTCTTCATGGAGGTAGATTGGATCTGGAAGGCTGTCTCTAGACAATGCTCTTTCTCCGTGTTACGCGTATGGCTCGTCTCCTGTCATTAAACACAGGTATTTTAGAACGCTGGTCCCTCCATGAATCACGATATCAGAAGTAGCATTTTCTGTACAGAAGCTTGGTTCTCAGAGTTTCGTAAGTGTCATAGCTTTCCACGTCTCCTCACCCTCGAGCATAGGCTTCCAGCTTCATGAGAGACGGTAAGAGTTTCAGATCGTTTTCCAGGGAGTTCTTTCAGAATGTTAAGCGTACGTTCATTTCCTTATGCGGATAAACACACTTTTGAGCCTGCTTCCCAACTTCATGAAAGATGGAGTCGGTAGGGCTCTTTCTTAAACACAAATCTCTGTCACTTTCCTGATGCTTTCAACACAACTTTGCAAAAGTCTCTGCCTTCGTGACAGAAGTTGTGAGATGTGAGATGCCCTCTGTCCAGTGTTCTTACCCGCTGCTATGTTTATGGCGCTTTCCTTAAGGTTCAACACACAGGGAAGAAAACCATGGTAACTGTCATGCAGCAGGATGTGCGTTGCGACTGCACTCTACCTACCCAGACTGGGTTCTCTGAATTCAGTGCATGGCACTTCCTTTGCTCTCTCACACCCACTGCTGCAAATGCTTCCCTCTTCACAACAGACGATGGGAGCTGAGAGACGGTTTCTATGCAGTGTTCGGACATCGAGTTAAGCACGGGGCACTATCTTCCTGCTTTCACGCACACTTCTGAAACGCTTCCGTGATCTCAAAAGACGTGTGTGGTGCAAGACGCTTTCCACAGAGTGTTCCTTCTTTCAGTTAAGTAGATGGCACCGTTTTCCTTAGGTTTTCTTTTTTTTTTAAGATTTTATTTATTTATTTGACAGAGACAGCCAGCGAGAGAGGGAACACAAGCAGGGGGAGTGGGAGAGGAAGAAGCAGGCTCATAACGGAGGAGCCTGATATTCGGCTCGATCTCAGAAAGCTGGGATCACGCCCTGAGCAGAAGGCAGACGCTTAACGGCTGTGCCATCCAGGCGGCCCATGCCACCCAGGGGCCCCTCCTTAGGTTTTCTTACACGGTTCTGCAAATGCTTCCATCTTCAAGGCGGATGATGTGAGTTGAAAGATGGCTTGGACACAATGGTGTTCCTTAAGGATTGGCTAGTGGCCCTTTCCTTGTGCTTTCATTCACACTCCAAAACATGCTTCCTTCATCATGACAGACGATGTGAATTGGAAGACCCTTTCTCCGTATACCCTCTTCTTACTGAGAGGGACGTCTATGGCCGTTTCCTTCAGGTTCTACACACGCACCGGGTAACCCTTGTATCTTCACTGGCTAATGTTGCCGTCTCTCTACCACACAACGTCGCGTCGCTGAATGGAATGATGGCACTGGCTTTTCGTATTCACACAAGCTTTTCGAACGACCTCCCTCTTCGTGACAGGTGTGAGTGGAGAGATGCTGTCTCTGTGGTGTTCTTACGTAGTTAAACGAAGGGCATGAACCTGATGCGTGCAGCCACGGTTTTGCCTAATGCTCCTGGTTCCTGGCACCACGTGTGAGGTGCAAGATGCTTAATTCAGAGTGCTCTCCTTAGCGTCAAGTCTGTGACGCGTTCGTCAGGCATTCATAGACACTCCTTTGAAGCATGTGCCATCTTCGCAACAGAAGATGTGAACTGGAAGGTGGTGTCTATTCGGTGTTCTTTCTGCGACTTGTGTACATGGCCCTTTTCTTAGGGTTCAACCCATGTATTGGGAAACGCGTGGGTACACAATGGGTCACGGTGTGAGTTCGCTGGGGCCTTCTAGCAACACGGCCTTGGGCCTCACCACTAAGTATTGAGACCCTCTCCTTAGACAACCACACTTCTGAAAGTACTTCCAGATTCTTTCATACGATGTGCATTGGAAGATCTTTCTGAAGGGTGTTCTGACTTCTGCATAGAGCAGGTTCCTTATGATTTCATGCACACTTCAGAAACACAGCCCTCTTTATGTAGGTAGATTGGATTTGGAAGGCTGTTTCTTGACAGTGCTCTTTCTCCGTGTTACTCGTATGGCACGTCTCCTCTCATTAAACACACGTATTTTATAAAGTTGCTCCCTCCATGAATCACGTTATCAGAAGTAGCATTTTCTGTACAGAAGCTTGGTTCTCAGAGTTTCATGTCATAGCTTTACATGTCTCCTCACCCTCGAGCATAGGCTTCCAGCTTCATGAGAGACGTTGAGTGTTTCAGATCGTTTTCCAGGGAGTTTTTTCAGAACGTTAAGAGTACGTTCATTTCCTTATGCTGATAAACACACTTTTGAGCCTGCTTCCCAACTTCATGAAAGATGGAGTCGGTAGGGCTCTTTCTTAAACACAAGTCTCTGTCACTTTCCTGATGCTTTCAACACAACTTTGCAAACGTCTCCGACTTCGTGACAGAAGTTGTGGGTTGTGAGATGCCTTCTGTCCATTGTTCTTAACCGCTGCTACTTTTATGGTGCTTTCCTTAAGGTTCAACACACAGGGAAGTAAACCCTGGTAACTGTCATGCAGCAGGATGTGCGTTTGCGACTGCAGTCTACCTAGGCAGACTGGGTTCTCTGAATTCAGTGCATGGCACTTCCTTCGCTCCCTCACACCCACTGCTGCAAATGCTTCCCTCTTCACGACAGACGAAGGGAGCTGAGAGACGGTTTCTATGCAGTGTTCGGACATCGCTTTAAGCACGGGGCACTATCTTCCTGCTTTCACGCACACTTCTGAAACGCTTCCGTTATCTCAAAAGAGGTGTACGCTGCAAGACGCTTTCCACAGAGTGTTCCTTCTTTCAGTTAAGTAGACGGCACCGTTTTCCTTAGGTTTTCCTTTTTTTTTTTTAAGATTTTATTTATTTATTTGACAGAGACAGCCAGCGAGAGAGGGAACACCAGCAGGGGGAGTGGGAGAGGAAGAAGCAGGCTCATAGCAGAGGAGCCTGATGTGCGGCTCGATCTCAGAACGCTGGGATCACGGCCTGAGCAGAAGGCAGACGCTTAACCGCTGTGCCACCCAGGCGCCCCATGCCACCCAGGGGCCCCTCCTTATTTTTTCTTACACGGTTCTGCAAATGCTTCCATCTTCAAGGCGGACGATGTGAGTTGGAAGATGGCTTGGACACAATGTTCTTCCTTAAGGATTGGCTAGTGGCCCTTTCCTTGTGCTTTCATTCACACTCCAAAACATGCTTCCTTCATAATGACAAACGATGTGAACTGGAAGACCCTTTCTCCGTATACCCTCTTCTTACTGAGAGGGACGTCTAGGGCCGTTTCCTTCAGGTTCTACACACGCACCGGGTTACCCTTGTATCTTCACTGGATAATGTTGCAATCTCTCTACCACACAACGTCGGGTCGCTGAATGGAATGATGGCATTGGCTTTTCGTATTCACACAAGCTTTTCGAGCGGCCTCCCTCTTCGTGACAGGTGTGAGTGGAGAGATGCTTTCACTGTGGTGTTCTTACGTAGTTAAACGAAGGGCATGAACTTGATGCGTGCAGCCACTTTTTTGCCTAAGGCTCCCGGTTCCTGGCACCACGTGTGAGGTGCACGATGCTTAATTCAGAGTGCTCACCTTAGCATCAAGTCAGTGACGCGTTCGTCAGGCATTCATAGACACTCTTTTGAAACACTTGCCATCTTCGAAAGAGAAGATGTGAACTGGAAGGTGGTGTCTATTCGGTGTTCTTTCTGCGACTTGTGTATATGGCACCTTTATTAAGGGTCAGCACATGTATTGGAAAACGCGTGGGTACACAATGGATCACGGTGTGAGTTCGCTGGGGCCTTCTAGCAACACAGGCTTGGTCCTCACCGCTAAGTAGAGAGACCCTCTCCTCCTCCACTCACACTTCTGCAAGTAATTCCTATTGTTACATAGGATGTCCATTGGAAGATCTTTTCTGAAGGGTGTTCTGACGTCAGCATAGAGCAGGTTCCTTATGATTTCATACACACTTCAGAAACACAGCCCTCTTCATGGAGGTAGATTGGATCTGGAAGGCTGTCTCTAGACAATGCTCTTTCTCCGTGTTACGCGTATGGCTCGTCTCCTGTCATTAAACACAGGTATTTTAGAACGCTGGTCCCTCCATGAATCACGATATCAGAAGTAGCATTTTCTGTACAGAAGCTTGGTTCTCAGAGTTTCGTAAGTGTCATAGCTTTCCACGTCTCCTCACCCTCGAGCATAGGCTTCCAGCTTCATGAGAGACGGTAAGAGTTTCAGATCGTTTTCCAGGGAGTTCTTTCAGAATGTTAAGCGTACGTTCATTTCCTTATGCGGATAAACACACTTTTGAGCCTGCTTCCCAACTTCATGAAAGATGGAGTCGGTAGGGCTCTTTCTTAAAGACAAGTCTCTGTCACTTTCCTGATGCTTTCAACACAACTTTGCAAAAGTCTCTGCCTTCGTGACAGAAGTTGTGAGATGTGAGATGCCCTCTGTCCAGTGTTCTTACCCGCTGCTATGTTTATGGCGCTTTCCTTAAGGTTCAACACACAGGGAAGAAAACCATGGTAACTGTCATGCAGCAGGATGTGCGTTGCGACTGCACTCTACCTACCCAGACTGGGTTCTCTGAATTCAGTGCATGGCACTTCCTTTGCTCTCTCACACCCACTGCTGCAAATGCTTCCCTCTTCACAACAGACGATGGGAGCTGAGAGACGGTTTCTATGCAGTGTTCGGACATCGAGTTAAGCACGGGGCACTATCTTCCTGCTTTCACGCACACTTCTGAAACGCTTCCGTGATCTCAAAAGACGTGTGTGGTGCAAGACGCTTTCCACAGAGTGTTCCTTCTTTCAGTTAAGTAGATGGCACCGTTTTCCTTAGGTTTTCTTTTTTTTTTAAGATTTTATTTATTTATTTGACAGAGACAGCCAGCGAGAGAGGGAACACAAGCAGGGGGAGTGGGAGAGGAAGAAGCAGGCTCATAACGGAGGAGCCTGATGTTCGGCTCGATCTCAGAAAGCTGGGATCACGCCCTGAGCAGAAGGCAGACGCTTAACGGCTGTGCCATCCAGGCGGCCCATGCCACCCAGGGGCCCCTCCTTAGGTTTTCTTACACGGTTCTGCAAATGCTTCCATCTTCAAGGCGGACGATGTGAGTTGAAAGATGGCTTGGACACAATGTTCTTCCTTAAGGATTGGCTAGTGGCCCTTTCCTTGTGCTTTCATTCACACTCCAAAACATGCTTCCTTCATCATGACAGACGATGTGAATTGGAAGACCCTTTCTCCGTATACCCTCTTCTTACTGGGAGGGACGTCTATGGCCGTTTCCTTCAGGTTCTACACACGCACCGGGTTACCCTTGTATCTTCACTGGCTAATGTTGCCGTCTCTCTACCACACAACGTCGCGTCGCTGAATGGAATGATGGCACTGGCTTTTCGTATTCACACAAGCTTTTCGAACGGCCTCCCTGTTCGTGACAGGTGTGAGTGGAGAGATGCTGTCTCTGTGGTGTTCTTACGTAGTTAAACGAAGGGCATGAACCTGATGCGTGCAGCCACGGTTTTGCCTAATGCTCCTGGTTCCTGGCACCACGTGTGAGGTGCAAGATGCTTCATTCAGAGTGCTCTCCTAGCGTCAAGTCGGTGACGCGATCGATAGGCATTCATAGACACTCTTTTGAAACACGTGCCATCTTCGCAACAGAAGATGTGAACTGGAAGGTGGTGTCTATTCGGTGTTCTTTCTGCGACTTGTGTATATGGCACCTTCATTAAGGGTCAGCACATGTATTGGAAAACGCGTAGGTACACAATGGGTCACGGTGTGAGTTCGCTGGGGCCTTCTAGCAACACGGACTTGGTCCTCACCGCTAAGTAGAGAGACCCTCTCCTCCTCCACTCACACTTCTGCAAGTAATTCCTATTGTTACATAGGATGTGCGTTGGAAGATCTTTTCTGAAGGGTGTTCTGACGTCAGCATAGAGCAGGTTCCTTATGATTTCATACACACTTCAGAAACACAGCCCTCTTCATGGAGGTAGATTGGATCTGGAAGGCTGTCTCTAGACAATGCTCTTTCTCCGTGTTACGCGTATGGCTCGTCTCCTGTCATTAAACACACGTATTTTATAAAGTTGCTCCCTCCATGAATCACGTTATCAGAAGTAGCATTTTCTGTACAGAAGCTTGGTTCTCAGAGTTTTGTGTCATAGCTTTACATGTCTCCTCACCCCCGAGCATAGGCTTCCAGCTTCATGAGAGACGTTGAGTGTTTCAGATCGTTTTCCAGGGAGTTGTTTCAGAACGTTAAGCGTACGTTCATTTCCTTATGCTGATAAACACACTTTTGAGCCTGCTTCCCAACTTCATGAAAGATGGAGTCGGTAGGGCTCTTTTTTAAAGACAAGTCTCTGTCACTTTCCTGATGCTTTCAATCTAACTTTGCAAACGTCTCCGACTTCGTGACAGAAGTTGTGGGTTGTGAGATGCATTCTGTCCATTGTTCTTAACCGCTGCTACGTTTATGATGCTTTCCTTAAGGTTCAACACACAGGGAAGAAAACCCTGGTAACTGTCATGCAGCAGGATGTGCGTTTGCGACTGCGGTGTATCTACCCAGACTGGGTTCTCTGAATTCAGTGCATGGCACTTCCTTCGCTCTCTCACACCCACTGCTGCAAATGCTTCCCTCTTCACGACAGACTTCGGGAGCCAGAGAAGATTTCTATGCAGTGTTCAGACATCGCGTTAAGCACGGGGCACTATCTTCCTGCTTTTACGCACACTTCTGAAACGCTTCCGTGATCACAAAAGAAGGTGTGCGTTGGAAGACGCTTTCCACAGAGTCTTCCTTCTTTCAGTTAAGTAGACGGCACCGCTTTCCTTAGGTTTTCGTACACGGTTCTGCAAATGCTTCCATCTTCAAGGCACCGGGTAACCCTTGTATCTTCACTGGCTAATGTTGCCCTCTTTCTACCACACAACGTTGGGTCACTGAATGGAATTATGGCACTGGCTTTTCGTATTCACACAAGCTTTTCGTAAGGCCTCCCTCTTTGTGACAGATGTGCGTGGATAGATGCTTTCTCTGTGGTGTTCTTACGTAGTTAAACGAAGGGCATGAACTTGATGCGTGCGGACACCATTTGTCTAATGCTCCCGATTCGTGGTAGCACATGTCTGGTGGAAATGCTTTATTCAGAGTGTTCTCTCCTAGCATCAAGTAGGTGACACTTTCCTCCGGCATTCATAGACACTTTTTTTCAATGATTTTATATTATATTATATTAGTCATCATACAGTACATCTCCAGTTTCCGATGTAAGACTCGATGTTTCATTAGTTGCGTATAACACCCAGTGCATCATGCATTACATTCCGTCCTTACTACCCATCACCAGCTTATCCCATTCCCCTACTCCCGTCCCGTCTGAGGCCCTCAGTTTGTTTCTCATAGTCCATAGTCTCTCATGGTTCATTCCCCCCTTCTGATTACCCCCCCTTTCTTTATCCCTTTTTTCCCCTACTGATCATCCTAGTTCTTATGTTTCATAGATGAGAGGAATCATATGATAGTTGTCTTTCTCTGCTTGGCTTATTTCACTTAGCATTATCTCCTCCAGTGTCGTCCATTTTGCAGCAAATGTTGAGAACTCGTTCTTTCTGATATCTGAGTAATATTCCATTGTATATATGGCCCACAACTTCTTAATCCAGTCGTCTGTTGAAGGGCATCTCGGCTCCTTCCACGATTTAGCTATTGTGGACATTGGTGCTATGAACATTGGGGTGCATATGGCCCTTCTCTTTATTACGTCTGTATCTTTCGTGTAAACACCCAGTAGTGCAATGGCTGGATCATAGGGTAGCTCAATTTTTAACATAATAAGGGACCTCCACACTGTTTTCCAGAGTGGCTGTACCAACTTGCATTCCCATTAACAATGTAGGAGGGATCCCCTTTCTCCACATCCTCTCAAGGAATTGTTGTTTCTTGCCTTGTCTATTTTTGCCATTCTAACTGTCGAGAGGTGGTATCTCAGTGTCGTTTTGATTTGAATTTCCCTGATGGGTAATGAATTTGAACATTTTTTCATGTGTCTGTTAGCCATTTGTATGTCTTCATTGGAAAAGTGTCTGTTCATATCTTCTGCCCATTTTAGGATTTGTTTATTTGTTTGTTGAGTATTGAGTTTGAGAAGTCTTTGTAGATCTTGGATACCAGTCCTTTATTTGTAGTGTCATTTGCAAATATCTTCTCCCATTCCGTGGGCTGCCTCTTAGTTTTTTTGATTGTTTTCTTGGTTCTGCAGAAGCTTTTAATCTTGATGAAGTCCCATAAGTTCATTCTATCTTTTGTTTCTCTTGCCTTTGGGGATGTGTCATTAAAAAGTTTGCTTTGGCCAATGTCGTAGAGGTTGCTGCCTATGTTCTTCTCTAGAATTTTGATGGATTCCTGCCTCACATCGACGTCTTTCATCCATTTGGAGTTTATTTTTGTGTATGGTGTGAGATAGTGGTCAAGTTTCATTCTTTTGTGTGTAGCTGTCCAATTTTCCCAGCACCATTTATTGAAGAGACTGTCTTTTTTCCACTGGATGTTTTTTCCTGCTTTATCAAAGATTTGTTGCCCAAAGAGCTGAGGGTCCATTTCTGGGCCCTCTATTCTGTTCCATTGGTCTATGTGTCTGTTTTTGTGCCAGTACCATGCTGTCTTTGTGATCACAGCTTTGTAGTACAGCTTGAAATCTGGCATTGTGATGCCCCCAGCTTTGTTTGTCCTTTTCAACAGTTCTTTGGAGATTCGGGGCCTTTTCTGTTTCCATACAAATTTAAGGAGTATTTGTTCTAGTTTTTTGAAAAATGTCCTCGGTATTTTGATCGGGATAGCATTGAAAGTGTAGATTGCTCTGGGTAGCATGGACATTTTAATGATGTTAATTCTTCCGATCCATGAGCATGGCATATCTTTCCATCTTTTTATGTCTTCCTCAATGTCTTTCAAGAGTGATTTATAGTTTCTAGAATATAGGTTCTTTACGTCTCTGGTTAAGTTAATTCCAAGGTAACGTATGGGTTTTGGTGCTATTGTAAATGGGATGGATTCCCTAATTTCTCTTTTTTCGGTCTCGTCATTCGTGTACAGAAATGCAACTGATTTCTGAGCATTGATTTTGTATCCTGCCACATTACTGAATTGCTCTATAACTTCTCATAGTTTAGGAGTGGCTTCTTTTGGGTTTTCATATAGAGTATCATGTCATCTGCGAAGAGAGGCATTTTGACTTCTTCTTTGCCGATTTGGATACCTTTGATCCCTTTTTGTCGTCTGATTGCTGTTGCAAGGACTTCTAGTACTATGTTGAATAATAGCGGCGAGAGTGGGCATCCTTGTCGTGTTCCTGATCTTAAGGGAAAGGCTTCCAGCTTTTCCCCATTGAGAATAATATTTGCAGTAGGCTTTTCATAGATGGCTTTTATGAGATTGAGAAATGTACCCTCTATTCCTACACTCTGAAGGGTTTTAATCAGGAAAGGATGCTGTATTTTGTCAAATGCTTTTTCGGCATCAGTTGAGAGGATCATATGGTTCCTGGGTCTTTTCTTGTTGATATGATGTATCACGCTGATTGATTTGCAAATATTGGACTACACTTGCATCCCTGGTATGAATCCCACTTGATCATGATGGATAATCTTTTTAATGTACTGATGGATTCTATTAGCAAGTATCTTGTTGAGGATTTTGGCCTCCATATTCATTAGGGAGATCGGTCTGTAATTCTCCTTTTTGAGGGGGTCTTTGCCTGGTTTGGGGATCAAGGTAATATTGGCCTCATAGAATGAGTTTGGTAGCTTTCCTTGTGTTTCTATTTTTTGAAATAGCTTTAGGAGAATAGGTATTATTTCTTCTTTGAATATTTGGTAGAATTCCCCAGGGAAACCATCCGGGCCTGGAGTTTTGTTATTTGGAAGGTTGTTTATCACTGACTCAATGTCTTCATAATTAATTGGCCTGTTTAATAAATCATTTCTTCTTTTTTCAATCTTTGTAGTTTATAGGTTTCCAGGAAGGATTCCATCTCTTCTAGATTGTTTAGTTTATTGGCATATAGCTGTTGATAAAAATTTCTAGTATTCCTTCCAATTTCAATGTTGTTGGTCGTGACCTCTCCTTTTTCATTCATAATTTTAATAATTTGGGTCCTTTCTCTTTTCCTTTGGATAAGTCTTGCCAGTGGTCTGTCAATTTTATTGATTCTCTCAAAGAACCAGCTTCTAGTCCTGTTGATCTGCTCTACTGTACTTCTGGTTTCTGCTTGATTGATTTCTGCTCTAATTTTGGTCATCTGCTTCCTCGTGAGTTGATTAGGCCTGGTCCTGTGTTGCTGTTCCAGCTTCTTGAGGTGAGAATATAAAAACTGCATTTTAGATTTTTCTATTCTTTTGAGTGAGGCTTGGATGGCTATATTTCCCCCTTAGGACTGCCTTTGCAGTATCCCATAGGTTTTGGACTGTTGTATTTTCATTCTCATTGGTCTCCATAAATTGTTTAATTTGATTTTTGATTTCCTGGTTTATCGAGTCATTCCTGAGCAGGATGGTTCTTAGTGTCCAAGTGTTTGAATTTCTTCCAAATTTTTCCTTGTGGTTGAGTTCCAATTTCAGAGTGTTGTGGTCTGAGAATATGCAGGGGATAATTTCAATCTTTTGGTATCGGTTCAGACCTGTTTTGTGACCCAGAACATGGTCTATTCTTGAGAATGTTGCATGGGCATTAGAATAGAATGAGTATCCTTTGATCTGGGGTGTAGTGTTCTATATATATCTATGAGGTCCAAATCGTTGAGTATGGCATACAAAGCCTTTGATTCTTTGCTTAGTTTTTGCCAGGGTGTTCTGTCTATTTCTGATAGTGGAGTGTTGAGGTCCCCTACTATTAATGTATTTTTATGTATATGTGTCTTTATTCTGGTTAAGAGTTGGCTTGTGTATCTTCCTGCTCCCCTGGTGGGGGCATATATATTTATAATTGTCATATCCACTTGTTGGATACTTCCTTTAAGTATAATATAGTGGCCTTCTGTATCTCTAACTATAGTCTCTAGTTTAAAATCCAATCTGTCTGATATGAGAATTGCTACCCCAGCTTTCTTTTGAGGTCCATTTGTGTGAAAGATGGTACTCCATCCCCTTACTCTCAGTCTGAATGCATCTTTGGGTTTGAAATGAGTCTCTTGTAGACAGCAAATGGATGGGTCATTTCTTTTTATCCAATCTGCAACCCTGTGGTGTTTATGGGACCATTTAAGCCATTCACATTGAGACTGCATACTGAGAGATATGATTTTAATGACGTCACGTTGCCAGTAAAGTCTTTGATTGTATTGGCTGTGACTTTCTGCTCTGTATCACTCTTGGGGCCTTTTTACCTTTATAGAACCCCCCTTAATATGTCCTGTAGTGCTGGTTTCATGTTTACGAAATTGGTTAGTGACTGGCGATTCTGAAATGTCTTTATTTCTCCATCAATTCTGAATGACAGCCTTGCTGGATAAAGGATCCTTGGCTGCATGTTTTTCTCTGAAAGAGCTTTAAAAATACTCCCCCAACCCTTTCTCTCATTTCAGGTCTGTGTAGACAGGTCTGACATAATTCTGATGCCTTTGCCTTGGTATGTGAGAAATTTCTTTGCCCTGGCTGCTTTCAATACTGTATCCTTGGATCTAATTGCGAAATGCACTAAGACGTGACGTGGCGTAGGTTTGTCGTGGTTGAGCTTGGGAGGGGTCCTCTCTGCCTCTTGGACACGAATGTTTGTTTCCCTCGCTAGATTAGGGAAGTTTTCAGCTACAGTTTGTTCAAATATCTCTTCTAGACCTCTGTTTTTCTCCACCCCCTCGGGGATGTCGATGATTCTAACATTGGATCGTTTCATTGAGTCAGTAATCTCCCATAACCTATATTCGTGGGCGTGGATTTTTTTAAGACCATCTTCTACTTTCATTTTTTCCTCTATAAACCCATCCTCCACTTCACTAACACGTTCCTCTGCTTCGGTGACCCTGGCCGTTAGAGCCTCTAGTTTTGCCTGCATTTGCCTCATAGAATTTTTAATTTCTGTCAGATTCGCTCTCATTTCTGTCCTTAGGGATTCTATATTCTCAGTAACCTTTTCGTTAATAGTTTTTTCAATTCTACTCATCATTTTGACCATCGTTACTCTGAATTCCATTTCTGATACTTTGGTTACATCCATATCCATTATTTCTGTGGCAGAGGCCACAGACTCACTGTTTTTTCTTTGATGGGGGGGCTTCTCCTTCTTGTCATTCTGATGAGGAGAGGTTGCGGGGTTGTCCAGTGCCCAAATTATTGACTGGGTCCCAGGCCGTGCCCCTTGTTTTATAGGGATCTTAGCGATGTGGGCTTCTTCCTCAATGATTTTATTTATTTATTTATCTGAGAGAGAGAGACAGTCAGCAAGAATGGGATCAGAGGCAGGGGAGTGGGAGAGGAAGAAGCAGGCTCCCAGCGGAGGAGCCCGATGAGGGACTCTTTTCCGGATCGCCGGGATCACACCCTAAGCCGAAGACAGGCGCTCAATGACTGCACCACCCAGGCGCCCCGGGTTGTGGGCTTCTTGATTTTTCAGCCTGCCTTCTGTGTTCTGGGAGAGGGGCCTGCTGCGCCGATACTCAAGCAACACTGTTTGGGTTGAGTCTCCGTGTCCCCTGCGAGGGGGATGGGGATGGGCACTCTGTGAGCCGCTATTTCCAGGCTTTTGTTCTCTGGCGGCTTTCCCTGGCGGTTTACTGTGCCTCTTCTGAGAGTCAGAGCAGCAGTAGCGAATCCCAGCCTCTGTCTCAGAACAGAGGGATTGCGGCCCATTCTCCACTGATGTTCTGGCCACTTTAACTCCGTTACTGTTAGTGCTGCTCAATCCTGAAGCGTCCCGGGATGTGCACCCCACACTTGGCGTCCCTGCCCTCACTTCCAGGGCCGGCGCGTCTCTGTCCTTTGTTTTTCTTTTTTTTTTCTTTTTTTTTTTTTTTTTAAAGATTTTATTTATTTATTTGACAGAGATAGAGACAGCCAGCGAGAGAGGGAACACAAGCAAGGGGAGTGGGAGAGGAAGAAGCAGGCTCCCAGCGGAGGAGCCTGATGTGGGGCTCGATCCCATAACACCGGGATCACGCCCTGAGCCGAAGGCAGACGCTTAACCGCTGTGCCACCCAGGCGCCCCCTGTCCTTTGTTTTTCTAATGCCACCAGCCGCCAGCCACCCCCATGCACTCCCGCATCTCCGGGTCTCAGTCTATTTCTGGTGAGCACACCGGGATTCCGGAGTTCCATGAGAAGCCTTGTGGCGCACGCACCCGGTTCAGGGTCTCAGTCTGCTGTTTCGCGGGTGCCAACCGCGAGTCCGCCTGCTCCCCCGTGCAGGTGGCTACTGCTTCCTGGCTCCTGAACATGGCGGCTCCCTCCCCCTTCCTTTTATCTTCTGACATCTGTGTGCGGTTTCACAGCTCCCCGCTTCGTAGTTCAATATTCAGCGCTGGAGATGTTCATTTGTAGAGATCCAGGTGTATCTTCCTGTGTCTCGGGCTGATTCCGTGGTTGTTTAGTCTGGTATGGTACCTATCCAGCTCGACTCAGGGGACCGGCTGAAAAAGGGGTCCCCTACTCCTCCGCCATCTTAACTCTCCCCTCCATAGACACTTTTTTGAAACACTTGCCATCTTCGCAACAGAAGATGTGAACTGGAAGGTGGTGTCTATTCAGTGTTCTTTCTGTGACTTGTGTATATGGCCCTTTCCTTAACGTTCAACATATGTATTGGAAAATGCGTGGGTACACATGGGTCACGTTGTGAGTTCGATGGTGCCTTCTGTCCACATGGACTTGGTTCTCATCACTAACTAGAGAGAACCTCTCCGTCTCCTTCACTCACACTTCTGCAGTACTTCCAGATTCTTACGTAAGATGTGCGTTGGAAGATCTTTTCTGAAGGGTGTTCTGACTTCAGCATAGAGCAGGTTCCTTATGATTTCATGCACACTTCAAAAAAACAGCCCTCTTCATGGAGGTAGATTTGATTTGGAAGGCTGTTTCTAGTCGTTGCTCTTTCTTAGTGTTAATAACTTCTCTTGCCGTTCAACACAGGTATTTGAAAAAGCTGCTCTCTTCATGAATCAGGATATCTGAAGTTGCATTTTCTATACAGAGGCTTGGTTCTCAGAGTTTAGTAAATGGCATTTCTTGACATGTGCCCTCACCCTTAAGCATATGCTTCCAGCTCATGAGAGACGGTGCGAGTTTCAGATGGTCTTCTAGGGAGTTCTTTCAGGAAGTGAAGCGTACGATCATTTCCTTATGTTGAGAAACACACTTCTGAGAATGCTTGCAAATTCATGAAAGAAGACGTGACTTGAAGGATGGATTCGGTACGGTCCTTTCTTGAAGCTAAGTCTTTGCCAGTTTCCTTATGCTTTCAACACAACATTGCAATAGTTTCCGTCTTCATGACAGATGTTGTGAGTTGTAAGATGCTATCTATCCAGTGTGTTCACCTACTATTAAGTTTATGGCACTTTCCTTAAGATTCAACACACAGGAAAGAAAACCCTGGTATAAATCATCGTCAGGAGGTGAGTTCGATATTGTATTCTATCTACCTAGACTTGGTTCTCAGAATTAAGTAGACGGCACTTCCTTCACCCTCTCACACCCACTTTTGTAAATCTTCCCTCTTCATGACAGATGATGGGAGCTGAGGGATGATTTCTATACAGTGTTCTTAAACAGTGTTAAGCACGGGGCACTAGCTTTAGGGTTTCATACATACTTTTGAATTGCTTCAATGATTAGGAAAGAGGGTGTGAGATCTAAGATACTTTCTACAGTGTTCTTTTTTTCAGTTAATTATACGGCACCACCCTCCTTTTGTTTTCTTACTTACCTTTGCAAATGCTTCCATCTTCAAGGCAGGTGATGTGAGCTGAATGATGGATTTGATACAAGGTTCTTTTCTTAAAGGCAAGTGTACGACCCTTTCCTGATGCTTTCATACGCATTCTTGAAAATGCTTCATGACAGGAGATGTGAGTTGTAAAATGGTTTCTGCAGGGTGTCCTTGCCGAGAGTTATGTATGTCGCCCTTTCCTGAAGGTTCAACACACATACTGGAAAACGCGTGTCTGTCTTTATGAGTCACGATGTTAGTTCGATGTTGCATTCTAGCTACGAAGACTTGGTGCTCAGAATTAAGTGGCTGGATCTCTTCTTAATGATTTCACTCACACTTTTTCAAAGGTTGCCATCTTCAGGACAGATGTGAGTTTGAAGATGGTTTCCCAAAAGTGTTGTTACTTAAAGTGAAACATACGGATCGTTCCTCAATGCTTTCATGCACACTTTTGCACATGCATCCATCTTCATGAAATTGGGGTTTGGAGCATATAGAAATATGCTCTACAGACGATCTATATTTTTTATTCGTGTTACGTATATGGCGCTTTCCTTATCATTCAACACGGGTGACATGAGCTGAAAGTTGAATTCGATACAGTGTTCTGTCCTCCAAGTAAGTGTATGGCCCTTTCCTTATGCTTTCATACACACTTTTGAAAAGGCTTGCATCTTCATGAGAGAAGATGTGAGTGGGAAGACTTTGTCTAGCTAACATTCTGACTCAGTGCTAAGGATACGGTGCTTTAATTAAGGTTCAACACACATGTTGGATGGCAGAAGATACGAGTTGGATGGTGGTTTCCATAGGGTGTTCTTACTTGAAACTGAAGTATGCAGTACGTTTGTTAAGCTTTCATGCACATTTTGCACAGGCTTCCACCTTCAGGACACAAGATTGGAAGACCTTTTCTCTATGGTGTTCTCCCTGAGAGTTATGTAGATGGCAGTTTCCTGAAGGTTCAACACACATATTGGAAAATGCTTCTCTATTCATGAATCAGTATGCTAATTCTAGGTTGCATTCTCTCTACACAGCCTTGGTTCTCAGAACGATTAAGTAGATGGCACTTTGGGCTTTCACACGGGCTTTTTGAAAGGTTTCCATTTTCATGACAGAGATGTGAGGTGAGAGATGGTTTCTATATGGCATTCTTACATAGAGTTAAGTAAAGGGCATTAGCTTTATGCTTTCGTGCACACTTCTGCAGAAGCTCCCATCTTCATGAGAGAAGATCCATGAGATGCAAGGTGCTTTCTATACTGCAGTCCTCCTTAGCATCAGGCACATGGCCTTTTATTTATTTTTTTATTATTATTTTTAATAATATTTTTTTGTTATGTTAGTCACCATACAGTACATCCCCGGTTTCTGATATAAAGTTTGATGGGTCCTTAGTTGCGTATAACACCCAGTGCACCATGCAATACGTGCCCTCCTTACTACCCATCACCAGCCTATCCCATTCCCCCACCCCCCACCCCTCTGAAGCCCTCAGTTTGTTTCTCAGAGTCCATAGTCTCTCACGCTTCATTCCCCCTTCTGATTACCCCCCTTTCTTTATCCCTTTCTTCTGCTACCGATTTTCCTACTTATGTTCCATAGATGAGTGAAACCATACAACAATTGTCTTTCTCTGCTTGACTTATTTCACTTAGCATTATTTCCTCCAGTGCCGTCCATGTTGCAGCAAATGTTGAGAACTCGTTCTTTTTGATAGCTGAGTAGTATTCCATTGTATATATGGACCACAACTTCTTAATCCAGTCATCTGTTGAAGGGCATCTCGGCTCCTTCCATGATTTAGCTATTGTGGACAATGCTGTTATGAACATCGGGGTGCATATGGCCCTTCTCTTCACTACGTCTGTACCTTTGGGGTAAATACCCAGGAGTGCAATGGCTGGGTCATAGGGTAGCTCAATTTTTAACTTTTTAAGGGACCTCCACACTGTTTTCCACAGTGGTTGTACCAACTTGCATCACCACCAACAATGTAGGAGGGATCCCCTTTCTCCACATCCTCTCCAACAATTGTTTCTTGCCTTGTCAATTTTTGCCATTTTAACTGGTGTAAAGTTGTTTCTCACTGTGGTTATGATTTGAATTTCCCTAATGGCTAATGATTTTGAACATTTTTTCACGTGTCTGTTAGCCATTTGTATGTCATCATTGGAAAAGTGTCTGTTCATATCTTCTGCCCATTTTATGATTTGTTCATTTGTTTCTCATGTATTGAGTTTGAGAAGTTCTTTGTAGATCTTGGATACCAGTCTTTTTTCTGTAGTGTCATTTGCAAATATCTTCTCCCATTCGGTGGGCTGCCTCTTAATTTTTTTTACTGTTTCCTTGGCCGTGCAGAAGATTTTTATCTTGACGAAGTCTCACAATTTCATTTTATCTTTTGTTTCTCTTGCCTTTGGTGATGTGTTATGAAAAAGGTTGCTTTGGCCGATGTCATAGAGGTTGCTGCCTATGCTCTCCTGTAGGATTTTGATGGATTCTTGGCTCACATCGAGGTCTCTCATCCATTTGGAGTTTATCTTTGTGTATGGTGTGAGAGAGTGGTCAAGTTTCATTCTTTTGCATGTAGCTGTCCAATTTTCCCAGCACCATTTATTGAAGAGACTGTCTTTATTCCACTGGATGTTTTTTCCTGAATTATCAAAGACTAGCTGCCCAAAGAGCCGAGGGTCCATTTCTGGGTTCTCTATTCTGTTCCACTGGTCTTTGTGTCTGTTTTTGTGCCAGTACCATGCTGTCTTTGTGATCACAGATTTGTAGTACAGCTTGAAATCCTGCATTGTGATGCCCCCTGCTTTGTTTTTCCTTTTCAACAATTCCTTTGCAATTCGGGGCCTCTTCTGGTTCCATAATAATTTAAGGGCTGTTTGTTCCAGTTCTTTGAAAAGTGTCATTGGTATTTTGATCGGAAGAGCATTGAAAGTGTAGCTTCTCTGGGTAGCAAGGACATTTTAACTATGTTAATTCTTCCGATCCATGAGCATGGAGTATTTTTCCATTTTTTTGTGTCTTCCTCAATGTCTTTCAAGAGTGATTGTAGTTCCTAGAATATAGATTGTTTACGTCGCTGGTTAAGTTAATTCCGAGATAACGTATGATTTTTGGTGCTATTGTACATGGAATGGATGCCCTAATTTCTCTTTCTTCAGTCTCATTGTTCGTGTATAGAAATGCAACTGATTTCTGAGCATTGATTTTGTATCCCACCACATTACTGAATTACTCTATAACTTCTAGTAGTTTGGGGGTGGATTCTTTTGGGTTTTCCATATAGACTATCATGTCATCTGCGAAGAGAGACAGTTTGACTTCTTCTTTGCTGATTTGGATACCTTTTATCCTTTTTTGTTGTCTGATTGCTGTTGCAAGGACTTCTAGTACTATGTTAAATAATAATAATGGTCAGAGTGGGCATCCTTGTCGTGTTCCTAATCTTAAGGGAAAGGCTTCAGCTTTTCCCCATTGAGAATGATATTTGCTGTAGGCTTTTCATAGGTTGTTTCTATGAGATTGAGGAATGTACCCTCTATCCCTACACTCTGAAAGGTTTTAATCAGGAAAGGATGGTGTATTTTATCAAATGCTTTTTCTGCATCTCTTAGAGGATCATATGATTTTTGGCTTTTTTCTTGTTGATATAATCTATCACACTGATCAATTTGTGAATATTGAACCACCCTTGCATCCCAGGGATGAATCCCACTTGGTCATGATGGATAATCTTTTTAATGTACTGTTGGATCCTATTAGCTAGGATCTTGTTGAGAATTTGACACCCATATTCATCAGGGATATCGATCTGTAATTCTCCTTTTTGATGGGGTCTTTGATATAGTCCTTTCCTTATGCTTTCATACACACTTCTGAAAAAACCTTCCATGTTCATGGGCAGAAGAAGAGTTGGGAGATGCTATCTTTCTACTGTTCTGATTCTGTGTGTTAAGAATATGGCCCTTTCCCTGTGCTTTCATACACACTCTTAAAAATCCTTCCATCTTCATGATAGAAGATATGAGGCAGAGGAAGAATTCTATATGATGTTCCTACTGAGAGTTACGTGTGTGGCACTTCCCTTAAGATTCAACACACAGACTGGGGAAACGCGTGTATCTTCAGGAGTCACGGTGTTAGTTAGATGTTGCATTCTATCTACACCACCTTGGCTCATAGCATTAATTAGATAGAACTCTCCACATGCTTTCACCGACACTTGTGCAAATGCCTCCATCTTCATGACAGAAGGTGTGAGTTGGAAGCGGGTTTTGATGTGGTTTTCTTACTTAAGAAGTAAGAGAGCTTAAAGTTGAAATTTTAAATAAAAAGGAATCAAAAAGCAAATAGAACTACAAAAACAAAACAGCAAAACTTAGAACTATAAGAAAACAATACTCATTTTAAAAAGTGTGACCATGAATCCAGTACCTGAATCAAGAGAGGACATAGAGTTGTTGCTATTGTTTTCCCAGATGGTAGAGACTGAACATACTCTTATGCTGATTTTGGTTGAAGATCTAGATGAATAAAGATAAATTTGATAATATAAATTACAGAAGAGGAAAAAAGCAGATGGAATTTAGCTCATGGGGAATGAGGTAGGTCTTTGAAAGGAGAAAGAATATTCCTTTTCAATTAGCAAGGACGAAGAAAACTGATGTTACAGGAATGAAGAGTGGTGTATGGATTTTGATCTAGAAAAGAAACAGAAAAGTGATAGGCTATTTTGAAATATTTGTAGGAGAAAGTACATTTTTCCTTTTGTTGTATAATTTATACATAAACAGCAGCATGTTTTTATAGATACCATAATTGATGGCCCACAGCTAATATTCACTAACAGAAATGTTGTTTATGCCTGAATGAAATAAAAGAAGCCCAAATAAAAACCTGGACTTATGTGTTGTTTTGAAAAATTGCAAGTATTCTTTTGGTTATTCTAAAAGTCCCACAGTAACAATATTTTTGAAAATTACAATCCTAAGACAACTTAAGTTGTTTAATTTTCTTTGGCTAGATCCATTATAAGAAATCTACAGCCCTGTATGGACTACTCCAATCTCTGCTACGTACCACTGCCTTCTACTCTTTAAAATCTTTGACTCCTACCCATAATGTTCATCCATAAAGTACATGGGAAACTCTGAGGTAGGGAAAGAAAAGTGCCTGTTGGTGAGGCAGGGAGGGAATAGCAGTGCTCTCTTCTCATCTCAAGAAATCAAACACCAATGTGTGAGAGTTCGGAGGAAGGAAAAATTACCTACAGTGTTCTTTGATAAGGCCCTTATAGCTCAACACTATAAAACAGAAATAGCTATCATCTCCTGTGAACTCTGTGGGTAGTCAGACTGAAATTTGTAAGGCTGAAGGGTACATTAGCAATAATGGTCATTTGTAGCCCCATGATCATAATACTGTAACAGTGGACTTAAGTTCTAAACCCTGAAAAATTAATGTTAGACTTATTTTCCCATATAGTGACATATTTTCCCTTTTGTTATGGTTTCAATAATATTTTAATGGGTATTTAGAGAGGAGTAGGTCACCAATCAATATGTCAAACTAATGCCATTTTAACCTGAGTATTGACAGTACGACTCCTACCATTTTACCCATTTTTTTTCCTTCTAGGCACTCCATACCCTGTATCTCTCTTCATAGAATACATGTCTAAAGATAAGGCACAGAGAGAAAGAAATGAGGAGGGAAAGAGGAATGGGGGAGAGGGAGAAAGGGAGAGAGAAGTGGGAATGGATTCTTGAAACTCATCATTTAAGAATGAACTTATTACCCTCAGATGATGGATTTGAAAAACAAAGAAACGCAATATTTGCAACAAGAAAACTTCTTCCCCCCCACATACTACTCTTGCTGCAGGCAGGAAAGAGGAATTCTGAGTGGAAGCAATGAAGGAAGGAGGCTGTAGGCTCAGAAGAGTGGGATAGGACTATCAGGGTCTTTGTGGACAGAAATGGAAAGACTATCATCAGATGCCCCAGTTGTTACGTCTGTGAGTCCATCACTACGCCTGAGAGCTCACACGGTTCCCACAGAATCTCCTTATTCATGGTAACACTTAACACTGCCTGAATTTGAGAAGCTACCTGGATTGTCTTACCAACTAGCTGGCTCCAGCTCCAAAGCTGATCATCCATCAACTGCTAAAGTCTAAGATACACACCATGCCCCAGGACCTGAGTCCGTTTCTACCTCCTCCATGTATTAAAGTTTTTCCATCACTGAGGAGATTCATAAGTCCTCGAGAAAAAGAATGGACTCCTAAACATCTACTCTTACACTCAGAATAGTGTCTCTAATTCTCAAGCAGTAATTAAGTCCTCCAAACTCTGTGATATGGAAGGAGAATCCCTGCTGGCATCCCTACTTCCCAAACCAGTATTTGATCAAATTAATTGGCACTAGCCAGAGATCTTTCCCTGAACTAGCACAGGGATAAACTATATTCTTTTTATACAAGTTGAGGAAAATGGATATAATTCTGAGAGCAATTGGCAGCACTTGCTGTATTTCAAACAGGACAGAGAAGCAGGTTTTTTTTTTTTTTAATTTTAGGAATATCACTCTGACTACTGCAGTGTGGAAAATAGAAATGGTAAGTGAGGTTAGGAGACAGTCGAAGTAGTAGAAGGACCTGGGGGAACGTCTCTGTAATTACAATGACAGTATGTAAACTTGAACAAGCTTCTTACCTTCTTGAAAGTTTATTTAACAAATGAAAATAATAATCGACACATAATTATGTTGTGAGATTTCAATTACATTGTTCCTATGACCACCTGACATTGTGCTAGCTGAATATAAGCTTCTGCCATCAAAGTGTTAGTTCCCTAAGGGGAGCATGCACAACTATTTTTTAATATAGATGTCTTCCTTTACATTCATAATAAGTACTTAAATGCTTCTTCAGTCAAGGATGACTACCTATGTGTGTAATATTTATCAATGTATAAATAATACTGTTTAATATAGGCTTAATTACTGTGAGCTTCTAAAGTTTTAAAAATATATTTTGTTTTATGTAATGGCTTTTCGTAAGAACGCACCACCTAGAGTACATACCTGTGTTTATAATTAATAAAATATGTGAGGATGGTATATTTTTAGAAATAGTTTTGGATGCATAAATGTATGACATGTACAGGTCTAAGATCAATGGGAAGATATGTAAATGGAAAACATTGATTCATGAATATATGTAATGCCCAGATATCACAATGCACTGAAGGTTATAATTGTTTAATTCTAATATATAACCATTAATCAAATTTCCCTTATGACATTATTTTTAATACACTTACATAATTAATGGCTTTAGTATCATCCCCTAAACTTCCTTGTTGTAATGCTTAATATTCCAAGCTTAGATGAAAACTTTTGGAAGGAAAAGAAAAAAACTTTTAATTTGAAACTTTGGGAGTATTATTCATTATTGTCTATCATTTGAATAAGTAATTTGTTTAAAAGTATATTTTTAAATAGATTTTAAATAAAGTATTGATGCACCTGCAAAAGAAACTCAATGAATTGCATTGACAATTTAATCCAAAATTCTTTTTTTGCGGAAGGACCAGGCAAACAATAATCATAAATTTAGAAATAGGAGTTAGCTATCAAGATCTATGATGGTTTATTAAAACAAATTTCCCATATATAACATTAGGTTAACTTCTAAGTATAGAAATTTCTTAAGTCTTGGGACACCTGGGTGGCTCGGTTGGTTAAGCATCTGACTCTGGATCTCAGTTCAGGTCTTGATCTCAGGGTTGTGAGTTCAAGCAAGAAATCTTTTAAGGCTAAACTATAGGTGCCTTTTTAAAAACAGTATGGTTTCAATTTAATAAAATAAATTTGTGTACTAGTGGTGTGAAAGAGTATTTTATTCCATACAAGTAAACTATTGTTTCTAATACCAAACAAACCTCATGTATTGTTAATAGAAGGGTTTGAAATATTCATTCTTTAGTTATCATTTGTATGTTTTCTATCTAATAAGAAGGAGTCAACACAGCGGTTTAGAGTAGAATCAAACTGTCCAATTCCACACCTAGCTGAGGGATCCAGGGGAACGAAGAATATCTGTGCCTCAATTTGCTCATTTCTAGGAAGATAATAAAGACACTTATTTCATAAAACTGTTGGAAAGATAAAATAAGTTCATATATATAAAGCCCTTAGAACTGTATCACTCACACACACACACACACACACACACACACAGAACTTTATATTAATAACCTATGATTATTTTTAATGGTCCATGTAATATAGTTAATGATACCACAAAGAGTCTCACAAATCTAGCAATCAAGCTAGAGAAGAGCACATGAAAACAATTTATTTTCACGTCATGTGCCATGAAAATTAAGCAGACATCCTATGGCATACACATGCTAATTATTATCAACATTACTCATTAAACCATCAATATTTTAGCTAATTCACTGTGAAAGGAAAAAAGTTCAGAAGTTTGATCCCATAACACATTTTGACTCCCACAGTGTCAGATGATGGTTTTCAGCTCCAGCTGTGGCATAGCTACTAAGTTGTTTGGCATAAAGTAATTTATGAAGATTTTTAATGGGAAAACAGTAGATTATTGCATGGTTTTTTACCCAATCCAACTAAACTTGCATCTTTTTCATTTTGCACTAATGCACAATCAGATAATCACTCTACTGACCAAAATGACACTGGTAATTATGCAGATTAAACATTTTATTGAAATAGTATTCACTCATACATCCTGAATGTTATACATTACTGTTTTGAAATTAAAACTTTTGGCTCAGGACACAAGAAAAATCCTTTCAAACTGGCTTTCACTAAATAGAAATTCAGAGCCAAGGTGTCTTCAGAGCTGGTTATCTCAGTAGTACAATGATGGCATCAAGGACCCAGATTATTTCTCCTTCTGTTTTGGTATCAGGGTCCCAGCGTTGCCCTCAGTCTGGCTCCTTTCATAGACAAGGTAATTACGGAGATTACATCAAGACATACTAATTACCTGAGGCAGAATAGGAATTAGTTTTCTTAGGTCTCTCCTTAAACAAGAGAAGAAAATCTGACCAGTAATACTGGCAGACTTGTCTAGATAGCTCATTGGCCAGAAGTGGATCCCGTGCTAACCCCTAAACCAATCACTGGCAAAGGGAAGAGGAACATCCTTGCCTTAGAATCAACCACGCTTTACATCTGAACAAAAAGTAGGTGTCATCTTTCCCTCAGACACTTGGTAGAAGGATGAATGAATTATTAAAAAGAGGATTATAGTGCTAAAAGTAAAAGCGAATGAACATTGGTTAGGCAATAGTGCCTGCTTGAATAATCAGGAACATCTTTCTCTTCAAAAGTTATGCACTACCTTGTACACAAACTGCATATATACAGATGAATACTGTTAGGCTTTGCTAAAGCCATTTGTAGTATAATCTATCAAATTGATATAAAAGAATTAGTAAATTTCAGAGAAATGCATAATTTCTTTAATTCATTCTCCATCTTTTTTAACTTGACACAGAAGTGGGTAATTTAGTATATACCAGACCTGAGTCTGGTGATATACCCAAATAAATAAAACACATATGGTAGACATATGATGCTAATAAGCTTAAAGCCATAGGTTGAACATTAAATAAATATACATATAAAGATATAATTGGAGTTAAGATAAATGAAGGATAATGACCAGATACTATCAGAGAGAATATTGTTTGGGGTGGGAAGGGGTGGGAAAGAGATACGTTGGATTGTGTGATCTGGAGGATCTTGAGGGGGTCTAACTGAGAAAATGATACCTGAGTCCTGAAAGATGAGTAGGGATTGACATACATTCTCTTCTTGGCCAAACTCTATAGTCAGGCTCCCCTGAACTTTTCAACAAGGTCTACTTTCATGCTCTTCCAATTTTAGCCAGACTTTTGATAAGTCAGTTTAACCAAAAGCCCCACCTTCAAAATCTGATCAGTTTCCACAGTTTTCACCATCCCTCAGGTGATATCTCATTACTCCTGTCTGCTTTCTGCAAGTCACCCTTAGCCCAGTTTCGCTAGAATCCTCCCTTACCTCTTATGTTTCTTCTTAGTGATTCCACTTAGTAATTCTCCATCAACTGAACCCTGTCTTGCTCCTTGCCTATACATTGCTATTTGCCCATGCTGTGTTTATTCAGAGTTAAACCTGATCTCTCCTACTGCAAAATTCCATTGCAGTGGTCTTTATACCTATCATGACAGCTCTCCCCTTGAATAATATCTGTCTTACTGTGCCCTAATAATGCTGTGGAATACATTTAAAAAATTTTTTAATTTATTTTTTTAATTATAATAATATTTTTTTATTATATTATGTTAGTCACCATACAGTACATCCTCGGTTTTTGATGTAAAGTTCCATGATTCATTAGTTGCGTATAACACCCAGTGCACCATGCAATACATATTTTTTTAACAGTATTCACCATGTAAAAAATGGCAGGCAGCATCCCTACAAGAGACCACTCTCTACAATGACTCATAAGGAAGAATGAACTTATATGTATACAGAGCAAGTAATTAAAAAGAGAAAATTTTACAGTTATCAGAAATCATAGTTTAGAGTTCTTTAGTAAGCTCCTTTTAAATTTTAAATGATTAAATCTTTTGTTTGTTATAAATACATTTATTTGTAACATAATACTATTAAAATATATATAGCTATTTTTTCCTTTTAGCTAGAGAAGCATCAAACTCATGAAAAAGACAAAATTTACAAATAGAAAATATTTGAAGTCTTGTGATTTCAGCAAAATTATGCATGTTGATTATTAGCATTTGAAGAATGCTTTTATATTCAGATTAATATAGCACAATGAAATCTTTCTAAAATTATCAACTGAATGGGATTTACAATGACACTACTTTGAATATTATTCATCTTCGAAAGGCATTCACAGTGATTGCTACTTTTCGTAGAAACCATATATATTCGCCTCAATGCTTACACTGTTTTATCATTTCACAAAAGGAAAAATTAATATGGAGTAGTTAATAACATGCATAATTTTACATTTTATATTTGTGACAGATCAGAAAATGTTACATTGTGACAGACCCAGGACTCCTGATTATTATAACCATGAAAAAAAATTCTTTAATTCTATGATTCATGATGTTTGTCCTAGAAACAACAACAACAAAAATAATACAAGGGAAAAAGAATTCTTTTAACACTCTGTGACTAGAGGTCCATTGGATTAGAATTTCCGCAGTTCTGCTTCTATCTTTTCTGTGACCCTAGGAAAAGTTTGAATTACCAAAAGCCTTGATTTACTCACCATCTTTCTAAAATATAAGCTGTAGATGGACAGGAATGTTCACTTTACTCACTGATATATCCCAAGCACCTAGAGTCCAGCCAGCCCTTTTTAAGATCTCAATACTAAGAAAGTGAAACTCTTTTAAGTTTAAGAAAATGAAACTCTTTTGAGTTTCTATGACTATTAAATAATATTGTGCATTTAAGTGCTTTTGAAAAGTGCTGATAGTAGGTGCTTACTAAATATGGTTTTATCAAATAACACTTCCAAATGTGAAATATCTAGACATTAGCCTTTAGAATTAGAATATGTATTATTATAAATAAATATAGTTTTCCCCCCAGATTAGTAAGGATAGCAATTTTACTCAAAATACTTTAGCATGTATTCACTTCAAAATAGTTTTCAAAGAGAAAAAAAAATGTTCATACAAGAAAAAAATCAGCCATGTGTTTTGCAAACATTAATAACCATGGTAGGCTAGTTTAAGTAACTGAGTCATACATTTTGTTTATTCATAAGGTCATAATCCATCTATTGATAACATTTCCTGAAAACAAAAGGGGTTAAAAGATTCAAGCACAGTCATGAATAATTAAGCTACTGTAATTTAGAGTAAGAAAAGAGATACTATAGGTTGATTCATTGGGGTAAACATGTTGAAGAAAATTAAAACAATGTTAAATGAAGAGCTATCAGTGAAACTAGGGATGGTTATTTTGAACAAAATTTTAAAATGATTCTTGTACCCAATTTCCATGTGTGGGGGATTTCCCCACAATGCCCCACCACCAACAAACAATTCTCTGACACCAGCTGGGTATCCTGTAATTCGACTCAATTCTGACTATCCATCCAGAGATAGCATCAGATCCCACAAGTTAAGGGTTCAGTCTCACAAGACTGTTTCCCCCTTACACACACTTCAGATGCCAGTCACAAGTCTAGGTTGTGACCTGTGCTTCTGAGTGACCGGAGACAAAATTGGAGATTCCAACAATCCCCTTCTCTCTGGTATGATTAATTAATTTACAGAAACACTTCACTTACTAGATTACCAGGTTATAAAATGATATAATTCAGGAATAGCCAAATGGAAGAGAGGCATAGGGCAAGGTATGGGGAAAGGGCATGGAGCTTCCAAGCTCTCATCGGGTGTACCACTTCCCCACAAATCTCCAGGTGTTCACCAAACAACAAGCTCTCCAAACCCAGTCCTCTTGGGTTCTTGATGGAGCCTTCATTACATAGGCATGATTGATTAAATCATTGGCCATTGGTGATTGACTCAAACCCCCTCCCTTGATAATTGCTCTCAGCAAGTTACAGCCTTTTAAGCATCAGTAAACTTCAAGAAAAAAATATATCTTTTTTAGTTTTAAACTCCAGAAAATCATATAGACAGACCATGAGGGGTCATACATAAAATGAGATACATTTCCCCAACACTATCCCCCCCCTTTTTTTGCACACTGCTTCTTCACATCAATCCTTCTGAACATCCTTTGTTCCTTTCCATCTTCTAAGGAAAGACCTCTAAGTCTTGGGATAACTCAAGACTCAGTCTGAGAACCTCTCTTCTTCTCCATTTATTATTACCCCCCAGGTAATCTGACACAAGCTTTAATACCTTCTTGAATAGGTCACCTCTACTGTTATACCCCTACGTTTCCCATAAATTCCAAAATCCCTATTTGTCATCTTCACCTGGATTTCTAACAGACATTTAAAAGCAAGTATACCAAAAACCCTAGATTTTTGCCTCCAAACTGACTTTTCTATTGAAGCTCCTATGAGTTATATCACAATTCCCAAAACTTGGTATTATCCGATTGGTTTCTTTCACATGGACTCCAAAAAAGTCAGCCAAGAAATGCTGGCTACCCTCTCAAGAATTTCACCACTATTAACTGCAGACCAAGCTACTATTATCTCTCATCTTGAACTGGCTTTCTTGTTTCCTTTCTTGCAAGGCAAGTTAATTTCTACTTGGCAGTAGGAATGATACTTTATAGTGTAAGCTGCACCACAATTATGGTCAAAGCTATTATTTATTTCCATAAAAAGTCTCAAAAGTCTTGCCTATGGTCTATGAGTCCCTCCATGATGAACTTCTATCAGATTTCTGACCTTATCTTCTCTGTCCCTCACCCTCTTTCCCTCCCTCTCCCCTTCTATTTGTTCTATATTTTTGGCCTCTTGGCTTTTTACTCAAACAGAGAAAGCATGCTTCCTACTCAAGATTTTTGCAACTGATGTTCTCTCTTCCTTAAAACCTCTTCTTCCAACTATGTCATAAAGAAAAGTGAAATTTTATAAAACAGATAAAAAGGAGTTACTGTTATTTTAGACAGAGTGGTCAAGAGAAAATTAACTGGTTAGTTGAATTTTTAAAGAGACACATTTGAGTGATATTATGTCTATAAATATATCTTTTATATTTACATTGAAAACTTCATCACAGTGCTCATCTAGCTGGCTTCATTTTCATATTTTAAGTTCCCCTTTTTGAAAGTGAGAAACTTTACTCCCATTGTTGTTAATATAAAGTTACTTTTTCTAAAATCAGTCCTACTCTATACAACCAATCCCCTATGCCCATGCAGTTACCTTCTTCACTACACTATGCTCCAACTGTTTACCCTTCCATCTCCATCTCCAGATTACCTGCTTGGGTTCTGACACCCCTGACGGACTTCCTCCCTCCATAATACCCCACTTCACCTTGTATGTACCCATCAGCCCTTTTATCAAGGCTTTCTGGGCTTGCTGAAGCTCCAACACCTGCTCAGGTCTGCCTACCACCGTTCCTCATCCACTATCCTCATGTGGATATTATTTTGCTTGCCTTCTCATTAATGATTTTAATGAGAAGTAGATTTTAAATGCTATCATGCAGAGATGAGAATAATCACCAAATCTGTTAGGGTCAGAACTCTCCTCATTTAAAAAGAGGAATTGCAAATAAAAAACACCATTATAGAACCAGTGAAAGCAGTTTGAAACATGAAGTAATAGAGAATTTTTTACTCAAGATGTAATGAGAAGGATATGGATTATAAACTAGAGATAGCCAAATATAATTTTATTATACTTTTGCACTGTGTTCCCCTAAAAATCTCTTTTTTTAATGTACTTTATGAAATAAGCTGATATGAAAGATAACTGAGACAGATGAAATGAACCAGAAGAGAAATAAAACAAATAAAGAGAATGCTGATTGAAATGGAAAGGATGTAATGAACCTAAAAATCCAATGTTAAAAAAAATCTAACAACTGAAACTCCCCAAATTGAATCAATAAGTGTATTAGGAAAAATTCCTTTTGAGAAAACACCCTCAACCTTGTCAATACCTCTGATGAAGTTGTGAATTTTATTCTCTTACGTGTCTACCACAACATCCCCCCTTCCCATTACTCCAAGGTGGCGAGCATGTGACAGGACTAGTCAATCATAATGCCCTACTCTGACAAAAACCGAATACTATAAGTCATGCAAATATCATCCCATCAGGGGCAATTAAAGGTCTTCTGTGGAATTCTTACTTGGAAGCTTAGGGAAAAAAATTCAACTGCATTTGGAAAGCAAAAAAGCTTATGGTTCTATTGATAGTCATACAAAGGTTCCTCTGCTCTGAGAATAACAATCAAGAATGCATAAGATATAAAAGATGAATTGAAAGAGAGAGTATGTAGTATGTCTTTGTTCCAGCTCCTGAATCCCTGGGTGCTCAGTTACTTTGGGTCTGTTACGCAGCCAATATATGCTGTCCATTGCATACTTCCTCCTCTTTTCCATTCCTCCCCAAAAGCTTTTCTTATTTACTTCTCAGAGTTTATTCCTCACAATGGAGGTTGAAAATGCTAAGTATCTTCTCAGCCTCAATTCAGCTACAAATATGGGCAGAATCCTGGTGTATGGCCCAAGGAGAAATCTGATAAAATAAGAGAAATTTCAAAAGCTCTGCCCTGTTTTAACATGGTTTGAATATTGTCTAAGAATGATTGGATACCGGAAAGAGTGATGAAGAGATCAAAAGAATTATAGAAAAACTAACTCAGCCTTGACATCTTCGAACTCCTGAATACCTCTGAGACCTACAAATCTGGAAATTGTGTTTGGTATAAGAAAATGAAGCCTATATTATTTAAGCACTGCTAAAGAGATATTCTATTACATACAGCCAATTGACTACCAAATGATATGCCAGTTCATTTATTTTAGGCTAAAAACAGAATCCTACCGAAGGGGAGCAGAATTTGTCACCCTAAAATATGACTTTTTGGCATAAGGATTATTATAGGCTGGTTATTTTTAAAAAACAGCAGCATGAGAGAAGCTCTGAAAAGCAAGTTAAAGTTATCAAATTGTAAAAACAACCTTTTAGATTCTTTGGCTGGTCCAATAATTATGTTGATACAAAAACAATAGGAGAAGAACAAATAAAAGTTTAGTAATATGTATACCTCCTGTATTCATTGGAAAACCGAAGAAAATAACTCCCTGAAAGGGCTCGAGCCACCACCTTAAATATCATCTCCAGCTGAAGACAAAAGACATTGGTGGGGACTGAAGGAGGCCGGTCATGGGAGGTGAGGGGGGACCATATTTTGCCACACCAAGATATGCCTGTTTGGCATATGATTAATTTAAACTGGCTGTTTTTAGAGAACTTCTGAAAACTGAGTAGAAGTTACCCTTGGTACTGGTACAAAAACAGACACATAGACCAATGGAACAGAATAGAGAAGCCAGAATAGACCCTCGGCTCTTTGGGCAACTAATCTTTGATAAAGCAGGAAAAAACATCCGGTGCAAAAAGACAGTCTCTTCAATAAAAGGGTGCTGGGAAAATTGGACAGCTACATGCAAAAGAATGAAACTTGACCACTCTCTCACACTATACACAAAGATAAACTCCAAATGGATGAAAGACCTTGATGTGAGACAGGAATCCATCAAAATCCTACAGGAGAACATAGGCAGCAACCTCTATGACACCGGCCAAAGCAACCTTTTTCATGACACATCTCCAAAGGCAAGAGAAACAAAAGATAAAATGAACTTGTGGGACTTCATCAAGATAAAAAGCTTCTGCACAGACAAGGAAACAGTCAAAAAAAAACTTAAGAGGCAGCCCATGGAATGGGAGAAGATATTTGCAAATGATGCTACAGATAAAAGACTGGTATCCAAGATCTACAAAGAACTTCTCAAACTCAATACACAAGAAACAAATAAATCCTAAAATGGGCAGAAGATATGAACAGACACTTTTCCAATAATGACATACAAATGGCTAACAGACACATGAAAAAGTGTTCAAAGTCATTAGCCATCAGGGAAATTCAAATCAAAACCACACTGAGATACCACCTTACACCAGTTAGAATGGCAAAAATTGGCAAGGCAAGAAACAACAATTGCTGGAGAGGATGTGGAGAAAGGGGATCCCTCCTACATTGTTGGTGGGAATGCAAGTTGGTACAGCCACTCTGGAAAACAGTGTGGAGGTCCCTTAAAATGTTAAAAATTGAGCTACCCTATGATCCAGCCATTGCACTCCTGGGTATTTACCCCAAAGATATAGACGTAGTGAAGAGAAGGGCCATATGCACCCCAATGTTCATAGCAGCACTGTCCACAATAGCTAAATCATGGAAGGAACTGAGATGCCCTTCAACAGATGACTGGATTAAGAAGTTGTGGTCCATATATACAATGGAATATTACTCAGCTATCAAAAAGAACGAGTTTTCAACATTTGCTGCAACATGGATGGCACTGGAGGAGATAATGCTAAGTGAAATAAGTCAAGCAGAGAAAGACAATTATCATATGGTTTCTCTCATCTATGGAACATAAAAACTAGGAAGATCGGTAGGGGAAGAAAGGGATAAAGAAAGGGGGGGTAATCAGAAGGGGGAATGAAGCATGAGAGACTATGGACTCTGAGAAACAAACTGAGGGCTTCAGAGGGGAGGGGGGTGGGGGAATGGGATAGGCTGGTGATGGGTAGTAAGGAGGGCACGTATTGCATGGTGCACTGGGTGTTATATGCAACTAATGAATCATCGAACTTTACATCAAAAACCAGGGATGTACTGTATGGTGACTAACATAATATAATAAAAAAAAAAAAGAAAAAAAAAAGAAACAGACATTTAGATTTATAAGGGTACATGAGTACCCAGGACACAGTCTCAGGCTGCATACCTATCAGATATGTGTGCCACTGACACACTTGAGGGCACAGGCACACAATGTCAACTCTCCTTTTCTTAAGAGTTACGCCCCTGTTGGGCGGAGAGTAATGGCAGAATGCAGGCCTTCACATGTTAGCAAAACCCAGGTCATCACCCTGGGATCAGGGCATCGGTATTCTCTGAGCCCCCAGATGAAGGAGGAAGCCAGCTCATGCCCACGGGGACTAGGGCAGGGAGAACGTATCCCTAGAAAAAGAAGGCAGATAGAGGGAATGTGCTTGAGCTTTGTCTCTAAGACCCTAGCACACGCCTCCTTGTCCCATCAAACTTCAACTGGAAAAGATAAACTTATTAAGAAATGTAAGGAAGGCCTTCTGAGTGTGCAGTCAGTGCGACTATGGAGTTCTCATGCCCAGGAGGCCAGTTCTGCCCAGAAGCCAAACTGAACAAACTCCCAGCTGTCAAAGCTGGAACAACTTGAGCAACAAAATAAATATTAAAATACTGGAATATAACACAAAGAATAAAATAAACATTTATGATTCCATGTTGATTTAAATAAGTAAATAGGAACAGAGGACTAATCATCCTTATAGAAAAATCACAAATAATGTATGTAGAGACATTTTCTCCAACCCATCCCCAGGGAGAGTTTAATTCACTTCCCCTTGAGTGTGGGCTGGATTTAGTGACTCAACTTCAAAAAAGAGAGTATGATAAGAAAAAATAGCAAATTTAAAGAGAAATCTGACCATAAAAACAAAAACAAAACAAAAAAACCCCCACAGTAACACTCTAAGCAAGTGATACATGTTAATATCGCTAACAGTAAGTAGAAGGAAAGATAAGTGAATGTATCTTACAGACCAAACGTGAGAAAGAGCTTATTCATGCTAATCTTGAGAAGTACCCTATCGAGTGACTTTTTACAAAGGCAAAGAATATATAAAATTCTCTGTAAGAATAGTAAAGGGAGCATCTCATCTGTGACAGGATCCTCCCTCATTGTAGGTATTTTATCCTACAGAACTTGTTGTGATAAGGCAGAATTCCAAGGTGGTACCCTAAAATCCCAGCTTTTTGTGTTCACATACCTTCTTTTAGTTACTCAATAAAAAATGTATCAAAGTATTGCTGTAAAGGGATTTTGCAGATGTAAAAAATATCCACAATTAGTTGACATTAAAATAGGGAGATGGGCCAGACCTAGTCACATGAACCCTTTAAAAGTAGAAAGTTTTCTACAACCAGTCAGGGAAGAGTAAATGAGAGAGGTGTGTCTAGCAGAAAGTAAACATTCATATTTGAACTGCCTATGGGAGCCACAGGCCAAAGAACTATAGGCAGCCTCTAGTTGCTGAGAAGTGTCTCTGAACAGCAGCTAACCTCAATTCTATAACTACATGCAAATACATTCTTCCAATAACCAGTGAGCCCAGAAGACCATGAGTCCCAGATAGGAACTGCATCCCATCCAACACCCTGAGCAGATCCAGCTACTCCATGCTTGGACTTCTGACCTGCTGAAAAGGTAGGAAAATAAATGTGGGCTGCTTTAAGATAAAGCTTTTAGGAATTTCTTAGACAGCAGTAAAAAAACTAATGTACTCTCTATCCCCTAGGTAAACTTAGGGGAACCCATAAATTCTACACAGGATTGGGATCATGTTATATAATAGTCCACTTTATGTAGTAATCTCCATAGCTTTTAAATCTTTTCTATTAAAAATGTGTAATTTCTATCTTAGAGTTTTTTCGGTTAACTGCATCAGACTGCTATTGGGAAAATTATACAAATAGCAAAGAAAAAGCATCATAAACTATGAATAAAAGGAAAATTTTACAATATGACAAGGAATATTTGTCTCACAATGGAAGCCAAAATCATACCAAAAACTGACAGTAGGAAAACAAGACATTGTGATGGCAAAAATTACCACTTTTGTTTAAAACAGCTTTTATGTTCCAACAATTCAGCTGTAAAGAAAAACAAACACCATATAAATATTGAAAATGAAAACGAGTAACAAAATGGTGATGGCTTGTTCAAAGTAGCTTTGATATTTCAAAAACAATTCAGTTACAGAAGAAAATAATCTTACAAATATTGAAAATAAGAACACGTTATATTTTCTACTGAAGAAATATTTACTTGCCTATAAAATCCAAGAGAATGACATGAAAACTCTTAGAATTAATAAAATAATTCATATACATTTGATTAAAAAATCCTTAAGGACAGAATAAGTTATTTTCTATATATGGCATATTTGACAAGTTAGAAATATAATGGACATAAATCCTATTCATAATAGCAATAAAAATATAAAGTACCTAGGGAAAAAACTTAACATTGCAAGGTTATATGGATAAAGTTATATTGTTATGCAGACAAAAAGAAGGCAAGCATAGGAATGAATACATATTCCTAAATTTCTATAGTAAAGATTTTGATACTTTTTAAATTATTTAGTTTATATGTATGTTTTTTATTTTATTAATTTTTTTTACTTCAGCTATGTCAATTTATCATTGTGAATAGTTTCAGGGCAGGCCACCCAGAATATGCCACTTGAACGTGGGCATTATTTTGACCTAAAGACAATCAAAGCCCTATAGACTCAAGAAGAGCTTTTTACCTCCCCCTTAACTGCCTGAAAGAAATTGGATAGGGGGCTGTTGCAAACATGCTATATAAAGGCACACCCATGAGTTGTGTATTTCCACAAATCTCAGCTTTATTCAATCATAAAACAAAGCATAATTGTAAGGCAGGTTCAGGATTCCAAACTCAATGCCATTTCACTGTGCATCTAACTTGGCTTCATAAAAAAGTCCCACAAAGCAAAGCACAATGCAAATTTACACCCACAAACAAGATATGGAAAGGTAAGAAGTTAAAGAATCAAACATGAAGGCAGTCCATGAGTGCTCTGTTGCTATAAGGCCTCCATCCAGTCCTGGTCAGCTCTTGGTGAGTGCTGCTTATTATGTTCAAGCAGTGGAGCCTCTCTGTTATGTTCGAGATCAGTGGGACAGAGCCTTCAGTAGTAGCTACCTTTTTGATGTGGTCAGATGTGAAAAGGGTCAACAGCTGGAGACTGACAGTTTGCTGCAAAAGTCCTCCGCTTTTAAAGGGTCTCCTGGTTATCAGTTCTGGGCGTTGTCAGTTTGTTCTGGTTTTGGTAATATCTGGTCTTTGCTGCAATGCTCTTGGCTGCTTGACAAGAGTGATTCCATCTTGCTCTCTACAAGTGCTGTACCAGGAAGAGAGCTATTGCCAGGAAAACTTGTATGTATGGCATAGCAAACATTTGTTTACTGAGCATTTGTTCTTCCCATCTTCTGGTGAATTATTTTCCTCTCCTTTGAAGACCCAGACCCCTACATCCTTCTCCTTAGCTAAGAATGGCATGTAAGCCTCAATTGCTTGACTATTTGAGAACCTCTCAGGCCTTATGGGGCTCTGTGTGAACCAGACTAACACCTTCGTGGACAAATCAGCCATGATGACCTCTCTGTGACCTGAAGTCTTCTTAAGCACAGCCTTCTACTTCTCTTTCTTTTTGTTTAACCATACCCTTTGGCATATCCTCAGGGCATAACATCCTTGATCTGCTCTGTTGCTGTGACTGACACACACCTATTCTCAAACATTCTCCCCCAGGTAATCTCCAAGCCCGTGATTTCCAGCCTCAGGGGCTATAACAGCAGGTCTTACTGGAGGTGGGGTTGTGGAGATCTCAACTTGTAGCCAGCCAAGATAGGCATCTATAAATCTCCTTAATAAACTCTTTCCTGTCAAGCTGTACTAGTCATCCTTTTTCTTTGGTCTTATGACTCCTTTGGCCTTTGGAGGTCAATCTGTACATTCCTGTCAGTTCTCCTATAACAATAGACCACCATTATTTTGTGTTAATTATATATGTTTTTATTTATGTATGTTCTAACAAAATGTGTACTTTTATTTTATGGGAACATATTTAATTCTGTTTGTTTTATTTGATTATAGTGGACACACAATGTTACATTAGTTTCAGATATATGACATAGTAATTCAACTTCCGTATACATTATGCTATGCTCACCACGAATGTATCTACTACCTGTCACCATACAGCACTATTACAATACCATTAACTATATTCCCTATGTTGTACCTTTCATCCCTGTGATTTATTTATTCCATACCTGGAAGCCTGTATCTCCCACTCCCTTCGTTTCCTGTTTTTGTTATTCTTTCTCACCTATTTTTTTCCCATAAACACAACTCTATTGCTATGTATACATCTAATTCATTGCTTCTAATTGCTGAATAATAGTTCATGGTACAACCACTATGCTTTATCTATCCATTCTCTGATGATGGAAAGTCATATTGTCTCCAAATCCCTGTGCTGCAAATAATGTTGAATGATCGTACTTTTACATATCCCCTTTGGAACTTTGGGGAATTTTTTTGGGACATACACCCTGTAACAGTATTGCTATATTATAAATATGTCTATACTTAATTTGCCCAAGTATTGGTAGATTGATTTCCAGAATAGCTGTTCTCTACACTCTGGCAAGATAGCAGCACATCAGGCTCTCAATTCCCAGTATCCACCAACGATTAAAGTTTTTACCTTCTAATTTTTACCTGTCTAATATACATTAATGATATCATTTTATTTCAATTTGCAGGTCTGAATATTAATTATTTTGAACAGGTACTTGATTGTTACTATTTAAGGGTTTCCTTTTAAAAATGGCCTATCTTTACCATTTGCCTATTTTCCTCTTGAGTCTTTGTCCTCTTGTTAATTTGCAGAAGTCTTTGTACATTCTAGATATTAACCGTGTTTCAATTTAAACATTGCAAGTATCTTCTTAAATTTGTTATCTTTATATTAACCTTGTGATATGCTTTATTAAATAGAAATATTTTATTTTATTATAACCTTATTAATATTTTGCATTATGTTTTGCCTTTGAAATTTCCTATTTTAAACTGTATTTTACTGCGGTTAGAACACTTAATATGAGATCTGCTCTTTTAACAAATTATTAAGTATATAATACAGTATTGCTATCAGCATAACGTTATTCAGAAGATCTATAAACTTATTCATCTTTCTTAACTGAAATTTTGTGCCTTTGGTTAGTAATTTCTTTTTCCTCTCTCCTCAGCTTCTGGCAACCACCATTCCACAATTCGATTCTATGAACTAATTTGTATACCTCATAGAAGTGGAATCATGCAGTATTTGTCTGTAATTGGCTTATTTCACTGAATTTTTATTTAAGAAATCCTTCCTCACCCTACGTCACTAAGATGTTCTATATTTGTACATATGCACAGAATGTCCAAGTAGGCCAAAGTTCAGTCCAATTAAACAGCTTCACACATAGGAAAGACTTAATACACATTGTTAACATTGTGGAAATGACCACTGTTCAAACAAGTTTTTTAACGATTTCATGCTTGAAAGAATATAAATTTTAGGAATATAGACTGTGTGTAAAAAGTAAGTAAATAAATAAATGTTTTAAAAGGGTAGTTTATATTTCCTATTGCAATATACCAAAAATATTTACATTAAACATAAATCTTTTTCCAAGGCTCCAAGAAGTTTCATGAAGAAGCTATAAATGCTCAAAGCTTGAACTATTATAAACTGTACAGAATACAGAATTTTAATCTGCTAAAATCTATGTTGGGACCCAATGTCTATCTTTACAAACATATACTTTTATAGACATCATATATAAAGTTCCTGAAGTGTATCAGGTGGAAGCATCTATCTCCTCTCTCTGCCTGTCACCCAAGTACAGGACATTATCCACCCCTATAATTCTTCTGAACAAGAGATTCTGTAACCAGTTGCTGCACCAATGCTTATGAAAGAACTGGGAGAATGTCTGTAGCCAGTTCATGTTTAATTTCTGTGTAATAAATGTGGGTAACTAAATCTAAACATTAAAGCTACTAAAGACAGCGTGATGAGACCAAAAGGTTATTTTATATACAAGAAAAAATACTTCTTTATGCATCGTTTAGGGTATTTGATTTTCTCTGTTTCAGGAGGAGTGGACCTTTTTTAATGCATCCCTAGTCTCTTTTAATAAATATATTCCTGAGCAACTTTTGGATGAAATAGTCACTCTTCTGAATTGCATTTTTACGGTTTCAATTTTCTAAAAATCTTCTTCTTTAGGGTAAATGACCATCTAGCAGAACATTAATAACAAAGAATGTCACATGTCACTCTCTTCATTGACTTGCAAATGCAATCATTCATGTTCTTTTTTGAGTGTAAAGCAATACAGTGCATTGCATTACAGACTGCAATTCTCATCAAGCAGTTGTGTGAAGAGCTAGTGCTTTTTCTAATTCATATCTACTATTGAAGACTACTGTTGAAAAATACCATATTTCATAAGCAAGGTTAATCCTATCCTTCAACCAGAAAAAAATAAACTATCTTCCTAACTGAGGTGTAAGTAATAGAAGTAAAGTCAATCACAGAGTCAATATCAGAAAAAGAAGAAAATCTGAATCCAACAGCCAAAGTATGAAAAATCAAATGACTTAAAACAGAGATACACATGAATTTAAAAACAATGGAGAAAGGAAATAGAATTATTTCTAGGTTTTCAAAAAAGATTTAAACACCTTATGATTTTATATATTACTCAGAGGACTACCTCCTCGACAGGATATATTAAGCTGGGAATACATCTGTACATGTGTATCCTAATTTTGTGACATATTTTTCAACTTTTTTGACCATGACTTATCTTAAAAATGAAATAGATCTATTAATAAAAGATAATGGTCAAAATTATAGGAAACAACCAAAATTTTTAGAAAAGAAAAAAATTTGGAGCATTGGACCAAAGCAGTCCAATTCTGGACCAATTAAAGCCCTTTTTCATTGCATAACAGAGAATCAGAAAAACAGGAGATAAAAATGATGAAAGTTATATGTCCAGGACAAGTGATTTTATTATTGCTTGTTGTCATGATTTTTTAGATAAAATCTAGTGCTACTCAACCATCAGTTAAGACCATGGCTATCGCTAATGAAACATGCCCTGCTGGAGAAATAGTTAAAACAATATCATTTCAAAGGTGGCTCCAACTTTTGAGAAAGCTTTAGAGGAAAATAGAAAGGAATTAGAGAATTAAGATTCAAAGAACCAAAGTCTATCAATACAGATTTACCAGTGGGTGTTTTTCCTTCCCAGACATTGCAGGGAAAAATTTCTTTGGTTGAGTGATGATAAAGGATTATTGAAAAGAAATGAGGATGTTTCTGTTTTTGTGCTGGTTTTATGAACTTCTTCTGTCATTTGCTCAATTTGCCACCTCCAAAGGCTTCAAATGATGTCTTAAATTTTAATTTATGAGATGCTGAATTTAGGATTTGGTTGCACTTTTTACTGAGGGATATTTAAGTTTCCAATTTCAACTACTCTTTAGAAAACTCACCTGAAAGAGACGGAGAAACAGTAGTCACAAAATTATACTTTTTTACATAACAGTTCCGTGGCTGGAATTTTGCTGTGAAAAATTCCCATCTCATAATGTCTGCTGGTATTTATGTATCTTCTTTTGTGGCTTGTTTTCTGAACCAGTAAGTGTTACAATTATGTTTTATTTAGGTGTAGCTCTGCAGGAAATAATATCACTTTTAGTATTTAAAATATACATTTTAATAAAAAGCCTTAGCACAGTTGAAATTTTTGAATTAAGCAGCCAGTGTTCCTGATGCTAAATTTGCTTTCTTGAAAGATTAGGAACATTTAGAAGTGCCAGTATTTGTTCAGGTCACAAAGATACCATAAATCTCTTCTAAAGTGTGGCTTAGTACTCTGAAAAAAGCATATATTCTCAAAGCCCAATACTTACTCTCCCAATGAAATTTATATTCTGGTGAGAGCAGAGCTAGTAAGCTTCTCAATTCTTTTTACTGTGCTAAAAAAATAGAAAATGTGACCAAAAGAAAGAATAAACAAAACAGCCTTATGTTCAAGGTACAGATCAGTGAGGTAGAGGTGATGCCTGTCATATAAATAATCTGGCTCCCTGTCCAGGCAGGGCCTTAGCGTTGCAGACTGAGATATGGTTAAATTTGCAGTATTTGCACATGCTTGAAAGAGTGTGACCCTGGTGGGAACAGCTCACAGCCAGATTTACAGGAAACTGACATGTTGACCAAATGACAAATCATTAATATATAAAGAAAAATCTAAAATGACAAATCATTAATGTATGAAGAGAAATGTAATGCTCAAGGAGAGTGTTAAATTCATTTCCCTTAATCTTATCCAGAGACACAGTAAGCAAAGCTTATTTTCAAGATTGTATATACCAAAATAAAGAACATACAGGAATGTTGTTTACTAAAATTTAAATTAGGCACTAGAGGAAACTTTGATAAATAATTTCCAAATTAAGAGAAGGCCTCAAACTTAAACTAAAAAATAGCAAGGTAGCATAAATTGTTAATTGACATTACCAAATAGAAGTAATTTTCATGTCACAAAGAAGCGGAAACAATTTTAAGAAGCTAATTAATGTTTCAATTGCTCCCGATTCAGGACTCTGAAGATATGTTTTGTTTTGGGTGATTTTATATATTTGTTTTGTTTTGTTTTGCACTATCAAAAAAGTTTGTGGTAATTATGCTACTAGAGATGTTATTCTTTAAAAAAATCTTGTTTTATATCCTGTGACCAACTGATAGTTTCCTATTAAAGAAAAATAATTTGGAATTGATTCCACTTCTTCCGAAATAGAATCTCTAAGATTTATTTTTGCCCTGATAAGATAAGATAAGTTCTAATTCAAAGTCTGAAGATTTAATAGCAACTTCTACAACTTTCATGGTTTAAAAAATTTATAAGATATGTTTTTAAAATACATTCCAGTATAATCTATAAATATTCAATACATTTGAGAGGAATGACAACAACATGCTGGACTTGAGAAGACACCCCTAGATTTCTAGTTTCTGTTTAGTATATAGAAAGCTAAAAAGGGCATTGGTCCTACCAATCAAGGAAAAACTCATAATCTGTAAAAGCCATACTTTTCTGGAGCCCATTCAAAAGCTAAGGTCACTCAGCCCGATAAAGACACACTAAAATATCCCTAGCAAGCAAGACACTTAATGGTGGAAGACTGAATGTTTTCCCCTGATACCAATGAGAAGTCAAGTATATTCACTCCCATCACTCTCCTTCAGTATTTTCACTGCAGTTTTAACCAGTGCAATAAGGCAAGAGATTAAAGGATCTCTGAAAAATATCCAACACTATACATCCATCTTGGGTTGGATCTCTAAGGGGAAGGTGGAAAATAAACATTACAGGAAGGTCTAAAGAATTCCAGAGTGGAAGGAATAGTTGCTTGACTTCCGGCGTAGCATAGAAACTATCACTCTTGAAAGAAACCTGAGTTGTACATGACATGTGAGGAGTAGAACCCTAATGGATGAGAACTGTGTCTAAACAGGTGTATTTGTGGGCAGCCTTAGATGACCAGCAAAGCAGTAACTGTTAAGGAATCAAACAAGGTGAGGTACCTCAGAGCTGAGGACAGGGAGGAAAAAAGCACAAGTGGTTATCAATACTGCTGGACTCTTGAGTATTCCAATTCTCCCTTTAGGTTTAGAGTAAGACTGTAGTTCCTCACTACTTGTACCCTGGTGGGGCATGCGACTACTTCTGGCCAATGACTTATGAATGAAAAGGATATGTTCCATGTGTAGAATGAGCACTTAGTTGCCAGTGTGAAGTTTTCCAGAATACTTGTTTTCCCTCTGCCATGGCTAACAACAACATTTGAGAGAGTGACTTCTCTCTTACCCTGGGTACCAGAGAAAGGATAATGACAATGTGAGGCAGAATTATAAGTAGTATAACTATATATAAATATATATTATAAGTATATATAAATATATATTACAGATATATTTATGTAGTATAAACAGAAGTGACACCATTTAGATTGTGAGGGTGTGTGTCACTCCTAGTATCCTGAGTAATCTTGACCCAGATAGCTGCAAAAGCACTAATTTCAGGACAACATGTACTACTACACCTATAATTCATACCTGGGATGTAATAATAGAAAAATCATTCCCAAATTCTGAGTTTAAATGAGAGGAGACTACATTGTTTGGCAGGATGTCACTAAAGTTGTTAGACTTTAGAAATCAAGTACAAGTTTATTTATGAATGTATACTAATTAAAAATAATGAATATAATGAATTAAAAATACCAATTTTGTTATATCAGAAATGACAATGAGTACGTATATATCCTTAGGTCTTAACAAAAAACCGGTTTGGAGTGTGGAGGTCTCTTAAAAAGTTAAAAATTGAACTACCTATGACCCAGCCATTGCACTACTGGGTATTTACCCCAAAGATACAGACATAGTGAAGAGAAGGGCCATATGCACCCCAATGTTCATAGCAGCATTGTCCACAATAGCTAAATCATGAAAGGAACCGAGATGCCCTTCAACAGATGACTGGATTAAGAAGTTGTGATCCATATATACAATGGAATATTACTCAGCTATCAGAAAGAACGAGTTCTCAACATTTGCTGCAACATGGACGGCACTGGAGGAGATAATGCTAAGTGAAATAAGTCAAGCAGTAAAGACAATTATCATATGATTTCTCTCCTTTATGGAACATAAGAACTAGGAAAATCGGTAGGGGAAGAAAGGGATAAAGAAAGGGGGGTAATCCAAAGGGCGAATGAAGCATGAGAGACTATGGACTCTGAGAAACAAACTGAGGGCTTCAGAGGGGAGGGGGGTGGGGGAATGGGATAGGCTGGTGATGGGTAGTAAGGAGGGCACGTATTGCATGGTGCACTGGGTGTTATACGCAACTAATGAATCATCGAACTTTACATAAAAAAAACTAGTTTGGGACAATTCTGAGACTAATATTGGTTGTGTTTATTCTTAACACTCTTATGATACTTCTTGTGACTCTCATACATAGTATCTGAAATCATGTTTACCAAATGCTAATATTCTTGACAGTGAGATTTATTTATTTTTAAAGCTTTATTTATTCATTTTAGAGAGAGAGAGAAAGAGAGAGAGAGAGAGAGAATGGTGGGGGGAGGGGCAGCAGGAGAGGGAAAGAGAATCCAAAGCAGACTCCAAGCTGAGTGCAGAGCCCAATGTGGCATTTAGTCTCACAACCCTGAGATCACGACCTGAGTGGAAACCATGAATTGGAAGCTTAACCAACTGCACCAACCTAGGCACCCCAAGAGTGAGATTTAAAATGATGCTTCATTCTTTGCATTTTTGTCCATCATATGAGTTTATTTTTACCTTTGAAATAAGCATTTATCATTAGTATAAAAATTCTAACATTATAATTAAAAAATGTTACTCATAATCCAATATGAAGAGTGTTTTCCTCTAATAGAAGATTGAATGTCCTTATCCAAAATCCATAATCAGAAAGATCAAGCAAAATTAGTAATTTCATTTGTATTTACAAGATGTTAAACAATTACTCACAAGTAAGGTAATTTTAGCATCTTTGTACATGTTGAGATTAATCCCTTTCTTAAACGTGTTGTGTAGATTGTCAGCTGATTGTGTGATTGAACACTTTAATCACTTCTTATTCGTTATCGAAGGAAGAGCTGGAAATGAGCTTTTGAGAAGTCTAAATTTAGTTTAGAGACTCTAAGTTTTATCTGTAACATCAGAATTTTTCAATTTAAATCATCATACCCCTCTGCACCAAAAACAAGGAGTTTATGTTAATGGACTGAATAAAGCCAAATTAAAACTAACCTATTATCTTCAAAGATGCTAAGAAACTAGATCTCAATTGTTCTTGCCACAAAAAAGACATGTTATTGCATGAGGTGTTAGCTAATCCTGCTATGGTTATGCAAGACATAAATGTATTTAAATGTATTAAATCAACAAGTGGCACGTCTTAAATTTACATGACACTATATGTCAATTATATCTCAATTAGAAAGACCCAGGAAAGGAAGCACACACACACACACAAACACATAGTCCACAATGCTGTTCAGCTTCTAAATAGTTCCAAAACATTGCCATCATGCCAAAATAAAGCCTCATACCCATTAAATAGTTCCCTATTTACCCCTCTCCCTAGTCCCTGACACCATCCATCTGCTTTCTGTCTGTATGTATTTACACATTCTGGATATTTCATATAAATGGAATCTCACAATATGTGACTTTTTTGTCTTGCCTCTTTGACTTCGCATAATGTTTTCTAAGTTCACCTATGTTTTAGCATGAAGCAGTATTTAATTCCTTTTATGACTGAATAATATTCCATTCTATATCCATCCATTCATTGACACATGGGTTGTTTCCACATTGACATTTTGGCTTGTAAATAGTGCTGCCATGAGCATCAATGTACAAGCATTTCTTTGAGCCCTTTTCAGTGCTTTGGGCTGTATTGCTAGGAGTAGATTTTCTGGAATCATATGGTAATTCTATGTTTAACTTTTTGAGGAATCGCAAAACTATTTTTGGTAGCAGCAGAACTACTTTTCCTTCCTGCTAGCAGTGCACAGGGATTCCTATTTTCCTGCACACTTGCCAACACCTGTTATTTTCCATTCTTGTGATTATAACCAACTTAGTGGGTATTTCACCTGAAAATTTCACTTTACAATCTCATCTTTTGTCTCTTATTTTATAAATTCCATCTTTTTTTGAGAGCAAAATGTAGCCACCATGCAAAATCATGTTTCCTATGGTAGTTTTGTTCAAAGTATTTTCTTCCTCTTAGCGTTGTTTAGAATCTTCCTTAAAGTTATTGTTTCCACAGATACTTCTTAAGATGTTTCCAATCACTGATTTATACTCAAGCATAGCATCTGCTGGGGGAAAAAGTCCTGCTTTGTGGACAACTATTGTATTTTTTTTTTTTGAGATATAGTTAATTCCAGAGTTAGCAAATGCAAATTATTTATTCAGGAAATTAATAGGCTGAGGAAACTAGGGAGAGGATATTTGCTATTGGCTGTCCCAGAGGGGCAATTCATACATACATAATTTAGTCAGTGTAGTGAAGCTGACATTTCAAGAATTATCTTCATATATCAATATTTTTTTTCCTTCTGATCAGCCCACTCTAAGGGTATGCAATGACATTGGTATTCACTGCTGAATGCCACATTAGGCATGTGGGAGACTCAGTATCTAGAATAAGCCAGGTCCCTAGAGGCTACCTGGTTTCTGTATTTGCAGTTGCTCTTGTACTCTTTGCATAACTAGTTATGAATGCTTTGGATCTGCAACAGCAGAAGGCAGCCCATGTGCTTCTGTCCCCATTCTTTGATCTATTCTTTGCATTCTTTTTTTTTAAATTTAAATTCCAGTATTGCTAACATACAGTGTTATATTAGTTTCAGGTGTGTGATATAGTGATTCAACACTTCCATACTTTACTCAGTGCTCATCATGATAAGTGTACACTTAATCCCCTTCACCCATTTATTTACAACCCTGCCCTTCCACTTCCCCTCTGGTAACCATCCGTTTGTTCTCTGTAGTTAAGAGTCTGTTTTTGGTTTGTGTGTGTGTGTGTGTGTGTGTGTGTGTGTGTGTTTTGGCTTGTTCATTTGTTTTGTTTCTTAAATTCCACATAGGAGTGAAATCATACGTTTTTGTCTTTTTCTGAGTTATTTTACTTAGCACTATATCCTCTGGATGATCTAGATTGTTGCAAATAGCACGATTTCATTCTTTTTTATAGCTGAATAATGTTCTATTATACATGTATACCACTCTTTATCCATTAACCTTTCAACGAACACTTGGATTACTTCCATTATTTGGCTATTGTAAATAATGCTGCAATAAATGTAAGGGTACATATATCTTTTCAAATTAGTGTTTCTATATTCTTTGGGTAAATACCCAGTAATAGAATTACTGGCTCATATGGTAACTTTATTTTTAATTTTTTGAGGAACCTCCATACTGTTTTGCACAGTGGCTACACCAGGTTGTATTCCCACCAACAGTGCACTGGTATTCCTTTTTCTCCACATACTCACTAACATTTGTTGTTTCTTGTGTTTCTGATTTTAGTCTTTCGGACAGTTGTGAGGTGCTATCTTATTGTGTTTTGGATTTGCATTTCTCTGATGATGAGGAATGTAGACCATCTTGTCATGTGCCTGGTGGCAATCTATGTCTTCTTTGGAGAAATGTCTTTTCATGTCTCCTGCCCATTTTTTAGTTGGATTATTTGGTTTGGGGATGTTGAGCTGTATAAGTTCTTTATATATTTTGGATAGTAACCCTTGATCACATTTGTTCTAATGACTATTAAATATATAACTATTCAAGTATTTGTATGAGAATTGAGGGAGCATAATGTATGTGCAATATTTAGTACAGTATCTAGCACATTATACATACTAAAATAATATTAGTAATAATACTAATGCTCATAATCACTACAGTGCTATAAAATAACTAACCTATAGTTAACATTATCTATATTCCACACTTAAAACATAGCACACGGATTATCACCATAGATGGCTTTAACAATTAGTACAGTACAACATTGTATTCACAAATGTGTGTGTGTCTGTGTGTGTGTCTTGGTGTCTTGCCCACCATGACAGTGATAGAAGGTGTAGAGCACTAAATGGCCTTTAGTTTCCAGATTCCCCTGTTGAATCACAACTTGTTTTCCCAAAATCATATTCAGATAGCTTAGAGCTGTGAAAGTTTTTAAAAAGCTGACAGGTGAGAGGACTGTGAGGGTTTGCAGTTTTATAGTTTTACAAAATGTACTTCACTGATCTATTGGGAACAGTTGCAGCAAGAAGGTGATGAGAGTGGTTGGAATTTGCTTAGGAAGGCTGTATGCATGTTAGGGACAAGAGCACTAGGTTGGTAATCAGGAGGCTCTGGAATGAATCACAAATCTGTCACTTTATAAATCTCAAATTTTGGCAATTATCAGCATCTTAAGCTCCAACTTTCTCACTTTGACTAAAGGGGAAAAAATGCTTGCTTTACAACATTGTTTAACAAAAAGAAAATTAAAAATATGAGACATTTATAAGGAGACACATGATTTTGGTAGTCTACAAATGCCGACTCCATTTTTTAATATCAAAATAGGTCAGAAATTACTGGCTCATATGGTAATTTTATTTTTAATTTTTTGAAGAACCTCCATACTGTTTTCCACAGTGGCTACACCAGGTTGTATTCCTGATAAAATCAGGAACCTGATTTTAGTAGTTGGGTTTCCTTTTTTGCTTCAATTGTTATAAACAATACCTATAACAAATCATTCTTCTTTAAAGATCAATGCCAGTTACTTATAATTACATAAAACACCTACCCCTAAAAAAAATCTATTTCCCCCCTGCTTTTTCTAATATTACCCAGTAATTTAGATAGAGGTTTTTGATTTCTTTTTTGGTCTTTAAATGAGGTATCAGCTTATTTTTTTAATTTTTAAATTTTTTATAATAATATTTTTTATTGTATTATGTTAGCCATCATACAGTACATCCCTGGTTTTTGATGTAAAGTTCGATGATTCATTAGTTGCGTATAACACCCAGTACACCATACAATACGTGCCCTCCTTACTACCCATCACCAGCCTATCCCATTGCCCCACCCCTCTCCCCTCTGAAGCCCTCGGTTTGTTTCTCAGAGTCCATAGTCTCTCATGCTTCATTCCCCCTTCTGATTACCCCCCTTTCTCTATCCCTTTCTTCTCCTACTGATCTTCCTAGTTCTCATATTCCATGGATGAGAGAAACCATATGATAATTGTCTTTCTCTGCTTGACTTATTTCACTTAGCATTATCTCCTCCAGTGCCATCCATGTTGCAGCAAATGTTGAGAACTCGTTCTTTTTGATAGCTGAGTAATATTCCACTGTATGTATGGACCACATCTTCTTAATCTAGTCATCTGTTGAAGGGCATCTCAGCTCCTTCCACAATTTAGCTATTGTGGACAATGCTGCTATGAACATTGGGGTGCATATGGACCTTCTCTTCACTACGTCTGTATCTTTGGGGTAAATACCCAGTAGTGCAATGGCTGGGTCATAGGGTAGCTCAATTTTTAACTTTTTAAGGGACCTCCACACTGTTTTCCAGAGTGGCTGTACCAACTTGCATTCCCACCAATAGGAATGTAGGATGGATCCCCTTTCTCCACATCCTCTCCAGCAATTGCTGTTTCCTGCCTTGTTAATTTTTGCCATTCTAACTGGCATAAGGTGGTATCGTAGTGTGGTTTTGATTTGAATTTCCCTGGTGGCTAATGAATTTGAACATTTTTTCATGTGTCTGTTAGCCATTTGTATGTCTTCATTGGAAAAGTGTCTGTTCATATCTTCTGCCCATTTTAGGATTTGTTTATTTGTTTCTTGTGTATTGAGTTTGAGAAGTTCTTTGTAGATCTTGTATACCAGTCCTTTATCTGTAGTGTCATTTGCAAATATCTTCTCCCATTCCGTGGGCTGCCTCTTAGTTTTTTTGATTGTTTCCTTGGCTCTGCAGAAGCTTTTAATCTTGATGAAGTCCCATAAGTTCATTTTATCTTTTGTTTCTCTTGCCTTTGGAGATGTGTCATTAAAAAGGTTGCTTTGGCCAATGTCGTAGAGGTTGTTGCCTATGTTCTCCTCTAGGATTCTGATGGATTCCTGTCTCACATCGAGGTCTTTCATCCATTGGAGTTTATCTTTGTGTATGGTGTGACAGAGTGGTCAAGTTTCATTCTTTTGCATGTAGCTGTCCAATTTTCCCAGCACCATTTATTGAAGAGACTGTCTTTTTTCCACTGGAAGTTTTTTCCTGCTTTGTCAAATATTAGTTGCCCAAAGAGCCGAGGGTCCATTTCTGGGTTCTCTATTCTGTTCCACTGGTCTATGTGTCTGTTTTTGTACCAATACCATGCTGTCTTTGTGATCACAGCTTTGTAGTACAGTTTGAAATCTGGCATTGTGATGCCCCCAGCTTTGTTTTTCCTTTTCATCAGTTCCTTAGTGATTCGGGGTGTTTTCTGGTTCCATACAAATTTAAGGACTATTTGTTCCAGTTCCTTGAAAAATGTCATTGGTATTTTGATCGGGATAGCATTGAAAGTGTAGATTGTTCTGGGTAGCATGGACATTTTAACTATGTTAATTCTTCCGATCCATGAGCATGGAATATTTTTCCATCTTTTTGTGTCTTCCTCAGTGTCTTTCAAAAATGATTTATAGTGTCTAGAATATAGATCCTTTACGTCTCTGGTTAAGTTAATTCCAAGGAAACGTATGATTTTTGGTGCTATTGTAAATGGGATGGATTTCCTAATTTCTCTTTCTTCAGTCTCATTCTTCGTGTATAGAAATGCAATTGATTTCTGAGCATTGATTTTGTATCCCGCCACATTACTGAATTGCTCTATAACTTCTAATAGTTTGGAGTGGATTCTTTTGGGTTTTCCATAGAGTATCATGTCATCTGCGAAGAGAGGCAGTTTGACTTCTTCTTTGCCAATTTGGATACCTTTTATACTTTTTTGTTATCTGATTGCTGTTGCGAGGACTTCTAGTAATATGTTGAATACTAGTGGTGAGAGTGGGCATCCTTGTCGTGTTCCTGATCTTAAGGGAAAGGCTTTCAGCTTTTCCCCATTGAGAATAATATTTGCTGTAGGTTTTTCATAGATGGCTTTTATGATCTTGAGAAATGTACCATCTATTCCTACACTCTGAAGGGTTTTAATCAGGAAAGGGTGCTGTATTTTGTCAAATGCTTTTTCTGCATCTAATGAGAGCATCATATGATTTCTGAATTTTTGTTTCTGGATAAAATCTAAGACACTGAAAAAATTGTGAATGTTGTACCACCCCTGAATCCCAGGGATCAATCCCACTTGTTCATGATGGATAATCCTTTTAATGTACTGTTGGATTCTATTAGCCAGGATCTTGTTGAGGATTTTGGCGTCCATATTCATTAGGGAAATTGGTCTATAATTCTCCTTTTTGTTGGGGTCTTTGCCTGGTTTGGGGATCAAGGTACTATTGGCCTCATAGAATGAATTTGGTAGCTTTCCTTCTGTTTCTTTTTTTTGAAATAGCTTTAGGAGGATAGGTATTATTTTTTCTGTTTGGTAGAATTCCCCGGGAAACCCATCATTTTGTTTTTTGGAAGGTTTTTAATCTGTTTCAATCTCTTCATAATTAACTGGTCTGTTTAAGAAATCAATTTCTTCCTGTTTCAGTCTTGGTAGTTTATAGGTTTCCAGGAAGGCCTCCATCTCTTCCAGATTGCTTAATTTATTGGCATAAAGTTGTTGATAAAAGTTTCTAGTAATCCTTCCTATTTCATTGGTGTTGGTTGTGACCTCTCCCTTTTCATTCATAATTTTATTAATTTGGGTCCTTTCTCTGTTCTTTTGGATAAGTCTTGCCAGTGGTTTGTCAATTTTATTTATTCTTTCAAAGAAACAGCTTCTAGATCTGTTGATCTGCTCTAGTGTGCTCCTGGTTTCTAATTCATTGATATCTGCTCTAATCTTGATCAACTGCTTTCTCATGCATGGATTAGGCCTGTTCCTCTGTTGCTGTTCCAGCTTCTTGAGGTGAGAATATAAAAACTGTATTTTAGATTTTTCTATTCTTTTGAGTGAGGCTTGGATGGCTATGTATTTTCCCCTTAGGACTGCCTTTGCAGTATCCGATAGGTTTTGGACCATTGTGTTTTCATTCTCATTGGTCTCCATAAATTGTTTAATTTGATTTTTGATTTCCTGGTTTATCGACTCATTCTTGAGCAAGATGGTTCTTAGTCTCCAAGTGTTTGAGTTTCTTCCAAATTTTTCCTTGTGGTTGAGTTCCAATTTCAAAGCATTGTGGTCTGAGAATATGCAGGGAATAATTTCAGTCTTTTGGCATCGGTTGAGACCTGTTTTGTGACCCAGAACATGGTCTATTCTTGAGAATGTTGCATGGGTATTAGAATAGAATGAGTATTCTTTGGTTCTGGGGTGTAGTGTTCTATATATATCTATGAGGTCCAACTCATCTAGCATGGCATCCAAAGCTCTTGTTTCTTTGTCGATTTTCTGCTTACGTGATCTGTCTATTGCTGAGAGTGGAGTGTTGATGTCCCCTGCTATTAACGTATTTTTATCTATATGTCTCTTTATTCTGGTTAAGAGTTGGCTTGTGTGAGAGAGGAGTTAAGATGGCGGAGGAGTAGGGGACCCCTTTTTCAGCCGGTCCCCTGAGTTGAGCTGGATAGGTAACAGACCAGCCTAAATAACCACGGAATCAGCCTGAGATGCAGGAAGATACATCTGGATCTCTACAAATGAACATCTCCAGTGCTGAGTATTGAGGTACCAAGAGGGGAGCCGTAAAACCGCGCACAGATATCGGAAGATAAACGGAAGGGGGAGGGAGCCGCCACATTTGGGTGCCGGGAAGCGGCAGCCACCTGCACGTGGGAGTGGGTGGACTCACGGAGGGCACCCGCAAGAGAGCGGACTGAGACCGTTGAGCCGTGATCGCGCGCCACCAGGCATCTCCCGGAACACCGGAATCCTGGTGTGCTCACGGGATCCAGACTGAGACCGGGAGATCCCGGAGCGTGCGCGGGGTGGCTTGCGGCTGGCGGACCACCTGCACAGGGTAGCGGGCGGACTCGTGGTTGGCACCCGTGAAACAGCAGACTGAGACCCTGAACCGGGTGCGCGCACCACCAGGCTTCTCACGGAATTCCGGAATCGTGGTGTGCTCACCGGGCATAGACTGAGACCGGGAGACACGGGAGTGCGCGGGGCGGCCGGTGGCTGGTGGCATTAGAAACACAAAGGACAGAGATGCGCCGGCCTTGGAAGTGAGGGCAGGGACGCCCGGTGGGGGGCGCACATCCCGGGACGCTGCAGGGTTGAGCATCACCAACAGTAACAGAGTTAAAGTGGCCAGAACATCAATGGAGAACGGGCCGCAATCGCTCTGTTCTGTGACAATGCAGCCTCTGCTGCTCTGATTCTCAGAAGAGGCACAGCAAACCGCCAGGGAAAGCCGCCAGAGAACAAAAGCCTGGAAATACCGGCTCAGAGAGTGCCCATCCCCATCCCCCCTTGCAGGGGACACAGAGACTCTACCCAAACAGGGTTGCCTGAGTATCGGTGCGGCAGGCCCCTCCCCCAGAACACAGAAGGCAGGCTGAAAAATCAAGAAGCCCACAACCTGGGGCGCCTGGGTGGCGCAGTCATTGAGCGCCTGTCTTCGGCTTAGGGCATGATCCCAGCATTCCGGAAAGGAGTCCCTCATCGGGCTCCTCTGATGGGAGCCTGCTTCTTCCTCTCTCACTCCCCTACTTCTGTTCCCGTTCTTGCTGTCTGTCTCCCTCTCTCAGATAAATAAATAAATAAATAAATAAATAAATAAATAAAATCTTTAAAGAAGCAGCCCACATCTCTAAGATCCCTATAAAACAAGGGGCACAGCCTGTGACCAAGTCAATAATTTGGGCTCTGGACAACCCCGCAACCTCTCCTCATCAGAGTGACAAGAAGGAGAAGCCCCCCCCAGCAAAGAAAAGACAGTGAGTCTGTGGCCTCTGCCACAGAAATAACGGATATGGATGTAACCAAATTATCAGAAATGGAATTCAGAGTAACAATGGTCAAGATGATGAGTAGACTTGAAAAAAGTATTAAGGAAAATGTTACTGAGAATATAGAATCCCTAAGGGCGGAAATGAGAGTGAATTTGACAGAAATGAAAAATTCTATGAGCCAAATGCAGGCAAAACTAGAGGTTCTGACTGCCAGGGTCACCGAAGCAGAGGAAAGGGTTAGTGAATTGGAGGATGGGTTAATAGAGGAAAAAATGAAAATAGAAGATGCTTTTAAAAAAATCCACGCCCACAAATGTTGGCTATGGGAGATTACTGACTCAACGAAATGATCCAATGTTAGAATCATCGGCATCCCCGAGGGGGTGGAGAAAAACAGAGGTCTAGAAGAGATATTTGAACAAATTGTAGCTGAAAACTTCCCTAATCTAGCAAGGGAAACAAACATTCGTGTCCAAGAGGCAGAGAGGACCCCTCCCAAGCTCAACCACGACAAACCTATGCCACGTCACGTCATAGTGCAATTCACAAATATTAGATCCAAGCATACAGTATTGAAAGCGGCCAGGGCAAAGAAATTTCTCACGTACCAAGGCAGAGGCATCAGAATTACGCCAGACCTGTCTACACAGACCTGGAATGAGAGAAAGGGTTGGGGGGGGGCATTTTTAAAGCTCTTTCAGAGAAAAACATGCAGCCAAGGATCCTTTATCCAGCAAGGCTGTCATTCAGAATTGATGGAGAAATAAAGACATTTCAGAATCGCCAGTCGCTAACCAATTTCCTTACCAAGAAACCAGCCCTACAGGAGGTATTACAGGGGGTTCTATAAAAGTAAAAAGGTCCCAAGAGTGATACAGAACAGAAAGTCACAGCCAATACAAACAAAGACTTTACTGACAACATGGCATCATTAAAGCATATCTCTCAGTACTCAGTCTTAATATTAATGGCTTAAATTCTTCCTTATATGCCACAGGGTTGCAGATTGGATAAAAAGAAATGACCCATCCATTTGCTGTCTACAAGAGACTCATTTCGAACCCAGAGATGCATTCAGACCGAGAGTAAGGGGATGGAGTACCATCTTTCATGCCAATGGACCTCAAAAGAAAGCTGGGGTAGCAATTCTCATATCAGATAAACTGGATTTTAAACTACAGACTATAGTTAGAGAGGCAGAAGGGCACTATATTATTCTTAAGGGAAGAATTCAACAAGTGGATATGACAATTATAGATATATATGCCCCCAACAGGGGAGCAGCAAGATACACAAGCCAACTCTTAACCAGAATAAAGAGACATATAAATAAAAGTACATTAATAGCAGGGGACCTCAACACTCCACTATCAGAAATAGACAGAACAGGGGCGCCTGGGTGGCACAGCAGTTAAGCGTCTGCCTTCGGCTCAGGGCGTGATCCCGGCGTTATGGGATCGAGCCCCACATCAGGCTCCTCCGCTATGAGCCTGCTTCTTCCTCTCCCACTCCCCCTGCTTGTGTTCCCTCTCTCGCTGGCTGTCTCTGTCTCTGTTGAATAAATAAATAAAAAATCTTTAAAAAAAAAAAAAAGAAAGAAATAGAACACCCTGGCAAAAACTAAGCAAAGAATCGAAGGCTTTGAATGCCATACTCGACGAGTTGGACCTCATAGATATATATAGAACACTACACCCCAGAACCAAAGAGTACTCATTCTATTCTAATGCCCATGGAACATTCTCAAGAATAGACCATGTTCTGGGACACAAAACAGGTCTCAGCCGATACCAAAAGATTGAAATTATCCCCTGCATATTCTCAGACCACAACGCTCTGAAATTGGAACTCAACCACAAGGAAAAATTTGGAAGAAACTCAAACACTTGGAGACTAAGAACCATCCTGCTCAGGAATGACTCGATAAACCAGGAAATCAAAAAACAAATTAAACAATTTATGGAGACCAATAAGAATGAAAATACAACAGTCCAAAACCTATGGGATACTGCAAAGGCAGTCCTAAGGAGGAAATACATAGCCATCCAAGCCTCACTCAAAAGAATAGAAAAATCTAAAATGCAGTTTTTATATTCTCACCTCAAGAAGCTGGAACAGCAAGAGAGGGACAGGCCTAATCCACGCACGAGGAAGCAGTTGACCAAAATTAGAGCTGAAATCAATCAAGCAGAAACCAGAAGTACAGTAGAGCAGATCAACAGGACTAGAAGCTGGTTCTTTGAGAGAATCAATAAAATTGACAGACCACTGGCAAGACTTATCCAAAAGAAAAGAGAAAGGACTCAGATTATTAAAATTATGAATGAAAAAGGAGAGGTCATGACGAACACCATTGAAATTGGAAGGATTATTAGAAATTTTTATCAACAGCTATATGCCAATAAACTAAGCAATCTGGAAGAGATGGAATCCTTCCTGGAAACCTATAAACTACCAAGATTGAAACAGGAAGAAATTGATTTCTTATACAGGCCAATTAATTATGAAGAAATTGAGTCAGTGATAAACAACCTTCCAAATATCAAAACTCCAGGCCTGGATGGTTTTCCTTGGGAATTTTACCAAACATTCAAAGAAGAAATAATACCTATTCTCCTAAAGCTATTTCAAAAAATAGAAACAGAAGGAAAGCTACCAAACTCATTCTATGAGGCCAATATTACCTTGATCCCCAAACCAGGCAAAGACCCCCTCAAAAAGGAGAATTACAGACCAATTTCCCTAATGAATATGGAGGCCAAAATCCTCAACAAGATACTTGCTAATAGAATCCAACAGTTCATTAAAAGGATTATCCACCACGATCAAGTGGGATTCATACCTGGGATGCAAGTGTGGTTCAATATTCGCAAATCAATCAGCGTGATACATCATATCAACAAGAAAAGACTCAGGAACCATATGATCCTCTCAATCGATGCCGAAAAAGCATTTGACAAAATACAGCATCCTTTCCTGATTAAAACCCTTCAGAGTGTAGGAATAGAGGGTACATTTCTCAATCTCATAAAAGCCATCTATGAAAAGCCTACTGCAAATATTATTCTCAATGGGGAAAAGCTGGAAGCCTTTCCCTTAAGATCAGGAACTCAACAAGGATGCCCAATCTCGCCACTATTATTCAACGTAGTACTAGAAGTCCTTGCAACAGCAATCAGACGACAAAAAGGGATCAAAAGTATTCAAATCGGCAAAGAAGAAGTCAAAATGCCTCTCTTCGCAGATGACATGATACCCTATATGGAAAACCCAAAAGAAGCCACTCCCAAACTATTAGAAGTTATAGAGCAATTCAGTAATGTGGCAGGATACAAAATCAATGCTCAGAAATCAGTTGCATTTCTGTACACGAATAATGAGACCGAAGAAAGAGAAATTAGGGAATCCATCCCATTTACAATAGCACCAAAAACCATACTTTACCTTGGAATTAACTTAAACAGAGACGTAAAGGACCTATATTCTAGAAACTATAAATCACTCTTAAAAAACATTGAAGAACACATAAAAAGATGGAAAGATATTCCATGCTCATGGATCGGAAGAATTAACATAGTTAAAATGTCCATGCTACCCAGAGCAATCTACACTTTCAATGCTATCCCGATCAAAATACCGAGGACATTTTTCAAAGAACTGGAACAAATAGTCCTTAAATTTGTATGGAACCAGAAAAGGCCCTGAATCTCCAAAGAACTGTTGAAAAGGATAAACAAAGCTGGGGGCATCACAATGCCAGATTTCGAGCTGTACTACAAAGCTGTGATCACAAAGACAGCATGGTACTGGCACAAAAACAGACACATAGACCAATGGAACAGAATAGAGAGCCCAGAAATGGACCCTCAGCTCTTTGGGCAACAAATCTTTGATAAAGCAGGAAAAAAACATCCGTTGGAAAAAGACAGTCTCTTCAATAAATGGTGCTGGGAAAATTGGACAGCTACATGCAAAAGAATGAAACTTGACCACTCTCTCACACCATACACAAAAATAAACTCCAAATGGATGAAAGACCTCGATGTGAGACAGGAATCCATCAAAATCCTAGAGGAGAACATAGGCAACAACCTCTACGACATCGGGCAAAGCAACCTTTTTCATGATATATCCACAAAGGCAAGAGAAACAAAAGATAAAATGAATTTATGGGACTTCATCAAGATTAAAAGTTGCTGCACAGCCAAGGAACCAGTCAGAAAAACTAAGAGGCAGGCCATGGAATGGGAGAATATATTTGCAAATGACACTACAGATAAAGGACTGGTATCCAAGATCTACAAAGAACTTCTCAAACTCAATACACGAGATACAAATAAATCAAAAATGGGCAGAAGATATGAGCAGACACTTTTCCAATGAAGACATACAAATGGCTAACAGACACATGAAAAAATGTTCAAAATCATTAGCCATCAAGGAAATTCAAATCAAAACCACACTGAGATACCACCTTATGCCAGTCAGAATGGCAAAAATAGACAAGGCAAGAAACAACAATTGTTGGAGAGGATATGGAGAAAGGGGATCCCTCCTACATTGTTGGTGGGAATGCAAGTTGGTACAGCCACTCTGGAAAACAGTGTGGAGGTCCCTTAAAATATTAAAAATTGAGGTACCCTATGATCCAGCCATTGCACTAGTGGGTGTTTACTCCAAAGATACAGACGTAGTAAAGAGAACGGCCATATGCACACCAATGTTTATAGCAGCAATGTCCACAATAGCTAAATCGTGGAAGGAGCCGAGATGCCCTTCAACAGATGACTGGATTAAGAAGTTGTGGCCCATATATACAATGGAATATTACTCAGCTATCAGAAAGAACGAGTTCTCAACATTTGCTACAACATGGAGGGCACTGGAGGAGATAATGCTAAGTGAAATAAGTCAAGCAGAGAAAGACAACTATCATATGATTTCTCTCATCTATGGAACGTAAGAACTAGAATGATCAGTAGGGGAAGAAAGGGATAATGAAAGGGGGGGTAATCAGAAGGGGGAATGAAGCATGAGAGACTATGGACTATGAGAAACAAACTGAGGGCTACAGAGGGGAGAGGGGTGGGGGAATGGGATAGGCCGGTGATGGGTAGTAAGGAGGGCACATATTGCATGGTGCACTGGGTGTTATATGCAACTAATGAATCATCGAGCCTTACATCGGAAACTGGGATGTACTGTATGGTGACATAATATAATAAAAAATCATAATAAAAAAAAAGTTGGCTTGTTTATCTTGCTGCTCCCCTGTTGGGGACATATATATTTATAATTGACATATCCACTTGTTGGATACACCTCTTAAGAATAATATAGTGCCCTTCTGTATCTCTAACTATAGTCTTTAGTTTAAAATATAATCTGTCTGATATGAGAATTGCTACCCCAGCTTTCTTTTGAGGTCCATTGGCATGAAAGATGGCATTTCATCCCTTTACTTTCAGTCTGAACGTATCTTTATGTTCAAAATGAGTCTCTTATAGACAGCAAATGGATGGGTCATGTCTTTTTATCCAATCTGCAATCCTGTGGCGCTTTATGGGAGCATTTAGGCCATTTACATTGAGACTGATTATTGAGAGATATGATTTTAATGATGCCATGTTGCCTGTAAAGTCTTTGTTTCTATAGATTGTGACTTTCTGTTCTGTATCACTCTTGGGGCCTTTTTACTTTTATAGAACCCCCCTTAATATCTCCTGTAGGGCTGTTTTTGTGGTTACGAAATTGGTCAGTGACTGGCGAATCTGGAAGGTCTTTATCTCTCCATGCATTCTGAATGACAGCCTTGCTGGATAAAAGATCCTTGGCTGCATGTTTTTCTCTGAAAGAGCTTTAAAAATGCCCCCCCAATCCTTTCTCTAATTCCAGGTCTGTGTAGAGAGGTTTGACGTAATTCTGATAACTTTACCTTGGTACATGAGAAATTTCTTTGCTCTGGCCTCTTTCAATATTGTATCCTTGGATCTAATATTTGCAAAATGCACTATGACGTGACGTGGCATAGGTTTGTCATGGTTGAGCTTGGGTTGGGTCCTCTCTGCCTCTTGGACATGAATGCTTGTTTCCTTTGCTAGATTAGGGAAGTTTTCAGCTACAATTTGTTCAAATATCTCTTCTAGACCTCTGTTTTTCTCCACTCCTCGGGAATGCTGATGGTTTTGACATTGGAATGTTTCCTTGAGTCAGTAATCTCCCGTAACCTACATTTTTGAGAGTGGATTTTTTTGAGCCAAGTTTCTATTTTAGCTTTCTCTTCTGCTAACCCATCCTCCAATTTGCCGAGACATTCTTCTGCCTCATTCACCCTGGCCATCAGAGCATCTAGTTTTGACTGCATTTGGCTCATAGAATTTTTAATTTCTGCCAGATTCATTCTATTTCCGCCCTTAGAGTTTCTATATTCTCATTAATATGTTTGTTAATATTTTTTTCAAATCTACACATCATCTGGACCATTGTTACTCTGAACTCCATTTCTGATAATTTGGTTATATTCATATCCATTAGTTCTGTGGCAGAGGCCACAGACTCATTGTCTTTTCTTTGCTGGGGAGGATTTCTCCTTCTCATCATTCTGATGAGGAGAGGTTGCAGGGTTGTCCAGAGCCCAGATTATTGACCAGGACCCAGGCAAATCCATAGGGATCTTAGGGATGTGGGCTTCTTGATTTTTCAGCCTACCTTCTGCGGGAGGGGCCTGCCACACTTCTACTCAGGCAACCCTGTTTGGGTAGAGCCTCCCTGTCCCCTGTGAGGGGGGATGGGGATGGGCACACTGTGAGCCGGTCTTTCCAGGCTTTTGTTCTCTGGCAGCTTTCCCTGGAGGTTTCCTGGGCCTCTTCTGAGAGTCAGAGCAGCAGTAGCTGAATCCAGCCTCTGTCGCAGAACAGAGGGATCGTAGACCGCTCTCCACTGGTGTTCTGGCCACTTTAACTCTGTTTCTGTTGGTGCTGTTAAATCCTACAGCATCCCGGGATATGCGCCCAACAGCCAGCATCCCAGCCCTCACTTCCAGGGCTGGCATGTCTGTGTTCTTTGTGTTTCTAACACCGCCAGCTGCCCCTGCGCGCTCTGGAGGTCTGTTTTAGTGTGGTTCGTGTGCACTTCGGAGCTCTGGTTTTCAGACTGGTCACGCATGTTCCCCAGCTCACAGTCTCAGTCTGCTCTCTCGTGGGAGCCGGTCTGTGAGTCTGCCCTCTCCCCAGTGCAGGTGGCTACTGCTTCTCGGTGCCCAAACGTGGTGGCTCCCTCCCCCTTCCGTTTATCTTCTGGCATCTGTGTGGGGCTTCACGGCTCCCTGCTTCATACCTCAATACTCATCACTGGAGATGTTCATTTGTAGAGATCCAGATGTATCTTCCTGCATCTCAGGCTGATTCCGTGGGTGTTCAGGATGGTCTGGTACATATCCAGCTTGACTCAGGGGACCAGTTGAAAAAGGGGACCCGTACTCCTCCGCCATCTTAACTCCTCCCCCCAGATTCCAGATTTTAATGTTAATACTTGAAATTCTAAAACTTCTAGAAGATATCACCAGGAAAGTTTCTTGACACTGGCCATTACAATGATTTCTTTTATATGATGTCAAAAGCACAAGCTATGATAGTAAAAATAGACAAATGGGACTACTCTAAACTGAAAACTTTTGCACAGTAAATGGAACAAGCATCAGAATGAGAAGATAACCCACATAATGGGAGAAAAGATTTGCAAACCATTTATCTGATATGAGCTTAATACTTATATAAGAAACTGCTACAAGGCATTGGCAAAACAAAAACAAAACAAAAATAAAACCCAAAAAACCTAATAAAACATGGGCAAAAGACCTGGATAGATATTAAAAAAAAAAAAGACATACAAATATTTGGCTGCCAAGTATATGAAAAGATGCTCAACATCACTCAGGGACATGCAAATCAAAGCCACAATGAAATATCATCTTACACCTGTTTGAATGGCAATTATAAAAAATCAAAATATAATAAATGTTAGTGAGGATATAGAGAAATTTGAATACTTGTACATTGTTGATGAGAATGTAAAATGGTGCAGTTATTATGGAAAGTATTGTGGAGGTTCCTCAGAAAATTAAAGCTAGAACTGCCATATGACCCAGCAATCCCACTTCTAGGTATTTACTCAAGAGAATTGAAATCAGGATTTCAAAATGGTATCTGCACTCCCTTACTCATTGCAACATTGTTCACAACAACCAAGATGTGGAAACAACCTAAACATCCAATCACAGATGAATGGGCAAAGAAAATGTGATATATACATACAGTTGTCCTGAAAAAAAGGAAAATTCTTTCATTTAAGAAACATGGATGAATTTGGAGGATGTTAAGTGAAACAAGCCTGTCTCAGGAGGACAAATACTGCATGATTTCACTTTTATGAGCTATCTCGTATAGTCACATTGATAAAATTAGAGAATAGAATGGTGGTTGCCAGAGATTGGGGCAGGGGGAGATGGGGAGTTGTGCTCATGGGTAAAGTTTCAGTTATGCAATAAGAATCAGTTCTAGAGATCTGTTGTAGGACATGTGCCTACAGCTAACAACAGTGTTGTGCACTTAAAAAGGAAAGACTACAGATCCCCTGTTAAGTGCTTTTATCTCAAACACACACACAGAAGCGACACAAGGAAATCTTTAGAGATAGATAGCTGGAGGTGATAAACATGTTTCTTACCTTGATTATGGTGATGATTTCATGGATGTATGTAAATGTCCAAATTCATCAAACTTTATTCTTTAAACATGTGCCAGTGTTTTTGTCTTTTTGTTTGTTTGATTGTTGTTGTTGTTGTTTATATATCAATTATCCCTCAATAAAAGTATTTTACAAATCTGAACAAATGGAACTTTGGTGACCAGATAAAATCACAAGTTTAAATCCTTTCAATTTTGTATATAGCACCCAAAAAACCAGGTAAGACCAATTCACTTGCAGTGAAACAGACACATTATATTATACTATATTATATATTATTATATATTATACTACTATACTTTAAGAAAAAAATATAAAATTTAACAGCATAAACAGTGGTTACAGTTTTATGTTTGTAACATTGCTCTCATTTTTTATACTTTAGGTTGCAAGCAAAGAACAAAGAAAATGCTAACTTGTGTGGGAAAAAAAACATATCATGCCAAGGGATGATTATTTTAAGAAAGAGGGATATCATTATTATAGCTTGCATTCTAAACCTCAAACAGTGTTAGAGATCTACAAATCTTTAAGGATCTTGAAGCCAAACCTCACAAAAAGCATCATTTTTAAACAAAAATTGAGGCCTAGGAAGTTGTCTTTACAACTTCAGCAACTACTTAGAAGCAAATTTTGACCACTAATCCAGTGTTTCAGGTTCTATTTCCAGTTCCACAGATTGTATTATCAGCCACCAGAATATACTGAATCCAATAACACTATATTTGTTAATGGTAAAGGAATGTGATCTCTTTACCAAATCAAGAGATTGTAGTACATTGATACCTGTTCCTTTGGTCAAAAAATACCTCTATTAAAAAACCAATTTATAATAGAAACTTATGCAATAACTATTATTTCAATTTATTATTGAGAGCATAAACGCTTCTCATTATTTTGATGTTATTTCTTAGATTTCTGCAACACAGAATGTAATAAAGCATGCAGTGGATTAGCAACATAAAAGCACATGAGGATAGATGTTCATTAGTTTTAATTTTGATGCCATTCCTAAATTTTAATAAGTGCACATTACTGAAATAGCCAGTAGGTAGATTAATTATTCAGAATAACATAATTCCAGATTGTCCCTAAAATAAATCAATCCACCTATGCAAATGTAAAGCTCTATTTTCTGTTTCTTTGAAAAAAATAAAGAAATAGAGGTCTTTCCCCACAGTTATTTGTGATCTACTTGAGAAGATAAATTCATATATGTATAAAACACTTTGAAGCGGGGGCGCCTGGGTAGCGCAGTCATTAAAGCATCTGCCTTCAGCTCAGGGCATGGTCCCGGCGTGCCGGGATCGAGTCCCACATCGGGCTCCTCCGCTATGAGCCTGCTTCTTCCTCTCCCACTCCCCCTGCTGTGTTCCCTCTCTCACTGGCTGTCTCTCTGTCACATAAATAAAAAAAAAAAAACCACTTTGAAGCGGATACAAAGCACTCCAATGAATATACAAAGCATTCCAAGTGTTAGTTAGCATTAAAGAAATAGTGGCTTTTGTTACTATAAAATACAAATACTGAAACTGAATAATATCCGAGGTTTTAATTTCAATCACAATCATTGAGCTCTATCATAGATATTTCTATTGAAAACCATTCGACATTTTATATTAGCGATTAAATTGCCTTAATGTTGTTCAATTTACTCAGAACATGAAATCCCACACTTTAACAAGTATTGAGATGATGTAGAGTGCATGGTACATTTCTTGTTCTCTTTTGATTTTAGCAGAGATAACCAGAATACATAATTGCTGAATAACAGCTCAGTACCCTTTCAGGTACAAAACTACATGTCCAAATTGATGGTGTTTAGGCTACTATTTTGTTTTAGAATAACACCCAATAGCATAAAACTATACATTGTCCATGACAGCCAAATGCGAAAACACACACACATTGTATGCACACACAGTACCTCACAAAACTATCTGACCCATCAGTGGGGAAATGATTTTTTCATATCAAAACAAAATAATAAATAAAAATCTTCAGGTTTATTTGGATTGCCATTTTATCAAAAGTAAATTGTAACCGAGGTCAACAGTAACCAAGGTCTTCCAGAGCAAGATATATATATATATATATATATATATATATATATATATATATATATATATATATATATATATATATATAACTATACTGTTCTAGTACTATATGTATATTACTGTATATTACTGAAATGTAGAGAGGAACTGCATTGTAGTTAATAAATCAAAAGTTGTTCAAAAGTTGTTTACTTTTAAAAGAATGTCAAAAGATAAAAAATTAAATAAAAAAATTAAAAATGTGCCAAAATATTCTGAAGTCAGTGTTCAAGCTCAGAAGAATAAAACGGTAAATTTTTTTTTAAATCTGTAAAATGTAACCTGTCACCATTCTAGTTTTAATTTCATTACAGAATGATAAAGATTTTTTTAAAAAGATTTTATTTATTTATTTATTTGACAGGGAGAGAGACAGCCAGCGAGAGAGGGAACACAAGCAGGGGGAGTGGGAGAGGAAGAAGCAGTCTTCCAGCAGAGGAGCCTGATGTGGGGCTCAATCCCATAACGCCGGGATCATGCCCTGAGCCGAAGGCAGATGCTTAACGACTGAGCCCCCCAGGTGCCCCAGAATGATAAGGATTTTTGGTCAGATGATAGCTCATAGTGTCTAAATGGTCAGGGCACAAAAGGAATTAAACTTCTAATAAATAAGTAAATAAGTACTAAATTCTGAATAGAAAAAACTTTAAGGAATGGAGGTGTAAATTTTAATACATTAATTATCTAGTCTCTCCTGTAGATTTGTGTTAATTTAAAAATGTGAGATTCAATGAAGCTATTATTATATATTTTCTACATTATAAATTTAATTTTTGTTTTATTATACTTGATTGTAAAGGAAAGGTTAGCTTTCAAATGTGTAGACAATCAAATATATAATTTGCCTATAATTTTGCAGAATATGAAATTGTTTTAGTGTGCTGAATTTTTACATAAGCACGGTTAACATAGGATTATTTCATTTCATTTGCTATTCCATGCTTATCAGTACATAAACATGTTTTCATAAATAAATACAAATCTTTTTTTTTAATTCTAAAGATCATATACTCAGGTGAGTATGCCTTTAGAATCTAAATTTGTACATGAATTCCAGGAGAAAGAATTTTCCTGTTATCTCCTTCCTTCCTTTTATAATTATTTTTATTTTTTAAAGATATTTATTTATTTGAGAGAGAGAGACAGCAAGATAGCATAAGCAGGGGAAGTGGCAGAAGGAGAGGGAGAAGCCGGCTCCCCGCTAAGCAGGGAACCCCACATGCGGCTCACCCCAGGATCACGACCTGAGCTAATGGCAGATGCTCAGTTGACTGAGCCACCCGGGAGCTCCTCCTTTTATAATTATTATAAATTCTAAGCTTTTGTCACTCTGGACAAGAAATGAAAACAGTATTAATTGTTCAGATCAGTTGGAAAGCATATAATATTTAGATGGGAAATTAAAAACCTATATTGCATATCTAAAGCAAATATACCTCAAAAATGAATTACACTCTAAAAATGACAGAAGAGCAACTGAAGTAAAATAATTGATATGAAAAACAAAAGATGCTTTCTATATTTACTTTAAATATATTGAGATTTTTTACTTTTTTACCAAAAAATTAGACATGGCTAAAGTTTTTTAATATTATTGAGGTATATATCTCACTTCCTAAATACCTACTCTTTCTTAGAAAACTAATGCATGAAAAATTTAGGGTGTCCATGTCAATCGTCATCGTCATCATCATCATCATCATCATCATCATCATCATCAACAACCATCTATTATAAGCAATGAAGTTGTCTACAGGAAGATGTTGGCAAGTATTTATAGGTAATTTTCTACAAAGCATAAAATAAGTATTTGGATAAATGGGTTGAAATAGAGGAATTCAAAGCAAATGAAAATATTCTTAGTGTTTAATAATTATATATAATCTTCTTTACATGTCAACAATGTAAGTAATTTATAAAGCATAATAATGAAACAAAAACTCATAAGTTCATCAGCAGTTTAAGTAGTAGATCATGATTGAATTACCTATGTGCTTCCTCCTGACCCATCTTCCTGAAACACCTCAAAACTATCACATACATGAATGGTAATGTGTTTATCAGCTTTACGTCTTCTTAGGCTAGTTCTCTACACATGCCTACACACCTAAATTATATTAGTGGTGTTCTAATTGGCTTTTGGATTGTTTTTTATTTAGTTTCTGATTGTTTAGGATATCCGAAGTGATATCCTAAAATGTAATCATCTTTATGTGAGTGTTTATACCTTTCTCAGCTATGTCCCAGGTTGTCACTTACAATGTAGTTCAATACCTTTTCACTCTTGCAGATTATCCTGCTGGTTGACTATTCTAAAATTAATTAATTAATAAATTTGTTCGCTTTTATGAAAACTGCTGCCATCAGCTCTCTTGCACATGTCACCTGCTACATATAAACAGGAGGTTCTTCAGGGTATGCACTTAGGGGAGGAATTGTTAGCTCATGGTAGGTATATTTAAATATAATCACAAATTGTTTTGCAAGATAGTCATCTGATTTATATTCCACAAGCAAGGTATGTATTTATGTTACTCCACAACCTACCAAAATTAATATTGTCTGAATGAGTGTAAAATGCCATCACATTTTGGTGTTAATTTACAGATCTTTGATTATTCATCCTCCATTTAACAGGAAAAATAGTCAACACCATTTACTAATTAGATTCAACAAACATCTTAAATTATCTTTAAAAATATTTTTAAATGATTTTATAAGAAACAAACAACTTTATTAGAATTTTTCATAGAAATTAAAAACAAAACCAGATTTTTGATCTATGTTTTCCTGTTTTTAAAAGCCAACTTCATACAAATGCAGCTAAAATTGCTGTGAATGATTAATCCAATGTTTTTAAATTTCTACACCATCTATTTCCTTTCAATAATCTTTTTGTATTGTTATTCCTAACCTCCTAACTTCAACAGTTGTCTACTTACAAACTGCACCAAGTAAATCATAATCATAAAAAATAAAAGTATCTCATATCTTCAGTAAAATGGGATGATCTAAGTTCTTGTCACAAAAGTTAGGTGGTATAGTCCTTGCTGTTTAGTGACTAACTGTATGAGACACCTTATTTCCCTTTGTCTTTATAAATATTTGTTTACTGGTTAATTCTTGTTTATTTTAATAATATCCAATTAGGTTATCATCAACTGAAGAATCTTATCTACAAAGTCAAATTCAACATCATCATTAGCACCCAGACTGCTACTGTGGGTCTCTTTTCACTCATCTTCTGCTTCATTTCATAATTTTAAAACTTCTTTTAATTTTCTTATTGTCAATATGGGATGAAAATGGAGAAAAAATAAAAATTCCAAAGAGTGTCCCATGAAAGCTAAAATTAAATAAATAACTAAAAAGCTACAAACATAAACTCTGGATTTTTCTCTCAAAATGATGTAATACAGTGAACAACACAATAAGAAAAATGAAAGATGATGTAATAGCAATGATCAGTTTCACTCCTATACATCTGCTTGGTGTTTCCATCATTCTTCCATTTGCTGTTTTTAAAGTCTCTAATAGTGTAAGTTGGGAATAATGATGAGTAGTGAAATAATTTCCAGGTTGATGAAAAAACGAAATGTTTCAAATTACAGAAAAATGAAATCTGAATCTACAGATCAATTTCCAGAAGACTAATATTTTTATTATAATGAGTTTTCCTGATGATAGTTTGTCTCTGATTGGTTATGTTTTCTTAATACTGTTCAATGAAGTTTTATAAACTTCTCTATAAAAGTCTTACATATGTAGTGTTATATTCATCCTTAGGTAAATCATTTTGTAATATTTTCATTATAGTTGTATCAACTATAATTGACGTCTCTTTACAAAGCCATGTTTTTAAATATTTGTGGTTACTGTATAAATATTTAATTTTTAAAATTGCTCTTAATACAAATATACCTAATTAAGCCCTTCTACTTTTTCTAAGCATCCTTATGTGTATTGTATTGGTTTTCATATCTTCTACTTGCTATGTTTTGGTTTTTATATTTTCAATCTGTACATTTCCAATACAATATTATGTAATACATGTGGGTATCAAAAAGAAAGCTATTAATGAGTCAACATTACCAGCACAACATTGGCTAGAGACTTATGATACATAAGGAAATTCCCCACTCTCTCTAGTTGTTAAATACTTCTATCATTATTTAAGGTTTGCTTTTCCTTATATCACTCTTTTCATAATCACTTGAGTTGATCATACTGTTTTTACACCTAGTTTTATTTATGTATTTGTTAATTGTTAACTGACCAGCATTGTTGTCATAAACATAATGTTGTTATGATATATATTTTTTCTTCCTTTGGATCTAGTTTTCCAGTAGGCAATGATTACAGAATCATTCTAAAGCTTTCCCATTCTTCTGCATTTGAGTCTCTGACAAAATGCAAGTGATGGTGGCTTACTCCCTTGCTACAGCAAGGTCTGAATAAATAACCCTTGCTTGTTCTCATTTGGTGGGTCTTCATCTATTTTTCACAAATTACACATTTCCCTTTAAAAATCACTTTCATTGATCCTCACATTTTGATAGGAAGTGTTTTCATTAAAATTCAGCTTTAACTTCATTATTTTTGTTATGATTTCTTCTTTAACACCTGAGGTACTTATATGAGTGTATCTTAAATTTCCAAATTTGTAGGTATTTTTAATCCAGTTGGTTTTTGATATTTATTGCCATTTAAGGCTTCTTACAAATAGTTGCGGAAATACAATTAAAAACAAAATTTCCTCCCAACCCAGGAAATCTCTTTACAAAGGTAGAAGAGAAAAAAAATCAGTTATTAGTGAATAAGCATTTAACAACTGTGATGTGCATCATAAAAAGTCATTAAGAGAATGCAAAGACAGAAAGCAATCTGACCCTTTTATAAGCCAAGCAGACATAACCCATTACATACATGTTCTCAAAGTAAATAACTAGTCCCCAAGTCAGAGAACTTGAGAGCACCAGTTGTCACACATGATTCATCCTAGATTTATCTGGTAACTGGAGAGACCACCTGTATTCATTGATGGACTTTATCCAAAGGAAAAATAAATCTCTCATCTCTTTATGACAGGAGGTAGTTTGGAATAAGGTCTAAGTTAGGCTCCTACCCTCCCACAGACACTGAGAGATAGAGTCACTTTCTTCCTGGATAAATACATCTCAAACAGATAGTTCCCAGCTCCTTGAGAAAGACCTTCCTAGCTCTTAAAGCTGAAAAGAGGCTTATTTAGCCTTGAAGAAGACTTTACATACACAATTAAAATTAAAAAAAAAATAAATGTTCTAAGAAAAGGGAAGGGGGCGGTCTCTTCCCTCATTTTCAACAGGGAGAATTAAGTCTTTTGTTTTTACCTTGTATTTGCCCTTACAACATCAACAATTGAGAAGAGTTTATAGAAACCTCTTACAGTATTGTCATTTTCCATTTATTTTTTCATGGTAAGGTCTATTTATATATATTTTATTTGTGATTTTTTTCTTATGTTCACATCATCTTGGGGTTGTTATATCTTACTGGTGCGTTAAATATTTTGTAAAATGTGCGGTAATAATCTTTGTCACTAAGAAGGTGTTGTTTTTGAAAGCCTATTTTATATGATATATCTATTCCAACTTTTTTATTATAATTTGCAATCTTTATATTTTCCCAACATTATCACTTCAAACCTTACACATTTTTATGTATTGGAGTATATCTTGAAGGAAAACTATGTAACTGAATTTTTTTTTAATGTAGAGATTTTAGTACCATTAATTTGGGATCACTAATATAACTGGACTTGAACTTGTTTCTATTTCTGCCTTCTATGTGTTCTATCTTTGAAATCTTTATTGCAAGATTTAAAAACACGCACAAAAATGAATATCACATAAATATGAAGTATAATCAATCACTATTAATGAGAACATGTGCAACATTAAGTCAAGAAATAGAATATTACCAACACTCCGAAAGCCCCATCCTCACCCCCTAGTTCCATGTTTCCTCTTCAGTCACAGACCTCTCCTTCAAGGCTACAGGACACTTGTATCCTGAGTTTTGTGGTAATCATTTCTTTGCTTGCTTTGCTTTATAATTTTACTTAATAAACATGCATCCCTAAAAGCAGTTTCCTTCATCTTTTTTGAACTTTATACAAATGGAATCAAACCCGTGTATTCTTTTGCATTTGACCATTTTAAAAGATCTTAATTTAAATACCTATTTTTAAAATTTTTTATTATGTTAAGTTAATCACCATACAGTACATCATTAGCTTTTTTTATAATAATATTTTTTTATTATATTATGTTAGTCACCATACAGTACATCCCTGGTTTTTTGATGTAAAGTTCGATGATTCATTAGTTGCATATAACACCCAGTGCACCATGCAATACGTGCCCTCCTTACTACCCATCACCAGCCTATCCCATTCCCCCACCCCCACCCCTCTGAAGCCCTCAGTTTGTTTCTCAGAGTCCATAGTCTCTCATGTTTCATTCCCCCTTCTGATTACCCCCCTTTCTTTATCTCTTTCTTCTCCTGCTGATCTTCCTAGTTCATATGTTCCATAGATGAGAGAAACCGTATGATAATTGTCTTTCTCTGCTTGACTTATTTCACTTAGCATTATCTCCTCCAGTGCTGTCCATGTTACAGGAAATGTTGAGAACTCGTTCTTTTTGATAGCTGAGTAATATTCCATTGTATATATGGACCACAACTTCTTAATCCAGTTATCTGTTGAAGGGCATCTCGGTTCCTCCAACGATTTAGCTATTGTGGACAATGCTGCTATGAACATTGGGGTGCATATGGCCCTTCTCTTCACTACGTCTGTATCTTTGGGGTAAACACCCAGTAGTGCAATGGCTGGATCATAGGGTACCTCAATTTTTAACTTTTTAAGGGACCTCCACACTGTTTTCCAGAGTGGCTGTACCAACTTGCATTCCCACCAACAATGTAGGAGGGATCCCCTTTCTCCACATCCTCTCCAACAATTGTTGTTTCTTGCCTTGTCAATTTTTGCCATTCTAACTGACGAAAGGTGGTATCTCAGTGTGGTTTTGATTTGATTTCCCTGGTAGTTAATGATTTTGAACATTTTTTCACGTGTCTGTTAGCCATTTGTATGTCTTCATTAGAAAAGTGTCTGTTCATATCTTCTGCCCATTTTATGATTTGTTTATTTGTTTCTCGTGTATTGAGTTCGAGAAGTTCTTTGTAGATCATGGATACCAGTTTTTTTTTTAAAGATTTTGTTATTTATTTATTCGACAGAGATAGAGATACCCAGCGAGAGAGGGAACACAAGCAGGGGGAGTGTGAGAGGAAGAAGCAGGCTCATAGTGGAGGAGCCTGATGTGGGGCTTGATCCCATAATGCCAGGATCACGCCCTGAGCTGAAGGCAGACGCTCAACCGCTGTGCCACCCAGGCACCCCAGATACCAGTTTTTTATCTGTAGTGTCATTTGCAAATATATTCTCCCATTCTGTGGGCTGCCTCTTAGTTTTTTTGACTATTTCCTTGGCTGTGCAGAAGATTTTATCTTGATGAAGTCCCACAAGTTCATTTTATCTTTTGTTTCTTTTGCCTTTGGAGATGTGTCATGAAAAAGGTTGTTGTGGCTGATGTCGTAGAGGTTGCTGCCTATGTTCTCCTCTAGGATTTTGATAGATTCCTGTCTCACATTGAGGTCTTTCATCCACTTAGAGTTTATCTTTGTGTATGGTGTGAGAGAGTGGTCAAGTTTCATTCTTTTGCATGTAGCTGTCCAATTTTCCCAGCACCATTTATTGAAGAGGCTGTCTTTATTCCACTGGATGTTTTTTCCTGCTTTATCAAAGATTAGTTGCCCAAAAAGCCAAGGGTCCATTTCTGGGTTCCATCATTAGCTTTTGATGTAGTGTTCCATGATTCATTGTAAATACCTATTTTACCGAGAGATTTTCCTAAACATCAGAACTTGAATGGATACTTATGTGTTCCTGTAACACCTTATTCTTACCTATATCATACACTATACATGACCCAATATATCTTTAATACCACTGTATCCCCAGGCACATATTCAGCATTCAATAAATACCTGTCAACTGAATAAATGAATGAGTTTTTGGTTTGAAATGTTAGAATATCCTACAGAATTATTCATTAACTTTTGCGGCACTCATGGGGTTAGGGAATCACTACGTGAATAATCTGCTGGGGTTTTTTTCTTTCGACATATCTGCATTTCTTTATTTTTCAACCTGACAAATTTTATTAATCATTAAGGACTCCTCCAATAAACCTTACCCAATGCTCCCAAACATATTTTGTCCCTCTTTTATCTCCCCAAAGCGCTTTGCTAAAACTGAGAGCATGAACATCTTACTCTGTGCTCAACACTAAACCAGAAACTGAGGACAAAAGCCTGACAATATTTTCCCTGTAGGAATTTGTAAGTGCATCTCACAAGTGCTTGTTATAGTGGAATTTTGTACCTTTTACAGATTTTGTCACAGTAAGTATTAAACAGCTCCAGAATAATATTTTTCATCTTTGTGATCTATGTATACCTTATTATGTACATGCTTTCAGCATGGTACTTGACATAAACTCCTAGATGAGTTATTTTCCTCAATGGTATATATTTTTATTCAATATTAAAAAAAATTTAATCTTAGTAACAACCTACCTCTCTAAAATAAACCATTTAAAACTTATTTTAACATTTAAATATGTGAGACAGAGTGTTACAAAAAATAGGCTTTGTAGGAATGAAATTATGAAGATAACAGATATGTAGAATTTTGTCTGGAATTTTAGAATGGAAGCAAGCAAAAACCTGAGTAGCCTTATGGAGTGATAAAATGGCTTTAATGGATTTAATTAACTTACCCTATAAGAAATGAAAATTAAGGAATCATTCTTGTCTGAACTGAGCTATTAACATAGTTTTAACTGCATTCTTTATGGCCAAAAAGTCTTAGAGCAGATGGTAAATTTATAGTCCCTTTTCCCCTATGGAGAAGGAAGAAGGAGAAAATGTAGTGCAGGAATTCTATGAGTTTCATGAATAAACTCAGAATGTAAGTGGTTGCAACCATTTCTAAATGGTGTATGAAAGTTACCATCGTTTATTCTAAAGCTATATAAACAACATGTATTTTTATGCTATGATAAACTTTTCCACAAACAAAAGAAAGAAACTTCTCTCAAATACTAGCAATGGTTTAACTGGAATGACTGAAAAAAAGAAATGAATGTGCAACCTTGCTTTCTAACTAATTTAAAAAACATAAGCATTAATGAATATATAAGCATTTTGTGCCTAAGCATGAAATATATTTTCCTGAACTATTATTTCACCACATCCAAATTGAGAACTGTATTTGACTTTATATGTGTCAAGATATTTTCTAAAAGCCATGTATATATATATAATTTGATACTTGGACATTTAAAATTTATATATAACTATATATACATGTTTTCCATATATTACATAAATACTGTATACTACATATATACATATAAATGTACATACAATTGATAACTTATATAAAAATCATGTGTAATGCAACCTATAATATTACCTTTTATGGTTATGTTTATTTTTGAGGCATTAAAAGGATAATATTTTAAGATATTGTAAGTAAACCTAAAGTAGATCAAACAACTATTATTTAATAATTAGAACAAATTCTTATGTGAAATTCTTAATGGTAACTATTAACTTTTTTCTAATAACATTGCTGTTTCATGTTTTCAACATGTCACATAGCTACGAGTTACCTTAGAAATAAAATATGTCAATAACTTATTTAGATATAACCCTGCAAGATAAAATGTGCTTTGATTGTGTTATATAACAGAGACATATGAATACCCTATTTACTACTCCTTGTACATTTTATAATTTCAAGTTCAGGGTTTGGTTGACTATCTTAATATCACATCTGACAAATGAATCATATGGATATAATAATAATAGCTATCAGTAATTTACTATTTACAATGTATCAGCATTTAAAACACTTTTTCTTATTTTCTTATACCATGACCACTAGAACAAAACCAAAATAGGCTAAAATCATAGGGCAATATAATGGTGGGAAAACAGAAACAGAAACAACATTACATATGGTGCTCAAAACGCAATGCATGAACGTAGCAGGTCATATTAAAATTTCTTTTAACATCTCAAGTTTTTATTTAATTTCTAGTCAGTTAACATATAGTGTAATATTAGCTTCAGGAGTAAAATTCAGTGATTCATTACTTACGTATGACACCCAGTGTTCTTCACAACAAAAATTTTAAATAGTACATGGTAGGTCTGTAAAAAGTACTGGCTAAAGGTGGGGGAAGCAAAGCATGGAAAATTCTGTGTGAAAGAGTCTTTATTTTTTTTTCATATTTATAAATGGTTGTACAAGCCACAAGTTGGGGGACTTATTGTTTGCCAGTAACTTACTGCACACTAATCTTTCAAAGTTGATCAATAAAATATAGATTAGTTTACAAGTGAAGTCATAGAGGTCTAAAGAAAGTAGATAACATGACTAGTACATTTCAAAACAAGGATTCAAGTCTCTGTCTCTCAACTCCAAACATTACATTTTTATTTCTAACAAATTAAGCTGTATCACATGAAGCTTAGAAACATTCCATTCTAGCAATTTATGCATGATGATACCCAGAGAATTTTACTTTCTTTCAAAAATGCATTGAAAAATTTCTATATGTAAAATATCATATTGAGATAGATTGAAAGGCAGGGAGGAAAATACAAATTTAATACTATGGTATGTACAAAGCTGGCTACTCTCTTGAATCTATTTCTTTCAGTGTATTGTTTTCCTCCTTTAATTAAGTGCATAATTGAGATAGATGTTATCTATGTATGGAGTATGTCACCTTTAGTCTTTTTATTAAGGATGTTAACCAAGACTCTTTTCACTTAGTTTCAATTTACCACGCTAAATGTGAAAGTTTAAACTCCTTAATATTTCTTGGTTAGTAAACATTAAAGCAATTCAGAACTCCAGGAGGGCAACAGGAAACAAAAGATCCTTGCTCTGATTAAAGAAATGGTTGAGGCCAGCAATTTAATGACCACGAATTACCTTTTAAAAGCTCTATCTGGTCAGTGTGTAAGGTAAACCATTTCTGGAACTTAACATAGACTACCCAGGACTGCATAAGTTGGTTTCTCCAATAGTTTCAGTTGTACCTATATGGTAAAGACCTATAGGATTGGGCCACAAGCCAAGATGACCTGGTACACCCTTATAGATTTGGTTAACACTTATAGAGAGGACAGTTATAGAGATCCTTATGATCTAACTTTTTCTCGATATTAGAAATATCAGAATCTACACACACTGGGACCTTTGGTAGAAATTGGTGGGTGTTTCCGTGTTTTGAACTGGATATTTAGCTGTCTATTGTAGTCTACTTATAAGACAATTTCTTGCTTGTTCCTACTGTACTTTGATACAAACCATCCCTGAAGGACATGATTTTTAAGCTAGGAATTCTGATCCTATCTTAGTGGTGTCAGAGAGACTTTTAAATAGGAAGAGGGTTTTATAACAAGGTTGAATTATAAAATGGAAGGGACATATTCAGGAGTACTCTCCAAGAAGGTTCAGGAGCATCTATATTATTTGTTCATAGTGTCAATAATAGAGGCCTTATAAGACCTTCCTGCACTGATAGCTGTATGGCCTAAACCACTGAATCTCTCCCAGCCACAGCAAAGCAGGCTATGTGATCCATTGATGGGATTTCCTGGATTGAGGGCTGCATTGCTCTTTGGAAACCAGCAAGAATATGCTTTTAATATAGTTAATTCTTGATGGGAAAAGGCAAGGCAAGAGATGAAAGTTGTATATTTTGCCATGGAATTGGAGCTTCTACCCTCTAGGAAATATTTGGATCCTCACATTCTTGATCTGTAGCCCATAGCTTTGCTATGTAGTCAGATAAATTGGCTCTATAGGCCTGGACAATAAAAAAATACCCTTGAATGGATCACTCTGTTATGGTAAAGGATATCCTTTCTCAGAACACTCACTTATGGTTAAAAAGCAAGAACCAAAAAATCCAAACCCAACAATGTATGCAACATTCAGCTATGGAAATATTTTGGGGAATTTAGAGAAGGAATTAAAGTTTATTGTATAGATGTCCACGAAAAGGGAAAAATAAATAGGAGAAGGAGAAGGAGGAGCAGGAGAAAGTAAAGAAGGAGAGAAGTTGCTTCCTCCAGGTGCCAGCTTAGATGGGGACTGAAATCCTATGGTGTAAGCTTCTCTCTACAGTCAGTTTCCTGAGTTCATAAAATGAGCAGGCATGTAAGCATCCAGGTCATGCATCAAAGAGTGATGAAGGATGAAATGACTAACATGACAAAAAATTTCGCCCAGTGACAATGAGAAATAAATGCTATGAAAGCGGTGGTGGAGAAAAATTCTCTGGGGACAAACACTGGAGCGGACCTAGGAAGGGAATTAATTTGACTACCTATAGCCTTAGAACTATCAACTGGGTTTGATTCTTATTCTACTCCAGTGTCACTTACTTCAGTAACAGAAGTAACCTATGAAGGTTTAGAATTCTCTAGCAATTGGACCCACCTCAAAATATGAATTTCACTGTCACAGTGTATAGCAATTGGCAAGGAAAAATAGCGTTACCTACTGATGCCATATTCCTTATCACCCTTGGATCAACGGTCTCATTTAAAATTGAAATAGGCAAGCAAAAAACTTGTTACTCAAAATAAGTGTTAAACAAGGTTTTAAGGTTAAAGAAATGCATCATAACTGAATTCAAGAGGAACTAAGGCAGGAACTTGGCTGGTAAACTCCTAAAGTAGGAAAGTGGAAATTAAGGTTTGGAAGAGGACGCATTACAACTGCTGTATATGTCCTTCCCACTTCAACTACTTTTCTTTCATTTTGTCTAATCCAGTGGTCAGGCCAGGGTTTAAAATTACTTTTATCCAGGAAGATGGTATAGAAGACTCAGTGCTAAGCAAACAAAATATATTAATTCATGAACTACTTTTGAGGGAAAAGATATTTAGCTCTATTTTAGAAGGGCTGTTGAGGATGTCACTGGTTGTTTTACGACACAGATTATTTGCATTACAAAGTCATGGTATGCATCCCACATTATTGTTTTTACAGGAGGAGGAAAAATATTCTCTCCTGAGAGAACAATAATATTAATATGAACCATTTTCTTCTGTTCTACATTCTAGCAAGAGCAGTAATTATTAAGAAGTAGTTCTTTTTTTTTCAGAAGAAACATAAATTTCTTGAATTCTACAAAACACATGATGACCTTAGCATCTGTGCGCGTATCTCTGTGTGTGCGTATCTGTGTGTGTGTGCATGTGCACACATGAGTGCAAATAAGTATATTTTAACATGTATTTTTTATGCACCCTTTGTACCAAGCACTGGGACATCTACTCAGAGACCTCAGATACAAAGTGGGTTCTATACAAAGTGGATAAATCTTTGACCTTGTGGATTCTATAATCTCATGGGGGAAAGCATATATTAAACAAAGAATTAGAGGGAAATCCCTGGGTGCCCTGGGAGCACTCATGCCATTTCAGGCATAGTTATGGTCAAATACAGTAGGTGTTTGGTGGTAGAATGCTTTCAAAAAAGTGGACTTTTTTCTTTCTGAATACCTCAAAGTAAGCATAACTATTGCTTGGAGGAGATGGAAGTGAAAATAAGTTCTTTTTTATTTTCTACCAACATAATGCTCATCTCTCAGTTATCTCTACTAATGGGGAGGTGCAGTAGTGTGGAACATCCAGAATGCCTGATAATCATAAAGTCATGAATGCTTGCAAACAATTTATATGCTATATATTTTAGTAGCTTCACCTTCCTGGTAATATTTTGCTTCAGTGCACATTAAAATTAGTTTGCATTCTCTGTGTACACACTATCTAGATGATAAGAAAGATGTCCAGGAAGTATGCAGTATGGTTAGCAATAGCCCTTTCAATAGATAATACACAGAGCAGACAATTTGTATATACTTAACACACAATTGGCAGTACATGAATCTGTTGATATGATTGCAGGGCTCCAAGAATGTTGTTTCTATTAGTATGGCCTGTATTTTATCTTCCCTTAACCACATTTAAGAGAACCCAAAGCAACTTACATCTGAAAGCATATGGCAAAACTTTATATTTATTGCCAAACAGAAACAAAAAGCATCTACAGACTGATACCAGTCACTAGAGATGAACAGATTACAAAATTAGGTAACTGACTTTTCTCTAAGTTTTCTGGTAGCTGAGGAAAAACAAAAGCAACTTTCACTAAATTTTGGTTAACGCAGTCTACTACTTTTATTGCTGAAGTTAAAAATAATGACTATTTATATTAGAAAATTTCAAAATCCTAATTTAAAAAAAATACAAAAATTAACAGTAACTTCATCAACCAGAGGACAGTGCTGTTAATATCGCATAGACTTTCTTCAAGTCTTAACTATTTTCTTTTATAACAGATTTGGTCATACTGAACATTATGTTTTTCTAATCTAGTTTCACTTTTTCTTTTCTTATATATCCTATTTGAATATATGATTTTTAAATCAGCTGATCTGTTTGGCTAGGCTAGTTAAATATTTTATTTAGGGGCCCCTGGGTGGCTCGGTCAGTTAAGTGTCTGACTTCAGCAAAGGTCATGAACTCAGGGTCCTGGGATAGAGACGCACCTGGGGCTTTGCTGGGAGTCCGTCCCTCTCCTCTGCCCCTCCTCCTGCTCATGCTCTGTCTCCCTCCTCTCTCTCAAATAAATAAAATATTTAAATATATATATATATATATAATGTCATAAAGTGGATTTTTTTGGTAATCAATTGATATAATCAAATAGCTTTATCCTGATATATTTATTTTACAAAGTCATTACTTCAGTAAATATTTGTTATGAACTTACTATGGTTAAAGGCAATAATATATGTGTGATAAGAATATTAACAGTGGATAAAAGTTTAAAAATCCCTGGCCTTATGTTGCTTATATTCTAGGGGAGAGATTTTAGCAATAAGTAAGTCGAATGATAGTAGGTCATATGATACTAAATGCTGTGCAGAAAAAAATAAAAAGAGGAGAGAATTGAAAGTGCTGGGAGTGGTATGTGCTTCATTGTTTTATTTATTTATTTATTTATTTATTTATTTATTTATTTAAAGATTTTATTTATTTATGTGACAGAGAGACAGCCAGCGAGAGAGGGAACACAGCAGGGGGAGTGGGAGAGGAAGAAGCAGGCTCACAGCGGAGGAGCCCGACGTGGGACTCGATCCCGGCAGGCCGGGATCACGCCCTGAGCCGAAGACAGAAGCTTTAACGACTGCGCTACCCAGGCGCCCCTGCTTCATTGTTTTAAACAGAGTGGACAGAGAGACTATGACTGAGAAGGAAATATTTACATGAAGAGGTGCAATAACTGGAAAAGTTGTGTCTCAGGTAGAGACAGTACAGTAGGAAAGGACCTAGTTCATTCTAGAGGCAACTGGGAAGAGTGAAAGGTGAAGTCAAAGGCAATACTTAAGATGGGTGTGGGGGCAAAGTGAGGGGGAAGATTATCAAGTAGGGCCCATTTAAGAAGCTGTATGATTCAAAATCATTGATAGGATTTTGTTTAAAGGAGGGCATTACTTGCATTGTATTTTTAAAAGGTTGCTTGGAAGGAGATGAAAGCGAGGCAAAGGCAAAAGCCATTGGAATGATCCAAGGAAGAGACGATGAGGACTTGGTTGTGGTGGTGGAGTTAGAGATGTTGAGAAGTGGTTAGGATAGAAATACTTTTTTTTTTTTTTGTAAATACAACTGACAGAATTTGCTAAGAGATTGTACTTGTTGCACAAAAGAAAAAAAAGAGAGGAAGTCAAAGAAAACTCTTAAGCTTTTGGCATGAGCAACTAGATAGGATACAGTTGATATTTACATAATAGAAAAAAGGAGGAAGAAAAAGCAAGTTTGTCACAGGTGGGGATCAGTTCAGCTCTAAACAAGTAAGTTTGAGAAACTTCTCATCTAAATGGAGGTGCACAGTGGGCAGCCAGATACAGCTCAAAGAAGAGGACTGAGCAGGAGATTTAAATATGAGAGTCATTACCATATAGACAGTGTTTAAATTTGAAGACATCATCATGGTAGCAGTGTAGGTAGATAAGAGTGATGAATGTTGAAAGAATCTTGTAGGATGTGACAGCCATCTGACTGGGATATCCCTCACCTAACTGATTGCCGAGGTTGATTCAGCTGATCTGTTTGGCTAGGCAGGTGTCCTCTTACTCTCTCATCACTCCATGTGTGTCCCTCCCAAACTTGTGCATTCAGTGGAAGAAGATGGCCTTCCTCCATAGAGGAGGACCATTCTTTGATCAAAGGTGGACAAGAAGCTGTCTTACCCTACTCAAGCATCCAAACAAGCTGGGAAGGTCCATTTGTAGGAAAAGGTAGAAGAGTCAAGCTTCTCAGACTCCAGACACACCCAAATGAGGCCCTGCATGAGGCAGTCTGCCTTTATTTTTTTAAAAAAAAGTCTCCTGGAGGGATAAGCGTGTTTCCTACAAGGCAAGTAGACGTGGTGTTTCAATGAACAGGGACGAATTGTGGCAATTGCAGCAGGTAAGATAAATAAAAATAGGACTGAGAAATGACCATTGGATTTAACAACATGGAAGTTGTTGGTGACCTTTCTCTCTCTCTCTCTCTCTCACACACACACACACACACACACACAGACACACACACACACACACACACACACACACACAGACACACACACACAACTGCTCCCCACCCTTCACTCCCCATAGTGAAGCTAAATGGAGGACAGGAATTAGATACAAGAAGGTACAAACACTGTTAAGAAGTTTTTTGTCAATAGGAGCAGAGCAATGGTGTGTTACCTGAAGACTGTCGTGAGGTAAAGGGAAGAGTATTTGTGTTTATGAGATGGAAGAAATTAATGTCATTTGTCATGCTGTTGTGCATGATCCTTATGGATAGTTCTTACAAAGAGAAAAACTGAATGACCCGGGACAGGGACAGAGACAGTGAACTTTCTGAAGCAACAGCCATGAGCAAAGGGGAGAGATGGAATCTGGAGCACACATGAAAAGTTTTGCCTTTGATCAAAATATAAATAGTTCATCCATAGTAACAGGAGGATAAGAAGGATTAGGGGGACCAGATCATAGTGTCTGGGGGATGTTGGAATAAGCTGGAAGAAATTCTCCTTGGATTGCCTATATTTTTTTCTGTGGCGAATGAGGAAATGAGAAACTATGTCAGATTTAAGGGAAGAGCAGAAATTGTAAAATAATAATGCAGGAGATTGGGAGAGTAGATTGGTAAATGTGGTAGGATTTACCAGTAAGGGTAAGAATAAATTTAAGCCTATTGGTCATGGATTTGATCTGATTTCATGTAGATTTCCCCCAGGAGAGGTAGATTCAATCAGGTTTGCGATTTTTAAGTGAAAGGGGAGTAAGGGAGCTGAAGACAAACATAAGTGAATACTTAGAACAATGGACTGTGGATTCTTCACTGATGAAGTAACATGTAAGCACATAAGTGAGTTGTGGTAAGACTGGTAGGTTGTCAGTTCTGTTTACTTCATTTATTAGTTGGAGTCATTGTGCCGTAACTAGAATACAGCTGGAAATTCAGGAGTTTGGTGTCAGAAACTGGGCTGTTTTACACTGATATTGTTGGAAGCTTGCCTCTGACATGACAAAGGGTGAGTCACTAAGATAATTTAACAAACTGGGGGGGGGGGCAGAGAGACAGGTGGAAGCAAATCTCTCTAGTACTTTGAACTTAAAGCCATTTAATACAGAGAAGACTAAACTTACATCGTGATACGACAGATTGGGGAAGGAAGCATCAAGAAATCAAAAAAGTCAGGAATCGCAGACAATCCTTCCAATGTTCTCAGTCATCTGCAGTATGAAAGTGGGTGTTTTTCAGGAAAATAGCTGGGAGCCACTGGCAAAACCTCACATCCTACAAAATCCACCCATCTGCCTGCTGCAGCCGGAAGCTACGATTGCTTCTGCTTCTCTTCCACGTTCAAATTCCCACGTGATTTCCTTAAATTGGCAGAATGTAGTTCTCAGGCTTCCAGATCTAGCAATAGACAAGAAAGCATAAAGACTAAATGGTGCTAAGTTGCCAACAGAAAAATAGGTGCAGTTTACCCCTTTGGCGATGCTTCCATCATAGCCTTGAACACATATTTAAATGGAAACAACCGCACCAGCAACAGCATGTGTGGGGCACATGGAGCCCTGTTACTCGGGTCCCCTCCACTTCAAAGTCGAACTTTGTTGTTCTGATGTTGTGAATGCCACGAAGCCTTTCAGGGATCACCTCTGCGACAGAGAGTCGTTTCACTCAATATTCTGTCCCCCCGGGGGCAGTGCACACCCAGGGGCTTATCATGGAGAAAGGCCAGGTAATTGTGGGCCAACACCTGACGGTTCTGCTAAGCCATTCCGATCCAGAGCTCACCCTGGGAACTGACCTCTGACCAGTGCAACTCAACTTTTCCCTCTGACTCATCTTGTTTCTTCCCTTTCTCTTCCACAGGGGTTGATCCAAAAAGTATTTCCTAATAAATATCCAGAATACTAAACTTTATAATACTCACCTATACCCAGACTGCAGAATCACGCTTCCACATGGTGGGAATACAGTTATGTTTGCTAAAACAAATCCCTTCACACAGAATAAAAGGAAGAAAAGAATTCCATATATTTAAAAAAAATCCATTTATAACTATTTCTATCTGAGTTATGATTACTCTTCAGGCACAATTAATTTTTTTAATGTTGTATAATTTAAGACAACTGTATGATTGTTCACAAGCAACGTCTTTTATATGAAACAGTTATAATAGGAGAAGAGGAAAATAAATAGACAATTGTGTACAAGTTGATTTCTTATTTGCTAATGAAATAAGAAAAGTAAATATACATAATTACTGCAGTATTCGTAGCTGCAACTGGCCACAGATTGCTGTTGAATTTGATGACTTTATTCTTCTACTGTTCATTCACTCTCTCTTTTGCCTTCAGGACCACAGCTGATTATGTTTTTAAATCACACCACATGTTCATGAAACTTCTGACACATTCTTTACTGGTCCTGTATGTGTTGGGTTGCTATAGGATCTGATTAATAATGAGCACTTGCTATGAAGTAATATTCTGGGCTGAAAACCCTGTTTACCCATATTGTATAAGGGACAATCTGGATAATCATCTCAGCCAGTTCAGTATTACTCTTTTTGGTCTATTTGTTCAGAGGAATGAGAACCATACAACATCCCTATGAAAGCTGGACTTTCCCTCAAATGGAACCATGATGTCCCCAGAGGGAATTATCTTTCTCTCATCGCCCCAAAATATAAACTAGTAGAAAGCAATATTGCAAAATTGGAACACAAAACTTTGTGACCTATTAGTGTAATGGTGAGGGAGCTGCTACTATTCTACCTGTTGGCTTCTAGATCCATAGTCGCGGAAGCAGGAACCTTCTCTGCAGTGTCAGGCAGATACTAGAGCACATCTCACAGGCTAGCCTTCAGTCTGTTTACTCACAACACTTCTGACACCAAACGGGTGTGTTTTTCTCTCACATGAACCAATTCTCCAGTTATCCAGACACCAATTCAGTGTCTAACAATTCCATTTAATTCTGACACTAACTACCCAGAATTAATGCAGACCCTACATAGAAGGGTCTCAGTAAAAGGCTCAGTCTCCCACTTCAGACACCACTCACAACTCTTGAACCTCCTGTACTTCTGAGGGACAGTCTATAAGTTGGGGTTCCCATGATGCCATCTTCCAGTTTGATAATTTGCTAGAATGGAGCACAGGTTTCAGGAACACGCTTTGCTTAGATTTACCAGTGTATTATAAAGGATACAATTCAGGAATGTTATTTATTTCCTGTTAGTTCTCTTGTGTAATGAGAAATTTCAGCCCACCCACAAGTTCTATGGTCATTTCCACAGCAATATTGCATTGCAGAACCCATTGCTCTCCAAAATCCTTGCCTTTAATGACACTTTATTCTGGGTAAATATATCCAATAATTTAATGAGCTATTTTCCCATAACATGTCATGGATTATCAATATTCATTCCTGTCTGATAGTGAGATCATTATTACCTTCAAATATGAATAAGTCAGATGCCTTCTCAAATTGTATTTTATAATCTTTTAGCAAAGATTGCTTCAGGGACAAATAACAGTCAAGAGTGTAACAACGACAAAAAAAACACAAAAAAACAAAACAAACCCCCATCAATCGCTCTGGATATTTTAGGCTGGAAGTGACTTACTACAGAGATTAAGGGGCATACAAAACCATTGGAAAAGCTACACCATTTTAGAAGCCCAGAAGTGCTAGAATCACAGGAAATTTTTACCAAAAACCTCAGTGGTTGCAGCCCTGAAGCAGAGTCACTCCTAAAAACAAAATTTTATGTCTGCCGCTTTCTAAAAGCCTGGCATCTTGTCACCATTGCCAATGGAGTAATAATGGCTCCCGCTTCTTTGCCCCTCAACCTTGCATTTCATTGGCAGAGATGTAGTTACCAGTCTTTTTAGTTCTTGTGATAAAAGAATAGAAGGGGCTATCTTAATTCCCAGAAGACAATTTAACACAGATATTAAAACCCTCCAGTCATGTGAGAAGTCATGTTGGAAAGAGGTACAATGAGCAAAAGGTAAACCTTTAAGGAGTAAATGAGACACAGCAAGCTAGATTAAGTTTTTAGTTTAAAAAATTTTTTCTTAAAGCTTATGCCACTTCTCTTTCCATACGAAATGTTATTTGTTATTTTTCTCTTGTTATGCTCTATCACTGTCACATTTGCTGACTTTATGAAAATCAATTAGAAATTCTCACTTGTCTTATTTGTTTTGATAGAATTTCAACTACAAGTAAATTAACTGTACCTTGAATGTTCAAACCTTGAATATTTTAAAGAAAATTGTTAAAACTAAATCTGCTTAGAGGATTTTTAAGTATAAAGCCGACAGCTTTTTTATTTTCTAGTCTTGCCATACTGTCTTTCTGCCTCTTTTTAAACAATTAGCCATTTCTATTCTATATTCTATACGCAGGTTCTATTTCTATATTCTAGACATATTCTAAAAATCATGAATTTTGGTAATTCATGAAATGAATTAATAATGGAATTTTGTACATTTCTCTATTTGTTAGTGTGGATTTACATGATATGTTTTTAGAGCAATACGGCATAGTTATTGACCCTTTGGCCTCAGGGTGAAAGGGCCCAAATACAAGCATCAGCCCCCACTTGTACTGGTCACGGGCTCTGAGTTTCACTTAATGACTGTGTTTTCTCATTTTTCTCACGTCACCTGAGAATACTCTCAGTAGTTACAGAGTTTACCGTGATGAAAAATCAAACAGTTCCTAGTACATAGTACACGATAAGATCAAAGTTGGCAATTGTTATAATTACTATTCATAACAATAAGCTATGCTGTCTTTGCTCTTAGCTCTAGAGACAGGATTTTAAGATCTACCTTTTAACCCTTTATAAAGAGAAAAAAATGCCCCCCTTTTTTCTCTATTTTTCACCACTTTACAGCTCTTTCTTTTTGTTGGTTTCCTTTGGAGGCTTCTCTTGTTGAGTAACTTGCAAGACAATGAAGTCATACACTATACACCACACCTGCTTGTGCCCAACCTCGTCCTTGGCCTCCAGAAATGAATAAGTGAATCACAAAGCATGTAATGGTGGCAGGATCTGGAATCTCCTAGGAGGCTAACTGATAATCCTGAGACTACATAGCTTTTAAAAAATCTTTTCAGAAAACTATAGATGTGGGAACAAAATATGAAGGTGGCTGGGTTCGACCTTAAGTGTGTATGCAATACATCCTGACCTTCACTTCCAATCTCTTACTCGGACTCTTACTAAAATAGATATGAACATATTAATAATATTAATAACAATTTGCCTACACCTATGTTCTCTTCTTTACCAATTTTTAAGTAACATTGCATCTGTATTGGTAGGGCTTTCTTTGTATTTTAATATTAACTAGTAGGAGTCTATCAACTTCCATACATTCAGCATTTCATAAAGTAAATTAAATCAGATAGACATCTGTTGAGTGATTTCTCTGGTCTCCAGACATGCAACAATATAAGGTTATCTATCCTGCCTTGAAGAAACAGGAAAAAAAAAAGTCATTTATTATGTAACATGTCAACTGCTACAATTTAGGGTAATTTAAAATGTTATGGGCCTGGAAGAAACACAGGAGTGTGGCATAAACATGTGGAAAAAAAAGATTTTAACAAAGTATATGAGCCTGAAGCAAACACTTAGTCTCAAGATTAAAACCTAAAATGGGAGAAAGAAAGATGCTAGCAAAAATGAAGTCCCCCAACAATCTTCCGGCTTATTTTTCCAATGTAACACACAGATGGGCCCATCTTAGCATATCCTAACTGATATCAACTTTAACAACTTTTCCATTAAAGCCAAACAGGACTAGTGCAGTCAATAATGGACTGTCTGTATGCTGTATATCATTGTACACTTATGACTTGCGTACTTATGTCACTGCAAGACTGTGTAATGCCTGAAATTGAGAACAGGAGCAGAAGTATCATAGCCTCTAAGGGCTGCCATGGAACTAGATTTAAACTAGTACCGTGCAGGGGCAAAGGGACGTGTGCAGTTGAAAGGTTGGCACAGAGGGTAACTCAGCACAAGTGTTGCATTGTGGCCACAAGAGCAGGCCCTTAGGTGAAGGATCTGGAATATCCCTGGAGTCCCTATCATGTACATTTCTTCTTCTTTTTTTTTAATAATAATATTTTTTATTATATTTTGTTAGTCACCATACAGTACATCCCTGGTTTTTGATGTAAAGTTCGATGATTCATTAGTTGCGTATAACACCCAGTGCACCATGCAATACGTGCCCTCCTTACTACCCATCACCAGTCTATCCCATTCCCCCACCCCCTTCCCCTCTGAAGCCCTGTTTGTTTCTCAGAGTCCATAGTCTCTCATGCTTTATTCCCCCTTCTGATTACCCCCCCTTTCTTTATCCCTTTCTTCTCCTACCGATCTTCCTAGTTCTTATGTTCCATAGATGAGAGAAACCATATGATAATTGTCTTTCTCTGCTTGACTTATTTCACTTAGCATTATTTCCTCCAGTGCCGTCCATGTTGCAGCAAATGTTGAGAATATCATGTACATTTCTAAACACAGGAACAACATCAAGCAAATGCCAAATGAGAATAGAGCCCCTCTGTTCCAATTCTTCCAAGATAAAGTTGTCTGGCTTCCTTTGGCTGAATTTCTCTTTTACTAGTTCATTCAACATGCTGTAGTGTGAATTATCATTCCAGTCACCCATTTGCTCTGTTATGAGCTAATTGAGTATGGTTAAGTTCACTCACTTTTTGATGCTGTTCTGAAAGGATATTTTGTCTCGTTTGAAATTTTATTGCATCATTTTATAAATCAGATGCTCTGATGATTACTCATATAATCTGACAATCTTTGTTTTCTATTAACCTACTCCACAAATATTTATTCAGTCCATACTATGTACTTAATAAGATATGGTCCTGCCCTCAAGATACTCATTATGTTGGGGAGAGAAGTATGTAAATGAAGAAATACAAGACTCAGGGGAAGGTGATAGATATATAAAGAAGGGAAGAATGATATCTTTCTACTTGATGGGGATGGAGAGGGAGGAAAGGCCAGAGGTGGCAATGTTTGAATTAATGTTTAAAAACGAGTAGGTACTTGGCCAGTAAATGAGGCATAAAAGATGAAGCATAAGAAGCTGTCTGAACAAAGGCACGGAGACATGAGTGTTTCATGGAATAAATGTGCTTGTTCTGTTCAGATAGCCACCAGAAGGTTTTTATGACTAGAAGATAGAAGATAACAGGGGAAAGCAGTCTGTACCCATATCTTAGATTCCAGAGGCAAGAGGGGGGAGGGATGCTAGTATGTACTTGATCTTGAGATCCTTAGGAAGTAATTAAAATCATAAGCAGAGTGGATAAAATGATCAGATTAGAATTTTTAAACATGTAGTAGAAGAATAGACAAATAGATTTCCAAAACAGAATAGAAATTCTATAAACAAACCTATGTATTTATGGTGAATTGGTAAATTACGGAGATGGTATTTTAAATATGTAATACGTGGGAAGAGGAAATTGTATTAGAAGGCTGAATAGTCTACAGTCTGTCCTCAAGGGTTAGAATTCTGAATCTGTCAATTAATATCTATATCAGTTGGTCAAAAACAAGGCCAATAAAGTGGGATTAAATTGCAAAGTAAATGGCACAACTGTTGTTCAGTAAATATCAAAGGCTCATTATACTATTATAATGGTAACTTGGTTACTTATCTAAAAATTATTTAGATTTGTATTTTTCACCATTCATGAGAATATATTTCAAGTGGATCAATAACCTAAACTTTTTTAAAATTCTGTAAGTATTAGGAAAAAACATAGGAAATGTGTTTCTTTTAGACAGAGAGAGCTTTCTTAAATAAGAAGCAGAATGCAAAAACATAAAATAAAAGATTTGTAAGTTTGAAAATGCTACAATTATGGATTTCTGTGCAATGCACCCCACCCAAATGAAGACAAATGAGTGACTAGAAGATTATCCTGTATATAGAACAAGTAATGGCAAGGGTGTGGGGAAACAGGTATTCAGGTGGTGCTCATAGAAGTGCAAACAGATGTAACCATTTTAGACCACAGCTTGGCAGGATCCATTAAAATAAAAATGACAGAAGTTCTTTGAACTCATTTCTGTTTCTCGGTTATATGAAGGCATCCTACAGGTTACTTACTTTAAAATACTTCAGCATGAAGAATGTGTTGCAAATGTGTAAAGAAGCAGTCACACCTATGCACAAGGAAGCATATGGAAGGATGTTTATTGTGCTGCCATTTATAATACAAAAAAATTCAAAACAACCTACATATCCATCAAAAGGGTTTGAACTATGCTATGTCTATACTATGGCATATCATAAGCATTTAAAAAGAATGAGATACAACTATATTATTTACATGAGAATCACTCCAGGAGATATTGTTAGGAGAAAGAAAAATTATAAATTTATAAAAACAGATATAAAACTATATAACTGTTTATCTAGGAATATGCATATATTAATGGTAGAAGAAGTTTTGAAAATGATGCCTTCCTTTTTCTAGTAACAGAATTTCTCCCAGGGAAAATCAATGTCATAGGACTGGATTATGGGTCACTCCTCCCCAACCAATACTGTGGATGGACATATGCTCCTGGTTGGACCAATTAGGATGTGCTTATTCCCTTTGCCATGGTCATTAGTTTTAAGCTTGGTGGTTGAACTCAAGACAATTAATCTTAACCAGAGATTTTACTGGACAGTTGTATTTTCCTGTGGGAGAACTGAGGTAAAATAAGCTTTAAAATTGAGTGACCACATTGGCAAAGTCCACAAGGATTTTGCTTTAATTGTGCAGTCAAACCTAATCCTTACTAATATGGGATGTAAATCTCCTGAACCAACAGAGGAGAAGTGGAAAAGAGAAGTCTAAGTTTTTTTTTTTTTTTTGTTTTGTTTTGTTTTTAAAGCAGAATTTGTCAAAACACACTAAGTTGCAACCAGAGATCTTGGAGATCTGTATATTTCGCTGTATGCAATTATATTTTTAAATTTAAGGAAAAGAAATGCAGCATGGGAGAGGGGAGAGGAAATGACGGTAAACAAAAAACACAAAATAAGATGGTAGGAATAAGCTTAAACACAGTAGTCTCAAGGAATTTGACTAAGTTAAATTCTCTTGTTAAAAGGCAAGTGCTCAGATTTGACATTTTAAAAGTCATGTTGCTCAATAGTATTTATAAGACACACCTAAAACAGAATGGTATAGGATAGTTGGAAGTAAAGAGAAGGAAAACTGAACTCACCATAAGACCAACAATTCCACTCCTAGCTATCTACTCAAAAGAAATGAGGGCATATGTCCACAAAAAGACTACACAAATGCAATGATCTTTATTCATAATAAACAAAATGGATTTGTAAATGGATAAAGATTTGTAAATGGTAAAAAATTGTGGTACATTCATACAATGGAATACTACTTAGCAATAAAAGAAATGAACCACTGATAAGACAACATAGTTGAATTTCAAAGCCATTAAGCTGAGCAAAAAAAGCCAGATGCAAAAGAACACATATGTTTCCATTTACATGAAAGTCTAGAAAAGATAAAGTTAATCTCTATGAAAGAAAATAAGTCAGTGATTGCCTGAGATGGGGTTGAGGGATTACCTGGGTACAGCTATAAGGGAATTTGGTGGGGGGTAATGGAAATGTTCTGTATTTAGTAATTGTGATGGTGACTTGAGTATATTGATTTTTCAAAACTCATGCAAATAGGTGCACTTTATTGTATATAAATCATACCTCAGTAAAAGCAAAATGAAAAGGGGAAAAAATAGGAGGAGCACAAAAGAGGAATACTAGTTCATTTGGTTTTAGAGGCTGAGAGTAGGTTTTTCTGTGCAGAGGAATCAGAGGTTGGTTGGTTGGTTGGTTTTACTTGAGATCTGAAAATAGAAAGGCTGTACAAAGTGGAGCAAGAAAGACGAGTGTTCCAGACAGAGAAAACAATAAGCACAACTCAAAGAAACAGATGAGAAAGACTGTGGCTTGTCAGGGGAAGGAGGGGAGTACAACAGTGCCCAAAAGAGCAGGTGTAACAGAAGACGAATCAAGTGAGCGTCCTTGTTCTATACCTTGCATAAACGAAACTATCTTTGCTTTGCTCTTGAACATGAATGGTATTTTGTTTGGTTAAACAATTCTTGGCTCAGTCTTTTCCCCATTAATATTCTGCAGTTTTGCTTATTGCTTATTATCAGTGGGCACTTAGTGCTTTTGAGAGGTTTGAGGTTGCCTGGTGGCTGTTACCCTGCAGGTAAATAACATTTTGTTCCTCATGGACTATATGTCATCTTTGGTTCTTGTCTCTCTAATATAATTTCTTTCTTGATAGTCAATGAATTGTTTCCTTTTGGCAATCTTATCACCCATACATTGGAACTCCTAGGTCCATCCTCCATGTTTCATCTTTTCTAATAACTTCATAACCTCCATTTCCATTTCTAATGAGTTTTGAGGAAAACTTTAATGCCTGTTCTTCCACCTATTTGATTTTTTGTCCTATTAATAACTCAGTGGTTTTCTTCCTTCATTATTGTTTCATTTTTTTTAAGATTTATTCATTTATTTGAGAGAGAGAGGCAGGGAAGGGGCAGAGGGAGAGGGAGAGAGAGAATGTTGAGCAGACTTCCTGCTGAGTGTGGAGCCTGACACGGGACTCAATCTTACGACCCTGAGAGCATGAGGTGAGCTGAAATCAACAGTCGGACACTCAACCCACTGAGCCACCCAGGCGCACCATTCATTATTGTTTTAAATTCAGAAATTTTTTTGGCCAGCAGGTAGTTTTACCCATTTCATTATTACCAGCTCTCATTTCATAAACACAATGTCTTCTTAAGTTTTATAATTGAATTAATATAAATTTATATTATATATCAGTCAGGGTTCTTCACGGAAACAAACAATGCAACGAGATAATTAGAGAGAGAGGGAGAGATTTTAAGGAATTGCTCACACAACTGTAGGGATAGGCAAGTATGAAATCTATAAGGCAGGCTGGTAGCTGGGAACTCAGGCAGGATTTCTATGTTACGGTCTTAAGTCAGAATTCCTTTTTCTCTGGGAAACCTCAGTTTTTGCTCTAAATGCCTTCAAATTATTGGATAAGGCCCATCTGTATTACTGAGGGGAAGATTCTTAAGGTCAACTGATTGTAAATGTTAATCACATCTACAAAACATTTTCACAGCAACTCTAGACTTGTTTTGACCAGACAACTCAGACCAAAGTCTAACCAATGTGACACATAGAATGAACCATCCCATGTTGTAATTTACATCAGTTACTTTCATACAAAATACTGCCTTTGCTTAGGATATGATGAGTAATCTGGTTTCTTGCACTATTCTACTCTGTATAAAAGCAATTGTTCTGATTCCTCCATATAGTTGCCTTTTATGAAATGCACCATCGTTTCACCTGCCCAAATTTGGTTTGTATTTTGTTTAGTTGTTTAATCAATACAAGAATTTGTGGTGAATGTCCAGATTTGGAGGTTGAAATGAATTCTATCAGATCAGAACATGTTAGATTATCTCAGAGTTTCAATTTACAACCTCTTATAAGTAGTAAAAAGAATCCTTTTAGTGAAAGAAATTTGTTTGTAATAACCCTTTTTTGGGATCTGTCTGGCTGAAACTCATTTCAAGTTAAAAGCGGTAACATTTGGGGAAAATGTTCATACCCTTATTCAGAACCGTTCTATAAAATAAAGGCAAAAAGGCCGTCATAACAGGCAATCAAAATGATTTATTTGGTAAGATAGATATAAGCAATTTTGGAATTTTGTTAAACATAAACTATCAGATACCTTTTAATAAGAGTAAAGGGAGTGGTCAATGGTTATTAATAAAACAAATACTGCCATCTACTGACTTTGCAATTATATTATGAAAGCTGCCATAAACATCAATGTTATACCACATAATTTTCCAATGTGATAGTGCTAGTCATTCATTTGATATTTTGAATTTTCTAAGAATTTGTATTCATTTAAAATGATTACATTTAAATCTCCAGTTCTGCTAACTGAGGTGGAATTTACATGTGCTTAAATCAAATGACTGCTACTTTGCAAAATCCCTGTTATCAGGAAGCAATTTTTTTAGGTGTCCCTTTGTGCTAGAAGCTGCATGATGTAAAAGAAATATGCCTATATTCCTGTCACACACACACACACACACGACTCAGTAAGACTTGCCGAGATCGCAGAAATGTATAATTAGACCCCCACCACACCCAAAAAACCCTACTCAAATGATTAAAGAAATGCACACATCGATGTAAATTATTAACAAAGGAGAAACTGAAGCACATTTCATAATAAATATAGTAAGGAGGATTAGAGTTACCTCCTACCACCTTTTAATTTAGATTTAAATGATTTTATAGAGGAAGTAACATTTAGTTTTAAGGACAATCAAAATAACACAGTAATTGAAGAATAATATGCTAAACTATATTTAAATGGTATGACATACCACATTTAAAATTTAAAAGTGCAGAGAAAAAAATTCTTCCTGTGGCCCACTAGCCACGGGAAGTTTCTGGAAAGCAGAGCAGAAATGGTAGGCCTGTGCTCACAGTGCAAAGTTGCAAAGTATAGAAAAATAATGGCTCCAGAGTCAGGGACATGGAGCCAGAGAGCTTAAACTCCAGGAGACACCTTTCAAGGCTTTTGATGGCCTCAGGATCCCAGGCAGGGTTTGGTGACCACATTACCCTATACCATATATATCTTGTATCTATACACAGGTACCATGTCAAGGCATAAGACTAAAGATCCCACCAAAGTACAAAACGCTAATCTCTTCTGGTAGTAACTCTAAATTCTTGATTCTCTCCCTGAATAATCAAGCTTTTCCTGGAACATTACTAAGCTCTCTTGACAAGAGAGGAATCCTGTGAAAGTCTAATATAAAAATAGCATTAGCAGTACATTCTAAGTTTATTCCTTTGTTCATTCATTTCAGGAGTACTTCAAAGCAGGATGGTTTTGCATAACACATTCATCTGTATAACACTGTATTTATTTGAGTTAGAATAATTTTTGCTTAAAAATGAGTAAATGAAATAACACCATAGGCTCATCAGGAAGGACATGTAGTGCATAGGGTGTAAACCCCAGGATGTCAGCCTTTTAAACCCAAGGCCAACAAAATGTAGTAAAATCTTAAATTCTTCAGTGGGTATGACTCTGGATAAAAAAAATTAAATTGTAGGAGTTTACAAAAACAAGATTGGTTAAATTCATAACTACCAGTTGTATCTATTGAAAGGTTTCCAATAATAACTTGTACTTCACATGCATTTTTTTTTTGCCGGGAAGAGGAGGATTAGAAATAATGGTAATTTGAGATCCTATAAAGCAAAACTTCTCTCTCCATGAATCAGGTTTTTATTAGAACATTATTTAACCCCTTCTATAAGGCAGCAATGCCATGAGATCAACCAAACAAAATTACTGGAAAGTTTGTAGACTGATAGTATCTACCTTAAGGCAAGTAGAATTTCAGATTAGTTGCAACAAAGTAATCTCAATACATTTTTTGGTGAAATTTAGGTTAATTATCTTCTTTTTAAAATTGCATTGATACCCTAAATCCCTAACTCCTTGCGGTAGGCTAAATGATGGCCCCTAAAGATAACAGGCCCTAATGTGTGCAACTTGTAAATGCTACCCTATGTGGATAAAGGATCTTCCAGATGTGATTTAATTGAGGAGTTTGGGAGGAGGGATTGTTCTGGATTATCTGGGTAAGTACAAGAGGGAGGCAGAGGGAGATTTGACACACAGAAAGGAAAAGGCCATGTGAAGACAGATAAGAGAGTTTGGCAGATGGTGGCTTGGAAGACAGGACGGATGCGGCCACAAGCCAATGAATGCCAGCAGCCACAGAAACTGAAAGAGGTTATCTGCTGATTTCAGCCCAGGGACACTGATTCAGGTTTTGGCCAACAGAACGTGAGAAAATAAATTTCTGTTGTTTTAAGCAACCAATCCTATAGTAATTTGTTGTAATAGCCATAGACAACTGGTATACTCTCTATCATCTAACATTTTCGTTCATAATAATGGGTATCATTTAAATACCTTTGGTATCATTAGCACCATGCTAAGCCTTCTGCAAAAAACGTCCCTAATTCTTATATCTCTTTTCTCCCCAATCATACTGCTCTCCTCCCTGCTTATTCTGCTATAGCCATACTGGATCCCTTAATATACAAGACTTCAGGCCTGTGCACCAGCTGTATCCTCTGATTGGACTATTTTTTCTCAGACATCATAATGATAAACTCTTGTCCTCTTCAAGTCTTAGATCAATTTTACCTTCTCATGGGGTCTAGTCTATTCAACATTGCAACCTCCCTTCTCAGCCAGCATAACGGAAGAATTGTACCTTGTTTTCTTTTATTATTTTAATCTCATTTCAATCTCTAAAATGTTATATAGTTTTCTTAATTGTTATGTTTATTTTATATCATCTTCCTACTCCCTCTAGTTATGTGAGCTTCATGAGTAAATGATTTTATCTCTTTTGCTCACTAATGTATTCCCAATGCATAGAACAATATCTAGCATATAATTGGCATTCAGTAATCTTTTCTTGAATGAATAATTAAAGGAAAACATTTTAAAGTCTATTGCAATAAGTTAGAGATGCTGATAGAGATCTTACCAAAGCAAAGTTCAGCTTTTAGTTCAAGGTGATATGTTGTCAAATAATCTTGTGTTTTTATTTTCAGTTTCTGTTCTGTGCCAACTAAAGGCTCAAACTTCATTAATAAGACCACAGAATGGGCAATAACTTACATATATGTGCTGCTGTATCCTGGTTATCAGGCAGGCTGATAGCTTTCAATTTACATAAGTTCTCAATGAGTCTCCACAAAAAACTATCCCTTGGGCAAAGGCAGAAATGCCAGGGACTGAATTTCTACAAGAAGGTTGGATCTTAAAAACTATGCTGGAGTTAAGATGGCGGAGGAGTAGGAGACACTTTTTTCAGCCGGTCCCCGGAGTCGAGCTAGATAGGTACCAGACCAGCCTAAACAACCACGAAACCAGCCTGAGATGCAGGAAGATGCATCTGGATCTCTACAAATGAACATCTCCAGCGCTGAGTATTGAGGTACGAAGTGGGGAGCCATGAAACCATGCACAGATACCGGAAGATAAACGGAAGGGAGAGGGAGCCGCCGCGTTCGGGCGCCGGGAAGTGGTAGCCACTTGCACGGGAGAGCGGGCGGGGCTCGCGGGTTCGCAAACGGCACCCACAAAACAGCAGACTGAGACCGTGAGCCGGGTGCGCGCGCCACCAGGCATCTCGCGGAACACCGGAATCCCGGTGCGCTCACTGGATTCAGACTGAGACCGGGAGCTTCCGGAGTGGGCGCGGGGCGGCTGGCAGCTGGCGGCGTTAGAAACACAAAGGACAGAGACACGCCGGCCCTGGAAGTGAGGGCTGGGACGCGGGGTGTGGGGCGCACATCCTGGGATGCTGCAGGGTTGAGTAGCACCAACAGTAACGGAGTTAAAGTGGCCAGAATATTAGTAGAGAATGGGCCGCAATCCCTCTGTTCTGTGACAGAGGCTGAAATTCGGCCGCTGCGGCTCTGAATCTCAGAAGAGGCACAGCAAACTGCCAGGGAAAACCGCCAGAGAACAAAAGCCTGGAAATACCGGCTCACAGCGTGCCCATCCCCATCCCCCCCTCGCAGGGGACACGGAGACTCTACCCAAACAGGGTTGCCTGAGTATAGGCACGGCAGGCCCCTCCCCCAGAAGGCAGGCTGAAAAATCAAGAAGCCCTCAACCTGGGCGCCTGGGTGGTGCAGTCATTGGGCGCCTGTCTTTGGCTTAGGGCGTGATCCCGGCGGTCCAGAAAGGAGTCCCTCATCGGGCTCTTCTGCTGGGAGCCTGCTTCTTCCTCTCCCACTCCCTGCTTCTGTTCCCTCTCTCGCTGGTTGGCTGCCACATAAATAAATAAATAAAATCTTTAAAGAAGAAGCCCACATCCCTAAGATCCCTATAAAACAAGGGGCACGGCCTGGGACCCAGTCAATAATTTGGGCTCTGGACAACCCCACAACCTCTCCTCATCAGAATGACAAGAAAGAGAAGCCCCCCCCCCACAGCAAAGAAAAGACAGTGAGTCTGTTGCCTCTGCCACAGAAATAATGGATATGGATGTAACCAAAGTATCAGAAATGGAATTCAGAGTAACGATGGTCAAAATGATGAGTAGAATGGAAAAAACTATTAACAAAAAGGTTACTGAGAATATAGAATCCCTAAGGACAGAAATGAGAGTGAATCTGACAGAAATTAAAAATTCTATGAGCCAAATGCAGGCAAAACTAGAGGCTCTGATGGCCAGGGTCACCGAAGCAGAGGAACGGGTTAGTGAATTGGAGGATGGGTTAATAGAGGAAAAAATGAAAATAGAAGATGGTCTTAAAAAAATCCATGCCCATGAATGTAGGTTACGGGAGATTACTGACTCAATGAAATGATCCAATGTCAGAATCATCGGCATCCCCGAGGGGGTGGAGAAAAACAGAGGTCTAGAAGAGATATTTGAACAAATTGTAGCTGAAAACTTCCCTAATCTAGCGAGGGAAACAAACATTCGTGTCCAAGAGGCAGAGAGGACCCCTCCCAAGCTCAACCACGACAAACCTACGCCACGTCACGTCATAGTGCAATTCACAAATATTAGATCCAAGGATACAGTATTGAAAGCGGCCAGGGCAAAGAAATTTCTCACGTACCAAGGCAAAGGCATCAGAATTACGTCAGAACTGTCTACACAGACCTGGAATGAGAGAAAGGGTTGGGGGATCATATTTAAAGCTCTTTCAGAGAAAAACATGCAGCCAAGGATCCTTTATCCAGCAAGGCTGTCATTCAGAATTGATGGAGAAATAAAGACATTTCAGAATCACCAGTCACTAACCAATTTTGTAACCAAGAAACCAGCACTACAGGAGATATTACGGGGCGTTCTATAAAAGTAAAAAGGCCCCAAGAGTGATACAGAACGGAAAGTCACAGTCAATACAAACAAAGACTTTACTGGCAACATGGCATCATTAAAATCATATCTCTCAGTACTCAGTCTTAATGTGAATGGCTTAAATGGTCCCATAAGTGCCACAGGGATGCAGATTGGATAAAAAGAAATGACCCATCCATTTGCTGTCTACAAGAGACTCATTTCGAACCCAAAGATGCATTCAGACTGAGAGCAAGGGGATGGAGTACCATCTTTCAGGCAAATGGACCTCAAACGAAAGCTGTGGTAGCAATTCTCATATCAGATAAATTGGATTTTAAACTACAGACTATAGTTAGAGACGCAGAAGGGCACTCTATTATTCTTAAGGGAAGTATTCAACAAGTGGATATGACAATTATAAATATATATGCCCCCAACAGGGGAGCACCAAGATACACAAGCCAACTCTTAACCAGAATAAAGAGACATATAAATAAAAATACTTTAATAGTAGGGGACCTCAACACTCCACTATCAGAAATAGACAGAACACCCTGGCAAAAACTAAGCAAAGAATCAAAGGCTTTGAATGCCATACTCGACGAGTTGGACCTCATAGATATATATAGAACACTACACCCCAGAACCAAAGAATACTCATTCTATTCTAATGCCCATGGAACATTCTCAAGAATAGACCATGTTCTGGGACACAAAACAGATCTCAAACAATACCAAAAGATTGAAATTATCCAGTGCATATTCTCAGACCACAGCGCTCTGAAATTGGAACTCAACCACAAGGAAAAATTTGGAAGAAACTCAAACACTTGGAGACTAAGAACCATCCTGCTCAGGAATGACTCGATAAACCAGGAAATCAAAAATCAAATTAAACAATTTATGGAGATAAATGAGAATGAAAATACAACAGTCCAAAACCTATGGGATACTGCAAAGGCAGTCCTAAGGGGGAAATACATAGCCATCCAAGCCTCACTCAAAAGAACAGAAAAATCTAAAATGCAGTTTTTATATTCTCACCTCAAGAAGCTGGAACAGCAAGAGAGGGACAGGCCTAATCCACACACGAGGAAGCAGTTGACCAAAATTAGAGCTGAAATCAATCAAGCAGAAACCAGAAGTACAGTAGAGCAGATCAACAGGATTAGAAGCTGGTTCTTTGAGAGAATCAATAAAATTGACAGACCACTGGCAAGACTTATCCAAAAGAAAAGAGAAAGGACCCAGATTATTAAAATTATGAATGAAAAGGGAGAGGTCACGACGAACAACATTGAAATTGGAAGGACTACTAGAAATTTTTATCAACAGCTATATGCCAATAAACTAAGCAATCTGGAAGAGATGGAATTCTTCCTGGAAACCTATAAACTACCAAGATTGAAACAGGAAGAAATTGATTCCTTAAACAGGCCAATTAATTATGAAGAAATTGAGTCAGTGATAAACAACCTTCCAAATAACAAAACTCCAGGCCCGGACGGTTTTCCTGGGGAATTCTACCAAACATTCAAAGAAGAAATAATACCTATTCTCCTAAAGCTATTTCAAAAAATAGAAACACAAGGAAAGCTACCAAACTCATTCTATGTGGCCAATATTACCTTGATCCCCAAACCAGGCAAAGACCCCCTCAAAAAGGAGAATTACAGACCAATTGCCCTAACGAATATGGACGCCAAAATCCTCAACAAGATACTTGCTAATAGAATCCAACAGTACATTAAAAGGATTATCCATCACGATCAAGTGGGATTCATACCTGGGATGCAAGTGTGGCTCAATATTCGCAAATCAATCAGCGTGATACATCATATCAACAAGAAAAGACTCAGGAACCATATGATCCTCTCAATTGATGCCGAAAAAGCATTTGACAAAATACAGCATCCTTTCCTGATTAAAACCCTTCAGAGCGTAGGAATAGAAGGTACATTTCTCAATCTCATAAAAGCCATCTATGAAAAGCCTACTGCAAATATTATTCTCAATGGGGAAAAGCTGGAAGCCTTTCCCTTAAGATCAGGAACTCGACAAGGATGCCCACTCTTGCCACTATTATTCAACATAGTACTAGAAGTTCTTGCAACAGCAATCAGACGACAAAAATGAATCAAAGGTATTCAAATCGGCTAAGAAGAAGTCAAAATGTCTCTCTTCGCAGATGACATGATACTCTATATGGAAAACCCAAAAGAAGCCACTCCCAAACTATTAGAAGTTATAGAGCAATTCAGTAATGTGGCGGGATACAAAATCAATGCTCAGAAATCAGTTGCATTTCTATACACGAATAACGAACCTGAAGAAAGAGAAATCAGGGAATCTATCCCATTTACAATAGCACCAAAAACCATATGTTACCTTGGAATTAACTTAACCAGAGACGTAAAGGATCTATATTCTAGAAACTATAAATCACTCTTGAAAGACATTGAGGAAGACATAAAAAGATGGAAAGATATTCCATGCTTATGGATCGGAAGAATTAGCATAGTTAAAATGTCCATGCTACCCAGAGCAATCTACACTTTCAATGCTATCCCGATCAAAATACCGAGGATATTTTTCAAAGAACTGGAACAAATAGTCCTTAAATTTGTATGGAACCAGAAAAGGCCCTGAATCTCCAAGGAACTGCTGAAAAGGAAAATCAAAGCTGGGGGCATCACAATGCCGGATTTCGAGCTGTACCTCAAAGCTGTGATCACAAAGACAGCATGGTACTGGCACAAAAACAGACACATAGACCAATGGAACAGAATAGAGGCCCAGAAATGGACCCTCGGCTCTTTGGGCAACTAATATTTGATAAAGCAGGAAAAAACATCCAGTGGGAAAAAGACAGTCTCTTCAATAAATGGTGCTGGGAAAATTGGACAGCTACATGCAAAAGAATGAAACTTGACCACTCTCTCACACCATACACAAAAATAAACTCCAAATGGATGAAAGACCTTGATGTGAGACAGGAATCCATCAAAATCCTAGAGGAGAACATAGGCAGCAACCTCTACGACATCGGCCAAAGCAACCTTTTTCATGACACATCCCCAAAGGCAAGAGAAACAAAAGATAAAATGAACTTGTGGGACTTCATCAAGATAAAAAGCTTCTGTACAGCCAAGGAAACAGCCAGAAAAACTATGAGGCAGCCCACGGAATGGGAGAATATATTTGCAAATGACACTACAGATAAAGGACTGGTATCCAAGATCTACAAAGAACTTCTCAAACTCAATACACGAGAAACAAATAAACAAATCAAAAAATGGGCAGAAGATATGAACAGACACTTTTCCAATGAAGACATACAAATGGCTAACAGACACATGAAAAAATGTTCAAAATCATTAGCCATCAAGGAAATTCAAATCAAAACCACACTGAGATACCACCTTACGCCAGTCAGAATGGCAAAAATAGACAAGGCAAGAAACAACAATTGTTGGAGAGGACGTGGAGAAAGGGGATCCTTCCTACATTGTTGGTGGGAATGCAAGTTGGTACAACCACTCTGCAAAACAGTGTGGAGGTCCCTTAAAAAGTTAAAAATTGAGGTACCCTATGATCCAGCCATTGCACTACTGGGTGTTTACCCCAAAGATACAGACGTAGTGAAGAGAAGGGCCATATGCACCCCAATGTTCATAGCAGCAATGTCCACAATAGCTAAATCGTGGAAGGAGCCGAGATGCCCTTCAACAGATGACTGGATAAGGAAGTTGTGGTCCATATATACAATGGAATATTACTCAGCTATCAGAAAGAACGAGTTCTCAACATTTGCTACAACATGGACGGCACTGGAGGAGATAATGCTAAGTGAAATAAGTCAAGCAGAGAATGACAACTATCATATGATTTCTCTCATCTATGGAACATAAGAACTAGGATGATCGGTAGGGGAAGAAAGGGATAAAGAAAGGGGGGGTAATCAGAAGGGGGAATGAAACATGAGAGACTATGGACTATGAGAAACAAACTGAGGCTCAGAGGGGAGGGGGGTGGGGGAATGGGATAGACCAGTGATGGGTATTAAGGAGGGCATGTATTGCATGATGCACTGGGTGTTATACACAACTAATGAATCATCGAGCCTTTCATCGGAAACCGGGGATGTACTGTATGGTGACTAACATAATATAATAAAAAATCATTAAAAAAAAAAACTATGCTGAACCTGTCGGGTAATTTCCTAAATAGTCAGAAACTCACATTGAATGGATATAATGGAAAACTGAGCATTTTCCAGATAAACTGGATAACAGGTCGAGAGGCAAAATTCTTTAAGAGACCACTTAGTTAAAATCTTTCCCAATCTATTAACAAGAGAAATCAAGAGGAACTCCCCATTTCGTGATGGAAAGGGGATGTAATACTGAAATAGTGAGTCACTTTTGATAGTTAGAAAATGATGTGCAGTATGCTAAGAAATTGTAAAGCTGTGTTCTGCAAAAGAAGTTCAGGAAGGGCCACGAAGGTCGGTGCTCTAAAACGGAGGGTGGGAGCAGCATCAATTAGCGTCAAGAGAACAGGAATCAACACGGTATGCAGAGGATACAGGACTTCAGTGAGTGACACAGAGAACATGCCAGGGAAAGAAAATGTGCACTGCCATGAGGTCCTAGACATACAAATACTGAAGGCAGACACGTGCCACTTTAAATACCATTTTAGTTAATATCCATATTTCCTTGGTTATACTTTCCAGGGTTTTTGAAAAACTGACATTTACATTTGATTACATACTGCTTTGGTTTGCTTATCTTTTCTTATTTTTTCACTTTTGTTCTTTAGAAACTCATTTCAACAATAATCAGATCCAATTAAAGGGAATTTGTGTTTTACTTTTTATAAAGGATGATGTAATAATTCACATTGGAAATTAACATCATGTTAACAGGTTTTGAATATTATTTTAGGAGGAAGTTAAATGTGTATCACCTTACTCTAGTTCAAAAAAGTGTTTTAACTTACATATTTGGAATTTAATGGTTAGAGAAGATTCCCTCAGAAAAAGTTATGGGTCATAGAGCCCTAGGACTAGTAAATTGAAGAACTTTGGTATAAAAAATAAAAAAGACAAAATATGAAAAGCCTTTAGTTGCAACTAAATCTGAAAAATTTAAATAACCAAACACAAAAAAAGTTCTTGGAGAGTCTACAATAGTGTGATATCCAAATAATCAGGTAACAGTGAAGATTAGTAAAATGGCAAGATGCCATAATCATGGTGGAAATGTCTATTTGAACCAAATTATTTTAAGTATGGTTATTCAGAATATTCATTTTGCAAAGCATAATTATCAGGTCATTGATACAATCTAGGATTTGGGAATAAAAGAAAATTTTTGTTTCAGAGAAGATGTTAATAAATCTGATTGATTTGATGCATTTGTTCTTAAAACTAATGAATAATAAGAGTTTTTCTAAATACTATATGCTAAAATGCATTCATTCGGGAATTCAGTCTTTGGGTGAGGACTCGCAAATATAAGCACAGGTGAAAAACAGTCCCTGTCCTCAGCTGCTCAGAGTTTCATAGAACAAAGATACATAAATAACATCAGAATAAAATTCAAATTATAAAAATGATGTTGGCATATTGTTTTTGTCTCAGCCTTTTTATACAGTCATAATAATTCTATCTCTCGAGTTTTTCTTTCTTTCTTTTTAACTGCCTTTCTTTTCAAAAAGTACTATCCCATAAGGGTGAGCGTTCTGTTAAAAGGGAACATTCCAGGGTAGGGATCAATGTGCAAAGTCAGGTAAACTAGAGAAGCATAGGTGGACATAGGGTACATACAGGAAGCAGAGATTACACTAGTCCAGGAAGGAGCTCATGAGAACACAAACATATGTACTAGGTGTATATCAATATGTAGAAGCAATGAATATAATAGAAGTATTAAAGGATCACCCTGGTGTATGTCTGGGCAGGGTCTCTTTTGGTTCCAAGTACTGTGTTTGTGTGCTACAGGATTTGTTTGATTGGGATAGGGGAGAAGGGTTGAATATTAAACAAAACCTGCATCCTCCCAGGGTAAAATATGCACATGGTGGAGCTGCAGTCAGTAAATGACCAGTTAGAGATGTGGAGCACAATATCCCCAGGATCCAGGAGTAAGTATTACTAGATTGCCCACCATGCAATATGTAGTCAATAAAATGGAGATTCAGTAAGGATTTACAGCTATGCAATCTATCAGACCTGTGAAATACAATGATAAAGAATCTTGAAATATTGAATATATAAACATTCAGAGTCAGCTGATAAAAATGTTATAATAAGGAATTACGTAGAAAAAAGAATTAATCATATTGAACTACATTCATAAAATTAAGGATTGCCACTACTTTTCAGAAAGAATGAAAAGAATAAGCCAGGGACTTGGTCACTGAAGGGTAAATCAAGGACCTACTTGACAGAATTTGAATATCAGATCTGGACCTGGTCATAGGAATAATGTAGACTTTTCCCACCTTGGTCAAAGACTGTCAAAGGACTTTGCCTAATGATAAATGAAAATGGATATTAGTCATTGAATTATTATATTTCCACAGACCAGATGTACAGTTAGTCTCTATATTTTGTCAGGAGATATCTTGACTAACTTATTGGAGCAGTTGTTTTACATTTTCATTATGCATAGGTATCACCAGAGGTGTTCATTCAGAATTCAGAGTCCTGGCTCCTTTCTTCAGAGCTATAATTCAGTACATTTGGAGTTGGCTCCAGGAAACATCATTGTGGACAAAATAAAAATCCCTGATGATTCTGATAAATATTACCCATGGACCATATTTTGAGAAAAAACAACTAGACAAAATGGGTTGAAGAAAAAAGCTACTATTGAATTGTCTTTATTTCCAGAACTGGATAAGTCACAAGAGTGCACAACTTGAGAATATGCAATATATTGGTGACCAGCATCTTCTGATAGGCTTTCTTCTCACAGTTACCAGGCTCGGGTGGCTTATGTGGTTCATTCATCCCATTTCCCATCCTGGACTCACTATACTCTTTCTCATTGAGCCCAGATGTTATCTCAAACATGAACTGTGTAGTCCCCATATGTCGTTATCAGCAGCTAAATTGTTGTTATTCTAATACGAGATAATAAAATGGATCTCAACTCTGTAGGTAGGGGAAATAATGAACTGAACTGAATCACTACTTAATTTTTGAATAATTGTTTTGTTAAAATGTTTTGAAACTGCTTGACACACAGATAAATGACATATGACCAATAACCATGTCATACTCTTTGCAAGATAATCTTTGCTGATCTACCAAGTCAAGGAGCCATAACTGTTGTGGAATTTTATGTTTAGGGAACATACGAAAGAATACTATATTCTTAGTAAGTCATTTGATAGATGAATTGCATTTTTGGTATTTCAGATTTCTGAAAAAATCCTCAAGTGACCCTAAAAAATAAAAATAGTAATTATGATAGTCCACTATAGTTGTGCTTGAAAAATAATATACAACTGAAAAATTATATACACAATTAGAAATCTAGGTAAATACATAAAACACAAAGAAAACTTCATATTTTAAGAGATCATTTTGCACATGACAATTTGGCTTTAAGAAGCACAGCTTTATGATTTCTCTCATCTATGGAACATAAGAACTAGAATGATCAGTAGGGGAAGAAAGGGATAAAGAAAGGGGGGGTAATCAGAAGGGGGAATGAAACATGAGAGACTATGGACTACGAGAAACAAACTGAGGGCTACAGAGGGGAGGGGGGTGGGGGAATGGGATAGACCGGTGATGGGTAGTAAGGAGGGCACATATTGCATGGTGCACTGGGTGTTATACACAACTAATGAATCATCGAGCCTTACATCGAAAACCGGGGATGTACTGTATGGTGACTAACATAATATAATAAAAAATCATTATTAATAAAAAAAAAAGAAGCACAGCTTTAATATCAGTGATATTTTTAAATACAAATCATATGTAAGTACTTTAAAGCTCATTTTTCTTGAAGCATCATCTGCAAAGTAAGCATGTGAAATATATGACAAGAGAAAGAATACGAAATCAACATATAATTTGTACCCAAGACAATGAAGAAAATAAAATCAAGTAATGAGTCATACTTCAGAATAAGTATTCTTTTCAGTACAATTACCCTTGAGCTCTTTTAGAGGATTAAATATGAGATTTGCATTCAATGTTTCTTTAGGGCTGCATACAAATGGATTTCATCAGTAAGGATTAGTACAATACACAGTTAAATGTTTCTGCCAATCCAAAATTCTACTATCCTCATATTTTAAAATGCAACTACAATTCAAACCCAGATTGGCCCATGTAGGACAAATTTCTTTCTTGTGTTTTTTATTGTTTGTGTCTGTGTGTGAGTCTATGTAAGGTTTAAAAAGGATATATTGAATCTGAATTTACCAATAACATATTTACTTACAGACCTGTTCCTGGCATAGGATTTTTTTTTTCATGTAATCATGCTTTATGTAGGATGTGTATCTAATTTCTTTTTGGATTTTTTTCACCAAAAAAAAAGACAGAATCTTGTCATTCTAATTAGTTTCATTTCCACATTTCAGGCACATAAGAAATATAATAATATTGAAATCTATAAGTCAGATGCTGTCTAAAGAAGCAAAGTTACAATTCACCTGATAAGGAATAAATGCTTTCTGAAAGATTGATATCGCTTTAATGGAACTTAAATTATCCTTCTTTTAAAAACATGAATTTTTACAATGTTATTTAGCAGTTACGTTTTATTTATTTAAAGAATATTTAGGCCTCTTATAAAAATCGGAATTAAGTTGGGACCTTGTCAGGCTGACATCAATCACAATCAGTTTGGGGTCAGTTATGTATAGTTATAGCTTTAAAAACAGTAGCTGGATAGATGGCCCTAATGAAAAAAAAAAGAGAATACAATTAGGTAAAATGTGATTCGAAAGTCAACAAAGATCACACTCAAAGTATTTTGCCCAAAAATGGTTATTGCATAATTACTTCGGCTAATCAAACCTGAAAACCATACAAGTTTCACCCAATGTGCTAAGAAAAACCATGGCATCTGGCTGAGTGTTATGTAATGGAGATTAAATTACCATGGATTAGTTTATCAAGTTAAGTCATAAAGCCATAAAGGAATCTGTGAGTATGCTGTGTTGCTTACAGAGAATATATTAAGAACACTTTAGAGCACTGAGAAGCTACATAACAGAAAAATCCTTGCTCAATCACAAATTTCCCTTTGGAAAAATTGTGGTATACATGGATTTGCCTATGCATACCTTTCTAGAATTTCACTGATGAAAGGAACTTTAAATCATCTAAGTCATTTTTATCACTTTGTATAAATTTAATTCATTTTGTAAATCTTAAAATTTTGGTACGAGAAGCAAATGTATGTCTTATAAAGAGTTCTTAAGTTACATAATATTCAAAACTTCATTCAATGAATACTTTTTAAGAGCCCACTAAAAACAGTCTCTAACAAATGAGAAAGAAAATAAATGTGAAATTATAGCTCTGCTATGAATTTGGGAATGATTTCCAAGTTCTGGGGAGGTGAAAAAAGCTTGGTACCTCGGTGGCTGGACTAAAGAAAGATATGGAAACAAGAAATGCAAGTTCTTCATGTGAGACCAAATTGTTCTCCTAAGGTTGAAGAACAGATAGGATTTAAAGACTTTTCTTGGGAAACAGGTCCAACATTTACATTGCATACATACAGCTTTATACTCTATTGGATATCAAACATGGGTACAGAAAGGTTTTTTTATTACTTGTAATAATTTGCAAAAGGCAAACAAAAAATTTGAGACTGCTGGTGGTTTCTAAAAATGAAATTACAATGAGTGAGAAACAATTATTTGCTTTCCTTCTTTTTTCTGCATTTAAAATAATAAACAGGTTATATTAAAAATCTGTTTCAAGAATCCTAAGGTGACCACTGTTCCATAAAAAACATACTTTGAGTCATTGTCACACACTAGTTGGAAAGGGGATGGATTTTACATATTGACCTAACCAATATATCTGGATTTATAAGATTTAAACATATATATCTAAGAAAAATCGTCAGTACACATTCTCACAGTAGATTACTTTAAATATTTAAGAAGATTAAAGAAGCTTTGTGGATCATTGTTAGAACACGTACTGTTTTCATCCCTTCTCCTTTCGTTAAATCATTTTCCTTTCTAATAAACAATCTGAATAGACCATGGATCACCTTCTCCAATATTTATGCACAGCGAAATCTAAATCCAATCAGCTTAAAAATAAATGTGTAACCGTATTATAAATGTATTTAAACTGGGCAGTGCTTGACTTTACACAGTACATCCAACCAAAAGTATTATGAACAATCTATACAGATATCTACTCACTAGCCTGCCTTATCAGTTCCCCAATCTATGTCATTGGATAAAAAATATCACACTTCTAAGTTTATTCTCTAAGTTGCTTTTTCGTGCCAAGCTATTGTAGCATGCAATCCCATGGCTTCTGAAAAATATTCTAAACTTTCCTACAAAAAGATATTTTAGATTTTGCTTTGAAGTAAAACACAAAAACAAAAAAATTGAAAAACCCGGTTAATTTTTGAAGGAAAACTATTCTCTAAGGCTCCAATCATGACATCCTCAAGAGATTTGACATTACTGTATGAACCCAAAGCATGTGCCTAAAGAGTATTTCTGCAGGGGATTGCCTATATAAAGGTTAGCAAAGGTCAATGGGAGGAAACTCAGTTACTTTAGTGGGAAAAATTAACCTTCAGAAATGTTATCAGCATGAATATATTTTTAAGCACACTGTGTTTTATCCTCATCTAATTGAATAAAATGGGATAATTAGATAAAATATTAGATTACTGTTTTGTGGAAGGTGGGTGCTTTCATTCTAATGCAAATAAACTTTGATAGACATTTAGATTCATTGGTCAGAGAACTGAATATCATTTGTATTGGACTATGTTGTCTGTTGCTTCTAGAAAAGCTTCAAAGTTTAAAGGTAAAAATAAACATGAGCAAAAAAGTAACTCCCTTTAAACTCATGATTTATTTCACTATGTGTCTTGAAACAAATCGAAGTCATTATATTGCACACCTAAGGCAAATAATAATAATCTGTTCCTTGGATTTCATTGTAGCAAATCTCAATGATTTATATCCAATCTTTCTAATGGTGATATGCAGTTCATTATTGGGAACATACAATTCTGAGTGAACATACAGAGCTATTTGTAATTGATCTCTTTATCAAGATTTAATATTCCTCATGGTTGAATAATGACTTTCTTTGGAGAATATATAAAGTTTTCACCTTACTTTTCCAGTGTTTTTTTCATCAATCATAGAGCTGCAAATAATTAGAGTGTCTTTTTGAGAACAGAGAGAATGGGAAAAAGTATAATTGTTAATTATTTGTAAGAGTTTTCATTTTAATTTTAGAACTTTTATTTCACATTAAATTATATTTCAGGGAAAGCATTAAAAGTTCCTAGTTTGAAACTCAATATTTCAATGTATCTGTCTTATATTTCTGAATGTTGTATATCTAAGAAATTATTACCTCTGATGGAAATCAATTCAGCTCAAAAGATTCAGCATTTGAAAACATCCAGCCAGTCTCTTAGATTTCAATGATGTTAAATTATTTAACAAATATTTTATATTTTTGTGTTTCCAAGATGCAGTTGAACCAGTTGAAAAAGATATGTTTTATATAAATATGCTGAAGAAAAGCTGACTTCAATGAAATTATAAATGCCTGCTCCCATCGGTTAAGTAAACAGATTAAGAATAACAAAGAACTTCACAACCATGTTGAAGAAGATACTTTTTTGAGACTAAGCTTGTCTTTGAGACTCCACCTTACTGAGATGGTAGCTAAAACCTTTTTCATTTACACTTTTATTTGTAAAATCAGTTTTTAATGTTTAGTTTACAATCTAATTTTTTTGTCATCCAAATTCTGAGTAATTTTAAATGTGATTAGTTCTGCTGTACTGCAAATGACTTACATGTACAAAAAGTGGGAAAATAAACTTGACTCAATGATCTACAGACGACCTTGAGTATATTAAGTAAATGGGTGTTCAAATACACAAAATATTGTGTTATTTTTTAAGCTTTCCTTTTGTATAACATCTGCTTATGCATTTTTACAACTTTATTTAACATATTTGTCCATAAAAACACTCTAGATTGCTGTATTCAGCAACTCATCACTGAAATATTGCCTTCGATCATATATGGCTACAGAAACTGCAAATTGTCTAATTAACTGCTCTTGGTTTACTATCCCCAAGGTTGAGAAGAGCAGACAGGGTGATGGCAGACATTAAATGTTAGAATATGGTAGTGAAGTCACCTATTGTCATCTAGTTTTCCTGGGACAGGCTCAGTTTATGCCTGCTGACAAGTGGAATTATTAATAATGCCTCTTTCCACTCTTAAAAGTGTCCCGCTTTTGATGATAGATTAAATTGTCAATTCTTAAAAAGGAAAATAGCATATCTTTGTATTAGACATTAAACAAAATCCTATTGACTTAATAGAAATCAATTATTTAGAAAGACCATAGTTTGCATTTTATGTTAACATACAGTCCACCTTTTGGACAAAACATCTGTATGTCTAAACTACACAGAATTACACTTATTCTTACACACACACGCACACACACACACACACATGCACGTATGAAATCCTTACCAGTGAAATTAAAAGTTAGAAATAGAAACATCTAACCATTATTTGTTGTTTCAATTGTAACTGTGTATTAAGTACATTAATGGAATAAAACTACAGCAGACAAAAGAGAATTTTCAAAAGATAAGTATACCAAAGTCTCCACCTTGAGATGGTAAGGTAAAGTTGAGAAAGACAATAAATACACACATATATGGGAGAATCAATATAAAAAAAGAAAAAGAAAAAGTAAAAGTGTGTGATGTTGAAAGTTCATATAGCCTAGAAAGATATTCAATAGAATAGAATAACCCTCATGCAATTTATTCTAAACAGGTGTAGAGAAAAATACAGACATATCTACAGCTATAGTACAACTACAGATAGACATATAGAGTATTATATTTTATGATTATTTTATTTATATAATCCATCACAAAGGGATGGAAAAGTAAGAAATATACTGGGACGTTTATTATTTGAGACAAATTCTCTCATATCATATACCAAGTAAAATCCAGAAAGAATAAATCTAAAATAAAAGAAATTATAAATAAAATGCTTAAACAATCTTTTAATTAAAAAATAATTATAATTATTATAGTTAATTGTAATAAATAATAATTAAGAATCAATTAGGAGTTAATTAGGAATAAATTTCAAATCACAAGTGAAATAAAATTTTCACAAAAGATAAATTTGACTTTTAAGTATTAAAACCTTGGAACTTAAAAAAGAAATCACAAAAATTTTAAAACAAATCCCCAAACAGGATATATCTGCGGCAAGAATGACGTTTATAAAATTACCAGGCATAACTGAAATGTATTTACAAATCATTTAAAAATATCATAAATCCAGTAGAAATAGTGTCAAAGAATATAAACAAAAAATCGTAGACTAGAAACAAAAGCCCACATTAATAAAAAATGTAAATTGTATTTGAAAATAAGTAGATAAAAATAAAAATAAAATCTATCAGGATCAAATTAACAATTTTAAAATCTAATAATATTCACATTTTGTTAGTTTTGTTGAGACCAAAAAAAAAAAAAAAAAAAACACTGCCAGCGGAAGCACAAATTATTTCTCACTTTCTGAAAGACTTTAGCTATATCCAGAAAAAGTCATATTCTTTAAATTGTTAATTTTCCTTTAGGAAATAAGTTAAAAGTAATTACTGGTGTATAAGAAATTTAATATTTTCAAGAATGTTACTCAAACTATAGTGTTAATATAATAAGCTTTTATAGTCTAAAGGTTGGAGGCTAAGTAAATATAAATGCGATTAAAATAATTATATTAGTATGGACTTGGGAAACTGACAGAGTTGTAATACTAAAAGAATAAAAGAAGACAGAAACCCATAAACGACATAATTGCAACCATGTGAAAGTGTATCAGTGCAAAGAAAAAAAATGTTTAGAGGAAAATGCTCTGAATTATTAAATTAATTATTCATCAAAGGTGAGAGTGATTTTTATGTTTTATTTTTAATTTTTAATGCATCAACACTTAACGGTGTTGAATGTATGCAAAGTTGAATTCAGTGGAAATAATTTTTCTATACCCTAAGACCTATCTGAAAATAATGGCTGACTTTCTATTCATTCAACAAGTAATCAATAATATATGCAAATTAATTATTGAGATAAAATTCATATGACAAAATTAACCGCTTTAAAGTTTACAATTCAATGGTATTTAATACATTCACAGTGTCATCCAACCATTATTATACTTTTTAAATATATTAATATAAATTATACTTTTAAAATATATGTATGGCATTCATGTATATCACTAAACACTGAATAGTGTTCAATTCAGAAATAATTGTTTTCCTTCTGTCAATTTTTATGACTCCAGTTTGTCACATGGTTATATGTTGACTTTGTAAGCAGAAATATTTAGGGGTCTCCAGAAAAAGGAGATACAGCTTTTGTGACACAAAAGTCATTTTAGGTCCCTAGCTGCCCTCCCTGCCACCTCTGCGGTACTTGCCCAAGCACACTTCCTGTAGAATTTCCTATGGGGTGTGAGAACTACAAAGAAATGCAAAAACCTCACTAGTTAAGGATTTTAAGGACACAAAGGGAATGCAAAAACTAACAGTCTCTATCCTAATCACATCAGAGACAATAAATCAATGGTAAAAACTCCCAGGGCTGTTTAAAAAGTAAGCAAAGCCTTCCATTCCTTACCTGAGATAAAGAGCCCAAGACCCTATTTGATTAATATTGGCTCAGGAAGCAGCCCATAGGCCATTCTCTTGTCGGACAGTTACCTCTGCCTCATTATAATGTTAGAGTGTCCACCCTAGGAGGACCACGAGGATCATTAACATATTAATATAGGATACGTGTATAGGTTCTAAGTACACCTCATGCCCACTTGTATAGGGGATGACAAAGGTGCCCTTTCTGAATATTCATCCTAACCCTAAAGAAAAGGAACACACTCATCCTTGCTCAGAAAGTCAAGGCTTTGGAAGTTATTTCCTGTGATCCCTTTATTTGCTGCAAATAATGTTTCCTTTGTGTGACCACACCACCTGGTGTAGTCTCTATTTGTAACTCACCAAAGAGCCCACTTAACTTTAGTTAGGTTACAACTTAAGGTGTCTCCTAAATTAATGAAGGCAGGTCTTCCTTTATGTCTTAAGGCAAAATAAAGAACTCAGTTTTGCTTGTTTTTTAAATTCATTTAAAGTTTTTCATAGGGGTTGGTGATTCCCTGGAATGTATCTAGATGCCTTCAGGGGTCAGCATGCGCCCTTTGGAAGGACATTGCTAAAATCAGCTGAACACTGAAGTTTTGTGTGATCATGTAATTTTCCATTATAAATCAAATGCCAACTTGAGCACAGGCATTGTGTAGTAGCAGTGTTCTCTAATAGTAACATAATCTTCCAGGTAGTCTGAATATACATCTGTGGGGAATACATTAGTCACTAAATTAAAAAGAGATAAACTTTTACGAGCCACTTTATTTTGCACTTTTTTGGAAGCAAGGACATTTTGAAGCTCATGAGAAATAATTACTATACACTTTACACAAGAACATTATACATATATATCATTTTACACCAAACAGCATAAAGGTTAAGTACCTGTGAACTGGAGTCAAGCTTACTGGACTCGAATCATAGCTTCATACTTAAAAGCTTCAAGGCCTTGGAGAGATTCCTGAACCTATAAAAATACAGTAAAATGGGAAACATAATAAAATACATATGCCATAGACCAATTATGAGAACTGATTGAGTAACTCTATTTATTTATTTATTTAGTTAGTTATATTTTATTTATTTATTTATTATTTATTTATTTATTTATTTATTTATTTATTTAAGGGACTGCTGTTTTATTTTATTTATTTATTTTTATAATAATATTTTATTATTACATTATGTTAGTCACCATAGAGTACATCCCTGGTTTTTGATGTAAAGTTCGATGATTCATTAGTTGCGTATAACACCCAGTGCACTATGCAATACGTCCCCTCCTTACTACCCATCACCAGCCTATCCCATTCCCCCACCCCGCCTCCCCTCTGAAGCCCTCAGTTTGTTTCTCAGAGTCCATAGTCTCTCGTGCTTCATTCCCCTTTCTGATAACCCCCCTTTCTTTATTCTTTTCTTCTCCTACTGATCTTTCTACTTCCTATGTTCCATAGATGAGAGAAATCATATGATAATTGTCTTTCTCTGTTTGACTTATTTCACTTAGCATTATTTCCTCCAGTGCCATCCATGTTGCAGCAATGTTGAGAAATCGTCTTTTTGATAGCTGAGTAATATTCCATTGTATATATGGACCATCACTTCTTTTTTTTAAATTTTAATGTTTTTTTTTAAATTATATTATGTTAGTCACCATAGAGTACATCCCTGGTTTCTGATGTAAAGTTCGATGATTCATTAGTTGCATATAACACCCAGTGCACCATGCAATACGTGCCCTCCTTACTACCCATCACCAGCCTATCCCATTCCCCCACCCCCCTCTCCTCTGAAGCCCTGTTTGTTTCTCAGAGTCCATAGTCTCTCATGCTTCATTCCCCCTTCTGATTACTCCCCCTTTCTTTATCCCTTTCTTCTCCTACCGATCTTCCTGGTTCTTATGTACCATAGATGAGAGAAATCATATGATAATTGTCTTTCTCTGCTTGACTTATTTCACTTAGCATTATCTCCTCCAGTGCCCTCCATGTTGCAGCAAATGTTGAGAACTCGTTCTTTTTGATAGCTGAGTAATATTCTATTGTATATGTGGACCACAACTGCTTAATCCAGTCATCTGTTGAAGGGCATCTCAGCTCCTTCCATGATTTGGCTATTGTGGACAATGCTGCATTGAACATTGGGGTGCATATGGCCCTTCTCTTCACTACGTCTGTATCTTTGGGGTAAATACCCAGTAGTGCAATGGCTGGAACATAGGGTAGCTCAATTTTTAACTTTTTAAGGGACCTCCACACTGTTTTCCAGAGTGGCTGTACCAACTTGCATTCCCACCAACAATGTAGGAGGGATCCCCTTTCTCCACATCCTCTCGAACAATTGTTGTTTCTTGCCTTGTCAATTTTTGCCATTCTAACTGGCATAGGTGGTATCTCAGTGTGGTTTTGATTTGAATTTCCCTGGTGGCTAATGATTTTGAACATTTTTTCATGTGTCTGTTAGCCATTTGTATGTCTTAACTGGAAAAGTGTCTGTTCATATCTTCTGCCCATTTTTTTGATTTGTTTATTTGTTTCTCATGTATTGAGTTTGAGAAGTTCTTTGTAGATCTTGGATACCAGTCTTTTATCTGTAGCATCATTTGCAAGTATATTCTCCCATTCCGTGGGCTGCCTCTTAGTTTTTTTGACTGTTTCCTTGGCTGTGCAGAAGCTTTTTATCTTGATGAAGTCCCACAAGTTCATTTTATCTTTTGTTTGTCTTGCCTTTGGGGATGTGTCATGAAAAAGGTTGCTTTGGCCAATGTCGTAGAGGTTGCTGCCTATGTTCCTCTAGAATTTTGATGGATTCCTCTCTCACATTGAGGTCTTTCATCCATTTGGAGTTTATCTTTGTGTATAGTGTGAGAGAGTGGTCAAGTTTCATTCTTTTGCATGTAGCTGTCCAATTTTCCCAGCACCATTTATTGAAGAGACTGTCTTTATTCCACTGGATTTTTTTCCCCCTGCTTTATCAAAGATTAGTTGCCCAAAGAGCCGAGGGTCCATTTCTGGGTTCTCTATTCTGTTCCATTGGTCTATGTGTCTGTTTTTGTGCCAGTACCATGCTGTCTTTGTGATCACAGCTTTGTAGTACAGCTCGAAATCCGGCATTCTGATGCCTGCAGCTTTCTTTTTCCTTTTCAACAGTTCCTTGGAGATTCAGGGCCTTTTCTGGTTCCATACAAGTTTAAGGACTATTTGTTCCAGTTCTTTGAAAAATGTCATTGTTATTTTGGTCGGGATAACATTAAAAGTGTAGATTGCCCTTGGTAGCATGGACATTTTAACTATGTTAATTCCTCCGATCCATGAGCATGGAATATTTTTCCATCTTTTTGTGTCTTCCTCAATGTCTTTCAAGAGTGATTTATAGTGTCTAGAATAATGATCCTTTACGTGTCTGGTTAAGTTAATTCCAAGGTAATGTATGGTTTTTGGTGGTATTGTAAATGGGATGGATTCCCTAATTTCACTTCTTCAGTCTCATTATTCGTGTATAGAAATGCAACTGGGGTTGGAGTTAAGATGGTGGAGGATTAGGGGACCCATTTTTCAGCCGGTCCCCTGAGTCGAGCTGGATAGGTACCAAGCCAGCCTGAACATCCACAGAATCAGCCTGAGACGCAGGAAGATAAATCTGGATCTCTACAAATGAACACTCCAGTGCTGAGTATTGAGGTACGAAGCGGGGAGCCATGAAACCGCGCACAGATATCGGAAGATAAACGGAAGGGGGAGGGAGCCGCCGGGTTTGGATGCCGGGAATCAGTAACCACCTGCATGGGTGAGTGGGAGGACTCGCGGACTGGCACCTGTGAGAGAGCAGACTGACCATGAGTGGGGAGCACGCACTACCAGACTGAAATGGAGCCCCGGTGCGCTCACTGGAACCAGACTGAGACCAGGAGCTTCAAAGTGCGTGGGAGCGGCTGGTGGCTGGCAGTGTTAGAAACACAAAGGACAGAGACGCGCCAGCCCTGGAAGTGAGGGCTGGGCGCTGGGTGTGGGGCGCACATCTCGGGATGCTGCAGGGTTGAGCAGCACCAACAGAAACAGAGTTAAAGTGGCCAAAACATCAGTGGAGAATGGTCTACGATCCCTCTGTTCTGAGACAGAGGCTGAGATTTGGCCACTGCTGCTCTGACTCTCAGAAGAGGCTCAGCAAACCACCAGGGAAGGCTGCCAGAGAACAAATGCCTAATAATACCGGCTCACAGTGTGCCCATCCCCATCCCCCCTCACAGGGGACACAGAGACTTTACCCAAACAGGGTTGCCTGAGTATCGGAGCAGCAGGCCCCTCCCTCAGAAGGCAGGCTGAAAAATCAAGAAGCCCACATCCCTAAGATCCCTATAAAACAAGGGCACACGGCCTGGGTCCCGGTCAATAATTTGGAATCTGGACAACAACACAACCTCTCCTCATCTGAATGAGGAGAAGGAGAAGTCCCCCCCAGCAAAGAAAAGACAATGAGTCTGTGGCCTCTGCCACAGAACTAATGGATATGGATATAACCAAATTATCAGAAATGGAATTCAGAGTAACAATGGTCAAGATGATGTGTGGACTTGAAAAAAGTATTAACGAAAATGTTAATGAGAATATAGAAGCTCTAAGGGCAGAAATGAGAGCAAATCTGGCAGAAATTAAAAATTCTATGAGCCAAATGCAGTCAAAACTAGAGGCTATGACAGCCAGAGTGAATGAGGCAGAAGAACAAATCAGCGAATTGCAGGATGGGTTAGTAGAAGAAAAAACTAAAAGAGAATCTGAACTCAAAAAAATCCACACACAGGAATGTAGGTTATGGGATATTACTGACTCAATGAAACGTTCCAATGTCAGAATCATCAGCATCCCCGAAGGGGTGGAGAAAAACAGAGGTCTAGAAGAGATAGTTGAACGAATTGTAGCTGAAAACGTCCCTAATTTAGCAAAGGAAACAAACATTCATGTCCAAGAGGCAGAGAGGACCCCTCCCAAGCTCAACCACGAGAAACCTACACCACGTCACATCATAGCGCAATTCGCAAATATTAGATCCAAGGATACAGTATTGAAAGTGGTCAGGGCAACGAAATTTCTCACGTACCAAGGCAAAGGCATCAGAATTACGTCAGAACTGTCTACACAGACCTGGAATGAGAGAAAGGGTTGGGGTGGGGGCATTTTTAAAGCTCTTTCAGAGAAAAACATGCAGCCAAGGATCTTTTATCCAGCAAGGCTGTCATTCAGAATGCATGGAGACATAAAGAACTCCCAGAATCACCAGTCACTGACCAATTTCGTAATCATGAAACCAGCCCTACAGGAGGTATTACGGGGGGTTCTATAAAAGTAAAAAGGCCCCTAGAGGGATACAGAACAGAAAGTCACAATCTATAGAAACAAAGACTTTACTGGCAACATGGCATCATTAAAATCATATCTCTCAATAATCGGTCTCAATGTAAATGGCCTAAATGCTCCCATATATGCCACAGGGTTGCAGATTGGATAAAAAGACATGACCCATCCATTTGCTGTCTACAAGAGACTCATTTTGAACCTAAAGATACATTCAGACTGTATGATGTATCACGCTAATCGATTTGTGAATGTTGAACCATGCTTGCATCCCAGGGATGAATCCCACTTGGTCATGATGGATAATCCTTTTAATGTACTGTTGGATTCTATTAGCAAGGATCTTGTTGATGATTTTGGCGTCCATATTCATTAGGGAAATCGGTCTGTAATTCTCCTTTTTGAGGGGGTCTTTGCCTGGTTTGGGGATCAAGGTAACATTGGCCTCATAGAATGAGTTTGGTAGCTTTCCTTCTGTTTCTATTTTTTGAAATAGCTTTAGGAGAATAGGTATTATTTCTTCTTTGAATGTTTGGTAGAATTCCCCAAGAAAACCATCCGGGCCTGGAGTTTTGTTTTTTGGAAGGTTGTTTATCACTGACTCAATCTCTTCATAATTAATTGGCCTGTTCAAAAAATCAATTTCTTCCTGTTTCATTCTTGGTAGTTTATAGGTTTCCAAGAAGGCCTCCATCTCTTCCAGATTGCTTAACTTATTGGCATATAGCTGTTGATAAAAGTTTCTAATAATCCTTCCAATTTCATTGGTGTTGGTCGTGACCTCTCCATTTTCTTTCTTTTTTTTTTTTTTAAAGATTTTATTTATTCATTCGACAGAGAGAGAGAGACAACCAGCAAGAGAGGGAACACAAGCAGGGGGAGTGGGAGAGGAAGAAGCAGGCTCACAGCGGAAGAGCCTGACGTGGGGCTCGATCCCATAACGCCGGGATCACGCCCTGAGCCGAATGCAGACGCCTAACCGCTGTGCCACCCAGGCGCCCCTGTGACCTCTCCATTTTCATTCATAATTTTATTAATGTGGGTCCTTTCTCTATTCTTTTGGATAAGTCTTGCCAGTGGTCTGTCAATTTTATTGATTCTCTCAAAGAACAAGCTTCTAGTTCTGTTGATCTGCTCTATTGTCCTTCTGGTTTCTATTTCATTGATTTCTGCTCTAATCTTGGTCAACTGCTTCCTCGTGAGTGGATTAGGCCTGTCCCTCTCTTGCTGTTCCAGCTTCTTGAGGTGCGAATATAAAAACCACATTTTAGATTTTTCTATTCGTTTGAGTGAGGCTGAATGGCTATGTATTTCCCCCTTAGGGCTGCCTTTGCAGTATCTCATAGGTTTTGGACTGTTGTGTTTTCATTCTCATTGGTCTCCACAAATTGTTTAAATTGATTTTTGATTTCCTGGTTTATTGAGTCATTCCTGAGCAGGATGGTTCTTAGTCTCCAAGTGTATGAGTTTCTTCCAAATTTTTCCTTGTGGTTGAGTTCCAATTTCAGAGCGTTGTGGTCTGAGAATATGCAGGGGATAATTTCAGTCTTTTGGTATCGGTTGAGACCTGTTTTGTGTCCCAGAACATGGTCTATTTTTGAGAATGTTGCATGGGCATTAGAATAGAATGAGTATCCTTTGGTTATGGGGTGTAGTGTTCTATATATATCTATGAGGTCCAACTTGTCGAGTATGGCATTCAAAACTCTTGTTTCTTTGCTGATTTCTTGCTTAGGTGATCTGTCTATTGCTGATAGTGGAGTGTTGAGGTCTCCTCCTATTAGTGTATTTTTATCTATATGTGTCTTTATTCTGGTTAAGAATTGGCTTGTGTATCTTGCTGCTCTACTGTTGGAGGCATATATATTTATAATTGTCATATCCACTTGTTGGATACATCCTTTAAGAATAATATAGTGCCCTTCTGTGTCTCTAACTGTAGTCTTTGGTTTAAAACCCATTCTGTCTGATAAGAGAATTGCTACCCCAGCTTTCTTTTGAGGTCCATTGGTGTGAAAGATAGTATTCCATCCCTTTACTTTCAGTCTGAATGTATCTTCAGGTTCAAAATGAGTCTCTTGTAGACAGCAAATGGATGGGTCATGTCTTTTTATCCAATCTGCAACCCTGTGGCATATATGGGAGCATTTAGGCCATTTACATTGAGACCGATTATTGAGAGATATGATTTTAATGATGCCATGTTGCCAGTAAAGTCTTTGTTTCTATAGATTGTGACTTTCTGTTCTGTATCCCTCTAGGGGCCTTTTTACTTTTATAGAACCCCCCGTAATATCTCCTGTAGGGCTGGTTTCGTGGTTACGAAATTGGTCAGTGACTGGTGATTCTGGGAGTTCATTATCTCTCCATGCATTCTGAATGACAGCCTTGCTGGATAAAGGATCCTTGGCTGCATGTTTTTCTCTGAAAGAGCTTTATAAATCCCCCCCCCAACCCTTTCTCTCATTCCAGGTCTATGTAGACAGTTCTGACATAATTCTGATGCCTTTGCCTTGGTACGTGGGAAATTTCTTTGCCCTGGCCGCTTTCAATACTGTATCTTTGGATCTAATATTTGCGAAATGCACTATGACGTGACGTGGCGTAGGTTTGTCATGGTTGTGCTTGGGAGGGGTCCTCTCTGCCTCTTGGACATGAATGTTTGTTTCCCTTGCTAGATTAGGGAAGTTTTCAGCTACAATTTGTTCAAATATCTCTTCTAGACCTCTGTTTTTCTCCACACCCTTGGGGATGTCGATGATTCTGACATTGGAACGTTTCATTGAGTCAGTAATCTCCTGTAACCTCCATTCTTGAGATTGGATTTTTTTTGAGCCAAGTTTCTGTCTTAGCTTTCTCTTCTACTAACCCCTCCTCCAATTCGCCGATGTGTTCTTTGTCCTCATTCACCCTGGCCGTCAGAGCCTCTAGTTTTGACTGCATTTGGCTCATAGAATTTTTAATTTCTGCCAGATTTGCTCTCATTTCTGCCCTTAGAGATTCTATATTCTCATTAACATTTTCGTTAATACTTTTTTCAAGTCTACACATCATCTTGACCATTGTTACTCTGAATTCCATTTCTGATAATTTGGTTATATCCATATCCATTAGTTCTGTGGCAGAGGCCACAGACTCATTGTCTTTTCTTTGCTGGGGGGGGACTTCTCCTTCTCCTCATTCGGATGAGAAGAGGTTGCGGGGTTGTCCAGAGCCCAAATTATTGACCGGGACCCAGGCCGTGTGCCCTTGTTTTAAAACGATCTTAGGGATATGGGCTTCTTGATTTTTCAGCCTCTTGCCCTCACTTCCAGGGCCGGCACGCCTCTGTCCTTTGTGTTTCTAACACCGCCAGCCACCAGCTGCCCCCGTGTGGTCCCGAGCTCCATTTCAGCGTGGTTCCTGTACTCCGGAGCGCCGGCCGTCAGACTGGTTGCGAGCGTTCCACGACTCACGGTTTCAGTCTGCTCTCTCGTGGGTGCCGGTCGGAGAACCCCCTCCCCCCGCTCCCCCCGTGCTGGTGGCTACCACTTCCTGGCGCCTGAACGTGGCGGCTCCCTCCCACTTCCATTTTTCTTCCATTATCTGTGCAAGGATTCACAGCTCCCTGCTTTGTACCTCAATACTCAGCGCTGGAGATGTTCATTTGTAGAGATCCAGATGTATCTTCCTGCATCTCAGGCTGATTCCGTGGGTGTTCAGGATGGTCTGGTACCTATCCAGCTTGACTCAGGGGACCAACTGAAAAAGGGAACCCCTACTCCTCCTCCATCTTAACTCCTCTAGGCCAATGACTCTATTTAAAGTTGAGAGATGTTACATATTTAAATCCTAAAATCTTCATTTGTTGAAAGTCAGACCTTTTTTATTAATCTCATCACAACTCTATGGAAATACATTAACGATTCTTTTAAAAATAAGGAAGGAAGGTTCAAGGACAATGCTTTGAAGTCCAAACTATGGAGAACTATTATATATTTATAACCTAGAAAGTTGTATAAGAAAAGGGGCTTAAGATAAATATTCCAGAATGAAAACGAAGTAATAAAATTTTAAAAACTTAAAAAAAAGTCTAGATTCAAAATGCTAGGGAAAAATCACCAGCAATTTTAGGATTTGTCTATTCTGATTCAGATAAATTAGTATAAAAGCTTCAGATAAATGCTTCTTTCTTATTTTCTATTCTAACCAAAAAATGTGACATACTCTTTTAAATTAAAAATATAATGTGAAGGATCATTTTTATTAGATTTAAATGAATTAGACACTACTATAATATTTAACAGTACTGCAGAAAAATGCAACATTAAGCTGGCTTTGATTCATTTATGGGATATGCCTAGCAGTGTGACTCTAACAAGGATCTTAGGGAAGGGAAGAAAATAAAGATTGCTTTTTTTCTCAGTTCACCTTCCTTCAGGGGAAGATATTGATGCAGTTTTCAAAAATGAAGGCCCATGTCATATATTACATTAGTGAAATAAACAACATTTAAAGGTGGAAAGACTCTCCTATTATCAGATGTACTGACAGGTATTAGAATAATATAGTAAAAGCCATTCAGTTGGAGAAGAAGTATACTGTAAATAGTCTGTCTTTGCCTTCAGCGTTAGTTAGATCAAGCTAGAATAATGTCTTAGAAAATTTAAAATCTTTTAATGCATAGAAATGACCACAGAGGAACTATTTTTCTTGCCATGAAAGCTAAGCTGTCTGTTGCCTTGAGGAAAAGAAAATAATGAATTTGGAAAGTGACATTCATATTTTAAATATTGCCAGGCTTAGTGATTTGTTTTTTATTTGCTATGTTCTAGTGTAACTTGGAAGAAACTGGAAATGAATACTGATTAGAAATTTAATCAAAGAGTAATGAATGGTTTTTTGCCCTTTTTAAACCAATATTATTACATTTCTTTCATGATTCATGCTTCCTAATAAAAACTAATGAAATTAGGACAATAATGTAAATTCACAAATGGCCACTGATTTGCAAATGTGCCTAAAATGTGCCAAGAGACTGTGATGAGAATACTTCTTAAAATAATTTTAAATTGTAAAATAGCTTACAATCCAGAAGATTCAAAAATGAGCAAAAGTCAATGATATAATTCTAAAAATGGTTAAAAAACAGAAATTGAATATGGTAAATTTAGAAGATCTAATTGGCTTTATTTATCAATTCATAAATTGGGAAGCATCCCATCCAGTAAATAGAAGGGAGCCCCCAAGAGCTACAGAAAAGGAAAGGTTTTTAAAGTCAGAGAGGGAATAGAAAAAAGAAAATTATTAGCAAAGAGTTCGTTATTTTAGGCAAGATTGCCCTCCCAGGGTGAACGAAAGGGCCCATCAGTAAAGTCCCTAATGCTGTCCAGAAAATTCCCACATTGACAGGTTATGTTTCTGGGGGGTTGACTGCAGTTAGGTTAGGTATTAAGTCTTGGTTTACTGACTTGAGGCCTTAAATGATGACATTTTGGACAACAGACCTAATGATTGAATTTACAGTTTTCTATCTCTTTAACCAGACAAAACATTAAAAAGGGACATCTCGTTCATTCAACATTAATTCAACAAACATGTATTGAGCCTAGTGCTATAACAGCTGCTTATCAGGTGATGGGATTATAGGGATTAACATGACAGACGCAGGTCCTACCCTTGTTGGGATTTAGTCTGAGGGCAGACAGACTACAGACTAATCACAGTGGTTTGTGTATTGACTATGATAGGAATGTTTAGGATGTTATGAGAGCAAATATGATGAACACTGAACCAACGGTTATGCATTCGGCAGAATTTTCCTAGAAAAAAATAATACTTATGCCAAAATCTTACTTCTTACCTTTACTTCTTCCCCAAAGGAGCCAGTAGTTATTTAACTCTTTCTAATGTATGATCACATTCATGAAAATGAAACTTTGGTATATCAGGGCCTTAATATGCATTTGGTGATGACTTGACTTAGTGCTTTTTTCTTCCAACAAATCTCAACATATTTTATGCTATTTTTAAAAATTGCTTCTATCAAAATAAGACATATGCATGATTTTTAAATGAATATAATTTTGCCAAATTTATGGTGAAAACTCCATCTTATATCCAAATAACACTTCTGGAAGCAATCACCTTAATTATTTTAGCCATTTCTTTATTTACCTACCTATAAATACTCAATATTACTCATTTTCTTCTCTCTCTTGATTTTTCAATTTGCAGCACTATTGTCTCTCCTGTATGGAAGATGACATTTGAACACTTAACAGCTCTCTTCACCAAGAAGATTCACATAGAGACAGAACACTCTCTCACACACAATCATACATGTTCACAAAAGTATTTTCTTCCTTTATTTTCTTACTATAGTTATAATACAAGTTTGGCACTATTTATATTATAAAACCAGAGATAAATTCTACACTAAAATTGCATTATTTTATTATTATTTGTTATGCAGAATTAACAATCACTTATTTAGATTTGAATATTAATTAATATACTCATTATGATTTCTTCCCAAACCAAAAATTATGTAGAGCCTCTCTCAATGTCAACACACACTTCAGGTAATCTATCAGTTTTTTATTTGTTTGTTTTTGTCTTGGAGATATGGCTTGCAGAGACCCATGACCTGACTTCTGATTTTTGTACCGTCTGTTCTACCATCATCCTAGACATTCCTCCAGCTCTCTCTTGAGTTGAATACCTCTTGATTTATCCTACTGCTTAGATCTCATTTTCCAGGAGCTTCTTGAGAAAGGATGGATAACACTTAAGTGTGTTGACAATTTACATTGTCTCTATTCTATACCCAACTAGAGAGAGAGTATAAAATTCAAAGTTGGCAAGTTTTGTTTTGTTTTGTTTACTTCCAGATTGTGAAGGCAGCTCTCTGTCTTCTACAATCCAATGTAGCTGCATAGAAGTCGGTAGGGGAAGAAAGGGATAAAGAAAGGGGGGGTAATCAGAAGGGGGAATAAAGCATGAGAGACTAAGGACTATGAGAAACAAACTGAGGGCTTCAGAGGGGAGGGGGGTGGGGGAATGGGATAGACTGGTGATGGGTAGTAAGGAGGGCACGTATTGCATGGTGCACTGGGTGTTATATGCAACTAATGAATCATCGAACTTTACATCGGAAACCGGGGATGTACTGTACGGTGACTAACATAGTATAATAAAAAATCATTAAAAAAAAAGAAATTAAAAGAAAAAGTCCAATGTCATTCTGATTTCTAATCACTAGTATGTGACTAGCTTTTTCACTCTGAAAAACTTCTGAAGTAGCATATTCTTGGATTGTTTCTTTTTGTAACATCATGTCCCTATTTATGGAGGTAACATTTTCTCTTGTCTCTGAAGGATACTAATTTTAGTTCATTTCAGTGATTCTCCTACTCCCTTCCTTATTTGTCCCATCTAAATTGCTGTCCTCTCCCCTTTATGTTAGTATTCTCTTTCGTGTCGAAGACTTTGCTTAAAAAAATATGGTGATTTCTGGCTTTCAGAAATTTCAGAGTAGTGAAAAGGATGCTTTGTATTTACGGGCAGGCAATATAGAGCCTTGGGTTTGAGAATAAAGTGATCCAGCAAGGATCAAACCTGTAGTGTTAACTCTGCAGCAAATGCTGCCTCACTCACCTGTACGGGCATCAAAAGACCATAGTGTGTAAGGCAGTAGCCTGGCTCTCAGATTCCTGAGATTTGTGTAGAAGAAAGAGGCCGTAACTCTTCCCAGTTTTAAATAAATCCTGTTCTCAAGTGTGTTCAACACCTGGAGTCCCTCTGTCAATTTTTGTCCAAGATTAACCTTTTGTCTCCCTACTGAGATGAGTAGCAGATCTGGGGTGATGGAAGAGCAGGGTCTGATTCTAAATGTCTTTAAGCAATCTGTTTCAGCAAGTTCTCAGTCCTACTCCTAACTTCTTGTATTTCTGACCTTTACAGTTTTCTACAATATGAATTAACTTACTTTTTGTTGATTCACTCATCTTTAAGGAGTTATGTTTTAGCTTTTACTGTTGTGATAATTGTTCATACCAATTTTTTTATATTTCTCTTCCCCTGTTGCCTTCCCTCCATTCCTATGCCTCCTTTAGATTAGATTTTCTCAACTTTTTTACTTTCATTTTTCTTAGAAATCAGGAAAGTGTGGAGATACACGCAAGTATTCAGTTCACCATGTTTAACCAGAAATCTGCAATTACCTGTTTATATAATATTTAATTTACATACATACATATAACATACATATATACATTTGGTGATGGATTTCTTTGTGTCTTTACAATGTTGAGTCAGTCTTAAGTTATTACATTATTAACTACCACAAGTCAGCGATAATATTGTCCTTTCACCAGCACACTGATGGATAATCTTGTGCACGTTGGGGCCTGTCTTTCTTGGTCACTAGTATTTCCCCAGGGCTTGATTTAAAGTATATATGAAATATAGGTGCCACCAAGAAGTCTCAAGTCATTGTACCATATAGCTTATATCTTTATAAATATTATGGTGTGATTATTTTTTAATAGAACAGGATTGCTACAGACCAACTCAGTGAAGCCTGCTGAAAGACAGACTTTCTCTTGATGTTGCCAGTATTTACTTTGTAATTTTGTCATTACCTGTTGTTATATGACAAGCATTGTTCTAGACACCGTGCTCTACTGTTAAGTCCAGGTGATGAAGGCTGTACATAGACAAGAAAGTTTCATTACCATCAGCAGAGTTGGCACACGATTAGTTTGAAAACTTGATTATATGAAGAGACTCCGTACCAGTCTTTAGACTTTCTGGAACATTGTTTACCAAGTCCTGTCTGACATTTCATCCCACATATCCCTGGCCTATTGCTGAGAACTGCACTGTCCAGGTTGTTATGATTCTCATGACTTCAACCACTTTAAGGCTAGATTTGAGCTTGTCATAATCTACTACTGTGACCTCAACTGAATTGCTTTGCCAATTCCAGTCCTAGCTTCCATCTTATTCCTGCACCCCAGTAAAAAAGGTAATGTCCTTCAAGTCGTTCCCATATATGGATATGGGAATATCCATATTTATTTATCCATTTATTTATTTATTAATATGCCTGCTCAGTATAAAATAGAATAGTGCTTCATCTAGAATAATTGTAAATCATTCCTTGTGGTGCTTTGCATTTGACATATAACTGCATTACTTTTTAAATTCTGCTTTGTTTATCCTGAATATATGCCTTAAATAGTAACAGTCATCTTTAGTCAGATTTGTTTACCTAGACTGTTGTGTAGATGACAGAGATATGTAGTGAGTATAATTTTGTCTTCCTAACAAAATAATTACTCTTTTTTACAGGAAGTACTAAAACTTTGATAGGAAATATCAAATTTATATATTTATTTTTCTTTTAACTACAAATTCTGATTTTTCCTGAAGAAAGAGTGTCAGCTCTTAATTTAGCCTGAGAGACAGTATAATATAATGGTAAAGGAAATGGAATCTGGAGCCAGCCTGATTATGATAGAATCTTGATTCTGCCTCTCATGCATGGTATGACCTTGGTCAGTTTATTCATATTCCATGAACTTCCATTTACCCATCTATAAAATAGATATGATCATAGTTACTCTTAGATTTTTTTCATGATATCTAATGATATCTACATATATAATGTATTAATATATATAGTAATGTATAAGTTGTCCAACACATAGTACACATTATAGAAGTATTTGCCATCCTTATTATTTGGGGTCACTGCAATACAGTGAGATCAATTTTATTAATATATAGAATTTTTAATTGATTATCTAAAATATATCATTTAGCAAGGGACGGAACCAACTTGTATAAAGTTAAAAGTTAATTTAGTTGCATCTCCAATGAATGAACATTTACCCAACTCTTCAAACATGGCACAGGACATTCAATTTTATCTAACTCCTACTAAATTATTGCAGTTTGATTTGTTTGAAAATTCTCTTATGCTTAGAAATGTTTATTTCATTGTAATTTCCCTTCAATAATTGTTAATGTTGTATAATTAGAGATTGAGGGAGAGAGTTTACTCATTGCCTCCCAGTCACTGGTGTCCACATTGGATACAAAGTATCTTTCAATTAGCTGAATTTGGTTCCTGCAGTTGGCAACAACAACAAAAAAGGCTTAACAAACATAATATTGATTCTTTTTTTTTTTTTAAAGATTTTATTTATTTATTTGACAGAGATAGAGACAGCCAGCGAGAGAGGGAACACAAGCAGGGGGAGTGGGAGAGGAAGAAGCAGGCTCATAGCGGAGGAGCCTGATGTGGGGCTCGAACCCAGAATGCTGGGATCACACCCTGAGCCGAAGGCAGACGCTTAACCGCTGTGCCACCCAGGTGCCCCCATAATATTGATTCTTAAACCAGCATTCTTTATGTATATTTTTTGACCTACCTAAAAAATTCTCTGAGTATTATGCAATCCATGTTTCACCATTTTAATTCACAGGGAGCTGTGGTCAAAGGTCCTGCTAAAATTAAATTATCAGCCTTATTTTTAAACTCCCTCAATCTGTCAGTCCAATGCCCCCGTCAAAGAGTGATCAATAGGCATAGCCATATTTAAAATCAAGTTCTGAATCTGTAAATCCATATGTCACTTCGAGGACAGTCTCAAGCAAAACATCACACATGATCATACAAGTAAAAAGCCCTTTTGTAGTATGAGAATTTAGCCAAAACCAGGCCCTTTATTACCTCAAAAAGGCCATCTCATTTTACATCTGATAAGGTCAGCATAAACAGGATTGTCATGATTTAAATGCAAAGAAAATCATTACTAAATGAGAGTAAAGAGTTTCTTATTACCAGAACATAATGCTTCAATTTAAGTGTATCTTAACACCACACTTCTGAGAGGAAAGCTAATTGCTTTTGATTAAGTGACTCTTGCACCACTGATAACATTGAGGGCTTGTTTTATATTATTGTTGCTCACGACTTTCTTTTCGTAGATAAAGATGATTTAAAGGGCCCCAAAAGGCTTACAACTGAAAGTCAAATCACATTTCATTTTGTTTTATAATTAGAAATTCAAAAACCATACAGTTCTAATTAAAACTGATAAACAATAAATACAAAAATTGTCAAGCTCATTATTGCAACTATCATTTACTTATTACATTGTATAAATCAGTTCTATTAAAAACTTGTTCATCTCAGGAGATTATAAATAAACTAAGGATTTTTTGCAGTATACACATTTATGTTTTACAAGGTCATAGCTCTGGCACCACCCAAAAATATTTGGACATTATCTGGTTAGTAATTTCTAACCTCCTACATGGTAATATAATGAGCATTTGAGTTATTTTATTTAGGAGTTTTTAACTGTAAAGTCTTAATCAAGGCTAATCTGAATGCATCTAATTTTGAAAATTAGTATGACATTATTCTTTCGTAGCACCCAATCCAAGAGCTATTTGGTATTTTAACTCCTCCAAGATTCTTCATAGGAGAATTAATCTGTTCAGCTGTGTTTTAGCAAAAGCCTACATGTAATACCAGGAACACTACCTTAATTCAGATTGAACACTTCTACTGCTTGCATAGATAAGCCATAACAAATATCATTTTCAGTTCCCATGTTGCACCTATTTCCCCCATACTTCATTCATCTTTTGTCAGTATAAATTGTTCCTGAGTGAGTTACAGGAACCCAAAGAAAAAGAGAACATCATCAGTGTGAAGACTAGGTAGTTAGAGAAAAGAGTTACTATGTCTGGGAAATCATTGCTTAGAGAGAGCATGCTTATATGATGTTATAAAAATTTAGATGTTATGAGCATAATTAAAAAAATGAAAAAATTTTTAAAGGTTTCATGGAAGTAGTACAAAATAACATTTGGACCTAAGGGGCTTTATTAAAGAAATATATTTCTTAGGCTATATTTTTCATTGGCATTTTGTAGAGATTATCCACTTTTTCTCCCTTTTTTACAGTTTTTCTTCTTGCATGTCTATGAGTGTGTTAACATATTTTATGGCCATGTTTTGTGAGCGCATTACTGTTAACTCTCCTGAAATTATTATTGATAAATCAATGAGTGTTATTACGCAAAACTAAAGCATACAATACTTATTTTTTACTAGAAAGTATTTTTCAAACTCCTGTATCTTAAGTAAAATTTTCTATATAATTAGCTGCCATTGGTTTCTGCCCTGAGATGTTTATAAATACCATATTTCCAGGATTTCCTGGGTTAGCTATGAGTAAGTATTACTTGGTGGATTTTGTTTTTTCAAAATAGTATCTATTTTTTTAGATATGCAATGTTCTTTTGAAAAGATATCAGTTGAACTTTGTGATACAGGACATAACTATACATATATATCTATATCTATGTATATGTATATATGTTTTAAGATATATATATGTATGTATATGTACACTTGTTTTAAGATCCAAATTATGCTGTGAAAGTGATATATTAACCATATCAATGTTAATAAAAATATAAATAAAATTAATTTTTCATGAGTATTCTTGGGTAGATCTCTGGGTCTTTTGAAAGTCCGAAGCTCACAATGAAGATATATATATATATATATATATATATATATATATATATATATATATATATATATCTCAATACACACACACACACATACAGTTAGGTATACACACACACACAAAAATTGATAATTTTTTGAAATTACCCAACTTCAAATGCAAAGCACAGAGAGATACCATTCTGTTAGTTCCAGCAGCAGAGACAGTGATAACCAGATTCACAATTCATTTTCACTCAACTGGTTTATGAACAGGAAGCTTGAACAACACGTCAACAGGAGCAGAATACAAGAAAGAATATGCTCTTGAATATATTGTAAAAATATATTATTCCAAAATACTTTTAATATTTAAAATATTAAATATTTAAATATTAAAATCTCAGGTAACATATTCTACTGTGTTGATTGAAGCTTTCTAGGCAAGTTTTCATATTATCTTCCTCTTGAAACCCTTTCTACCTTCAGGCAAATTCAAAATAAGATATTGTAAGAATGGTCTGAAAGTTGCAATGTAACTATAGTAAGTTTTTCTGCTGGGAAATCCAGTCCATATTCTGTAAATAAGAGAATAGAGCATATAGGACAGCTAATGAGAAGGTGATTGATTCTGGTGGAGGACCTGGCATTGATTTAAATGGAAGAGGTCAAGGAGAGCAACTCTAAGCTCATATGCCATTGCACAAAGGGAACATTGTGCTTTCCTCAAGAACTTTTACTGCTGGGTATTCCAAGTTGTGTGAAGGACTGAGGAACCTCACCACCTGCCTATTCGGCATGCAACGTAATTATTAATGTGCATTTAAATTTTGAAAAACAGTCTAGCAACATTGTATTTTGATATTTGGAGATATAATTGATTTGCAATTGGAATAGAAATGCTCTTTGTCTCTGGGGACATCAGGAATTAGGATAGCTGGTTTTTAAGCCTTGGACAAAATAAGGGGCAGTGGAATGTACGTGCTACTCTAGGTGTGTTACCTACCATTGTGTCCACCCAGGTAGTGTTTTTGAAAAGCCTGGCTTGATTATCTAAAGGGCTACTGAAAGCTTTTTTCAAGGAGCTCCTCCAAAGCCCAGATTCTGTATACAAATCTTGGAGGGTCAAGCCAGAGATTGGCCCAAATAAGAACGCTGAGGAGTCCACAATACAGAATGCCCTCGTACTTCCTATGCCAGCTTACTCTCACTTTCTGTCATGGCACCACATCCTTTGCTTACACCGATATATTACGCAGAGACTGGTGAGTCTGCCTCAGGAGAATGTCTTTTGCAATATTTGTATTTTGGTATATTTTTCAATACTGGCATGAGACCTAATGTTTTAGTCTCTTTTAAAACCCTGAAACACGAATGCCTTTTAAACACTGTACCTAGCTCTTCCCAACATGGACATTGTTTTTCCTTTGTACAGTCGTCCCATGGAAGTTCTCCATTTGACCCAGACAAGTATCACGTTGAGGCGAAAGCACACAGACGCTGAGTCGGCCTTGGAGCATCCTACCCATCATGCTATTTCCCCAGTCAGCCCGGCCCAGGTGGGAAATGGCCCAGGTGGATTTGTTCTGAATTCATGATTTAGAAGAAGATACGCAGCCCCCATGTGGTCATGAGAAAAACATCAGACCAATTCTATTGTGGACATTCTAGAAAATCGTTGATGTACTCTTCAAACTGTCAAGGTCTCAAAAAAAATAAGAAAAGTCTGAGGAACAGTCAAGGCCAGAGGAGCTTAAGGAGCCTAAGACTAAGGGACTACACAATGTAATGTTGTACGTGGATAGAATCCTGGAACAGAAAAATGACACTAGATAAAAACTCAGGAAATCTGAACTGAGTATAGACTTTAATGAATAATACTGTACCAGTATTGGCTCATTAATGATGATGAATGTACTGCCCGAACATAAGATGTCAATGGGAAAACTAGGTGTGGAATATAGGAGAAATCGCTAATAGCTTCACAATTTTTATGTAAATCAAAAATTATTCTAAAATAAAAAGTTTAAAAAGGCACTCAAGTGTAGTATTTTCTTTTTATATGTTGTTTTATCTTTAATAACACTTCTGTGGTATAGAAAACAAAACATATTTAATTCACACTTAAACCTGTTTCAAGACAATAAGTGATAATAGCCATATAATTTACTGTAGACATTTAAGAACAAAGTAGCAACCGTGCAAAATCAATATTTTCAAGAGCACCCTGAGTCAATATTTGTGAATATTAAATAAGACCTTTTAAATATAAAGCATAGCAAAAATTAGATTGAGTCTAATTTCTCTCTACCACTGGTCAAGTGCAATGTTTTTCACATGTGTACCCACAATTAGATATTTTTATGACCTAAAGAGAAATATCTGTCACAATGGAAATACTATGAGAAATTCTTCAGTGAGAAAGATTTTTATTAGAGTTTTTATTTCTATGTATTAATAAATAAACAATTGGAATCCCTCTACAACAAGATAAATATATGTATACAATTTGTTCTTTGCACTAGATAGACATTTTTCACACTTGGGATTGGGTTGTATGACATAAAGTTTACTTGTGGGAAGCATAAAAATGAAATATGAAAATCAAATTTATTTATGGAAATAAATCACATGGAAAATATTTAGTTATATTATAAATTAAGTAGTTGAAACATAGTCTGTAAGAACAAAATATTTTATGTATACTAAAGACATATAAGCAATAAAGTGGAAATAAAAACAGTAAAGAGGGCACGTGATGTAATGAGCACTGAGTGTTATATACAACAGATGAATAACTGGACTCTCTCTACCTCTGAAACTAATGATACACTATATGTTAACTAACTGAATTTAAATATAATAAAAATTTTTTGAAAAGTAATATAGTAAGCTAACAAAATAGGACTCAAACAAACACTTGTCACAAGAATGATAGTCATTCTTTTTAGTCATAATAAACATTTTTAAAATGTAATTACATTTTACTTATTCTTAGGGTCATTTTCTAGGATAGTGATGATTTACAATATTCTTGAATTGAATCTTTGATATTTCAACATGATTTTTTAAATTAGTTTAGACTTAATTTGCATGAAAATAAAATATTTGCAGGTTGGTTGTTCAGCAAATACAGCAATTCATGATCATCTATAATTTTATAATCCAGAAACAGCCACCAAATATCAAACTCTTAAATTGCAATAAGAACAAAATTATTTTAAATTATTTTCTTACTGTACGGTGACTAACATAATATAATAAAAAATATTATTATAAAAAAAGTATTTTCTTAGGATAGAATTGAGTCAAAGGGTCAGAGCATTTTAAAAGATTTTTAATAAAATTTTTCATTCAAATAGTGCATAGATTTATAACCCAGCCAAGAAATATATGGATTACTCCATCATCACCAGTATTTTATATAATTTTATATCACTAATCGGGTAAAAAAAAACATCATTTAATTTGCTAGGCGCCTGGGTGGCACAGTCAGTTGAGTGTCCAAGTCTTGGTTTTGGGTCCTGATCTCAAGTCATGGGATGAAGCCCCATGTCAGGCTCAGCACAGAGTCTGCTTGGGATTCTCTCTCCATCTCCTTCTACCCCTCCTGCTCGTGCTCTCTCTCTCTCTAAAATAAATAAATAAATCTTAAAAAAAAAAGAATTATTTAGTTTGCAATTCTGGATTAACACTGAGGTTAATATTTTGGATCATGTATGGAAAAGTGCACATGTAACCTCTATCTCATACCATATACAAATACCAATTCCAGGGGAATATATATATAGATCAAGCTTAGAAGTTTAATAACGAACCTTCCATAAGACAATGTAAGGGAACATTTTCATGACCTTGGGGTAAAGAAAGGCTTCTTTAAGATGATACAATCAAATTAGCAATAAATTAATTTTGATTATTAAAATTATTAAAGTATTGATTACTGTTTTAAAATTAAGAATTTACATTTATCAAACAAAATATTGCATTAATAAAATGCAAGCCATAAAATGGAAGAAGGTATTTGCAGCATATTTAGCTGACAAAAGGCTTTTATTTGGACAATAGAAAGAACTACTTTCTCTAAAACAATAAGAAAAAGCTACGTTGATAAAAAAGAATGAACATGAAAATCAAATACAGATTTCTAAAACAAGGTATCCAAATGCCCAATAAACACATGAAAATGTTAAAATTTATTAGTCAGTCATCAGGGAAATACAAATTAATACTGTAGTGAGATACTACTATAAATTCACCAGAACCACTAAATTTAAAAAAGTAATAAAAAAATATTCCTGAGATGTGAAGCCCATTTCCTTACTATTGCCAGTGAGAGTGTAAATTTATGCAGCCACTTTAGAAAACCATGAAATTATCTAATTAATTTAAACATACACATCTTCTGTGATCTAGCAATCCACTCATAGATTCTTGCAGAAGAGAAATGTACACATGAACAACAAATTATATGTATTATATGATTTTCATGTTGTTTATAATATTATTTCATATTATTTTTAATAGCCCAAAGTAGAAAACAACCTAAATGTCTATCAACACTAATGTAAATAAACGAATGGGATTATATTAATAAAACAAAATACCATAGTAATGCACAAGAACAAGGATAGATTTCAAACACATAATTTGGAACAAAAGTCAGGCACAGAAGAGTACATATTTTAATATTTGATTTATATAAATTTCAAAGACAGGAATACTATAGAGGGTTAAAATTCAGAACAATGTTTACTTTTGGAAATAAGTGATAACCTCATGATTTGAAGGGGGCAATGGAAACTGCTTCTGAAGTTCTGGGAAGATTCTATGACTTGACCTGGTGGTAGTCACATGGTTATGTTTATTGTGTAGTTACATGGTTATGTTTATTGTGTACATTGTTTAACTGTACATCCATGATTCATGCACTTTTCTGTACATTAAATTTGATGAAATACTTTTTTTTAAATGAATGCAGTCTAGGTATGGTTTTGAGAAATAATACATCTTAAGTTTCCAGAAAGCAATTGTATGAAGTTCTAACTCAATGAAAAAAAAACTTAAATTTTTCTAACCTTTTAAATTGTTTTGTATCTCACAGAATTATCATACGTTTATGCTTTACACATAGTTCATTAGAGACTTCTATGTTCAGGGGCATCTGGGTGGCTCAGTTGGTTGTTTCCGATTCCTTGGTTCTGCTCAGGTCACAATCTTAGGGTCATGAGATTGCAGCCCAGCATGAAGCCTGCTTAAGATTCTCTCTCTCTCAACAAACTGAGGGCCACAGAGGGGAGGGGGGTGGGGGAATGGGCTAGGCCGGTGATGGGTAGTAAGGAGGGCATGTATTGCATGGTGCACTGGGTGTTATACACAACTAATGAATCATCCAGCCTTACATCAGAAACCGGGGATGTACTGTATGGTGACTAACATAATATAATAAAAAATCATTATTAAAAAAAAAAAAAGATTCTCTCTCTTTCTCCCTCTGCCCTGCCCTCCCCATTCATGCATGTACACTCTCTCTCTCAAAATAAAATAAAATAAAATAAAATAAAAATAAATTAAATTAAAATTAGAAAAGAAACTTCTATGTTCAGTATGAGTGAACAGGAAGTGTACAATATCACTTTATTTGTGTAATACCACTGAGTGGCTAGCTCTAGCGCATCTCACATGATATAATCATATTTTGTATTTTGGGAAGGATACAGAAGAGTTCAGATAGATAACAGAAATGGTTTCCCAATGAATACCTGACTCACTGTAACCATTATTCTATTCCAGAATGTGGTATTGAATGTCACATTAAGTTGTAAGTTATTATTCCTATAAAACTCTACATTGCTAGTGGTGCCAAACTGCTGGTGAGTAACTGATCAGGATATAAAAGTAACTTATTTACAAATTTAAAAATATTTTCTATGTTGTCACGCCTGCTGATACAGCATGTTCCATCTTCGCAAACTATTTTGTAAAACATCTTCTAACGATCTGAAATAAATTCTAAACATTATTATTTTTTAAAAAAGGAAATAGCAAAATATGAACTGAGCTTTAAAAAGAATCAAATTTAACATTAGGAAAATATTTATAAGTTCTACTTAAATTTTATCTCAAAGCAGTTTGTTATAACTCTGGATGCAATTTTGAAATACAGATGAAATGTCCTGGTCATTGAATACAATGCCATAGGCCATGTGTGGGAAGCAGCAGGGAAACAAGACGATGAGCCTGAGGTCATATTCTGACTCTGTCGTTTACCAGATGTGTTGCCTTGAGATCAGTTAGTCTTCCAATTAAAAAAAAAAAAAAAAGAAAGAGAAAAAGAAAGAAAAAAAGTGAAATAATATATATACCTCCAAGGTGTTTAATTAGCGTGGTTTAAATTGTTACTTTCTTTTCCTCTGGCACTGCCACAAACAGATAAAAATCTCTGTGGCTTTGACTAAAGTTCCCTAATAAATGTTTTAAAAATGTTTCCCCGTTTTCATTGATTAACAGATTAAAATATGGTTATGTGCCTAATTCCTCAGTTATAATAAAAAATGCTTTAAAAATTTTTTAATTACAACAATGGCACAGCATTGTTCTATGCAAATAATACATGTTACATGCAAATGACACATTTATTTCATTTATTTACTTCTCTGATCTTCATCTTATTACTTTGGTTTAAGGGTATGTTGTCCAAATATATCTCTCCACATAAATGATAATTTTTATGATCCAATTATAGTTCTTAATTATGATGACTGGTATGAAATTTATTCATCCATAGAGACCTATTTTACTACAAGTACATTAATCAGTATAATGAATGCAGGTGAATAAAATTGTAAACATGCTAGAGAAAATAGAAGGAAGATGCATAAGTAATTATCACATTATACAGCATTAAATATTTTATCTTTTTTATGTGTTAACCAAGAATAACAATTAAGTGAAAGCCTTCTGGAAGGCAACATGAATTTAGCTACATTTATCCCTTCAGTAAAACATACTTAGTGAACACCTACTTTGTGTGAGTTACTACAGTCTACAAACTAGGAATACAAAAGAAACAAGACATAGAAATCTCTGTTTTAACAGAACTTAACCTTTGTGTGAAAGACAGAGATAGGTGATAAATGAGTAAGCAGATGAACACATAATCCATGTTCAGATATTGATAAGTGTCATCAAGGAAATGAAACTGATGTGAAAGATTAGGAAATTGATGGGCAGAGAATGTAAGCAAGTGTGTTCAGATGGCTAGGCACCGTCCTCCCCATCCGCTCCCTGCTCACAGACCTCATTCCAGATAGGGTGGGCTAGCCTAGGTCTCCAACACCAGTGCCAATTTGGGGGTTAGAGAAAACAATGATTTGAATTCAGTTGAGTTTACTGTCAAAAACGGGCAGACCAGAAATTCAGGGCAGCAGGAGCCAAAGATTCTGCCAAATCAGAGGTACCTATGCCCATGGACTTTCTTGTCTTTCATGTTGTTTTAGGACAATTTATTTAAAGATCCCTCTGAGGATCAGGAGAAAAACAAGGTGGCTAACCATAGTTACGTCTGTTTCTTGTTTCACTGTTAGCCTTACTAAAACTTTCTGTGGTAGTCCTGGCCATGCCCAGGCAAACTCTAAGTTGAACCCTAAATGAGAACTGAGACACAGAGGTGTGAGGATTTGGAGAAAGAGAACAAAAGAATCCAGGCATATATTTGAGTAAGAAGCCAAATATAGGTGGTATTTTGACAACTATGGAAAAGCGTGTATATTTTTTCTTCAAGTGCAGTGAGAAGTCAATGAGGATTTTTTAAGCAAGAGAACTTTATGATCTAATTTGAATTTGGACACTTTTGGATTATCACATTGGCTATTAAAGGGGAAACGTACTATAGGGACGCATGTGAAGCATGGAGTCCAACTAGGAAATTATTACTTGCACTAGAATACTGTCACTGGAAATGGACAAAATATTCAAAATCCAGTTTTATTTTGGAGAGAAAGTGATAAGATTTCCTAATGCAATAGGCGTGAGTATTAGGAAAATGAAAATAATTAATGATGCTTCTGAGGCTCAGGATAAAGTAACAGCACAGGATGATAACATTCATTAGAATGGAGGTGATTGAGGAGGAACACCTTGAGGGGAAACAGGTTATACGAAGAATACAAGACTTACTAAGTTTCTGATAATATGTGTGGAGGGCATATTAAATTTAAGATACTGATGTCATATGCATGTGCCTGGAACTCAGGATACAGGGTGTCCTGTAGATAAGAATTTAGAAGTTTTCATAAGATGGATGGTATTAAAGTTTAAGAAGCTAGAGGAGATCACCAAACAATAGCATATTAAGAACAAAGCATAGGGGAGCCAGAAACAAGCTCTGTGAATTACTACATGAAAAGTAAGGGAAAGAAGGAGCCAACAAAGTGAGCCCTGATGGCAAATAAGAAAAGTATTCTGTCTCTGGAACCAAGGGAAGTTTGTGTTTCAAGACAGGAACTGTATTAAATGCTAGGATCAAGAAACATTTAATGTGACCTCTGCTTTGACTAAACCAGAGCAGTCCCAGTGGAACATAGAGGTGGAAGTCCAGTAGGAGTGAACAGACTACACATCTGGTGGGGATGAAGTTAAAGTCTGTTTATATAGAATATAATTTCTAAAATGTTCACTGTGAAAGGGAAAGAAAAATAGGGTGATAAATAGGAGCAGAGGTGGAATCAAGAATTTTTGTTTGTTTACCTTCTTTTGTTTGTTTCGATTTAAGAATGGATATTCCTTTTGTTTTTATGCTAATGGAAATGATCTAGTGCATTAGGAGAAATTTAGGATTCTGGGTGAAGATCATTTCCGGAATGAATTCTTTAAGAAGCCTAGGAAATATGGGAATTAGAGAAAATTTTGAGGATTTGGACAAGCCTTTGATGGGAGCAGGAAATGCAGTTTTCCATCTAAGAAAATCGAAGGCAGGAAATATAAGTAGAGGGGCAGGTAATGTAGTATTGCAAATATAAAGCATTTTAGGAGTCTTGCTTGTATCAATTTTCTTAGTGAATTGTGAGGCAAATCTCAGGGTAGGAGCAGAAGATTGAATTATCTCAAGTCTAAGGAAAGAAATTAGGAACTAATTTTATTAGGTAGGAACATAAATTTCGGAAAAATGTAGTACTGAGAGATAGTATTATGTTCTATTTACTTGATTTATTTATTTGATCCAGTATTTGAAATGTTTTACAAGCATTCATGACTTCTGGAATTCTTAGAAATCAAATAAATACTTTTACAGGTAAAAGAACAACTGGCCTAAAATATTGAAATGGATTTACTTCTTGACTGTAGATATAAAGACACAGATTGAATTTGTCTAACACAGTTATAGTTAAAGTGAGATGTTTACAAGTCCTTTAAAAATAAATAATTACAAACATGTTTTAATTCAATAACTCTCTCAGTGAATGGGTGATATTGATTCTGACTGGACTAGCTTCATGCCTGAGCATGTTGGGACCATTCCTTTAGTCCCACTGTATCTGTCTCCATCCCTAGACAGTCATGTGTCCCTAGAGATTTTGTATACTTTAATCTAATGTCTTATGTCTTCTGAGTATACATTAATTTTGAAAATACGTACATTGATCTATTATTAAACTTCCTCTTTCCCTGTTTCAACACCCTCTACTCTATTTTGCTAAAACCCAATGCACCTAATACAAAATATATTCTATACTTTACTCACAACGATGTTAATCACATAATTATCTTTAATAACAGTCAGTTGGAAATAGGCTAAATGAACTAAACTAGTAAATGATTATGTGAATCATGGAGAAATGTAACCTTGTGAAGTCACTGAAGTAAGACAATGTTTATGAACCTTTTCAATAACACAAGAGATTTTTGTTATAATGCCAAGTAAAAAAAACATAACACAAATTACATATGAACTATTTTTTAACACATCCTACTTGGTTCCAAAAAAATGTTCAGATAGCTTGCAAAATCCCATACTTCTAACATGGCAAAAATACATAAATTTGGGAAATGATTTAAGAGGGAAAAATTATTAGGGAGAATAAAGTGAAAACCTATTACATTTTTCCCCCATATTTGCCAAAAGATGCTACATTTGGACAGAAATTTTACTCTAAGCATCCTCAAAACCGGGTTTCCCTAAATGAAAAACCAAGATCGGTTATATAATTTAGAGCATCTGCTAGAGAAAGTAAACCAGCTGCTCCAGGAAAAGCCAACTAAACCTGACTTGGATACCTGCTAGACTTTTCTGTGCTATCTCAGACTCCTTAGCACGTGTTGGGCAAATTGAGTTCTCTTCAGCAGGAAAGGAGAGAAGTGGTAGAGGAACATGTAACCAGTTTTCCTAAAAAAATATTGTCATAAATATACAATTAAGAAGAAGTGAATTACTCTCTGATTCATCAAGAGACAATCCCAAAGATCCCAATTCATGTATTTGCATTAAAGTGAGAATTACCACTGTTACTGCTGCTTCTGCTGATGATCATTATTGTTTCTACCACATTTTAAAAGTAGAATAAGTCACTAATACTGTTGGCCTATAATCATATTGTCTCACTAAATGTACTATAATGATAGTAACATGGGAGGATTGCAGGTACTCGCACCATTCCATGACCCCAAACCCTTGAGACCAAATGTATTTTCTAATGTATTAAAAAATTTTTTTTGACAAGTAATACAAAACATCGACTGCAGACTATGTTACACCTCATAAACAAACCTATTAATATTTCTGCAGGGGAGCAAGTGGATATTTTCACTTGGATGAAAAAAGACCAGCATTGCAGTTCGAAGCATGATTTGCCACCAAATGAATTTATAATAAAGCAAACTTTTAACTTTACTGTTTTGTTTTTATTTGAGAACAGTGAATATGAGACCTCGGCCTGAGCATTCCACGCAGGTTGTGGTAAAGGTGAAGTGTGGAGATGTAAATCATTTGTCCGATGCATGTAAAGTGCTCATAAACACTACCTACTTGTCTGACTTCCTGAAAGGCTCGGGGTCCCATCCAGCACGCTGTTTTTATAGACCCTTGTTATTGTGCAAACATGGAATGTAGAACATCTTGACATAGGTTTATGTGGAACTTTTGGGCTAAAGTAATGCATGTTTGACATAGTATGACAAACACCATGCTCTTAAGATGTGTACTTTAAAATGCCAAAAACGTCAAGCATTACCTTGCTGGAACAATATGAGGATGAAAATTATTAACCCTGTTATTAAAGGCAAAAATTGGGGTGTCTGGGTGGGTTTCAGCTCAGGTCGATGATCTCAGGGTTGTGAAATGATCCCCTCACTGGGCACCATGCACAGTGTGGAGTCTGCTTGAGTTTCTCTCTCCCTGTGCACCTTCCCCACTCCGTGCTCGCATGTGCTCTCTCACTCAAATAAATAAACAAACCTTTTTAAAGAAAGGCAAACATTGAAACACTGAAATCTTATTTCTTAACTTAATATATTTCAAGGGAGGGCGGGCATCAAATACCTTATTACAGCCTGGTCACCAAACAGTAGATCCGTATTCTCAGATCTAGTGGTAGTTTGTCAAAAGATCCAAAGTTCTTCAGAGAAGAACTTTAAAATTTAAAATATTTTAGCTCTGTGTAATGCCTGGCCAATATGATTTTACTCTTACCAGCCGGCCCAGCTATTTAGAGGCTCTTTCTTACTACCTTGGGTCTGATAACATGGGAAATGGAATCTTGACCACGGGAGCAGGATCGATGAATTAGCAGGTCATGTAGAGAAAAGTTTACAGGCCCATTTTTGTTTGTCCTAATTTTATTCAGAAAAGCAGTTATTTCAATCATCAGTTATTTCCCATCGAATGCAGAGACCCTCTCTCCAGTTGTTCATGCCAGGCAGATCTCCTTGGATTGGGCTTTAATAAGATTTTCATAATTAAAAATGGAAACAGGATAGGGCTGATAAAATGAGAACTTTGAATAATTCACTCTTAATATTTGGCTTTCATTTGATTTTTCAGTACAAAAGTAAGACAGGGGTGTGATGTGAAATCCTGAGACCAGAGATATTATTTTTATTCATTCAATTATTATTCATTCAATAGGATTTTACAAAGTGCACAGTACATCATAAATGTCCATGACACCCCAATTTGCCTTCCATTGAAGGGGTGGAATATGAATCCCGTGACAAAATTGTGCACTGGACTGGCCCCATGAACCAGGTGTAGTGTGTTATTTTTATTTAAGACTTATTTTTGTAGCCTAACTGACATGAATATCGTTAACCCTAGTTCTTTATATGATATAAAAATACCATTTAAATCTTTCTCTTGAAATTTAAGTTTTTGTCAAATGTCATCATTTTTTGATATAAATCACTGATAAAACAATACTTATAAAAAATGATTCCCTTCCTCTCCACATCACAAAATGTTCTTCGTTTTGATAAGTCCCAAAATAATTTTAACACATTATAAGATACCTTAAAATTTAAGATTTAAAACAAATAAACAGATGCTTATTCCACATGGAACTGACTCTTTCCTGTGCTTGTTCCTTTCCTTTTCAGCATCTTTTTTTTTCAATCACAAGATAACTCCAATCTGACTAGAACACCTGAAACCATCATTCTTTCTTAATTGGTGCAAAATAAAAGGAGGGAAGGGAATCATTAAAAATATCTTCAACTTTGCTTGTTTGGAAATTACTGAAAATATGTATCTATTAACTTAAAATGAACACACACACTCACACACACACACACACACACACACATGCATATCCACCAGCTTCTCTCTCTTTTTCTTTCTTTCTTTCTTCTTTCTTTCTTTCTTTCTTTCTTTCTTTCTTTCTTTCTTTCTTTTTTTCTTCTATTTATCATCATTTATCGATCGACTAACTACATACACACATAAAATACAAGCACTAGATATCCATACTTAGTCTCTTTTTCTCTCTGTCTTTCCACATGTTTTATGTATTTTTAGAAAGTTTCCTTCAGAATAAAAACTGTTGATAATCTGTTTGCAACAGATTGTTAGATTTCTCCACTCCCTATGGTACTTATTACTTACTATTTTGACTTGATAACCAAAGAATTCTGATTGATTCACCAAAAAAATGCAACAATAAAACTTTAAATAGTTAACATTTTCAACCTCAACTACTGCTCCTTATTACTTTTATTAGAGATTATTTATGTAATTATACACATCAATTATTTACTCACTGTTGAATTTTTGTTCTGTTTGTGTTGAGAAATCTGATTGCATGTGTTTCTGCAGAGCTTAAATCATTATTATTCTCTGTGAATCCACAAAAGCATGTATTGAGGTAGATTTGCCAAGGAATAATGAGAGTTTTTTGCTATAATAAGACCCACTCCATTAAAGAAAATGTTCATTAGCAACATATTTGTTTGTGCCTTGAGTGAGGATTACATTAAGAATCATTATTTCATTTTGGAGCAGATGATGTATGAAAAACTCCAAGAAAACTTCACACCATCATCATTTGGGCTGATCCAAGTGATCCCAAAAGCATTGTAACATCTCAAGTTTATATGTAATGGACCAAGAAGAGAGACATCTTGTTCCTTATTTGTAAACCTGCTGTGATCAGCTCCCTACAGTCACCAGAACTGAGGAAAATTGGCCAAAAACACCCTTTTGAAGGTAGTGAACTGAGGTTGGCTGTCATGAAGGTCATTACCTCATAGAGAGCAATTATTATGGATGGCTGTTTCAAAATTGAGTCCTGATGTTGCTAGCATAGACAGAACTCTAGACTGAATAGATAATTTGTTTAGTGTGCTGGTTCTTACAAAGTTTTAGAAAGTAAACGTATCTGAAACATGATAAAAAGAATACATTTTCACTAAATATCATTAAAAATCATTTTTAAATTATTTTATAAGAGTAACACTAATTTATTTTCTATTTTCTATGTAGTTATTTTACTCACCTAACTTCACAGCAACCTCAGGAAGCAGGTGCAATTTATATCACTGTTTTACTATCAAGAAAAGAGGGGTAGAAAGATTAAATACCCTGCTCAACCTCTCAAGACAGGATTCAAATTCTAAAGGTCAGGATCATAACACTAAACAATAAATATACTTATTCTTTTCAAAAATAAAATCAGAGTTGAAAGTATTGAGCAGATCTAAAGCCAGAGACACCTGTTGATATTAGGGCACAAGGCTGGAAGTGTAAAATGGAGATCAAATCAGTGTTTGAAAATGGATCAGTAAACCAAATTATTGTCTTATTTTAATTTTAGTTCAGCAGGTAGGTAATACCGTATATATTACCTAATTTTTATTATTATTATTTTTTATATTCTCTACTCTTTTCAAAGCTAATTGGGAGGGGAAAAAAAAGAGAAAAAAAAAACCAGTGCCTGGATATGTATTGAAAAAGGTGGAGAGGAATAAGTAAGTGTTATGTTAAATTATAAAATTATCTAGGTCAGCTTCCACTTCCAGCATATGGACTAACAGAACAGATTCAACTTCCCATCTGAATGAACCAAGAAAAAAAAGAAAAAAATATATGAACCAACAATTTTCAAGACACTGGATAACAGGCAATGAAGGACAGTGATCTCTGAAAAGTGGGAAACAAATGAGGTGAGCCCTACAATTACCCCTGATTATTTTGAGGGAATTTCCAGGTTACAGCACAGAAAGGGTGAACTAGGGCAGAAATCAACAGATTCCTTAGCATGAGGATATGGAGCTGAAATGTCTAGGGATGTCTTGGCAAATAGCATATGCAAGATAGGAAGGAGAAAGCTGAACGGGGGAATATTTTAGAGAACTACACATGGTCTTTGTTATCGGCCTAATACTAATAGGTAAAAAAAAGCAGAAAATATAGGAACAAAGATCAGTTGGGAAAAATAGCAAGATGATAGATTAAACATAATCATATTACTAATCACATAAAATGCAGTGGCTGTAGCCCACCAACTAAAAGGAAGAGATTGTCAGATTGGTTGAAAAGCAACATCCAACTATATGCTCCTTTTAGAAAAAACATTTTACATATAAAGATATCCATAGGTTAAAATTAAATGATGGGAAAATATATACTGTGGTAATAGTAGTCAAAGACAGCTGGACTTTATGTAAAAACATCAATTTCAGAACAAATAATTTTACCAGGGAAAGTAATAGATCATTTTATAATGGTAAAAGGGTTGCTTCTTCAAGGGGACTTAACAATTTTGAACATGCATGAACTTAATAACAGAGTTCCAATATCTATGAGGCAAAATTTCTGCAAGGAGAAATAGCAAATTGACAATTATAAACAATTCACAACTATAATCAAACATGTCAATGCACTTCTCTCAATAATTGATAGAATAAATAGGCATAAAGTCAATAAAGTCAACAAGGATATAAAAAATCTGAACTCCACTACCAAACAGCTTGATCTAATTTATATTTTTGAAACACTGACTCCAACAAACAATGGTAGAATATACATCATTTTCAAATATACCCAAAACATTTACCAAGATATACTATATTCTGGGGTATAAAAGAAGTCTCAATAAATATATAAGTATTATCTAAGTACACCATAATTTAAGTCGAAATGAATACCAGAAAAACATAGAAAAATCTTTGGGGCACCTGGGTGGCTCAGTTGGTTAAGTGTCTGACTGTTGATTTTGGCTCAGGTCATGATCTCAGAATCCTGAGATTGAAACCTGCATTGGGCTCTGCCCTGCGGGTGGATCCTGCTTAAGATTCTTTCCCTCCCTCTGCCCCTCCCTCACCAGCCCCACCCCACGCACTCTCCAAAACAAAACAAACGAACAGCAATAACAAAAGACCTTCAAATGTTGTAAAACTAAATGGCATAATCCTAAAAATGACATGTATCAGAGAATAAAACGAATAGTGAATAGAAATTATTTTGAACTGAATGAAAATGAAAATACAGCATATCAAAATGTGTGCGATGGTGTTAAAGAAGTAACCAAGAGGAAATTTAGGGTCCTAACTGATATTTCACTTAGAAAGAAAAAGAGAGTGCATGTTTTTATAATTCCGTTTTATAAATCTCTAAAAATTGCAAACTAGTCTATAGTCCTAGAAAACCAATAAGTAGTTGTCTGGGGGTGCAAAGAGGCCAAGGAGGGGGAGAAATAAGTTTCAAAGGGGCATGAGGAAATTTTACAGGTGATGGTACATCCACTAGCTTGACTGTGTGGAAGCTTTCCATGGGTATAAACAGCTCAAGCCTTATTAAATAGTACATTTCAAATATTGAAGTTTATTATATGCCAATTCTAATAGAGCTGTTTAAAAAAATGTGTCTGTCAATGGGAGAGCATTAAAAAGGAGAGTTAGGGATACATGAAGAGTAGAACATCTCTAATTAATTGAAATAGAACTTTACATGCACTGGCACTGAGTTTCTTAGTAAAGACATATGCTTAGCTCTTTTAACAATGGAATTAATAATTCTGAAACAATTTATTGGGGCCAGCTTCTTTCTTGGTTAGACATATGTTGCTGAAAATGTCATTATCAAATTTATAACATTCAAAAATATGTATATAGTGCTTATCAGCTTTTGTATTGCTTATTAATAAGTTTTGACTTCATGGGCTTATTGAAATCTTGTGTTTTATCGAAAGAAAAATAAAGCAGAGTCATTTAAGGGCAATAGAGTGGAAAATCAGGTAATGAGTTTTCAATTTAAAAAGTTGACTATGAGAAACAAACTGAGGACTTCAGAGGGGAGGGGGGTGGGGGAATGGGATAGACCGGTGATGGGTAGTAAGGAGGGCACGTATTGCATGGTGCACTGGGTGTTATACACAACTAATGAATCATCGAGCCTTACATCGGAAACCGGGGATGTACTATATGGTGACTAACATAATATAATAAAAAATCATCAAAAAAAAAAAAAATAAAAAAATAAAAAGTTGACTATGATATCAAAGTGAAATCTAACCTAGAAAGAAAGAAGACTAGGGACAGGAAGATTAGATGCAAGTTCTTTGAAATAATCCAGGTTAGAGGGAAGAATGGCAAAGGGAAAATTAAAGAAATGCACATGATTGGGGGAAAAAAAAAGTACTTACTGATGATTTAACCTAGAACAGAGAGTATTGGAAATACTTATATATCTTATTGGAAATATCAAGCGGATTTCTGATTCTAGAGTAAAAGAGAAAAGGCAGAACCTAATATGTAAATTTAGAGGTTGTCTGTCTATATCTGGCATGTGATATATTGAAAGTGGATGAGATCACTAAGAGGTTATGAGTAGATAGGAAAAAGTAAGTGGTGTAACATTGAAGTGCTAAAATTCAGAAATGAGAAAAAAAATCTGCAAAGAGTGTTGTCCTGGAAGACAAGCATATTTACAGGTGGGAAGGATGAACTGTGCCAGATGCTACAGATATGACATATAGATATGTCAATTACAGCATAAGTAGCGAAGTGGATTTAGCCAGGGTTGGGATTTTGCCAACATAGTGAAACAAAGTAAAGAGAGTTAAGAGAATTGCTAGTATTTGGCAGCCATGGATTTCTATGATCAGATCTTCCTTAAAGAAAATTATCTGCATGGAATATTGACTGATAGCCTCTAGCTGCCATACTTTGGATCCACAGCAGTGTATATACCAAGCGATGCTTCTCCTGGCTGTTCTCAGCCAATGACTGAGCATGGTGGGTATACTATAACTGGACTATTCCTGATTGATACAGGTTCACTTTATGAGCTACTTTTGCTTGGAGGCTTCCCTATTGCATTGAGCAGAAATTTCTTAGATGGAGAAGTCATCTGAGACTCTTCCTGTCCAATCTTTTCTTCCCTTTCCTTTCAAATGTCCGAACTGCACCATAATGTAAAGAGTATTCTTGTCTACTCCTGCTCCGCATTACTTCACCCTTCAAAGGAATTTTACCCAAAAATCTTCTGAATATCTAATATCTTCTTCTCATCTGCTTCTTGGAGGACCTGAACTGATACAGATGTGTGCAAACATATGATCAAAATAATGGAAAATGGAATCAAAGCTAAGTATGAGAAAAACAAATCTATGATGTGACAGTAATAAACAATGTAAATTTAGTAGTAGTAATGATTTTAGGCTCTTGGAGAATCAAAGGACTACTGAGATTAGGATATTAGGGAAACTGGAAAAGGGATATCAGAAAGGGAAAAGGAGGTGCTAATTGAAGAGTGAGGCTTTTAAAGTTTAATTATTGAGAAGGTGTAATTTGTCACTAATGCAATGATATCTAAGGTGTAATCATGGGAGTGAATAGCTAGGGTGGAATGAAGAGGGAATTGAAAAATCTGAGTTTTGAAATTTTCATCTACATGGATACTGAAATCATCAAGAATTATCAAAGGGGAAATTTTGAGAATTAGACATTTAATCAAGGGTTTTATCCTCATAGAATGAGGAGGCCAACTTCAGTGTCTGAAAATGTCTGCAATGTGGAGAAACATTGGATAGGTTTACTCTGATATCAGATTCAACAGTATGATTTGAGAAAGAATAGAAGATTCTAAAAGTAGCACTGATGCTACTACTAGCAATTTAAAATCAATGGAGTACACAGACAAGTCCTAAGGGTATGAATAGGGCACTGCAGCATGTGGGGACAGAGTCAATGAATTTTAGTGCATTTTTGCAGAAAATGTCTCATTGTATTGACATAATTGAAGATTCTAGTTGAGTTATTCTGTTCTAAACTGTCTTCTCTTAGAATCTATCCACTCAAAATTTACTCTCAGATTATGCCTACTACTCTTATTTTGAGAAAAACAAAATTTAACCCTATTGTTATGAAAAATGATTTTTTCAATATAGAAAATTAACACAACCCCAGGTAATAGTGTATTAATGTGTTAATTACTAATACCCATGGAGAATTCATATTAGATTAGACTTAACATCTGCATTAAAGTGTAGTTACCCAGAAGCAATAGTATTTATTACTATACTGAAAGGTACTGATCTATAGTTCACTGCCATATTGTAAGGACTGTAAATAAAAAGAAGACAAAGAAGAAAATTAAGTAAAAGATCAAACATCACCTATTTAATAATATAAATGATTATATATTTTTGTCATTGTGTGTATAGGGCATAAATGTAAATAAGACCAAAATGAAATTAAAGCATTAGTTGGGCTAGAACAAGAAAAATGAGCACCACAGATAGAAAATGAAAAACAAAAAAATATGAAAACAATGATTGATCCTCGATATTTGAAATTTCTACCAGTAACTACCCCAAGTTGCACATATATAAATAAATGCTACTCTTATGTATAATCAACAACATCATAACATTGTATAATAAAAGGATAAATATTTGTCTTATTGTGTCTGTATCAGAATATTGAATGCGTGTCAGGTAACTCTCTCCTCCTAACCATGAACACTCCACGATGCCTTCCCACCTCACCTTTGTACATGTTGCCTCTTAGACCTTTCTCTATATTACTTTTATAACTCCCCAGCATGCCATCTTATTTTTTAAATTTTTACTGCAATATCAATTTTCCTTAGAATGAATGTCAAAATTTAACTTTCCCTAGCATGTGCTGTGTAGTTGCTTGTTAGCACTTTTAGTTGGAAGTCTACTGACTTTTATTATAGTAATGCACACAGTGACTGTTTCCTTCTATAAGATGCACACTTCAGCTGGAAAAATATCACAAGCATGCTGATGTAGGGAAGGAAAAAAATAAATTTCCCTCTACACTTCTAGGTTCTTGGCAGAGATGCTTCCTGTAATAAAAGAGTGATTGATGGGAGAAAAACAAATTTAATTTTATTTCATACATATGGGGGTCTGAAATATATGAGACCCAAAGAAGTGACCAAAGTAGACAGCGTTTATACTCTTCTGACAAGGAAACAATAAATTTGTGAAGAATTGACAAGACAAAGAGGTTTGAGCTTGGGGTGGTAAATTAGAGAGAAAGTAACAACAAACAGGTTTTTTTTTTAAAATAATATTTTTTATTATATTATGTTAGTCACCATACAGTACATCCCTAGTTTTTGATGTAAAGTTCCATGATTCATTACTTGCGTATAACACCCAGTGCACCATGCAATACGTGCCCTCCTTAATACCCATCACCAGCCTATCCCATTCCCCCAACCTCCCTCCCCTCTGAAGCCCTCAGTTTGTTTCTCAGAGTCCATAGTCTCTCATGGTTCATTCCCCCTTCTGTTTACCCCCCCTTTCTTCTTCCCTTTCTTCTCCTACCGATCTTCCTACTTCTTATGTTCCATAAATGAGTGAAACCATATGATAATTGTCTTTCTCTGCTTGACTTATTTTACTTGTTTACATAGTCTTATCAGCTCCAAATTCTCTCTTTCCCTCCTTGGAGGATGTCACCTTCCCTTTCATGCAGGTAGGACCCCTTTCACATTGAAGATTTACTTCCTTCATTCCAGGAGAAAAAGGCGGGCCAGAATGTCCTTGCATGGGCTATTTATTATGTAACTTTAACTCAAAATAATCACATTGCCAGAGTGTCATATTTTGGGGTGGCCTTCTTTGAAACCCATCATTTATATATTCCAAACTAGAACAACATCTGACATATAATGGATGATTAATACTTGTTAAAAGGAATACTTAATTTTGCCTTTCTCTTTTTTGTTTGTGAGACCAAGGGATATTACAAACAAAGTGAAATTCTCTTCTAGCATGATAAAATAGTTTTCACCTCAGGGATTTCATCTAGAATGTTTTTTCCCAGTCTTCTTGTATGGCTAGCTCCTAATCTTTCACTCTAGCTTTGCATCTATTACCTTAGAACAAGTTCAGAGACAAATACTAATCATATGAATTACAGAGAGTATTTAGGCTATGTAATAAATTTCATCATCAAACACGAGGTTTCAACTTGATTCTTAAATTATAAGCAATGAGGGTGTTTCTTCTTCATAATTGCACTTTCTGTCACAAAGTGCAGCAATACCTATATTATAGGTTTCCCCTGGGTCTAAGTGATAATGATCTTATAGTCCTAGATGGTCTACTTCATGGATTCTTTTGGCACCATTTTAATTCTATGCAGATTTTCCTCTCTAATCTAGCAGCAATATGAACTTCTGCTAACATTCCTTTCATTATTGTTTGTCAAGGAATTTTCTGATGAATTATAAAATAATTTTATTATTAGCCTGAGAAAAACTTGATTAAAAACATAAGCCAATGTCATAAGTAAACCAAACATTTTACCAAGTCAATTTTCAATAAAATATCTATTTTCTTGTTTCTTATTCTTTATTTCCTATTTCTAACAAGTCAATTTAGGGAATAGTTCTAACAGTTAACTCTACAATGAGCCAGGATTACAAGTTTTCCAACAGTGAAGTATAAGATTGGAAAATATGTACCAATGTTCATTTGACTTAATAGAGATTTTTCTGCGGAATTACATGTTTCTGATTGTTGTTTATTTATTAAATATAAATGAAGAAATAATTTATTTAAATTCAGGTAAATGAGTTTTAAAAACAGGAAAATGTTGATTTTTCTTCAACTTGTACTAATGTGCTTTACGTATGAATTCAGAGTATTTAAATAATTTTTATGTGATAAGCATTGTCTGGATTATTTTTTGTAATGATGAAAAAGTTATATAAGAATAACTATAGCAAGGAAATTAACAAAGGGAAATTTTGACAAGATACTATCACAGAGGACGAATGGACACATGTACTTATATATGTCAACAAGATCATGAAAAATCAGGCTCTGCTCACTCATATCATACAGCTTATAACTTAATGGCCTCATTGTTAATAATATTCTTTTTCATGTTTGAGTTTTTCACATTAACTTAATACAAAGTAAGAGCATAATAAATAAAATTTTCTTATTCTTTTGATAAGAAGAATCAAATGGCCTGTGCTACTATTAAAATCCTGCTGTTAATTTTGTTACTATCTGGGTATGTTACTTTTCCTTCATTATCTGTATGAACTATTTACATTTCCAGATTCCTTGCTTTTGTAAATCTCTCTCCTATCACTTTTGAGATGAAGATGCTCTCTATCTCAGAGAAACTGTCTTGAAGTTTGCATATTTAAAAAACACAATCATAATAACTAATATATTATAAAGTTTGTTCTTGTGATTTATTCATACTGGTTTAACAGAAGAGGGCTTTTCTTACTGTAATAGGATTTAATCCTTAAGAATAGTATACTTCAGTAACTATGAAAAACATGAACATTCAAAATAAGTACTATTGAAAACATATGTGCTATTTAGGGGAAATGAAACATTTTTGAAAGTATAATTATAGAGAGTGATTTATTCCTTTTATATTTTAGTTTTCTTCCGCTTGTTTTGCCTTGAGTTAAAAAAAAATGCTTTTGATCGTATTCCTTTTGTAGGGTTTTGGAAGCCTTTGGAGAGAAAGAGTGTTTTCTTGTTGAAACCATTTATAGGGAAACTAGTATGTGAATCAAAATAGTGCTGCACCAGTTCCCATTTTATTTTTCTGGCCAGTGTTCCTGAATTCAGTAATATGCAATTATAGTAACTGCCAAAATGAACACTAACTCAATAGAAATAAGAAAACCGGCCACTGCTTCTGAGAAGTAATTACATAGCTGCATCAAGAAAATAAGATTCATCATGTAAAAAATACTAAAGCTAAGCTAAAGAGTCATACTGGAAAATTTTATGGCAGGACATAAAGGCTATTTGGATTGTTATGTGTAAAATAAGTCAACAAAAAACTGTTCAACATAATATCTGTAGATGTCTCTGAATTGCTCTTTTCACACTGTCATATGTAGGCTTTCTTAGAAGGACAATTTTGGCCTGACATGAACAGATAGAGGAAATATTTTTAAAAGGGTTCTTTAGTTTAGAAACCCTACTTCACCTTCATTACCTGCATAACCTAATGTTAAGATTATGGTTACTACTTACACAAAATTAGTCTTCTCCCTTGTGTTGGCAACCTGGGGAGTTTTGCAGTTTCCCAGTGCATATCCAGGTCCTTCTAGCATGGACGTTAAGAAAAAAAAAATTATCCTAGGTTTCCCCAGGGATAATCTTATGGGAAAGAACAAGCTCTTACTCTAGCAACTCGTGAGTGATGAACAGCCTGTGTTTTTATGATGTCCCACCTCAGAGGATCACACATACTCCCCAATGTGTTTCTTGTTCTCCCTGAAGAAGGACAGCCCTCAGAACTATCCATTCAAGAAGTAAGACCAGTATGATAGATGAAATTATTATTTACTCTTTAAAACAATTTTAAGTGTTTACAAAAGTAATTTACTTGAAAAGTTAAAGAAAAACATGAATGTAAATATTTTTCATCCTTTTATAAACTATTCCAAACAACGCAGTGGAAAAAACACCTTGTTTGGGAATTAGACCCAGATTATAATCCATCATGTTCCTTGTTCTGGGTCATGACTAGCTAGTGTAGCTTTAGAGGTGGATAAAACACCATAAAACCCATTTGCTTAATATTCTTTTAGGGCACTGTGGAGACATACAGAACCACTTTAGAAGCATGTAAACATTACCAGATGCTGATTCCCTTCCACAAATCTGAAGTGCCTCCTAAAAGCTTTGGAATCAGACCCTTACCACATTAGAACCACTGCCTATTAGAGCCTAGCGGTTTTTAAAATGACTCAGTTGATTATACCTTTAGAAAGAAAATTTTTTAAACTGTAATTTTATTTTTGTGTTAATTGTTGTCCCATTCTAGTTATATAACTTAAACTGGGGAAAGTTCCAATATTCTTTATATTCCTTTCCAGAAATGTTTGATAGCACTCACCAGTAATATCATCAAAGACTAGTATCTATTTAAGAAAATGGTTTTTGTCTGCCTTGTAAATTACTTATAAGGATTGCTCTATAGATTATTTTTTCTTTAGAAAACAATTCACCTAAATATTTTAATAGGCATAAATTTATTACAATATGCTCTCACAATGTTATCTATTTACTCTATCCGAATTTATTTTCCTCTTTTTTGTTTTCTAAAGTTGTGTGTGTATAGCAATAAAACTTGCCAGTAGTTCTTTCATTTTTTTCTAAAATATTAACAGTGGGTTTTACTAAACAAAGCTAAAATTTTCTATTCTATTTAAAAGTATTTTCTTTTGCCTTGAGTTTTTGTTAAAATGATTCTCCTAAAATAAATCTCTTGTTAGCTTAGACAAATACTAACTTTACATATTTTCTTTTTTTAATGTACACATTTTCTTGAGTTAATCATATCACATATGTAATATATCTATCATTAAATAGTAGTATGAATTTTGATTCTCTTCTTGTCCAAGAGTTATTTTGAATAGTGTATTTTGATTTAATGGTGAAATAAAACTTTAGCTAACAATTCACATTTTGAAAAAGTATCCAGTAGAGGTAGGCTTTTTCTTTTTAAATTATCCAAGACTTCTTTTAAGATTTAACACATGAAGCTGTTCATTTAATGTTTAAATGTAATGTAAATGTAATTGTTTAAAAACAATGCAAATGCTGGGCTTGTGGATGTATGATTCCACATACATCTATTAGATCAAGATTTTCAATTGTGTACTCAAATACTCTTCATTCGATTCTTTTGTTGCAGTTGTTTATTCAATTTATTTTTCCTGAAAGAAGCAGGTTTAATTTCTTCATTTTTATAAAAGCTTTTATTGCTATATTTCATATCTGTGTACTTGCATGTAGGTCCATGAATATTATGATCATTCTATTACCCATCCCATCCACAAAGGCTTTTACTTTTACTATAATAATTTATTATAATCTTCAAGATTTTTCTTTTAACGCTGTCCTTGTTTCATGAATATGACTTTCTCAAATTTCTCTTGTACCCCAAAATATTTTTTGCATTTCCTTTTTCTTGATCTTTTAGAGATATGTGGTTTCCAGCTGTTTCCAAGCTTGGTTCTCCAGTTCCTGTCTGTTCCTGAGTTCCCATTTCATCTTTCCTTCGTTGTGTAATCAAAATCTGGTTAGAACACTAGTTTAGTTTTATAATTCTGTAATGGTCACAGCACATCAGGAGTAGACATGGGGACCACAGATGTTACAAGTGTAATTAAGGAGGATTAGACATGTTTTACTCAAAAAGAGTCTACGTCATTTTGAAAAACTATATATATATATATATATATATATATATATATATATATATACACACAGAGAGAGAGTCATGTATTTGGGACACAGTACAGATAAGAATTTACCAAAATATGTTTTATTTATTTAACATTCAAGCATTGCTAAAAGTCACCATTTTATTGTGGTTTTCCATGACCTCTTGTTTTTTAAAATTGCAAACTAACATATACAGCAAGCATACATTTTCAGAAATTTTGTTTTCTGCTTTTCATCTAGTTCCTGGAAAAGTGCCTAGTAAATAGTAAGAGTAAAAATAAAAATTAAAAGAGTAAAAATTAATAAATAAATTAAGACGTTTAAAAATACTAGAGAATGGGGAAAAAGTTTAGGTAGTCTCTAAGTACAGAGAAAATTTCATAATAATGTTATCCCTATCTGAACTGCTTAACTTCTTTGAAGTGTATTTAATGTGATAATTACAAATTAAATTACATTAATGTTACTCTACTATTTTCTCTATGTTTATCTTATAGACTAAGAAAAACAAAATTATCTGAAGAAAATTGACTTAATGTGTGCCCTCTGCTGCTTTTTCCTATTACAAAAGACTTTTCCCCGACAAAAAGAAAAGTTAAAAATGATGAAAAATTAATATCCTTTTGACAATGACAGTATATTTTTATTTCTATCATGTCCTTAAATGTCTTGATAAACTATAGCTTCCATAATATTGTGAGAGCTGAGTGCCTCTTTAAACACACCATAAATTTTTTAGTACATAAGAACTATAATAATGTTTTTCCTGAGCTTCCTATTTTTAGAATTTTAAAATAGAACGTATAATCCTAAAGTTACAACTGGTCTGATTTAATACTATTTGTCTTGATTTATATAACTAAACTCAATATGATGTTGAAGTATAGATTTTTTTTAAAGTGCTCTACTGTGTTTTGCTTCAAAGTGTTCTTCTGTTCTCTCTGTACTAAGGCTTTCAGCTTAATGTTAAAGATCTTATTCCCTCTTGGACCCAATTTAATCAGAATTTTACCTGCACTACCCCAAGAGAACTCTTTGCCAAGGTCACCGTTGGTTTCCATATTATTAAATCCAACCACCAGTTCTCAGTTCTTATCTTACTGTCAATAGAATTTGACATAGGAAATCAGTCCTTCTATTTTTCTCCTGGCCTAAAGAACGTTTTTTTTTTTTTCTTGAATTAACCCCTACTTTCACTGCCCACTTCTTTTAGTCTTAGTCTCCTTACTTCTTCCTCTTCTACTCAACTTCCTAATGTTGGCAGGGTCCAAGGTTAGGTATTGATTTCTCATCTCTTCTCAGTCTATACTCACTGCCTTGGTGATCTCAACCAGTCTAATTACAAAGGACCTTCTTCATTTTTATCTCTAGCATGAACTCACCCCACAATTCAGTCTAATATATCCAACTATATACTTAGTATCTAATGTTTTATATCTAAAAGATATCTCATGTGTAGCATGTCAAAACTAAACTGATCTTCCTCAAACTTACCCATTTGCAGTTGTAACTATCATGATTAATGGCAATGTTGTCATTTCATATGCTCAAGTCAAGAACTTTAGAATCTTTTTTGATCAGTCTTTTTGTCATATCATCCATGCAATCTATTAGAAATTTACATTGGAAACCAGGGATGTACTGTATGGTGACTAACATAATATAATAAAAAAACATTAAAATAAGAAAAAAAGAAATTTCTGATAGCTGTATCTTCCAAACATACCCATAATTCAACCACTTTATTCTACCTACCCCAATTGTTGCCATTATGGTCCAAACCATCATGATACATCATCTGGATAACTAAAAGAGCCCCATTATAGAACACTGATGTGTGTTCACCCATGCACTCTTATTGTCTCTGTTCTATAACTAGACTGATTGCTTCAAAAATCTAAATATAGTTATGCAACTCCTTTCCTAAAAACCCTGGATGTTGGAAAATCCTTACAATGGCCTAAGAAGCCTTATATGTTCTGGCCCCCTTGTTACCTCTCTAATTAGCCATTATTCACTCAACTCCAGTCACACTTGCCTCTTGACTGATCTTGAAAACATGTCTAGGGTATTCACATTAGTTATGCTTTTTGCCAGTAGGTTCTTTCCTCAGACATCTTTATGACTCAAAGATTACCTTCCCAGCATTCTCAAAACAAGACCCTCTATTCAAAATCACAAATCATCCCCCTTTCCAATACTCCTAATGCTCCTATGACACTTATTTACTTCCCTGTATTTATCTTATAAAAATTTTAAAATGTGGTCTGCAGCACTCAGGGAGTCCTTTAGAACTTTATAGGTCATCTGGAATACCAAACTATTTTCATAGTAATATGATGATATTATTTGCCTTTTTCACTGTGTTATCATTTGCATTAATGATTCAAGAGCCACAGTGGGTAAAACCACAGGCATCTTGTCACAGATAAAGGGATGACACTGCACTGTACTAGTAGACTAGAAGGCCACATGTACTGGTAGTCGTTGTATTGTTCACCACCATGCACCCTTAAGTTTTTAAAGCTACTTTCATTTAAGAATGCTCTTGACAAAATGATAGGAATTATTAATTTTACTGTATCTGAATCCCAAAATACACATCATTTAATAGTCTATATGATGATATGGGAAATGTCCTTAAAGCACTTCTGTACAAAGTATATTTCAACTAAAAGCACTTTAGCAATTATTTGTGATGCAAGCTGAACTAGGCACTTTTTAATGAATATTTATTTTTACTAGAAAGGACAAGTGACAGACAAACTATGGTTATTCAGACTTGGATATTTCCAGATATTTCTTTAAAATGAAGTACGTAACTCTATCACTTAAAGGAAAACACCTGACAGAATTTCTTGCCTATTGTATGGATCTGAGCCTATGAATAGCGATGTTCTTAGCTAGGAATGCCCAAGGCATTTACCTGGGCCTGTATTTACTCACAGAGAGCTCCACAAGTACTCTCCACCACCCACCACCAGGGTCCATGTGGTTAGACCAACGTTTATGACTGCAGGACACACCTCAGCAAAATCATCAGGGAATTTTGAAGAACAAGATTTATTATTCACCAGTGCTGGAGGGTACGGTACACCTGAGGGCCACACAGTGAAGTTGCAGGACTGAAAGGGAGGGAACACAGACCTGGATTCTGCCTTCCTGCCTTTATTAGGGCTGAATGGTGAGATACCTAGGATTAAATGGATTCGCTTTTTATTGGAAAACAGAAACCATAAGATTGGGAATGAGGGTGTGAGAAGGGAAAAGTGGGGTCACTCAAGCAGTCAGTTATCTAGTTACCCAAGACTTTATAAAAAGGGAACTTCATGATGGAGCACCATGATTCCTTATCAGTTGTTTTGCTATTGCCTGTTATACAGCAGGCAATATATTTATTTGAGATGAATGTCTTTGAAACAGACGCTTTGACAATTAAAAGTTTAATGTCATACACTTATAATTAAAAAGCCTAATACTAGGCATTAACAATGCATTGCCAATAATACAATTAAAAATTTTTAAAAAAGATTTTCTTTCTTTCTTTCTTTCTTTCTTTCTTTCTTTCTTTCTTTCTTTCTTTCTTTCTTTTAGAAAGAGAGAGTGCATGCAAGTGGGGGAGGGGAAGGTGGTGGGAAGGAGAGGGAAAGAATCTCAAGCAGACTCTGTACTGAGCACAGACCCTAAAGCAGGGCTCCATTTCACAACCCTGAGATCATGACCCGAGCCAAAACCAAGAGTAGGATGCTTAACTGACTGAGCCACCCAGATGCCCCAATATGATTGAAATTTTAAACAAAAATTGGAATTTTGGAAAACTTTTATCAGTGTCTTAGTATTTAATGGCTTTTCTGATGAAATTGGCAGTGTTTCTTTATATTGTATAATGAAATGTGTCAAAATAAGAAATAATCTCTATTTTCTTGATGGCCAGGACATGAAGTTACAAAATCATGCATTCAAAGCACAAGATCCATTCAAACTGCAAGAACCACCAGTGGATTTTAATGTAAGAGAAAATGAGAATTCATTGATGGGATTTCAGATTCCTCACTGCAAGCCAGCACTAAGAAACTAATAGTTAAGAAGTGTTGGCATCATATCAAAAAATATATCCACAGTCATCTGAAAAGGTTGTTAAAATGCCCCTCTCTTCCAACTACACAGCTTCATGAAGTAAACTTTTCTTCATTTTCTTCAAGGAAAATTGCATATCACAATAGATTGAATGAAAGACCAGATATATAAATCTAGTTATCATTTAATCAGTCAGAAAAGTAGTCAGAGTTGCAAAAATCTGAAAATGCCACTCTTCTCATTGTTTTTATATTTTGTATTTGGAAAAAATAGGGTTTTTTCCCATGAAAGTATAGTTAACCTGTAATAGGTTATTTATGGCTACTTTTAAACAAATGCATAGTCTAAAAGTCTGTCCTATTATCTAATATGTTAAATATCAATAGATATCATCAAAAGACAAAAGTTTTTCATGATCTGTAATTATTCATGAGTGTACAAAAAATATGAAACTAAAATATTTGAGAATAACTCTTCTGATCTATCATTATTCATTTGTATATTATGCTTATTGTATCCTCACCTATATAAATTATTTATTGCTGTATAACAAACCACTCAAAATCTTAGGGGCTTAATCAACAACTCTTTAGACTGAATCAGCAGGGTATTTCTGCTGGGTGATCTGAGCTCGGCCACTCATGTATACAGAGCTGTGCTTTGAGGGTTAGCTGGCATTAAAAATAAATTTAAAAAGGAAAGAAATTTTTAACATCTTTGTTTGCCAATGTATCTCCATTGCATAAGAGAATGCCTTTCTTGTATTAGATGATCAATACATATTTGTAAAACAACAAATAAAATACAAGAGGTGTTTATCTGATAAAAATTAAGTGTCATATCATTGTTTTCTTGGACGTTGAAATGCATTATCATTTGCTGGATAAAAATTCTTAATATAGGGGCGCCTGGGTGGCGCAGTCGTTAAAGCGTCTGCCTTCAGCTCAGGGCGTGATCCTGGCGTTCCGGGATCGAGTCCCACATCGGGCTCCTCCGCTGGGAGCCTGATTCTTCCTCTCTCACTCGCCTGCTGTGTTCCCTCTCTCACTGACTGTCTCTCTGTCACATAAATAAATAAAATCTTAAAAAAAAAAATTCTTAATATAATTTAAGCTCTTGGACAATCAAACGAAACTTGGCACCTCCTAAGCCCTCAATAAATATTTTTTGTATTAATAAAGAGATCTCATCAATGAATGAAAATAAAAATATTTAAAGAAATAGGAAAATTATTGTGAGATTTAAATAATTAATTACTTATTTTTATGCCTATCTGACCTTAGTTAATACTTCTGAGAAGGGTGATTACATAGACAAATATCTTACACAGGAAAAAATAAAACTAATTATGGATTATATAGAACAAAAACAGGAATATGAAAAGAAAGATTCATGTTAATGCTTACTTAACCTTTCTATCTTGTTCTTTTATATGCTCAGTTTGCTCTTTTATTCCCTATCATTTTATACAAACCAAAGAGATAGTAGTGATGCTGAGGATTCTCAAAGAAAAATTAAATCATGAATTTTTAATTGCACCATTATTCATAATTTTAGATAATGCAAACAACAAAAATCTTTGCAGAACAAAATCAGTTAGTCAAATGATGTTAATAATTATGAAATTAAATTGTAATACTTTAAAAAATAGAGTACAAAATATCCAATTGAAATTATGTGAAATGTACAAAAATAAATTTCTGATCAGATATATTATTGTCACTCCTGAATGTGCATTGGCTTTTGCAGCTCTTCTTTTCTCAACTGCTGACTGAAAATAATATTTATAACAGAGATTTTCATCTTCACCTAAAAAAAAAGGTATGCTTAATAATTCTAGGTGTAGCAGGGAAAGTATATGCTCCCTTTATTATAGAAAATCCCTGTAAACAATATTCTCTAACCATCATGCATGCCCCAGGACCAGTAGAAACACAGACACAATTTTTTAAAGATCAGAATTACAAAACATTCTTCTTGCCTAAGGTTTCACAGTGGGCAATGATAAAATATGCTTGGTCTAGTAGCCCCTAGGTTAGATCTTGCCACTTGTCTGATGCAGACAAAATCTTCAGAGATCCACAAATGGTGTGGATTTTTAAAAAAGTATTCTCAGCTGAAATATAATGGTTATAACTACATTCAGTTCTTCAGTTTGACTAAAATATCTGTCATAGAGAAGAGCAATGAAATTGACCTTTCTGGGGTTTTTGGGTAGGTTCGGTATTAAAAAAAAACATATAGTTCAGGCCTTAAATTTATGGTTAAAAGCTTGAAAATGTGTAGGTTAACTCAAAACAATTATAATTTTCATTCATAAACAGAGCTACTCAAACAAATAGGTAATATTAGCATGTTCCAATCAATATGGATAAAATGCAAAATTAAAAATTGGACATAGTCTTTAGATCAGAAAGTCATCTCGGTCATAATTGTGTTCTTTTGATAACCTGCTACTTGCCTAACATGAGCAATTTTGTGCAATATTATAGGAAAAGAATCAGAAGATTATTGAATCTCCTAGAGAGAAGCAGCAGGAATCTTATCTAAGCTATTCTTGATTGTTCCATTTTCTTGAAATTTTGCTCTTGCAGGAAAAGAATACTTTTCCGATCTTACATTAATTTTTTTGCAAACCATTTTAGAACTAATAAGCATAGACAATTTTTATATATTATTTTTCAGGCTACATTACTTTATACTGCTATTACCAGAACCATGGAAAATAAAATAGCATGTGATTATTGTCGTGTTTACTTATAGGATGCTTCTGAACACAGAAAATTAAAAAAAATACCTTGCTATGCGAAAAGAACTTTAAAGTAATAAAAAGAGAATATATAAACTAGGCAGAAAGTTATTTGTAATTTTTAGAAATAAGTAAGTTAAGATAAAGGAAAAATATTTTAAATGTGGTTTTTATGTTTTAATAAATGTGTATGGTCCTAGAATATTATTTATTTGTAGGTGTATCTGTATACACAACATGCATATGCACACATGCATGTGTACACACACACACACACACACACACACACACACACTACATATTCTTCTCTGGAACATAGAAGTTATAAAGCTAAATATGACCCAGCCATTGCACTACTGGGTATTTACCCCAAAGATACAGACGTAGTGAAGAGAAGGGCCATATGCACCCCAATGTTCATAGCAGCATTGTCCACAATAGCTAAATCGTGGAAGGAACCGAGATGCCCTTCAACAGATGACTGGATTAAGAAGTTGTGGTCCATATATACAATGGAATATTACTCAGCTATCAGAAAGAACGAGTTCTCAACATTTGCTGCAACATGGACAGCACTGGAGGAAATAATGCTAAGTGAAATAAGTGAAGCAGAGAAAGACAATTATCATATGGTTTCTCTCATCTATGGAACATAAGAACTAGGAAGATCGGTAGGAGAAGAAAGGGATAAAGAAAGGGGGGGTAATCAGAAGGGGGAATGAAGCATGAGAGACTATGGACTATGAGAAACAAACTGAGGGCTTCAGAGGGGAGAGGGGTGGGGGAATGGGATAGGCTGGTGATGGGTAGTAAGGAGGGCACGTATTGCATGGTGCACTGGGTGTTATACGCAACTAATGAATCATCGAACTTTACATCAAAAATCAGGGATGTACTGTATGGTGACTAACATAATATAATAAAAAAACATTAAAAAATAAAGCTAAATATTAAACTCAGCAATTTAATAATTGCAATAGAAAAATAAATTGAAAAATAAAATGTGTGATTTTATATCTTCCTTGTATTTCATGATGTTTCTTTATATTATAACAGTAAATAGAGGAAGTTCATATAATGTCAAAATTTCATAGGCCCAAAAAAATGTCTTCTGATTTTTTTTTTTAAAACTTTGCTTTTGGTCATGCTTTTGGCTCACCCATCCTACATACCACGATTTTATCTCCTTGAAGCCTTCTTGACCAACCTAAAGAACAGTAATCTCTTCCATCAATGGGCAACTATTAGACTTCTAGTCACCCTCAATTATTTCTATGTATACTACTGATATGACACTTTGGTATATTTGTATTGCTTTTGTGTTCACTTATTCAGTCATTTGATAATGCCTACCATATTCTGGGTCCTGTTGTAGACACTGAGGATACAGCTTGAACCAAGCAAAGATCTATACTCAAGGACTTTTCTTTGTACTTTAGACAAACTATATGGGGCGCCTGGGTGGCGCAGTCGTTAAGCATCTGCCTTCTGCTCAGGGCGTGATCCCGGCATTCTGGTATGGAGCCCCACATCAGGCTCCTCCGCTGGGAGCCTGCTTCTTCCTCTCCCACTCCCCCTGTCTGGGTTCCCTCTCTTGCTGGCTGTCTCTTTCTGTCAAATAAATAAATAAATAATTAAAATAAAAAAAAAGACAAACTATAAAAGAGCAAGCATTTGTGTCAACCTGTAACAAGAGAGCAAGTAATGTGTAAGTGAGTAAGGATGCTATTTTTTAAAAATTTTTTATTATGTTATGTTAGTCACCATACAGTACATTCTTAGTTTTTGATGTAGTGTTCCGTGATTCGTTGTTTGCGCATAACACCCAGTGCTCCATGCAATATGTGCCCTTCTTAATACCCATCACTGACCTATTCCAATCCCCCCACCCCTGAAGCCCTCAGTTTGTTTCCCAGGGTCCATAGTCTCTCGTGGCTCATTCCCCCTTCTCTTTAACCCCCTTCACGTTTCCTTCCTTCTCCTACCGATCTCCCTGCTATTTCTTTTTTTCTTACCCCCCCTTTCTTTATCCCTTTCTTCTCCTACCGATCTTCCTAGTTCTTATGTTCTATAGATGAGAGAAACCATATGATAATTGTCTTTCTCTGCTTGACTTATTTCACTTAGCATTATTCTCCTCCTGTGCCATCCATGTTGTAGCAAATGCTGAGAACTCGTTCTTTCTGATAGCTGAGTAATAGTCCATTGTATATATGGACGACATCTTCTTTTTTTTTTTTTAATGATTTTTTATTATATTATGTTAGTCACCATACAGTACATCCCCGGTTTCCGATGTAAGGCTCGATGATTCATTAGTTGCATATAACACCCAGTGCACCATGCAATACGTCCCCTCCTTACTACCTATCACTGGTCTATCCCATTCCCCCACGCCCCTCCCCTCTGAGGCCCTCAGTTTGTTTCTCATAGTCCATAGTCTCTCATGTTTCATTCCCCCTTCTATTACCCCCCCTTTCTTTATCCCTTTCTTCCCCTACCGATCATCCTAGTTCTTATGTTCCATAGATGAGAGAAATCATATGATAGTTGTTTTTCTCTGCTTGACTTATTTCACTTAGCATTATCTCCTCCAGTGCCATCCATGTTGTAGCAAATGTTAGGAACTCATTCTTTCTGATAGCTGGTAAAATTCCATTGTATATATGGACCACAACTTCTTAATCCAGTCATCTGTTGAAGGGCATCTCGGCTCCTTCCATGATTTAGCTATTGTGGACAATGCTGCTATGAACATTGGGGTGCATATGGCCCTTCTCTTCACTACGTCTGTATCTTTGGGGTAAACACCCAGTAGTGCAATGGCTGGAACATAGGGTAGCTCAATTTTTAACTTTTTAAGGGACCTCCACACTGTTTTCCAGAGTGGCTGTACTAACTTGCATTCCCACCAACAATGTAGGAGGGATCCCCTTTCTCCACATCCTCTCCAACAATTGTTGTTTCTTGCCTTGTCTATTTTTGCCATTCTAACTGGCGTTAGGTGGTATCTCAGTGTGGTTTTGATTTGAATTTCCTTGATGGCTAATGATTTTGAACATTTTTGCATGTGTCTGTTAGCCATTTGTATGTCTTAATTGGAAAAGTGTCTGTTCATATCTTCTGCCCATTTTTTGATTTGTTTATTTGTTTCTCGTGTATTGAGTTTGAGAAGTTCTTTGTAGATCTTGGATACCAGTCCTTTATCTGCTGTGTCATTTGCAAATATATTCTCCCATTCCGTGGGCTTCCTCTTAGTTTTTCTGACTGTTTCCTTGGCTGTGCAGAAGCTTTTTATCTCGATGAAGTCCCACAAGTTCATTTTATCTTTTGTTTCTCTTGCCTTTGGGGATATGTCATGAAAAAGGTTACTTTGGCCGATGTCGTAGAGGTTGTTGCCTATGTTCTCCTCTAGAATTTTGATGGATTCCTGTCTCACATCGAGGTCTTTCATCCATTTGGAGTTTATTTTTGTGTATGGTGTGAGAGAGTGGTCAAGTTTCATTCTTTTGCATGTAGCTGTCCAATTTTCCCAGCACCATTTATTGAAGAGACTGTCTTTTTCCCACCGGATGTTTTTTCCTGTTTTATCAAATATTAGTTGCCCAAAGAGCTGAGGGTCCATTTCTGGGCTCTTTATTCTGTTCCGTTGGTTATGTGTCTGCTTTTGTGCCAGTACCATGCGTCTTTGTGATCACAGCTTTGTAGTACAGCTCGAAATCCAGCATTGTGATGCCCCCAGCTTTGTTTTTCCTTTTCAACAGTTCCTTGGAGATTCGGGGCCTTTTCTGTTTCCATACAAATTTAAGGACTGTTTGTTCCAGTTCTTTGAAAAATGTCCTCAGTATTTTGATCGGGATAGCATTGAAAGTGTAGATTGCTCTGGGTAGCATGGACATTTTAACGATGTTAATTCTTCCAATCCATGAGCATGGAATATCTTTCCATATTTTTATGTTTTCCTCAATGTCTTTCAAGAGTGATTTATAGTTTCTAGAATATAGGTCCTTTACGTCTCTGGTTAAGTTAATTCCAAGGTAACGTATGGTTTTGGTGCTATTGTAAATGGGATGGATTCCCTAATTTCTCTTTCTTCGGTCTCGTTATTCGTGTATAGAAATGCAACTGATTTCTGAGCATTGATTTTGTATCCCGCCACATTACTGAATTGCTCTATAACTTCTAATAGTTTGGGAGTGGCTTCTTTTGGGTTTTCCATATAGAGTATCATGTCATCTGCGAAGAGAGACATTTTGACTTCTTCTTTGCCGATTTGAATACCTTTGATCCCTTTTTGTCGTCTGATTGCTGTTGCAAGGACTTCTAGTACTATGTTGAATAATAGCGGCGAGAGTGGGCATCCTTGTCGAGTTCCTGATCTTAAGAAAGACTTCCAGTTTTTCCCCATTGAGAATAATATTTGCAGTAGGCTTTTCATAGATGGCTTTTATGAGATTGAGAAATGTACCTTCTATTCCTACACTCTGAAGGGTTTTAATCAGGAAAGGATGCTGTATTTTGTCAAATGCTTTTTCAGCATCAATTGAGAGGATCATATGGTTCCTGAGTCTTTTTTGTTGATATGATGTATCACGCTGATTGATTTGTGAATATTGAACCACGCTTACATCCCAGGTATGAATCCCACTTGATCGTGATGGATAATCCTTTTAATGTACTTTTGGATTCTATTAGCAAGTATCTTGTTGAGGATTTTGGCATCCATATTCATTAGGGAAATCGGTCTGTAATTCTCCTTTTTGAGGGGGTCTTTGACTGGTTTGGGGAATCAAGGTAATATTGGCCTCATAGAATGAGTTTGGTAGCTTTCCTTCTGTTTCTATTTTTTGAAATAGCTTTAGGAGAATAGGTATTATTTCTTCTTTGAATGTTTGGTAGAATTCCCCAGGAAAACCATCCGGGCCTGGCGTTTTGTTGTTTGGAAGGTTGTTTATCACTGACTCAATTTCTTCATAATTAATTGGCCTGTTTAAGGAATCAATAACTTCCGGTTTCAATCTTGGTAGTTTATAGGTTTCCAGGAAGGATTCCATCTCTTCCAGATTGCTTAGTTTATTGGCATATAGCTGTTGATAAAAATTTCTAATAATCCTTCCAATTTCAATGGTATTCGTCATGACCTCTCCTTTTTCATTCATAATTTTAATAATCTGGGTCCTTTCTCTTTTCTTTTGGATAAGTCTTGCCAGTGGTCTGTCAATTTTATTGATTCTCTCAAAGAACCAGCTTCTAGTCCTGTTGATCTGCTCTACTGTACTTCTGGTTTCTGCTTGATTGATTTCAGCTCTAATTTTGGTCAACTGCTTCCTCGTGCGTGGATTAGGCCTGTCCCTCTCTTGCTGTTCCAGCTTCTTGAGGTGAGAATATAAAAACTGCATTTTAGATTTTTCTATTCTTTTGAGTGAGGCTTGGATGGCTATGTATTTCCCCCTTAGGACTGCCTTTGCAGTATCCCATAGGTTTTGGACTGTTGTATTTTCATTCTCATTGGTCTCCATAAATTGTTTAATTTGATTTTTGATTTCCTGGTTTATCAAGTCATTCCTGAGCAGGATGGTTCTTAGTCTCCAAGTGTTTGAGTTTCTTCCAAATTTTTCCTTGTGGTTGAGTTCCAATTTCAGAGCGTTGTGGTCTGAGAATATGCAGGGGATAATTTCAATCTTTTGGTATCGGTTGAGACCTGTTTTGTGTCCCAGAACATGGTCTATTCTTGAGAATGTTCCATGGGCATTAGAATAGAATGAGTACTCTTTGGTTCTAGGGTGTAGTGTTCTATATATATCTATGAGGTCCAACTCGTGGAGTATGGCATTCAAAGCCTTTGATTCTTTGCTTAGTTTTTGCCAGGGTGTTCTGTCTATTTCTGATAGTGGAGTGTTGAGGTCCCCTACTATTAATGTATTTTTATTTATATGTCTCTTTATTCTGGTTAAGAGTTGGCTTGTGTATCTTGCTGCTCCCCTGTTGGGGGCATATATATTTATAATTGTCATATCCACTTGTTGAATACTTCCCTTAAGAATAATATAGTGCCCTTCTGCGTCTCTAACTATAGTCTGTAGTTTAAAATCCAATTTATCTGATATGAGAATTGCTACCCCAGCTTTCTTTTGAGGTCCATTTGCCTGAAAGATGGTACTCCATCCCCTTGCTCTCAGTCTGAATGCATCTTTGGGTTCGAAATGAGTCTCTTGTAGACAGCAAATGGATGGGTCATTTCTTTTTATCCAATCTGCAACCCTGTGGCATATATGCGACCATTTAAGCCATTCACATTAAGACTGAGTACTGAGAGATATGATTTTAATGATGCCATGTTGCCAGTAAAGTCTTTGTTTGTATTGGCTGTGACTTTCTGTTCCCTATCACTCTTGGGGCCTTTTTACTTTTATCAAACCCCCCGTAATATCTCCTGTATGGCTGGTTTCGTGGTTACGAAATTGGTTAGTGACTGGCGATTCTGAAATGTCTTTATTTCTCCATCAATTCTGAATTACAGCCTTGCTGGATAAAGGATCCTTGGATGCATGTTTTCTCTGAAAGATCTTTAAAAATGCCCCCCCCCCCCAACCCTTTCTCTCATTCCAGGTCTGTGTAGACAGGTCTGACATAATTCTGATGCCTTTGCCTTGGTACGTGAGAAATTTCTTTGCCCTGGCCGCTTTCAATACTGTATCCTTGGATCTAATGTTTGTGATATGCACTAGGACGTGACGTGGTGTAGGTTTGTCGTGGTTGAGCTTGGGAGGGGTCCTCTCTGCCTCTTGGACACGAGTGTTTGTTTCCCTCGCTAGATTAGGGAAGTTTTCAGCTACAATTTGTTCAAATATCTCTTCTAGACCTCTGTTTTTCTCCACCCCCTCGGGGATGCCGATGATTCTGACATTGGATCGTTTCATTGATTCAGTAATCCCACGTAACCTACATTCGTGGGTGTGGATTTTTTTAAGACCATCTTCTATTTTCATTTTTTCCTCTATTAACCCATCCTCCAATTCACTAACCTGTTCCTCTGCTTCTGCGACCCTGGCCGTTAGAGCCTCTAGTTTTGCCTGCATTTGGCTCATAGAATTTTTAATTTCTGTCAGATTCGCTCTCATTTCTGTCCTTAGGGATTCTATATTCTCAGTAACCTTTTCGTTAATAGTTTTTTCAATTCTACTCATCATTTTGACCATCGTTACTCTGAATTCCATTTCTGATACTTTGGTTACATCCATATCCATTATTTCTGTGGCAGAGGCCACAGACTCACTGTCTTTTCTTTGCTGGGGGGGGGGCTTCTCTTTCTTGTCATTCTGATGAGGAGAGGTTGCGGGGTTGTCCAGAGCCCAAATTATTGACTGGGTCCCAGGCCGTGCCCCTTGTTTTATAGGGATCTTAGGGATGTGGGCTTCTTCTTTAAAGATTTTTTTTATTTATTTATGTGGCAGCCAACCAGTGAGAGAGGGAACAGAAGCAGGGAGTGGGAGAGGAAGAAGCAGGCTCCCAGCGGAGGAGCCCGATGAGGGACTCCTTTCTGGACCGCCGGGATCACGCCCTAAGCCGAAGACAGGCGCTCAATGACTGCGCCACCCAGGCACCCGGGTTATGGGCTTCTTGATTTTTCTGCCTGCCTTCTGTGTTCTGGGGGAGGGGCCTGCCGCGCCGATACTCAGGCAACCCTGTTTGGGTAGAGTCTCCGTGTCCCCTGCGAGGGGGGATGGGGATGGGCACTCTCTGAGCCGGTATTTCCAGGCTTTTGTTCTCTGGCGGCTTTCCCTGGCGGTTTGCTGTGCCTCTTCTGAGAGTCAGAGCAGCAGCGGCCGAATTTCAGCCTCTGTCACAGAACAGAGGGAATGCGGCCCGTTCTCTACTAATATTCTGGCCACTTTAACTCTGTTACTGTTGGTGCTTCTCAACCCTGCAGCGTCCCGGGATGTGCGCCCCACACCCCGCATCCCTGCCCTCACTTCCAGGGCTGGCGGGTCTCTGTCCTTTGTGTTTCTAACGCCGCCAGCCGCCAGCCTCCCCGCGCGCTCTCTTGAAGCTCCCGGTCTCAGTCTGAATCCAGTGAGCGCACCGGGATTCCGGTGATCCGCGAGATGCCTCGTGGCGCGCGCACCCGGCTCACGGTCTCAGTCTGCTGTTTTGCGGGTGCCGACCTCGAGCCCGCCCACTCCCCCGTGCAAGTGGCTACCGCTCCCTGGTGCCCGAACGCGGAGGCTCCCTCCCCCTTCCGTTTATCTTCCGGTATCTGTGCATCGTTTCATGGCTCCCTGCTTCGTACCTCAATACTCAGCGCTGGAGATGTTCATTTGTAGAGATCCAGATGCATCTTCCTGCGTCTCAGGCTGGTTCCGTGGTTGTTTAGGCTGGTCTGGTACCTATCCAGCTCGACTCGGGGGACAGGCTGAAAAACGTGTCTCCTACTCCTCCGCTATCTTAACTCCTCCCTGGACCACATCTTCTTAATCTAGTCATCTGTTGAAGGGCATCTCAGCTCCTTCCACGATTTAGCTATTGTGTACATTGCTGCTATGAACACTGGGGTGCATATGGCTCTTCTCCTCACTATGTCTGTATCTTTGGGATAAATAACCAGTAGTACAATGGCTGGGTCATAGGGTAGCTCAATTTTTAACTTTTTAAGGGACCTCCACACTGTTTTCCAGAGTGGCTGTACCAACTTGCATTCCTACCAACAATGTAGGAGGGATCCCCTTTCTCCACATCCTCTCCAACAATTGTTGTTTCTTCCCTTGTCACTTATTGCCAATCTAACTGGTGTAAGGTGGTATCTCAGTGTGGTTTTGATTTGAATTTCCCTGATGACTAATGATTTTGAACATCTTTTCATGTGTCTGTTAGCCATTTGTATGTCTTCATTGGAAAAGTGTTCATATCTTCTGCCCATTTTAGGATGTGTTTATTTGTTTCTCCTCTATTGAGTTTGAGAAGTTCTTTGTAGATCTTGGATACCAGTCTTTTTTTTTTTTTAAAAGATTTTATTTATTTATTCGACAGAGATAGAGACAGCCAGCGAGAGAGGGAACACAAGCAGGGGGAGTGGGAGAGGAAGAAGCAGGCTCACAGCAGAAGAGCCTGACGTGGGGCTCGATCCCGTAACGCCGGGACCACGCCCTGAGCCGAAGGCAGATGCTTAACTGCTGTGCCACCCAGGTGCCCCTGGATACCAGTCTTTTATCTGTAGTGTCATTTGCAATATCTTCTCTCATTCCGTGGGCTGCCTCTTAGTTTTTTTGACTGTTTCCTTGGCTGTGCAGAAGCTTTTTATCTTGATGAAGTCCCACAAGTTCATTTTATCTTTTGTTTCTCTTGCCTATGGAGATGTGTCATGAAAGAGGTTGCTGTGGCCGATGTCATAGAAATTGCTGCCTATGATCTCCTCTAGGATTTTGATGGATTCCTGTCTCACATCAAGGTCTTTCATCCATTTCGAGTTTATCTTTGTGTATGGTGTGAGAGAGTGGTCAAGTTTCATTCTTTTGCATGTAGCTGTCCAATTTTCCCAGCACCATTTATTGAAGAGACTGTCTTTTTTCCACTGGATGTTTTTTCCTGCTTTGTCAAAAATTAGTTGCCCAAAGAGCTGAGGGTCCATTTCTGGGTTCTCTATTCTGTTCCATTGGTCTATGTGTCTGTTTTTGTGCCAGTACCATGCTTTCTGATTGCAGCTTTGTAGTTCAGCTTGATATCCGGCATTGTGTTGTCCTTAGCTTTGTTTTTCCTTTTCAACAATTCCTTGGTGATTCAGGGCATTTTCTGGTTCCGTACAAATTTAAGGGCTATTTGTTCCAGTTCTTTGAAAAATGTCATTGGTATTTTGATTGGGATAGCATTGAAAGTGTAGATTGCTCTGGGTAGCATGGACATTTTAACTATGTTAATTCTTCTGATCCATGAGCATGGAATATTTTTAGATCTTTTTAGTCTTCTTAAATGTCTTTCAAGAGTGATTTGTAGTTTCTAGAATATAGATCCTTTACGTGTCTGGTTAAGTTAATTCCAAGGTAGCGTATGGTTTTTGGTGCTATCGGAAATGGGATGGATTCCCTAATTTCACTTTCTTCAGTCTCATTATTCGTGTATAGAAATGCAACTGATTTCTGAGCATTGATTTTGTATCCCGCCACATTAATGAATTGCTCCATAACTTCTAATAGTTTGGGAGTGGATTCGTTTGGGTTTTCCATATAGAGTATCATGTCATCTGCAAAGAGAGACAGTTTGACTTCTTCTTTGTCAATTTGGATACCTTTAATCCCTTTTTGTTGTCTGATTGCTATTGCAAGGACTTCTAGTACTATGTTGAATAATAAGAACCATCCTGCTAAGGAATGATTCAATAAACCAGGAAATCAAAAATCAATTTAAACTATTTATGGAGACCAATGAGAATGAAAACACAATGGTCCAAAATCTATGGGATACAGCATAGGAAGTCCTAAGGGGAAAATACATAGCCATCCAAGCCTCACATAAAAGAATAGAAAATCTAAAATGCAGTTTATATATTCTCAACTCAAGAAGCTGGAACAACAACGGAGGGACAGGCCTAATCCACGCATGAGAAAGCAGTTGATCAAGATTAGAGCAGAAATCAATGAATTAGAAACCAGGAGCACAGTAGAGCAGATCAACAGAACTAGAAGTTGGTTCTTTGAAAGAATAAATAAAATTGACAGACCACTGGCAAGACTTATCCAAAAGCATAGAGAAAGGACCCAAATTCATAAAATTATGAATGAAAAGGGAGAGATCACAACCAACACCAATGAAATTGGAAGGATTATTAGAAACTTTTATCAATAGCTTTATGCTGGTAAATTAAGCAATCTGGAAGAGATGGAGGCCTACCTGGTAACCTATAAACTACCAAGACTGAAACAGGAAGAAATTTATTTTTTAAACAGTCTAATTAATTATGAAGAGATTGAAACAGTGATAAACACCCTTCCAAAAAACAAAACTCCAGGCCCGGACGGTTTTCCTGGGGAATTCTATCAAACATTCAAAGAAGAAATAATACCTATTCTCCTAAAGCTATTTCAAAAAATAGAAACTGAAGTAAAGCTACCAAACTCATTCTATGAGGCCAATATTACCTTGATCCCCAAACCAGGCAAAGACCCCATCAAAAAGGAGAATTACAGATCGATATCCCTAATGAATATGGAAGCCAAAATTCTCAGCAAGATCGTGGCTAATAGAACCCAACAGTACATTAAAAGGATTATCCATCATGACCAAGTGGGATTCATCCCTGGGATGCAAGGGTGGTTCAACATTCACAAAACTATCTGTCATAAATTTTATCAGCAAGAAAAAAGCCAAAAATCATACGATCCTCTCAATCGATGCCAAAAAAGCATTTGACAAAATACAGCATCCTTTCCTGATTAAAACCCTTCAGAGTGTAGGGATAGAGGGTACATTCCTCAATATCATAAAAACCATCTATGAAAAGCCTACAGCAAATATCATTCTCAATGGGGAAAAACTGGAAGCCTTTCCCTTAAGATCAGGAACACGACAAGGATGCCTACTCTCCCTGCTATTTCTTATGTTCCATAAATGAGTGAAACCATATGATAATTGTCTTTCTCTGTTTGACTTATTTCACTTAGCATAATTTCCTCCAGTCCCATCCATGTTGCTGCAAATGTTGTGTAATCGTTCTTTCTGATGGCTGAGTAATATTCCATTGTATAAATGGACCACATCTTCTTAGTCCGTTCATCCATTGAAGGGCATCTTGGCTCCTTCCACAATTTAGCTATTGTGGACAATGCTGCTATGAACACTGGGGTGCATATGGTCTTTCTCTTCACACTGTCTGTATCTTTGGGGGTTAATACCCAGTAGTGCAATTGTTGGATCATAGGGTAGTTCTATTTTTAACTTTTTGAGGGACCTCCACACTGTTTTCCAAAGTGGCTATACCAACTTGCATTCCCACCACAGTGTAAGAGGGTTCCCCTTTCTCCACATCCTCTCCAACATTTGTTTTTTCTTGCCTTGTCAATTTTTGCCATTCTAACTGGCATAAGATGGTATCTCAAGGTGGTTTTGATTTGAATTTCCCTGATTGCTAATGATTTTGAACATTTTTTATGTGTCTGTTAGCCATTTGTATGTCTTCATTGGAAAAGTGCCTGTTCATATCTTCTGCCCATTTTAGGATTTGATTATCTGTTTCTTGTGTATTGAGTTTGAGTTCTTTGTAGATCTTGGATACCAGTCTTTTATCTGTAGCATCATTTGCAAATATCTTCTCCCATTCCATGGGCTACCTCTTCGTTTTTTTGACTGTTTCCTTGGCTGTGCAGAAGCTTTTTTTCTTGATGAAGTCCCACAAGTTCATTTTATCTTTTGTTTCTCTTGCTTTTGGAGATGTGTCATGAAAAAGGTTGTTGTGGCTGATGTCATAGAAATTGCTGCCTATGTTCTCCTCTAGGATTTTGATGGATTCCTGTCTCACATCGAGGTCTTTCATCCATTTGGAGTTTATTTTTGTGTACGGTATGAGAGAGTGGTCAAGTTTCATTCTTTTGCATGTAGCTGTCCAATTTTCCCAGCACCATTTATTGAAGAGACTGTCTTTTTTCCACTGGATGTTTTTTCCTGCTTTGTCAAAGATTAGTTGACCATAGAGCCGAGCGTCCATTTCTGGGTTCTCTATTCTTTTCCGTTCGTCTATGTGTCTGTTTTGTGCGAGTACCATGCCGTCTTTTTGATGATAGCTTTGTAGTATAGCTTGAAATCAGGCAATATGATGCCCCAGCTTTGTTTTTCCTTTTCAACAATTCCTTGGTGATTTGGGGCCTTTTCTGGTTCCACACAAATTTAAGGGCTGTTTGTTCCAGCTCTTTGAAAAATACCGTTGTTATTTTGATCAGGATGGCATTGAAAGTGTAGATTGCTCTGGGTAGCTTAGACATTTTAACTACATTTATTCTTCCGATCCATGAGCATGGAATGTTTTTCCATCTTTTTGTGTCTTCCTCAATGTCTTTCAAGAGTGATCTGTAGTTTCTAGATTATAGATCCTTTACGTCTCTGGTTAAGTTAATTCCGAGATAACATATGATTTTTGGTGCTATTGTAAATGGGATGGATTCCCTAATTTCTCTTTCTTCAGTCTCATTGTTAGTGTATAGAAATGCAACTGATTTCTGAGCATTGATTTTGTATCCTGCCACATTACTGAATTGCTCTATAGGTTCTAGTAATTTGGTGGTGGAGTCTTTTGGGTTTTCATATAGAGTATCATGTCATCGGCAAAGAGAGACAGTTTGACTTCTTCTTTGTCTATTTCAATATCTTTTATCCCTTTTTGTTATCTGATTGCTGTTGCAAGGACTTCTGGTACTATGTTCAATAATAATGGCAGGAGTGGGCATCCTTGTCATATTCCTGATCTTAAGGGAAAGGCTTTCAGATTTTCCCCATTGAGAATAATATTCACTATAGGCTTTTCATAGATGGTTTTTGTGAAAATGAGCAATGTACCCTCTATCCCTACACTCTGAAGGGTTTTAATCAGGAAAGGATGCTGTATTTTGTCAAATGCTTTTTCTGCATTAATTGTGAGGGTCGTATGGTTCTTGACTCTCTTCCTGTTGATGTGATCTATCACACTGATCAATTTGCAAATGTTGAACCACCCTTGCAACCCAGGATGAATCCCACTTGGTCATGGTGGATAATCCTTTTAATGTACTGTTGGATCCCATTAGCTAGGATCTTGTTGAGAATTTTGGTGTCCATATTCATCAGGGATATCAATCTGTAATTCTCCATTTTGATGGGGTCTTTGCCTGGTTTGGGGATCAAGGTAATACTGGCCTTATAGAATGAGTTTGGTAGATTTCCTTCTGTTTCTATTTTTTGAAAGAGCTTCAGGAGAATAGGTATTATTTCTTCTTTGAATGTTTGGTAGAATTCCCCAGGGAATCTGTCAGGCCCTGGACTCTTGTTTTTGGGGAGGTTTTTGATCACTGCTTCAATCTCTTCATAATTAATCGGTCTGTTTAACTAATCAATTTCTTTCTGTTTCAGTTTTGGTAGTTTATAGGTTTCCAGGAAGTCATCCATTTCTTCCAGGTTGTTTTATTATTGGCGTATAGTTGTTGATAATAGTTTCTAATGATCCTTCCTATTTCTTTGGTGTTGGTCATGATCTCTCCCCTTTCATTCATAATTTTATTAATTTGGGCCCTTTCTCTATTTTTTTGAGTTAGTCTGGACAGTGGCTTATTGATCTTATTTATTCTTTCAAAGAAACAGCTTCTATTTTTGTTGATCTGCTCTACTGTGCTCCTGGTTTCTAATTCATTGATCTCTGCTCTAATCTTGATCAACTGCCTTCTCATGCGTGGATTAGGCCTGTTCTTCTGTTCCAGCTCCAGCTTCTTGAGGTGAGAATATAAAAACTGCATTTTAGATTTTTCTATTCTTTTGAATGAGGCTTGGATGGCTATGTATTTTCCCCTTAGGACTGCCTTTGCAGGGTCCCATAGGTTTTGGACTGATGTGTTTTCATTATCATTGGTTTCTATAAATTGCTTAAGCTAATTTTTAATTCCCTGGTTTACCCAATCATTCTTAAGCAGGATGGTTCTTAGTTTCCAAGTGTTTGAGTTTCTTCCAAAAATTTCCTTGTGTTTGAGTTCCAGTTTCAAAGCATTGTGGTCTGAGAATATGCAGGGAATAATCTCAGTCTCTTGGTATCAGTTGAGACCTGTTTTGTGACCCAGTATATGGTCTATTCTGGAGAAAGTTCCATGTGCATTCGAGAAGAATGAGTATTCTGCTGTTCTGGGTTGTAGTGTTCTGTATGTATCTATGACATCCATCTGGTTCAGTATGTCATTCAAAGATCTTGTTTCTTTGTTGATTTTCTGCTTAGGTGATCTGTCTATTGCTGAGAGCAGAGTGTTGAGGTCCCCTACTATTAACATTTTATTATCTATATGTCTCTTTATTCTATTTTCTATTGGATAGCCTGGGAAGGCCTTTCCAATTAGATGCCTATTTCATCTGCTTTATGGAATTGTCACATACTTGTCACATTGTTTCTGTGACTTGTATTTCTTTATACAAACGCTAGACTTCCTAAGAATTACTGAAAATGCTTAGATCCATTGATACCCATTTAAAACAATTTCCTTCCATTAAAAGGAAACAGCACTTCTGGTCTCTCTTCATTCCTTACTCAACCTCCCATACTGGCATATATTCATTTTAGGATCATGATCCTTCTCAAGCTTAGCTTTATCTTTTCCTCTCCTCTTTTTCTTGGGAACCACTTCTACAAAGAACATGTACTCTATTATTCTCAGCAATGTGGTGAAGACCTAATCCCTATGAGAGAAGACTCAGAATGATTCTACATTGTTATGGACTGACAGGCTCTGTCTGTATTAGGGGTTTGTCATTAGGAAGACCAGTAGCAAAGGTATAAGTCACCATCTTAGATGACTACTTCATCATTCATAAATGCTATATTTTGCTCCCAACTGCTTAACACACTTCTTTTATTTTTCAGTTCATTTGGAATCCAAGGAAGAATAAGGAGGTTATTCAAAGCACCACATGTAGGAATTATGTAGAAAGAACAAGTCTAGAAAAAAAGTCTAGAGAAAAAGAAACAAATCAGAAATCCAAGAGTGTATCTTCTCAAGGAAGCAAGACAACAATAGTTCATTTGACAAAGGGAGAATCAGGCACTGGATTTAATCTCTCTGAAAGATTGAGTAAAGTGAAGAGATAAAAAAAGTATGTACCTTTGGATGCAGTAACATGGAACTCTTCTATAACAATGGAAATGATCATCTCAGTGGTATGGAGAAAGGGGAAGCTATCTTAGAGTGAGATGAAGAGTGAAGGGGTAGGGAGCAAATGCCAACCACATGTGAGGATGGGTGTGTGGTGGTGGTGTAGATGCTGAAGACTTTTGTGAAAATAAGGAAGAATTTTCCTTTAAAAGAAACTTTTAGATTCATTGTATGCTAAAGAGATTAAAGAGAATGACCTCAATGATACATGAGAAAAGAGATCAAAGAGGAATTGGTATTTGCTGGAAGACAGTTTATCCATGGAAGAAGATGGTTTCAGTCACACATTGGAAAGATGAAAAAGTTCCTCTCTATCTAATCTAATATCATAAAGTGTGAATTGAGGCTATGAGTTGGAAGGAAGAGTAAAGGGGGAGAGTTGGAATTAGAAATTTGGGCATATTAGGAGATGTGTGTAATACCCTCTGTTGAAAATGGGGAAACAAGCTTCAAAGAGCTGATCAGAAAAAATGGAATTACTGGGTATTGTGAAGGACCTACTTGAGTTTGCTGTGCATTTAATGTAACACTATTCTCAGCTCTGTGATTTATGCCATTTGCGATGAAGCCAACTTAACAGCCTGTCTTTCTGGACTTGTATCCTCTGCGTTTTGTTTCCCCCCTTCTTCCTTAGTGTCTCATCTAATCCTACCTCTTCTCTATATTATCCTTTATTCAATCATTTCTTATAGAAATGGCCTTACTACCAATGACATCATTAATTTAGCTACTATATGTGAAAATATTTAGCAGTGTTTCCAACAAACAATAGTGTAATTCCAGTTAAAGTTAGGGTTTTTTTTCTAGAGATCTAATTTCCTTTAGGTGATATTCACCTAATCAAGAGTGAATTCTTAATCAAATGCTACACTAATTCTTAATATTACATGGAGACAGCTGCTAATCAATTACATAGAAATTTATTTAGACAGACACCTGCCATATTTCAAGAAAAGCTAAGCACTTAATTAAAGCTATGTGATGTTTTAGTAAATGCTTTCTTTAAAATTCTAAGCCACTGAATCAGAAGCCTTTTACTGAATTAATAATAGCTCATTGAATACAAAGTAAGACTCCATAAAATCTTTTAGCATAGTGTTAAGATTGAGAGATGAAACAACTAACATTAGAGGGAAGGGAAAAGCAAACACACTTACACTGTCACTTCATTTCTTCAGGAAATTTTGCTAAATGAAAATTAACTGTAAATGAATGCTGTCCCCACAATCCATATTCAACTTTAATTAAACAAATATACTTGCAGACTTAATGTGTGAAAAGTTGTGGCAGAAAATGCTACATTTTCACCACTATTAATTATTTTCTTCTTCCACTTAAAATAGTATCCGCCAAATTTAATCTGAGCATATAGCTACAGAGAAGACATTTCTTTTCCTGGATGCTGCAGCTCAAGTTGGTATATGATTAACATTTTAGGTCAGTAAGAAGTGAGAGGGAATGAAAGATGAAACGCCTCCTTTACAACTTTAAAAAGAAAACTCCATTCCAGATGGCATAAACTTTGTAGCTCTTCAATGAACATATTTCCTTTTCTTCCTAATGTACAGCTAGATTATACTTCCCATCCCCCCTTTCAGTCAAGTGTTCCGTGTGCTGCATTTTAAGAGAATAGAATGTTCTGTAAATGATCTGTGCCCCTTCCACTTCTCCCTGAATAGTTCCCAAATTGTTACTTCATGGTCTTTCCTCCTCCACCAGCTAGAAGAAGACAAGCATGACAAAACTGGAATTCACTTGTTGACAATAATGAAATCACAAGAAACAGGCCTAGATCCTTGAAGCATCTCTTCAGGGTCAAGAGATCCACCCACTGTTTAGGACTTCGTGTGAATAAGAAATAAACCTCAAATTTACCATTTCACTGAGATCTTGGGATTTTGGAGATGTAAACAGTATCTTCACTAACAGTTCAATGGCTTCCCTTTCTCACTTCCTTGGGCTGAAACACATGTGAATACTGGTGAGCCAGCCTCCAATACCTTTAGAATGACAGCTACTGGGTCCCTAGGACAGAGTCACCTGTAACTATGACACATGGAATGATAAGAAGTACCCTCCTACATCTGCACACTTATTTGAAGGAAAAACAAATATCTATTGTCTTTGAGCCACTGTATTATGGTAGCTCTTTGTACTAAATTTTTACTCTACACCATAAATCAGCAGTTCTTATGACTTGGCTTGCATCAGCATCACCTGTAGGGCTTCTTAAAACAGATTGCTGTTAAACAGATGTCAACACTCATGATGAAGCAACAGATACAAAAATAGCATTGTAGAATATAGAAATTGTTTGTGTGACATTATTTTATCTTAATTATTAAAGTGTATTCATGCATAAGAAATGAGGTATAAAAAAGTTTAAAAGCTAAACCTTAAAATACGGTTGTGACACTGTGGATGTTACACTTAAGTTACTCTGATGAAACAGGGCTGTGCCCTATTGTTGAAATGCACTCTACCCTCAAAGTAGCATGCCTTCCCTTTACCAATTGTTTGAGTATAAAACCGTGAGCTTTTGAGTATAAATAAATTTCATTAGATATGATAATGATATGAGAATCATGGCTTCTTAATATTTGAATGTAATTATCTTCATTTCATTCTTTGAGCACCTTTATTTGCTTTAAAGCAGCTTGGATTTTAAGGAAGTCTGAGAGGCCAAGTATACAAGCCTATTCATCTCAATGAAAACAAAGCCAAGTACATGACCTACTGAAAATAGGTGTAGACGAATATATGGAATAGAAAAAGTGTTGAACTAGAACAAAAAGAGCCAGGGCCTTATTCTTGACCCTGGCATTAGTGGAAAAGTCAGTTCCATATAAAATGTAATAAAATTGTATAAAATGACAATATTATTTCATATCATGACGATCTCACTAAGTTTGCATTAAGTAGGTAGGAATGTCTTCTAAAGTGCTATGCAAAGGTGTTTATTTGGATGACCATGTTCATAATTTAAATATAGGTTAAGTCAAATAAGCACATGCTTCCTTTTATTAGGTGTACTCTTGCCATTAGTTTATTTTTGAACATTATCTATTTACTTAGAATAAGAAGCAAGCTAATTAGAAGTTACTTAATGTGTATTTGTATGTATGCACATTGACTCTCTTATTATACTTTTCTTTGCCCATAAAGTAAGGAAAATACTGTTTGTAAACATGACAAATCTAAGTATCCAAATGAAAACACTTACTCCAAAGGGAATTTTTGCTTTATAGACAAATTAAAAACCAGCTGTGCTAGACTTTATAGAAAACATTATACAGCAACTGATTTGCCCACAAATGAATCATTTCAATGAATGCAACACAAAATGCTGCAGGTGGCATTTATTTTGACAAACTAGCTTTATTAAGGTGGTTGAATTTTTAAAAAATGAAACTTCCTCTGTAAAAGAATTTAGAATTTCTCTAAAACGCTATCTTTTCAAGTTTGAAAGGAAGAGTTCTTCCTACTGTAATTTAGTTTCCTAGATTTTCTATTGCATTAAAACAGAGATACCACAGAGATAATACAGAATAATGCATGGTAATTTAGAGAAGAGTTCTACAATATAAAGTGGAAAATCCACAAATAGGAGTCCTATTGGCAACAAGCTATTCTTATGAAGATAGATAATTGATAGATAGAGAGGTAGATAGATAAACACTCAACAGTATTCATTGAGCCCCAATGGTGAGGAAGGCACTCTTAAAACTGCTAAAAAGTTCAGTACTAAATAATTCAGAAAAATCATTAATCCATTGAGTTTACAATCTAATAATAGAAAAACAGATATTAAACAACAAATTGTGCTATTGATATTTAATTATAATTTTAATAATTTCAATTATATATTTCTCAAGGTAGTCGAAATTAGTGTATTGCAATTTGATTCGACTTAAAAGTGCATATTTTTAACTGTGTGTCATACATGACTATAGAAGTTTTGAGATATAGCAGTAAATTTAAAAAATTAAATCTCTTGTCTAAGAGAATTCAAATTCTCATGAGAGACAGACAGCACTGAATAGAATATTACTAGGTGATCAGTGCTGTGAAAGAAAATAAATCAGGTAGGAGAATAAGGGTGCTGTAATTTTCAATGTAGAGTTAAGGAATTACTTTCTAGGATGTGCCAAATATTGAAGGACTTGAGGGAGTGGACTGTGGAAGGATATACTTCTAGGCAGTGAGATCAAGAACTATGAAAGGCCATGAGGCAGAAATACATTCAATGAACACCAACATTATTAAGATGCAGAGGAATAATCAAGGGGAAGTTGAATAGAAGGTAAAGGTAGGTATCTGTTATGGACTGAATGTCTGTGTTCCTTCCAAATCCATATATTGAAGTCCTAATCCGCAATGTGATGGTATTTGCAGATGGGGTCTTTAGGAAGTAATTAGTGTTAGATGAGGTCATGAGTATGGTACAATCAGGAGTCCAGCATCAGACATACTAATTCTAGATGATAGACATCTAATTTGAAATTTCTTATTAAGCAATTTGATAGGCAAGTCTGTAACTCAGGGGGAAATTATTTCCTGGAATGATACATTTGGATTCATCAGTGTGATGGTTTGGCAAGGAAGTGAGCTTAGAGGAGGGAACCAAGAAGTGATCCAGCCTTCCAATATTTAGAAGCTAGGAAAATGGAAAGGCAAAAAAGAAGAAGAAGAAGAAGAAGAAGAAGAAAGAAGAAGAAGAAAGAAGAAGAAGAAGAAGAAGAAGAAGAAGAAGAAGAAGAAGAAGAAGAAGAAGGAGAGGAAGAGGAAGAAAGAAGAAGAGGAAGACAGAAGGAGGAGGAGGGGGAGGGGGAAGAAGAAAAAGAATGGCCAATGAGTTAGGAAGAATAACATGGTATCCTGTAAGTCAATTAAGAAGGATTTTTTTTCAATTGCTTATTATTACTTTTCCCCATAAGATGAGAGTAACCCAATTCTTTAAATGCTGCTGACAAGTAAAATAAAATGAGAATCAAAAATTGACTGACAATTTGTTTTAGCAATTTGGGTATCATTATTGATCTTCATCAGAGCAAGTTTTGAAGTGCAATAGAGGAATAAGACTGATTAGATTTGGATCAGAAGGAAATGTTAGGAGGGTTCTAATTCTAGCATGACAGCCTGAGAAATCCTATGGATCCACTCCCTAGGGAGGCTGGTAACAACAGTGAAAACACTTTTTAAAAAACCATAGTCTCTGAGAAACAAACTGAGGCCTTCAGAGGGAAGGGGTGGGGGTGGGGGAATGAGATAGACTGGTGATGGGTAGTAAGGAGGGCACGTATTGCATGGTGCACTGGGTGTTATACGCAACTCTTGAATCATCGAACTTTACATCAAAAAATAAAAATAAAAAAAAAGAAACCACACACACACACACAAAAACCCAAAACCATTTGAACTCTGTGGTAGGCATTTTGTTCCTGTGATGTCAGAGTCCTGGGGGTTATCAGTACCCAGACTTGTTGCAGTATATATCAAAAATGACCAATTTCCAATAAAAACTTGAGGCATGTGAAAAAACAACAACAACAACAACAACAACAACAACAACAACAACAACAACAGTGAACTATGACACATACATAGGGGGAACTTTCTATGAAAACAAACAGATGTCAAGTTAAACAAAGACTTCAAATTAACCATTATAAATATGCTCAAAGAACTAATGGGAACCATGATTAAAAAAAAAAGTAAATTAAGGGATGATGATAATGTCATATCAAATAGGAATAACAATAAAGAGAAATTATTTTTTTAAAAGAACAAAATGGAAATTCTGACTTGAAAAGTACAATAATTGAAAGGAGAAACTCACTAGTTGGGCTCAACAGTAGATCTGAGCTTTCAGAAGAAAGAGTTGGTAAATTTGAACATGTATAGATAGACAATATATGAATCAAAGAATGGAGAGAAAAAGAATAAAGAAAACATGAACAGAGACTCAAGATTTGTGACTCTCCAATATATGTGTAGTGAGAGTACCAGAAGGAAAGGAGAGGAAAGACCAGATAAGAAAATTCAAAGAAATAATGGCTTGAAACTTCCCAAATCCAGCAAAAAACATGAATCTTCACATCCGGGAATTTTGATGAACTCTGAGTGAAACAAACACGAAGAGATCTGAGGCATCAGAGTCCAGTTCAGGAATCCATTGCATTCAAAGAAATAAGGCTGAAGTATCCAAGGTACTAGAAAGGTCCATGTGTAGAGAAAGGTCCATTTGTAGTATTCAGCAGCATAGCAATTGGATGTTTATCTGCAGGGTCACCTGAGGGGGATATACCCAGCAGTTGGCTAAATTTGGTGTGATGGCAACTACCTGGTATAGGCATACCAAAGAATTTGTTAAGGTGGAAGTCACACAGGCTACTCTATGAGACAGAGAGAAGACCAGTTTGATTCCCATTATGTTCCTCTCCCATATTCAGGCTCAAAGGTTGGAAAATGCTCAAGTTCTATCAGTGGCAGGAACTTTTCTTAATCGATCGTAATGTGGACAGTCTGTCCTTAAACATGAGAAAACTATAAAACATTTAGAATAAAACTTAGGGACAAATTTCTGTGACCTTAGATTTGGCAATTGATTCTTAAAAATAATACCAAAAGTATGAGCAATAAAAGAAAAAAATTAAAAACTGGACTTCATCAAAATGAAATCACTTACATTCCTGAAGAAATTATTAAGCAAAATAAAAAGGCAAAGAATAGAATGAGCAAAAATATTTGAAAATTATATCTCTGAGAAGGTACTTCAGTCTGGAATATATAGAGAGTCCTTCCAGCTCAATGGTAAAAAGACAACCCAATTTAGAAATGGAGGATTGGTATAGACATTTCTTTAAAAAAAAAAAAAGATATGCGAATGGCCAATAAGCACATGAAAAATGCTTAATATCATTAGTCATTGGGGTCATTATTTCTTTATGGAGCTGGAATTTTTTGGTCCTAAATGAGTTCCCATTCTTTTTTACAACCTGGGATTTGGTTATTTTTATTTCGGTTATTTTTATAAATTTTGATTAGTCTTTTGGGTCCCCAGTTTGAAAACTGAGTAAAATTGTATAAATTCTGAAATATATACATACATATATAATAAAATCTTTAATATTCATATATAATATATCCGTATGTATAATACCCATAATATGTATCCATATCTATATATATATGTTATGTATACTACTCTACTATATATGTATATACATAAATATTCTATATATAACACAATGATTCTATAGTTGTGCTTGTTGTTGTTATTATAGCTATTTCACTTTGGTGTAGCATAGGTTTAGAGTTTAAATCATAATTCCAGTTTTTCTGCTGCAATAATCTTATTTAAATTACTTCATTCCCTCTACTCTCATTTTCCACAACTATTCTTACCTATAAGAACATTAACATGGGTCCTGATTTTCTGTAACAATATTAAATAAAAATGATATGTAGAGAGCACCTCCCCTGCATTTAAGATACTGTACAGTTTGGTTCACTTTATGTCACCCTTAGAGGTTAATAGCACATGAAAATTTTCTCGGTACATGTATGCTCAGTAATTTCAGCCAAAATCAAAAATTATGTGATAAAAATGCACTAGTCTAGATATGGTAACCTCCCTTTTAAATCAAAGTATAGCTTTGAACTTAACAATGGAGAAAAAACAAAGGAGCTCATTATCCATTCTATGAGTTATTCAATATTTTGGAATATTACCTTTGGTTGAGTAAGAAAACTTTAAGAAAGTCATTTTTCATTTCCTGAGAGGTGTAATTATTTAACTCATTAATAGGAGTCAGGCTGCTAACTTTTTGTTTGATTCATACCAAGTAACTAAAATTTGAATATTTTTCTAGTATTCCTTCACAATGCCAACTTTGAAAGCTGAGAAATGATGCAGGACAATAAGTTTGTAACACTAATGGATGTTCTTTTTTAATGCAAAAAGGGTAACCTAAAACACTTCTTATTAAAGAAACTCAATTCATCATAGCAAATTTAAAAACCTGGTGCAATCTGAGTTTTACAAAAAAGCTAATATTAAAGCTCTCATTAATCTCTCATCTAAGATGATAGAAATCCAAAAGTCCTTGAAATATGTTATTGCTTTTCAAAGTATTACTTATAAAGCTACTCCTTTTTCCAAAACGTACTTCATGCATCCAAAGTCATACTAAACACTCAGCTTTCTTTTTCTGCTTCTCCTTTGTGCCATATCTTAAGGCTAACTAAAAATAGAGATAGAGCAACTGTGTGTTAAGACAAAATACTGATTGTTGTGCACAATAAAGACAATTAGTTGATAAATAATTAAGACATACTTTTGTTTACACATGTAGGAAAACATTAGCTGTTCACCTTTACTTTAGATCTCTCTTTTAGCCTACAAGAATGTGTATCCTCTATGCACAGTCTCATTTGTATACGTATTGTGTCATTTTTAGTGACTCTAAAATGCAGTTTTCCACATTATCACCTTTCTGATATTGTATTACTTCTTATAATCAGAGGAGCCTTATAATTGTAGCTTGGTGGGTAGGAATAGTAATGTAGCTGTCATTGCCTGGCAGTTGACTTTATTTTCTTCTTTGCTTATCCACCAAAGTGATATAAATATTTAATAAAAGTCTATGTAACAAGACTACGTTGTACTGTAGTTTAATTGGCAAAAGATTTTTTTCTTTCTTAATAGTACATAGGATAATGGTGATTTAGATTCAGTCAATTGTACCTTGGCTTTAGTACTATGCATGATAAACACATGGATACAGCTGACTTTGAATTCATTTCCAAGCATATGTACTCTCCCCATAATTTCAGTAAAAGTGTTTATACTCACACTCTCCATTTCCTCCTCGCCCATTCACTGTTCAATTTGTCTGGCTTCTGTTCCCAGCATTTGATAAAACTTTTGGGGAAAATGTGTATATACTGCATCTTCTTTATCCATTTATCTGTCAATGGACATCTGGGCTCTTTCTGTATTGTGGACACTGCTGCTATTAACATTGGGGTGCATGTGCCCCAATCAAATCACTCTATTTATATCCTTTGGGGTAAACATCTAGTAGTGCAATTGCTGGTTCATAGGGTAGCTCTATTTTTAACTTTGTGAGGAGCCTCCATACTGTTTTCCAGAGTGGCTGTACCAGTTTGCATTCCCACCAACAGTGTTAGAGGGTTCCCTTTTCACCACATCCCCACCAACATCTGTTTTCTGACGTGTTAATTTTAGCCATTCCGACTGGTGTGAGGTGGTATCTCATTGCCGTTTTGGTTTGTATTTCCCTGATGCTGAGTGAGGTTGAGCATTTTTTCATGTGTCTGTTGGCCATTTGTATGTCTTCTTTGGAGAAATGTCTATTCATTTCTTCTGCCCATTTCTTAACTGGATTTTTTGGCTTTTTGTTTCTAAAGATATTTCCAATCCTTTCCCCCCTCTTCAGTTCTACTGTCACTCTCTTGATTTAGATCTTCCATAGATAATTACATATAGTGGATTATTAGTTTCAGAAGTAGAATTCTGTGATTCATCAGTTGCATATAACACTCAGTGTTCATTACATCACGTACCCTCCTTAATGCCCATCACCCAGTTACTCCATCCCCGCCCCTCCAGCAACCCTCAGTTTTTTTCTTATAGTTCAGAGTCTCTTATGGTTTGTTTCCCTCTCTGATTTCATGTGAGTATTTTTGATAACTCACCTGTTTATGCTAGTGCAGAGATTTTCCCCTGTAAATCTAAGAGCAACAACCCAGAAGGTAGTTACAGTAAATGAAGGTCCATATCTAATCACCCTAGTACCTTTGTGAAAATACAGATGCACAGGAATTATGAGTCTACTGAATGAGAACATTGGTGGTGTGATAAGGCATATGAATTCTAGTACACTTTCCTAGATGACACTGAATGTGACAAGTTTGGTTAGATTTAAACTTTTAAGATGTCAAGAGATGGAGGAGTCAACTTCAGTAATTAAATACAAGCACATTAAAAAAATAATGGGTTCTATTTTTTATTTCCAAATTTTTTTAGTTTTTAAAGATAACATACATCGTTTTAGTGAGTGCATGGGGGATATGATTTTTATCAATGGTGATGCGAGGTGAACAATTACTGTACAAGATATTATGGCATTATACATCAAAATGCTTAAATATTTATATAGCTTTGACTTACTAATTTTACTTTGACAAATATATTACAAGGATATAATCATGGTGCAATGCCAAATCACTTTTCAGTAATAACACAATGGTGTTTAAAGTCTCCATGTTTTGATCAAGGCAATTATCTTTCCTAGAATATCCCTAATTCCCTTCCATTATAGAAATAAGAGCAGATATTTTCTTATTTATCTTTTTAATCATTTTATAATTCCTTGGAACACGTATTTCCTTAGTGAATGAAAATAAAAGCTGCATCTGATTCTTTGGATCAAGAACGTTATATGTCATATTGGTCTACATATTTTCCTCCACAGACGTTTATCATGTACAGTTTGTTTTTTAATTAAAAAATAGATCTGTTGTTTTTAAAAATAGCCCAGTAGTTTATATAATGTTTGAAATAGCCCAGGAGTTTACATTTCCTTTCTTGCTTCTATTACTTGCACAAAATTGATCCTGAGAATAAATTCTCATGGAAGCTCGAATGCATCATATGCTAAGGATGTGTTACTCTCCAAGCAATCACTGAATTGAGCCAACTTTTCTGTTTGATTATTTGTTTTTTAATTAGTGTGGTTGATATACTGTCAACAACCTCCTGCCTCTCTGAAATGGCTTAGTGAGCTCATGTGGGTTTTATCTCAGAAGTTAAATTTTCCAAAATTACTTAGGGATTAATTAGTTTTTTTTTCTTTCTAATTAGAAAATTGCTGTTGATTTCTGGGATAGTGTAGGAAAGTTCCTAGCTGCCTGAGGCCACATCCAGAATGATGATGGAATCACATGTGCCCAAAGGAGGGCAAGTTGGGTATGTATGTGTCTTCTTGATGGTTTGTGAGTTTATGAGCAATGAGACAAAAAAAGATGGGAATAAAGTCGCTCTGCCAAATTTCCTGTTTTAATTATTTTTCGTATTCAGTCTAAATGTGTATTTGAATAATGTTTCTTGATATTTTCAAGTGAATGTACAAATATATAATTCAACAAGGAGTTTCGAATTCTTACACTGTACTGAGGTAAGAAATAATACTTAAACACACACACTCACACAAAAGATCCCCTCAAATTGTTGAGGGCTGACTGACATGTTGCCTAAGACTGAATGTCATTTTTGTAGCTACTTTAAGCAGAAATAAATCAATGTGTAAAATTTCAAGCAGATAGTTTTCATCTCTCTGAAAAAGAAATGTCCCAACATGCAAAGCTGCAGAGAAAGGAAATGTGCATTATTATTAAGTGGCAATTTCTGATTGGAAGTTATGGCTAATTAAATTCTAAATTTATGTACAGTAAAATTCATTCTTTGTGGTGCATGGCTGTTTGTTTCAACAAACATGGTATTGCCATTTTTGTCAGTTTTTAGCCATTGGAATCCATGTGCAGTGGTTATGACACTGCAGTTAGACTACGCATACCTTTTATGACTAATGAAGGTAAGAACTTCTTTATTCTTTTTTGCCATTCATATATCTTCTTTAGTGGAATTTGTATTCAAATATTTTGCCCACTTCTTTATTATGTTGTTCGTTTTCATACTGTTGAGTTTTGAGAGTTATTTTAGTATTCTGGATACAAGTCCTTTCTCAGATACATAATTTACAAACATTTTCTCCTGGTCTATTGCTTGTTTCTTTCATTTTCTTTAGAATCTATTTCAATAGAACCAAAGTTTTCATTTTTTTTAAGTATAATTTATTAATATTTTCTTTTCATGAACCGTTTTTATTGACGTATCTAAGACTTCTTTGCCTATTCCAGAGTCACAAAGGTTTATGAAAACTTTTGTAAAAAGTTTTATATTTAGGTCTCTAGTCCAATTTTACTTAATATTTTAATAAATTTGAGTCTATGTTTTAGCATGTAGACATTCCATTTTTACAGCACCGTTTTTTTAAAAAAGATTTCTTATTCTATTGATTTGTCTTTAGATCTTGTCAAAAATCAGCTGACTGTGTTTCTGTAGGTCTATTTCTGGACTCTCTATTCTGTGCCATTGATATATAAGTGTATCCTTTGACAATCCTTCACTGTCTTGAGTGTCTTGATAACCTCATCTTCCGAATAGGTCTTAAATCAGGTAGTATGAACTTTCAACTTTTATTTTTGAAAAAATTATCTTGAACATTCTTGTTCCTTTGTCTTTCCCTGTAAATTTTAGAATTAACTTGTGGTCTGCAGAAAAAATCTGCTATATTTTATTAGAATTGCATTGAATCTATAAATTTAAGAAAAATTGACATCATATTTATAACATCTTTCAAAGCATAAAGACACATACATACCCAAATTTCCCACCTTTGGACACTTGTAATTTCTCCATTACATAGTTTTAAAAATTTCATTAATGTTTTATAGTTTTCAGTGTACCAATCCTACACATATTTTACTCAATTTGTATGCACTTACTTCTTTTGGTGCTATCATAAATAATACAATTTCTTTAATGTCAAATTATAAATGTTCACTGCCAGTGTATAGAAATGTGATTGGATTTTATATCTTGCAAATATACGAATTCACTTATTCTAGAAGTTTCTCTGTTGATTCTCATGTATTTTTTACGTAAATATTCATGTCAACTGAAAATATGCACTTTATCAAGTTAAGGAATTTCCTTCTACCCCTAGTTTGTTGTGAATATTTATTATGAAGTGGTATTGAATTTTGTCAAATATGTTTTCTGCATCTATTGAAATGGTTTATTGAACAGTTGTAATAATGAACACTATAACCAAAGAAGGAAAAAAAAGTTTTTAAATAAGAAGATAGGGAAAGAACAACCAGAAAAAACACCCCAGTTTTATCACTTCTTAAATTTTAATTAGTTTTTTAGTCCATATGTCCTCTGAGTCTATATATAAGATCATGCTACCTGCTCTCATAGACACCTACTCTCATAGCAAACACATGTGCATACACATACATCCCTAAAATATATAATATTTGAAATACAATAGGCATTTACTTCACTTGCTTATAAAATTGCAAGCCTTATTTCTTATTAGTAGTCATATCTCTCCTAGTTGGTGGTACAATACCTTAGTCTTCAACATATTCAATATTTGGTTTCTAGAGTTACTATGCCTTTTGGTGGCATGATGGCAAAAGGGAAATAGCATGGATGATCACATGTGAAAGGTTTTTATGGAACAAGCCTGGGAGTGGGATTCTGCCCTTTATATATCATTGGATGGCACTTAGTCACATGACTATGCCTTACTGCAAATTAAGCTGGGCTGTGTGATTTAATTGTATGCCCAGGAAGAACAGAGCAGAAGTTGAATAGCTCGGTATTCTCTCTCATAACCACCCATGATTTTGTGGTTGATTTTGAATAATAATATTCTAATAACTAAATTTTCAAATACATGACTTGAAAATGTGTGGGTTTTCTTTTTTTAAAAAAACAGCATCCTATAAACACATAATTAATAGTGTTAAAATAAATATAATGTTTCCATTCTTTCATGAAATCCTGTATGATATTTGAAGCAATATTAACTTATATTTATGAATTATATACTTATGATTGGCTTTTCTTATAAGAACATGCTTAAATTTTTCTTCATAGTAGCATAGTTTTAAAAACTAGCATAGAATGATTACCTCCTTCATTAAAACATTTAAACATTTGTTTTCTCAGATGTAAGGTTATAAAACATACATACACATTTGGTATTTTCTTGGATGTGCCATATATGTGAATATAGTAGTACATATAAAATATGTGCATGCATGATAATTTTTACTGTGTTTTAATTTTCGGAAATAAATTTTGAAAGGTAGTATAATTTATCGTAAAATATAATTTTGAAATTTTTACTTCATTTTTATATAATGTTGATCAATAAGCTGATGATAACCTATTCACATCTATCCACATACCATTTTCAAAATTTTGACCATTAGCATGAATTCAGTTCCTTAAGGTTAAGTAACACAGAAAATGCTTCCCAAGTTTTCTTCAAAGTATTATGGGTCCTTCACCCCTATTGTCATACTAAGAAAGAACTAAAGAAAGTACTAAAGATATGTATAAATGGAAATACAGCTTAGTGATGAAATTTAGTATATTAGAAAAATTGAGCTTCAAAGATTTGAGTATTAAAATATTGTGAGTAATTGAGATATTGCTGATATTACTAGAATATAAATAAAATTACAGAAACTTACACTTAGTGGAACCAAGGGAGTCTTTTGTAAATTATAACTGCAAATAAAATATTTGGCATCTAAGATGAGCCTAACATATTTGTATGCAGTGCTCCTAGGGAAAAAAAAAATAGAATAGCATCATACTCAAATTATATATTATGTAAGACTGGATTTTAGTGTGTTTCAGAATACCTCAACAATGATACCAAGCACAACACTGGTACAGCAAAAATGTTATCCTAACAAGTATCCTATTTGTGCTTCATAATAAAATAATATTTACACTTAAATTTGGATTTTATTACATTGGTGTTTTATTTACACTTTGAGGTATAACATTAATAAAACTAGGCTAAATCAAGTTTAGCCCAATATCATTTTTCACAAACTTTGCTTTTATGCATATTTGCATAATTTCTAGCAAACAGTAATCACAGTAATTCAGGTATCTATAACCTCCTCTAACCATGTCATTCATAATTGCAGAAAATAGAAATTAACCTTTCTAATAGCTCAATAGCATAATATTGTTTGCTGTTATGGAAAAGGTAGCAGGTGTGGCATTGGGCAGCAGTCATTTGTCAACTTAAGTAAACCATAATGGTGGCATCAAGGAGAAAATTATGCTAATATACAAGTAATGTTTCTCAGTGCTATTATTAGCATTCTGTACCAGCAGAATGATAATGAGAACTAAATCATTTCTGAATTTCCAAATTTATTTATCTTTCTTTTGGTAGAGTGTTTTTTAGATTCTTTTTTAGATTCTGAGTCCAGAATTAGACACATGGAAGGCGCTTAATAAATTGTAAATTAGTTGCCTGTAACCTAAAGATTAGTCATAATTAGCTAACGTGGTATTCTCTCATGCGATGAATGTATTAATTTTTTATAAGTGTAACAGTTTTCAGTATTTATGTTACTTAGATGTTTAATAACACATTAGGATTCCTTCTCACCTTTACATGTGTTTAAGGTTGTTAGTAAACAACATGTCAAAAATATTCTGCTCTTTCTTGTGACTCAAACTTACAACTTGAGTTTGAGACCTGAATTTGCTCTGGTTATGTGAGCTTTAAAAAGGAAATTAATTTCTCTTGACTTTTAATTTATCTGTTAAAAAAAGGAAATTGTCATCATTTTATTTATTTTAAATTGTCATTGTAAGGGTTGATGATATATGTGTATAAAATCACTTAGTGAATTTCAAAGCACAATGTTATTAAAATATAGTTGTTACTTAATATTGCTTGCCAAAAATTAGATTCCACTAAATTAAGTCAGTGTTGAGAGAAAATATGCAATTATTTGAAGAATCCAAATATTAAAGTCTAACTCGTTTTGTATTTTTTATGTCCAAAACCTCATAAATCAAACGATATCAAATGGCATAATAAAATGATTAAATGCAGAATCCTCTCTACCCCTTCTACTTGGCAAAAGATTAGGTGAAGGATAAACAGTATCATATTTAATAAAAATAAAAGATTTAAGGTAGGCATATGAGCCCCATGATGAGAAAGCTGAAGAACAGAGAAATGTCTTCCTCAGTTGTAGAGCTAATAATAATGCCAAGAGCTGGGATTGTCACACTGACTACTTTAATGCCAAAGACCATATTCATAATTTCTAAGCCATAACTTCTCAGCATTTATGAATCAATTAAATTATATTCAGCAAAACTTCTGTGGTAAAATAAAGATGGCCACAAAGACTTTTCTGTTCTTCCCATTGGAAAGTGGATTTTAATTCCCCTCCCATTGAATCTGAGCTGACTTTGTGGACCTACATGACCAACCGAATGTAGTAGAAGTGACATTGTGAAACTAGCAAGGTCACGTCATAAGACACCTGATAGCTTCCACCTGAGCCTCTTGGAACACTCCTTCTTGGAAATCTGAGCTGCCATGTAAAAGATTGACTATCCTGCTGAACATGCTACATGGAGAGGACCTGAGACTACCTGGAAAGTATGAGTCCATCCGAACCCAGTTTTTCAGCTATCCCTTTCAAGGTGCCAGAATGATCATATTAGAAACTCCAGACCACCTAGCTGCTAGCTGAATAATACCGGGTGACCCACGTCAATATCAGGTAAAATAGAAGAATGGCCCAGTTGATCTTTGCCTGAATTTCTGAACCACAAAATCACAAAATATAATAAAATAGTTATTTCTTTATGCCACAGAGTTTTAGGGCAGTTTTAAAGCAGAACACATGGAGACTACAGATTTTAGGATAACTAAGAAAAGATTCTCTACCACTTTTAAAATAAAAGAAAACGTGTTAATAATAACAATAATAGTTACATACAGATGAGAGGGAGAATATTACAGATAATTTTGATTATGTGAATTAATCCTAGACCAAGAAATTTGGAGGGATTTTTCACTGAAGTTTACTTTCATTTGAATATCAATGCCAACCGCCTCTCAGTTGAAGATTTGTAGCAAGTTGGGGCGCCTGGGTGGCTCAGTCCTTAAGCGTCTGCCTTCGGCTCAGGGCGTAAGCCCCACGTCAGGCTCTTCCACTGGGAGCCTCTTCTTCCTCTCCCACTCCCCCTGCTTATATTCCCTCTCTCACTGGCTCTCTCTCTGTCAAATAAATAAATAAAAAATCTTAAAAAAAAAAAAAAAGATTTGTAGCAACTGATTTTAATCTATCCTGAAAAAGAATGTTTTATGTTCGGCTGGGTCATTTTATGTGGGTTTTATGCTTCATAATTCTATATTAATTTCTTTATGTGATGAGTGAAAAATGAATTCAACAGCTATGAAAAAAGGAGCATATAATCAAACCATTGGTCAAACCAGTCATGGGAAACTTTCATATTTTTTCCTCAACTTTAAAAATAATATTTTGTTCTTAATCTGGTAGGTTTAGTCTGTGCTTCTATAAAATAGGCATACTCAACACTTCTTATAAAAATCATGCAAATAATATTTTGAAAAACATTATGTCTCTAAAAATTCATAGGTAGGAATATCTCTGACAAGTACAAGTAGCAGAGATTCAAAATGGAAACCCTAGCACATAAATCAACAGTACTGTTTTTAGTACTCAGGATTCCACAGTAACTAAAATATGAAAGTTGACTAAGATTCCTTCCAACCAACTGCTTCTAAAAGAAATTTGATCTCGTTTTGATATAGAGAGAGGACATGACTACAGACTTCATAAAGACATATTTTTTTCTTAAAATAAAAAAGGTATTTTTTTTAAAAAAATTAATCATAGAATTCTCACCTTAATATAGTCAAAATTATAGGGGCACCTGGTTTGCTCAATCAGTTAAGCATCCAACTCTTGATTTCAAGTAAGGTCATGATCTCAGGGTTGTGGGATCAAGCCCTGTGTCTGTCTGGCTCCTTACTGAGCATGGCGTCGGCTTGAGATTCTCTCTCTCTCCCTCTGCCCCTCCACCCATTCGTGTGTGTGTGTGTGTGTGTGTGTGTGTGTGTGTGTGTTTGTGTGCTTTCTCTTTCTCGCTCTCAAATAAATAAATAAATAAAATCTTTAAAATATATATTGTACTCAAAATTATATTAAATACAGACACAAAATTCCCTTGGAAAAAAACAATATGATAATCTCAAATATCCAAGTTAACACTGAGCAAAACATCTTTCCCCACGGTATCATTTCATATAGGCTGAAGAGGGCAATCACCATGCACAATAGGAGGAACTGCCACATTTTCAAACAAAAATAGCTTCTCTGCTTCACTTTGAGATGAGGTAAAGTACCCATTTTGGGTGTCATGATACGGTGCTATAAAAAAAAAAAAACAAACCCACAGAGTCCTTAACTTCATCTCCTAAAGATGAAAGAAAAATGACAAATTATCATTATTCAAAAATATAACTAAATACACGAGAACTTGTATTTTCCTCAAGTGAATAGCATCTATATCTTTACCAATGTGATTAGCAATTTAAGAAAATTTAAGAATTGCCTCCACATTTGTGTTCCAAAAAATAGAAAATTAATAAATACAATTGAAAGGCACCTTATTCAATATAAAATAACAAAAATTGTTGCTCTACCTCCCCAAGTAGAATAAGCTTATTAACACAACAAAGGGAAAGGTTATTATTAAGGTTTTTATGCAACAGGTTCTATAATAACTTATTTTAAAACTGGAAATATACTTAGAAACAAACATTCTGCTTCAGATATTCTGTCACAAGGTGTTTCATCACCTGCCCGGCTTTTTCTGGAACACTCTGGAGAGCATGTGGTTGTAGAAACTAGTGAAATTCCTCCAACATATACAGTCATTGTTAGTCATAAAATCCCAGGAATTCAGAAATAATCCAATTGGCAGGATAGTTAACCTGTTTCTCAGCAAATGAAGATCTGCCTTTGTTACTTCTATTTTTGAAAAAATAAATAAAACTTAATTAGTCTTCAAACCACAATTTGTCTGAACACATGGATCTTGGTGGCCTTTCTAACATCCACAGTTCTTTTCTGTAAGATTAGTCTGAAGAACAGGAGTCAAGTCTTGCAGCAAGACCCATACGACAGCATTTTCTATTCACATAATATTGCTGAGGGCATTCTCAAGTATTAAAATTTTTTTTAAAAAAGGAGAAATGCATAAAAAGAGGATTCATTTTTGAGTTGGTTTAATTTTTACCCAGTGATGTCTATGAAAAATTAATTTCTCCAACCTGGAGAATATCCTATTTCCAAACAAGGATTAGGCCCCCGCGGCCACGTAAATGTAGCAACGTATGAATATTTATGCTTCATTTCCTGTCAAAATTATGAAAATAGATTAGTATAAATATCATGACTTAGAATATTTACATGGTGGTGTGATGGTACCTGCACAGATATTAGCACAGAGATTTGTATTCGTAGTGTCTAATCTGGCCAGCATCGCCTCTCAGCAGTCAGTGCATAAGAGTGTATAAACTTTAAAAGTTGTCTAAGAATGCATTCCTGTTCACCTAAGTGATGTCAAAAGAAATTTCATCTCTTTTTGACAGAAACTGTGGTTTTACTGGCCTTCTTAAAAAGGGAATTCTTAGAATTTGACCCAGCTAAGAAAAGTAGAAACAAAATAATAATGAATTTTTAAAAAAGATAGACTTTGATTCCTCTCCACATGAGAGAAGTTTGACAGCTGACAGTCAAAATGTTGATATGAGGGAACCAGGCTTCTTCCAGCTTTCTCCTCGTGCAATCTTAGTGTGCAGCTATTGTTCACAATTCCATCATGGCTACTCTGGCTCCAGCCACGAGGTCTACTTTACGAGTAAAACAGAAAGAGAGGAAGAAGTGTTTGTCTCCTCTTCATTAAAGAGACTTCCTAGAGTCACATCAGCCTCTTCCACTTATGCCTCACTGACCAATACATGACCATAAGTAGCTGCAAGGAAAGCTGGGAAATTTAGTATTTAGCTAGGTAATATATACAGTAAAAAACTGGGATTCCACTTGAGGGAAAAGGCAAGAAGGGATATTTGGTAAAGAGCTGGAGTTTCTAGTACAACCAACATAATATCAATTAGTTTCATAATCATATGCAGTTGACATTTATGATAACCACAGGGGAGGAGAGTGGCTTCTATGTGTTAATAAAATTAGTTGGCTCAGATAAGCAAGCCACTGTAAAGCATAGAAATTGTTTTTACCAATTTATAAGTGTTGTGATGATACATTTTTTTCATTCAAAACCTTAATTCGCAACCCAACCTCCAATGAGAAACATACTATGAAAACATTTCCCTATTTATCATTCAAAACTTTCATATACATCCTGCCCTTCAATAGTAAACATACTATTGAATATACTTCGGGAAAAAAAATGGTTGTTTATCTCTTGTCAGGTTTTATTTTGTCCACAACACACCAAAAAAATATTCAGTGGCTGCAATTTGATTGTATTCACATTTTTTTCTATTTTCTTCAACGCTGGAACAGAAGGTATAATATTAACTGACAATTGCTGTCTGAATAAAGCATAGTAAGGATCACACTCAGAAACTGCAATTCACATCTTTTTATTGTGGTAAATATACATAGTATAAAATCTACCATATTAACCATTTTTCAATGTACAGTTCTGCAGCATTAAGTACACTTTGATTAGTTTGCAACCGTTATCACCACCAGTTACAGAACTTTTCATCTTCCTCAACTGAAATCCGATACCCATTAAACACTGCCTCTCCATTCCTTCCCTCAGCCCCTGGAAACCACTATTCTACTTTATGAGTCTATGAATTTGATTATTTTAGTTACCTTATATAAATTTTCTCTAAAAAGTGTCAGATAATAAATATTTTCTGCCTTGTGGGTTATGCAATGTCTGTTGCTCAGTAGTTACTCAGTTTTGCTATTGAAACCAACTTTGGCAAATACTTAAACAAAATGTGTGGCTGTGTTCCAATAAAACTTTATCTATGGACACTGAAATTTGAATTTCACGAGTTGTCAGTATCATGAAATATTCTTCTTTTGACTTTTTTCCTTATTAAAAAATAAAAAACTGAGTGGTTCTTTATCCTATAGCACACTTCACTGACATCCTTAGAGAATCCCAGCTAGTACTTCACATTTTTCAAGTGGCCACTAAGAAACTCTGACTTTCTTAATTATTTCAGGAACATACATTAATGCAATATTGTGGTTTATATATAATCCTTGTCCATAGACATCGAAGAAATAACCATAGTATTTCCTAAGTTGCAAGCGTTTTGTTTTATTCCTGTTTATAGTACCCATTTTTAAGGTGATGTATAAATCCAGTCATTTGTACGTCTACTAAGATACAATAATCCTCAGATTCCTAGAGGGTAAAAAATCTTACACGATATTCTGTGTTTAAGCCTCTGATTCTTGGTTTTGGCTCAGGTTGTGATCTTAGGGTCCTGGGATCAAGCCCCGTGCTGGGTTCCAGGTTCAATGTAGAGTCTGGTTAAGACTTTCTCTCCCTCTATTCCTACCTTACACGCATGCAGGCTCTTTCTCCCTAAAATAAATAAATAAATCTTTAAAATTGGGGCCCCTGGGTGGCTCAGTTGGTTAAATGTCTGCCTTTGGCTCAGGCCATGATCCCAGGGTCCTGGGATCGATCCCCACATCTGACTCCCTGCTCAGTGGGGAGCCTGCTTCTTCCTCTCCCATTGCCCCGGCTTGTGCTCTCTCTCTCTCTCTGTGTCAAATACATAAATAAAGTCTTTAAAAATAAATAAATAAAATAAAATAAATAAATGTACATTCTTCTCATTAGAAGCTTAAGAGTGTTTGTCATCACTTTTGTTGTTGGTGGTGTGTGGTTTTTTTGTTTGTTTGTTTGTTTTTTGCTTATTTCTCATCATTTGGTACATTCTAAATAGTAAAGTGTGCAGGGTTCAATTTATGAGTCTTGAAGTTTTAGACCTGAATGTCATCTCTTTGAATAATTGACCATAGCAGTCTCCTAGCATTTTTTATCACTGGCTGCAAACATATCTGGAAAAAAAACCCAAACATATATGGTTTATCCTTTTACTATCAATCATTGTTTAAGAAAAAAATGTCAGACTGGAGTGACTGGGAACAGCAATCAATATGATGGGTCTCATTCTTTCTGCCACCATTTCTCTCTTCTCCAAAAGGAAACCAGGTTGGTGTATACTCTTGCTTCTGTTAAAGGAGGTTTCGAATGATCCTCTTCCTCCACACTTTTTAAATAACTTGCAAGGAATATACAGCCAAACCTACCCTTGAATGTGTATACAGCCAAACCGAGCCTTTCACCTTTCAAGCTTTACACATGTATTAGGTGAGTATAAGGCCCAGAAGTCCAACAGCCAGAACTGTAGAGCTTCCTTTGCTATTTTTAAAAGACTCCAGTCAGTGTGGATGCTTACAAATCTGTAAGAATGTTAGATTCTTGAGGACCTGTAGAGCCACCTGTTCATTACATTTTTGAATTTCAAACGATGTTTGCCACTACTCTTTCCCATTAATAAAAAACTTTTCCTGTAATCTGGTATATCTTACATGTGATCCTGGCTTAGCTGAGTGCTCGGCTAGGGGTCTCTCAAGGTTGTAACTGAATGTTAATAAGACTGTGTTTTCATCTAGAACCTTGACTGGAGAAGAATGTTATTTTCAAACACACTCAGATTGTTGGCAGAATTTGTTTCCTCATGGTTGGCGGACAGAAGGCTCAGCTTCTTTCTAGCTTTCTGCTGGAGGCCACCCTCAGCTACTAGAGGTTGCCCAAAGTTCCTTGCAGTATGGACTTTCTCGCCGTGGCTACTTACTTCACTAAGCCAGCCAGGAGAGTCTCTAGAGCGAATCTGTTAGCATGATGGAGTTTTACATAAGGTAACATAATCAAGGATGTGACATTGCATCACCTTTGCTATATTCTGTTGCTTGAAAGCAAGTCACAGATTCTACCCACACTCAGACAAGGAGATTATACAAGGTCACAAACTCCCCAGAACCTATTTTATTTATTTATTTGAGAGAGAGAGAGACTGAGATAGCGAGAGAGAGCACTGAGCAGGGAGGAGAGGGAGAAGAAGGTTCCCTGCTGAGTAGGGAGCCTGAAATGGCGTTAGATCTCAGGACCCTGGGATCATGACCTGAGCTGAATGCAGACGCTTAGCCAACTGAGCCACCAAGGCGTCCCTGCCACAGGTCACTTGTAACACAGGAGAAGTGAATTGATACAAACAAGCAGGTAAGAGGCAGTTACTTTAACAAAGACCTTATGATGTTATGATTAAACTGACCGAGTTTACATCCCAGGTCAGCCACTTCGCTGTGTGCCATTGGCAATTCATCTAACTTTATTGTTAACTACATAAACGATTGCTATTTAAATAATGTGTGTAGATTTTTTTTATCTACGGGAATCCTTATTAATAACAACAAACAAGTCACAATCGTACTGACAACTTCTGCTCTTATCATAAAAAGAAAAGGAAAATTGAAATAAGATGTTGTATGTCTATCACAACTTTGTACCCAAACAACTTACTGGTAAGGAACATTTTTAAAAAAGTATCCGTGAGCGTCAGCACTGTAAAAAACAACAGGATGCAAAGGACCGCTGCTGCCGCAGGCACTTCTCAGTGACATAAATATTGAAGCCATTGAGACATTAAACTATAATTTGGGATTCGTGCTGCAGTGATTTTACTCTATTGCACAGTCTGCTAGGATTTCCCACTTGTTTTTCTATAAAACAGAAAGTAGGAAACCATTGAAATTCAAGTAGGTTTTTACTTTAATTTGTTTCTTATTGGAAACATCTAAAAAGGCGGGAGGTAACAGCTAAAAGAGTGAATATTCTGATGCTAACAAAGTGATTTTTAAAAATCTTTATTCTTCTGTTTAACTTGCCAAGGATTATCTATAAATGCTCTCGCATTGTACATATTATTTACACATCTGATTTCTAATATACATTACCAAGATGATTTGTATGTCACATTGCAATTTAGGCTGAGTGTTGAGTTGTATACATTAAAGTAACATAAAAATGAAGCATTATTACTTTATTCCTATGTTTTTATTTTAGACATTTGAGTAATTCAAGAGTATGTTAAAATAAGCTTGACATTCCGGACTTTCGAAGGATAGTTCACCCATTACGTATGAACAAAAATTGTGAAGCCTAACTATATCATTTTAATTTATTACTGGCAAGTTGGGAGCATCATGGTTTGAGAAATTCTTGATGCCCTGCTAATAATTGTATATGGAATTAATATATACTTCTTGATCTTTTCTAAAGCTAAATCTATTTTTTCACATTGTAGTATGCTCCTTGATGATACACAGAAATCACTGAGTATTCATTACCCTACACTCTTTCAATGGTTCATTATCATTACTTAAAAATATGTATTAATGAAAAAATGTTCTCTAATGAATATCTAAAGTTTAAGTCTTTTTTTTTAATTTGAGAAAAAAAGCTTTCTTATTACTGAGCAACTACTCATTCTCTAAGACATTTGGGTCGCTGCAAACTTGTGAGTTGGAAAAGTAACTTGTAGAATCATTAGGATGCTAAGATGTAAGAAAGAGAGGAGGAAAAGCACTAAGTATTAAGCATAATGATCTGCACCTGGTTTCAATCACGACTTTCTTCCTAAGCATCAATCATTCTGGAATACAAATTTCAGCGCTTGCACAGCTGGAATACAATGCTACTTTCCAGATAGTGGTAAGTCATTAAGAGTACATAAATAGACCAAAATATGATTTTGTAAGACTGAACTATGAAATTTACTGAGGGGTAGGATTGTTTAAAATGTGTGCAGTTTGTTCAGAACTACTTTTTTTAAAATAGCCTAAAAGTAAATACAGAGAAGATCATTTCATTGCCTGTCTGGGATTGATTTACAAGGAGCCTATAAATAAAAGAGTGATTACCATCTAATGTGGGAGCTATAGCTGCTGTCCGAAAAAAAGCTTCCCTGTATGGCTCCAAAGGGTAAAAATTCTGCTACCAAGGGAACAGACTTGATTTTCCACTTATCTTTTAATGACTTCCTGCAGGCAAAAACCTGGAGCCAAAATCCTACTGACATCTGTTTGTTGGTATGGGTCTTATTTAGAACCCCAGTGCTAGATAATTATTCATTATTTGTTGGCTGTAGGATTGTGCAGCTCACAATGTTTTGCAACATTTAAGCTATAATAAAAAAAGGAATAAGCAAAACTATTCTCCTCAATACTCATTTATATAGAGCATCAGCAAAACAAATGGGAGAGCTTATAACAATTTATTGCTAGATAGTCACTGCTTAAAGTTCACATTTATCATTAACAAATGCAAGGAAGGAAAACTGTCAGCTTTTTCATCTTAAATCAAGTGTGACATTTTAATGATTAAGGACACTTTGTGTTGTAATTTATGCTGTTATGTAAGTCAGCCTGATGAGTATTTTATTTTATCCTTAATATTTACTTTTAAGGCACTCTGATTTCACTGAAGAATAATGGGGTTTGAGTTTGAAAAAAAACTTGGATTCTAGTCTAGACTTGACCTTAGGGATATTAGGAAAAATCACTTAACCTCCCTAAACCTCTTTACCCATGTATTATTTGGTGATAATATTTATCTCAAAAGGTCGTAGTGGAGAATAAGTTAATAGGCAGGATATATGACATCACTATCTTAATAATGTTTTATTTTCTCCCTAAAGTCTTCTGTTACTTGCTTTGAAGTGTTTGGTTTGAAGCATAAGTCTGTGCTGACCAAGTGATGTTTAGCACTGAAAGAAAACCCAAGTCAATTCAATTTAAATATAGGTATGTGGGTCAACTACATGACAGAAATAGTTAGGCACTTGTAATGTGAGAATGATCCAAATATGGACCATGTCTACGGTAGATTTAAAAATGTCCCACAAGATATCAGGACCTAATTCTCAGAACCTATGAATATTACCTTATGTGACCAAAAAAATGTGATTATTTTTAAGAATTTTGAGATGAGGACATTATCCTGGATTAGGCAAGTGGGTCCTGAATGCAGTCACATGCGCTCTTATAAGAAAGAAGCAGAGGCAGTGTTAAAACAGAGAGAAGAGGAGACACACAGAGGTGATGATGTGTCCTTGGTGGCTGATGTTAGAGTAATCAGGTGTAAGTCAAAGAAAGATGGTGGCCACCATGGAAGAAGCATGACACAGCATGAAACATGATTCCCCCCTAGATCCTCCAGAGGGAATATTGTCCTGCTGACACCTTGATTTTGAACTTCTGGCACCCAGACTGTGAGAGAGTATATTACTTTGGTTTTACATCATCAAGCTTGTAGTAACTCGTTATAGCAGTGTCCAATACGAATACGGAGTTCTTTATTATTTATAGCTAAATAGCATTGACTAACAAATCATCCATGACATTGTAGGGGGTAAACACTAGAAGTTTGATCCAATTGCTAGAGGACCATGAGGCAGTCACTATGTGGTCATAAATCATCATAAATGTAATAGTTGGGTGGGCACTGAAGGTTATATAGACGTCACAGGAAAACAAAGAATGGAAGAAGGACATTCCAAATGTATTACATACATGAAGGCAAAAAAGAAGGTTAAAAAGTTAAATAAGCACAAGTTAGTGGTTGTTTTTGTTTCTGCTTGCTTGTTGATTTTTTAATGTAAGTTTCTTTCACCAAAATGGAGGAACTGGGTGGAGGAAATTTCATTTTGAGACCCAGTAGTAAAAAGACTTATAATGTAAAGTCCCGGGACCTGGATTGAGGTACTTGTGTGGATCAGCATGTGAGCAAAATGGAAAATATTCTTTAATCTCTGAACCTCAGACACTGCTGAGGTGCCTTCTCTTCACATAATATATCTTCCCTAAAAAAGGACAGCAACATGTCTAGTCTAGGGTACACTGTAAGGTACAGAGTGAAGTGGATTTTAGGCTGGAAAAAGTGTACAGGGTGCGCAAGTATAATGGATAATGGGCACTTTAAAAGAAAACAAAGCAGTTATGTTAAAGAGAGAGCAAGATATGGTTAAGATTTCCAACCACTCACTCATGTAAAGAAACTGAAGAAGCGTCAAAATCACTTATTTATAGGTATATGTTAATGATAGATTTGTTGATGGTATTGTTATGCAGGGAGTATGAATGGGTTCATCATATTAAATTAACTGTTTAGTAAATTACATTTATTTTATTATCTGTGTATGGTTCATGTATCCGAAGGGAACATTTGTGTTGTTTTCCCATGAGTTAAAATAACTATTCAGGTATTTTCAGGAAGAACAGTATCTCTAAGGGCATAGGGCAGGAAAAAAAACCAGCCCATGTTTTGCATGCCTGCATATGCGATTAAGTAGGTACTATATTACCATTTTAATAAAAATGTCTCAACTACTTTTATTTCTTTCTAATTTTGAAGGAGCTTACTCATACAGAAGCAAGGATATCTGCAAATGTATTGAGGCATGAAGAGGCACAGCCTCTTAAGAAAAGTAGAAAGAGATACCAGTGTTAGAAGAGAGGGTGAGTGACCAGGATAGCAATAGAAAAGACTCAATAGTCATTTGCAGCAATGGTGAGAAGATCTTAGACAGCAAGCTGAAGGGTTTAGAGGTGGTGCATATAGGATGAATTAGAGAAAAAGTGGAGCAGAGTAACCATGACAGGCAAAGAAAACTAAAACTAGTAAATAATTTTAGACAAGAGAAAATGCAGCCTGAACTATAATAATAGCCATGCCACAAAAAGGATATCTAGTATGTAGTATATATGGCTCATTTGGAGGGCCCTGTGGAATGACGAAATGAGGCAGCAAATTCATATCCTTCTTTTCCCCCTCAATATACTTTCTGGTCTGATTAATAATTGTACTTAGAACTCCAGGTTTGACTATGTCAAGTATTCACAAAACCATTGAATTTATACCTAATATTTAATATACAGTAATATACAAGTGAATGGAATTCTGAATGATAATCTAGACAAAGAAACAAAAACTGAAAGCTTTCATTTTTCTCATCAAATTATATAGGGTTGTCTAAAATAAAATTTCAAGTTTTTCAGATCATATTGTCCCCTACAGTAGTTGGCAGAGACAGCAAAACTGGCATTTCATGATAAGCCAATCCAGGCCAAAATGAAAACCCTATCACTTAAGAAAAAATTAATCATACTGATAAACATGTAAGTGGAAAAAGTTAAGTTTTTGTAACTATTAACTCATCATCAGGGAATAGAATTTTGTGCAAAGAAAAATATTGGAAATAAATTTTATTGATCTGGAACAATAATAACAACAAACGTGAGAGTTATTTTTTTCTGAAATAGCCGTGTTTTACAGCATGCAATTCTTTTCTGATTTTTAAAACATTCTATTGATTTAAATATATGGCACATGCAGTATTTAGATAAAAGCACATTAAAATTAAATGAGACTGCTACCAATTACAGTAATTGTCAGAAAAGCAATTGGCTTTGGGAAGTTAAAATTATTGTCTAGAAGCTATTCTGAATAACTATTGAGACAAAAGAATTTTAAATTAATTTTTCATTTACCATGAAAGGTCTAGATAGAAGAGATTATGTTTATTGGTTTTGGCTAATAATAAATTGTTTTACCCTTATGGGAAAATATTTTAAATGCTTCAGCCACTAAGAAAGTTTGGAGTTGATTTTTCAGTTTAAAACATAGATATAACTCTGAAACTATATTTTTATGCCAGCTTTAAAAATAATATTTTGAAATTAGATTTGTAGCGTTCATATTAGAGATGTTTTATACTTTTAAAAATATGATAGTGGGGCACTGGGTGGCTTAACCGGTTAAGCATCTGACTCTTGATTTTGGCTCAGGTCATGATCTCAGGGTCATGGGATCAAGCCCCACATCCTGCTCCTCACTCAGTGGAGAGTCTGCTGGAGATTCTCTCTCACTTTCTGCCCCTTCCCCTCAATAAATAAATAAATCTTTAAAAAAAATAAATATGGATATGGTAGTTAGTTTCAAATATCATTATCCTACGATGATATTAAAATACAAGAGTGTCCATGAAGTAGATCAAGGATAAATTAGGATTAGAAGCTATTTTCAGTTTTAACTGTCCAAGAAGCTGTTATAAACAACTTTCTGGTGGCAGTGAAAATTGCATTAGTGGTTTTAATAATGTACTTTAAATATAAATATTAGAGGATAATGTCAAATACCAGAGATGGAGATTTCACAATTGAAACAGATTCGTGGCAGAGAAATAATTAATCTCTAAAGCCCATTTGAGAGAAGTTTCTATATACAGTGTACCCTTGAAGCCAACAACTGTCTATTCTTCTGTGTACTCTCAGAATTTGGCATTTTGGCTATTATGTAACACTAATATTGTCCATTACATCAAATCTGTTCAGTAAATATTTAGAAAAGGAATAACTGAGCTGCATGAAGTTATTTGCCAAACACTCTTCCCCAGCAAAGAACTCTTTCCCACGGAATTTCTGTCCTAGTGAAAAAGGAAGGAAGAGGAGCCTCGGGATTGGCATAGTCTGCCAAGCAATAATACATTTCATAATTATAGATGAGTCAGCTAATGATAGCATGGAGTGGAAAAATTCTGGTCACCACATCTCCTACCTACTTTTTTTTCTTCCAAGCATTGTCAGTAAATTAGAGGAAAAGGCGTGAGTGCTCCGGAGGTTTAAAAAGGTTCATGTTGCTATAGGAATTCATTATAATTTGCAGTATCAATCTGAGTTGATATTACTGTAAGGTATAGTTGACCTTTGCTTTTTTTCTAAACACTTGTGTTTGCTTTCATCTGCAGATTTTTGAAAATACTATTAGAGAGGTTGCTTAAACCTTTAACCTTATGTTAATCAAAGTAAGAATTTATGTACCAAAGATAATTAGAAGATGAGAAAATGAACTTCCAGCTAGCACATTAGCACTTTTGTTTAACACGTAGCTTCTTTTCTTATATTTTGACTCGAAATAATTTTCACATTTGCTCTTTGGCATCATAACAGCCAATTGTTTGGCTTATTTAGAATAATGACCCTATTACATTATAAATGGCATTGAAGGTGAATATTTATATTACATTATCTGAATCACTTTTTTTTTTTTTAACAAATATGCATCATTCAGCTATACCTTGACTCTTGGAATCTGAATTCCTGGAGGTGAGACTTAGAAATTACATTTTAATTGACTGGCTAGGATTCAGAATACTGCTATTAGAGCCGTTCAGGCACAAGTCACTCCCCAACCCCTAAGTGTGGCACCATTATTTCGAGGTAGAAGGAAACCTTGAACGTGATTCAGTCAGTCTCAAGTTATTTCTCATAATGGAGTTTATGGTAGAGAGAATGCACAAAAAAATAGGAAGCAAAAGACATTTTTCCAGAATTACAGATGCAAGCTTTACCAGTAACCTCAGTTCAGGTATCAACTTGGCATTCCTGTTCCAGTGACCCTCTATCTTAATCCCCCAGCTCTCCTCTCTCTCTCTCTCTCTCCCCCTACACTCAGTAGTTATTCTACTGCTTCTGTTTCTGTGCTTTCTTTCTGATTATAACATTCAAAACTCCCAAACCAAGAGGATGTGATTGAACTGCTTTGTCACTATCACATCAAGATCATCCCCATTGGGTGTGTGTCCTTGTTGGTTTTTTGCCTTTCCTTTTAACAAGTCATGCTCTTGAATCCAGTCTAAGATTGCCTTTTGTTTAAGATGTGATTCCTGCTTCAGTTACTCGTGGAATCACAGTCAAATGTGAAATCAAAGGAATGGGAGTGTGTTATTTAGAGTTTCAAAGTCTGTTTAGTACTCTAGACATATTTAGTCATAAGCATGGAAGAAATACATTATTTTGATATTTTTCAATTAAATAAGTAGTGCTTATGAAGAATCTAACAATAACTTACAAATTCTTACCTGACGGAAAACAGCATCTTCTTCTACTAATTGTTACTTCTGTGGCCCTCTCAGGAAGCATTAGCAATGCAAATGCATGTTATCTAGATGTATTCTTTCACTTAAAAAAATATGTTTAAGTGTTTCTTTGGGAACTTGTTCTCTTTTTCATTTTTTTCATCTTACCAGCTTTAATAAAAAAATTTAAAAAGGTACTAACATCGATTTGGTGGAATGTTTACCAGTCACAGCTTGTATTTATTTACAATAATGCTATAGCTGTAATAAACCAACTATTTTGCAATAAACATAAGCATTTATCGATTGGCACTTACATAAAAGTAAATGTTAATTTGTTAGAATTTTTACAAAGGCGGATACAGAAAATGAATTTGTCAAATAAATATACCCCAATATCAACATTTTCATACTGATTTTATGATGATTATAATTCTTGACACATGGTTGTCTTTACTCCTGAAAGAAAAGGGAAAACTTAGCAGATGGAGTAGCAGCTGACCGAGCCTAGGAAGACCAGGTAAGTAGGAGTCTCTCAGATCCCCCTCCACCTAAGTAGCCCATATGTTATTTCCATGCTACAGTGGGCATTTCACAGAGAGGGGAGGACTTCTTCCACGTTGACATTAACACTAATTCAGCACAGGCCCCACTGCTCTGGAAATCCCAAACAAATCTAATGGGCTTTACTGACTCTCTAAGAAGAGCTTAAACCCCAAGACAGGGTAAGGCACAGACAGAAGTCTTTTGCAGCACGTAGCTATGACTACAGAAGGAGTCCCACTAAATAGTGCCAAACCTGCCGCTTGCAATCCAGGACAGATTATAGACCATTTCTAGGTTCACTAGATCATTTTTAGTCCTCCCGGCTCTTGAGCTCAGCAAATATTTTTATTTTCGAAAAAGGCAGACTTCTGCATAAAACGATAGCTCGCAAGACTAACTCTTCACTATGGACCTGCAAAAAGTCTAATTTGAAATTCAAAAATGATCTGATCTTTTTTTGGCCTATTTTGTATCTCTTTGCCCGGAGGCAACAATCGCTATAGCTTTTGTAAATCACAGGGATGGGGACTGTCTAAAAAATTCACAAAGAAACATTTTTGTTAAATAGTTTCCTGTGTTATTTTGTTTCACTAGTCTCAGTAGTCGTAAATCCCAAAAGGTAGGAATACAAGGTACTCAGAAATAATGTACAGTAAAAAGTAAAAATATGACAGACTTAAATAAGAGTTTGGTCCAACAATGTTGTGACCTTACTGTGAAACAACCGCATTATTTTATTTTGCATACATTTTGTATAAATTGAAAGCAAAAACCTGGAATGCTGCCTGCCGAACTAGAATGTTAATTCAGTCTATGTCTAGAATTGAAATTCAAGATTTTTATTAGAAGGGAACAAATCTAACGGCTATAAAAAAATATATTGTGCTCAGCACTATGCTTAAAGAGACGACACTCTTGAAAGGTAAATAAGGCAAGCGCATGGAATAAGCATAAGAAAACATAAAGAGTTGAAATAATTGTAAAAGTTAATAAAAAGAACCATATCATTGTAGCGAAAGGAGTAGTGGATACAATGGGGCTCTTTCTAAACCAGACTCTAATACAGGATATGTCATTTTGATAAACTGGCTGCTTCTCTAAATATCTTCAGAAAATTTCCTTAACTTCCCCGTGAAGAAGGGGATTTTATGCAGTATGTAGGGTAGCCAATCCCATGCCTGCCCGGTGATGAGAATTATTAGAATTTTTTGACATGACGTTTTAAGGTAATCTTTGATATACTTTGAGTTAAGAATTCCTCGGATTTACTTGCTTTCAAAATCCTGAAGGGAGTCCTTGAGCATTTATTATGTAACAAAGTATCCTTCATCTGAGACTATCCCGTGGGAAAGTCTGAGTCATGGAATTCCCCTGAGAGAATCTGCATATTACAACAATAGGAAAAGTATATAATCGCACTCAATCTTGACACTTTATACTATGTAAACAAACTTTTAGCACTCCTGATGTTTTATAAAGTCAGAGCATACAAGAAATTCCTGTTACAACCCCAAATGAGAAATGTTACCTTATAATTGATACTGACACTGTCAATCGTCCTGGGTGTACGGGGGAACATATCATTTCAGGCAGAAAAATAACGAGTTGTATCCATAGAGGTGGTTCATTAACCAAGCCCTTCCCCCCACCTCCTGCTAAGATGGCGGGTGGCACTGCGGGTTCCCTAGTTCTGCCTAGACCTTTCACATACATGCAGAGAAACAGGTCTCACCAACAGAAGGCTAAGAAAACTCATGTTTTAAAATGTCTTTGCACAGGGGAGCCTGGGCGGGTCAGCTGGTTAAGCGGCTGCCTTCAGCTCAGTTCATGATCCCAGAGTCCCCAGGATCAAGCGCCGCTTCAGGCTTCCCTGCTTAGCGGGGAGTCTGCTTCTCTCTCTCCCTCTGCCCCTCCCCTTGCTCCTTTTTTCTCTCTAACTCTCTCTGTCTGTCTCAAGTAAATGAATAAAATCTAAAAAAAAAAAAAAAAAAAAAAAAAAAGTCTCTGCACAATGGAATGATTTTTAAACAAGGAAAAATATCAAGTATACAGAGCCAGCACTAGCACAGGACATACTCCATATTTCGAAAAGTGTTACACATATCTATTGTTAAAGTTACATCGTTGAATCTTAATTTATTCTCCACCCTACTGAGCTTCCTGAAGGAAAAGAGCAGTCCTCTATCTAACCCCTTTGTCTAACAGCCCGTAACATCATCTCCATCATGGAGGTTTTCCATATGCTAAGAAACCTCAAGAACCTATAAAAACTTGTTTAATTTATAATTATGAAACTTGGCATTCTCAGCCACAAACTACCAAAAATTAATGTAGCAAAAGCAGTAGTTAAAACAAGAAACAAAAGAAAAATAAAATGAAATAATTTAAAAATAAATCTCTGTTTGCTAGTGCTTAACTATTTGTTAGAAAATGATATAAACAAATACAATTTATATGATAATTTGAATTGGTATTTTCATTGTATATAAGACTATTATTGATTAATAAGAATGACTTTATAATACGTAAGCTTATTCTAGAGTTTAGATTTTTCCAGATTTTTGTGCTGTTGGTATATCATTGGCAATCCTAAACAATTTTGGTTAGGATTAAGAAAACATTGTGCTTTTATTTTAAGGATAGACAGAAAAGTATAAAGGCTAAAGGGGTCACAATTTAATTAAGGCATGGTACACCTGTTACTTTTCTAAATCACTTTAAGGGAACTGAAGCAATTTAGACGGAACAAAGGACTATTGTAGATGACACATTTCCTCGGCTCAGACGTCTTTTAGTCCTCGCTTGTAATGGAAACCATCATAGATACTAATTAGAGTAAAACAGACACCAGGGCAGAACACCCGAGATTAGAGGTGGCTAATAACATTCCTGATAACAAGGCTCCTAGTGGAGGTGATTTTTTTTCAGATGTCCCCTGCAAAAGAGTGCATATTACCTGACACCTTTTAGCGTTCAGTATTTCAAAAATAACAAAGTATCTTTTAAAATTTTGAGTAATTTGTATATATTCTAGATTGTATCTCATGCCTTTCATTTAAACTTTAATTTTGTTCCATTAGTTAAAAATCACTGCCTAGGAAATAAGCCTCATGTTGGCAGGGAGATTTTTGCCTTGTACAGCAGAGTGTATCCAGTACCTACACAATTTATAACACATAATAATCCACAGTTCACCAATGATTATTTTCTAATATACAAAAATTAGAGAATGGGTCATTTAAGATTCCTAAAGTTTTGAAAAAAATATTAGGTCAACAGTCTTGTAAAAATATGGTTTATAATTTTTACATTAAATAACATGCCTTAAAAATGTGCTAAAATAATATATTCTAATATACTAATCAATATTAATTATCTTTCATGGTCTATATCCTATAAGTAATATATATTAATGATTATGTATTTTTGCCAGGAATTTGTTCTAAACTGTACTCTGAATAAAAACCTAGCTTCAAAGAATAGTGGTTAGTCAAGTAACTTCTAAAAGTCCTGAAGATTTCAACTTGTATTTTGCCTTATTTTAAGTAGGTAAATATAGATAGACAATCAGAACACAACGTAGAAAAAAATAAGTTTTTTATATATAAAATCAGCGAATGAGTCTAAAGTAGTTCATTTCATCTGCTACAAATTGAAGAAAACCAAACTGGCATAAACAGTAATTAAACTTCAGGCAATGTTCTGCAATGTCCATTCAGCTTCTCAAGAGTAAGCAGCTGGTTGTAAACGGTGGCAATCTCTTCCTCTTAAAAGAGGAACAGAAAACCTCTTGAAAAACAGAGAACCACATGAAGGGAACACTTTAAAGAAAAAATCTATGGATAAATAATAAACATTTATTTGAACAAGCAGAAAAATGTGATACAGCCTTCTGCGTGAATATTATAGAATGTTAGTATTTCCCTTAATTTTGTCTTATAAATTGTCAAGGTGTGCACACATCATTCAACTATTTTAGAAACTGTAAACTCTATATTTTATGCTATCTGGCACAAAATGTAATCTCAGAGTACACAATATTCAATATCAAATCAAAAGCCATCTCTAACACAGCTCAATGGGTAATGCTCACAGGTATTTAAACTTATTTTCAGATTAAATCTGCTGCAATGGTTTTCAAATAAAGTACCATATCTGAAATCTTAGCACATCTTTTATTTGAGCTCAAACTACTTTAAACTGAGTCACTTTTCTCTGATTAAAGCCTTGGCAGCCACCACTGAGAGCTTGCTTTTAACATGTCAATTCACAGACTACAAGAATTCTACTTTTTATAAAGTTCACTCAAGGTTTGACAAATAATTTTCAGATCTCGATTCAGGGGAGGGATTGGAACCAAGAAGACCTATTTAAGGATGGTCACCTTTTTTCAAATTTTTTACATCTGTTGGAAAATTGGCAAAGAGACAATAATGACAAAGACGGGTTTATCAAACTGGATTTGACTAACCCATCTAGTCTTCTGCTAGCAAGATAAAATCCAGATGCCACCACAACCGTAGCTCTTCTCCAGCACAGCATATGCTTCTAATAGTTTCTAGTGTTTTCCCTTTTGCAGAAACTACACCAACTTCCACCACCATCTTAAAATGCAGCTAACAGAGTAGGGTGAGGAAAGAAGAGCTCTAAAATTGCTTAAAATTCAGCATGCAAACCTAAACACTTGACTCAGGAGGATTCCTTATGATGGTTATTCAAAATGTATTTACTTGTTATTTATACACCATGAATAACTGATTTCTTGTAGAGCAGAAAACACACGCAAATTTAAATAAGGTGTTTTATAAGATCAGAAATGCCAACCCTAAGGATAAAAATGAATAAATACAGTTTTTCCATGGTAACACAGTCAGATCAAAATGATAGCTTATCTCAAAAAGTGTCAATTCTGCTTAGTAGACTTTATATAAGAAAACAAAGAGGTATGCATTAAATGATTTAGGAATATTTCCAAAAATGTCTAATTTTTAGATTGTTATCAATGGGAAATAGATGTATTTTTTAAAAAGCAGTAGACAAAAATGCTACTTTATCCTTAAAACTGCTTTTTAAATGAGGACTGATTCCCTGTGGAAGATTTCTTATTGGAAAAGATTGGTTTCTTAAGTAGCCTACCAGACACTTAGGGGGTGAAGAGAATTGCATCAGTGCATTTGAACCAGACTTAGAAGAAAAACTAATATCAACAAATGTTACTCCCTTAGGTAAGCAATTTAGTCATTAGTCAATGATAAATTGGGTGGATTTCTACCCACTTTGTGGAAACACTTAACCCCAGAAATAATTTCCTATAAAATATCTATCTTTTGGGTAATTGAGTATTTATATAAAGAAATGAAATTCAAACAAGTGTAATTCAAATTGTGATTAAGTTACCCAATATATTTTCTAGTTTAAATAGATTTGGTCATAATATAAAAAGAAAAAAAAAATCCCTTCTTCCCACTTCCTATCTCCACCTGCCATTCCAACTTCTACTCCCCAGTTTGGTTCTGGAATAAGCTATCATCACAGTAGCAAGTTGAACAAAGCAAATTGATGAATATATAAATTCAGAACATACCTTTATACCACTATGCTAGAGATTTAACTTTTAAGCACTTTGTGGGTAAATTTAAGAATAAGTGAATTTCAAAAGTTTTTTAACCCAGGAAAGGATAATCAATGACCCAGCACTTTAGTTCATTATATTTGCTCTATCACAAAATATTTTTTGCTCTTAAAAATGTCTGATACAGGGAGTGCCTGGGTGGCTCAGTCAGTTAAGGGTTGAGCATTTGGCTTCTCAGGTCATGATCCCAAGGTCCTGGGATTGAGCCCCACAAAGGCTTCCTGCTCAGCAGGGAGCCTGCTTCTCCCTCTGCCTCTGCCCCTTCTAGTGCTCTCTCTTGCTCTGCTCTCTCTCTTTCTCAAATAAATAAATAAATTAAAAAAAAAGTCTGATGCAGGAAATAAAGTACTGTCCTTTCCCTCTCCAAAAGCATTACAAAATCTTTAGTCAAGATACTTTGGTGAGTGACTTGTACCCAGAATAAATAAAAGTGAGAACCAGTTATTGGCAAGTACCTAAAAGTATTTTTTTTGTTTCTTTCATTTCTTTTTGTTTAAAGTTTTTATCTGAATTCTAGTTAGTTAACATATAGTGTGATATTGGTCTCAGGAGTAGAATTTAGTGAATCATCACTTACATATAATGCCCAGTGCTCTCTTTCATTTCTTGTGGAAATGTGACTGGTGAAAGAACGATGAGAAGAACAAAGACCTAACCAATAATCTCCATAAATTTCTGAGTCATATTATTTATACTTTTTGGAGGAAAAAATCCACCTCTTATACACGGCTAACACTTTAAAATACAGGACTATCAGAGCTGATAGTCTCACAATCTCCTGATAAGTCATATTATCAAGGTTATTCACTGTTGTGGGGTGTATTTTCTGTTTATCAAAAGAATATTTGTAGCTATATGTTCTTAAATTTTCTCTGGAAGCAAATGCTCCAAGTGAGATGATTATTCTTTGTACATATTGAGGAAAAGAAGATTCTGCATTGCTTTAAAAATCCAGTGAAACCTAAGTAACAATAACTTAAGAAAAACACATTCTAAAGTGAAAATAGCTTTTGACCTTCTACAGCATTGTCAGATCTTCAGTATCAGGAAGAGTCATTATTCTCAGCATGGTGCTGGATATATTGCAAAAGTGCAGTGTCTAAAGAATTTTTTGTAGAAAGCAATTTTGTCATACTATGTGCTTACAAAATTATCCCTTTGGGATGAAAAATCTTTGGTTTGTGAGTTAACTCTTGGTTCACTTGGATTCTAAATCAAAACTGAATGTAAAAAACAATGAAAAATAATATAACCCTAAAAAGCAGTGAAGCTCAAATGAGTTTTCTGTGTGTGGAAAAGTGTCTTAAAAAGTAGCATTTTAAAGGAGCGCCTGAGTGATGTAGTCCATTAAGCATCTGATTTTGGCTCTTGGTTTTGGCTCAGGTCAAATGATCTCAAGATCATGAGATCCAGCCCAGTGTAAAGCCCCACGCTCAGTGTGGAGTTGGCTTGAGACTCTCTCTCCTTTTCCCTGCCATTCCCACTTGTGCTTTCTCTCTCTCTTCCCTCCCCGCCAAAATAAATAAATAAATCTCTTTTAAAAAAATAGCATTATAAAAAGGATTCAATTTATAGTAATAACAATCATCAAAACAGTCTACTTCAAGATTTTAATATTGCAAGACAATACAATTTTTCAGAAATTTAGGAGTTACAAGATTATCTGAAAGTATCTAGATGTGCAACATGAAAAATTCACTTCACTACAGCTGTCATGCAATGATCAGATGCCCCAAACTGGCAATGTAAATTAAATAAAATTTAATACAAAATAAAGATAACAAGATATATATCAAGTAAGATAACATAACTTCCAAGGCTTTTTGCATATTGCAGTAATACAAGCAATTAAAAATTTAGGGAAAATGTATATCTAAAAATTATATAGAAAAAAACAAAAGGGTTCACTGCAATTTTGTATTTAAACTCTGATGGTGTTAATAACATAATATTCTAATTTGCCTAGACTACAGAGGCTCTTAAGAATAAACTTTTGTCCTTATACCTTAGGCATGAATTAGAATTCATGGTCTCTTTGATCTTGCAAACATTCTTATGTATTAAGTGCATATTGATTTCAACCTAATCAGTTTTCTTTTTTAATGTGTTTGATAACATACATATTTGTGTAGTAGGCAGCCTCTAAGATGCTCCCAATGATCCCAGTCTCCTAGTATTTATTTGAGCCCTTTCGTAATGCCCTCCCCTTAGTATGGGCTAAATATGTTGACTTGCTTCTGAAGAACAGAGTATGGCAGGAAAGATGAGATGTCATTTCGGACATTAATAAAAAAAAAAACTATGGCTTCTGTCTTAGGTGCTCTCTCTCATACCCTTGCTTGCTTGCTCTGAAGGAAGGCAGCTGCCAGGCCATGGGTTTGCTCTGCAGTAGAGTGGGCTGCTGTAAGGAGTTTGAAGATTTAAGTGTTGATCAAGATGGAGCTGAAAAGACAGGACCACAAGATGGCAGCGTTACGTAACAAGTCTTTAGAGCCAGTGCCTAGACAGAGTTGCAGGGTAAGGGGATGTCTCTCTCAACAGGAGACCTTCCAGAAAGAGAGGTGGGGTCACAGCCCAGAAGAAGAGGAGGGCAAGAGAACTCCAGGAGGAACTCCAGGAAATCAGAAAGGGTTCTTAGGGATCTAGGTGAGGTCACTCAGCAGCAAAGTGGGGAGACTGGATCAGAAAGCTCCAAAGGCCGGAAGTGGTTTAGGGTCTTTTATAGCCAGAGGATTTGTCTTAAGTATGGCTAGCAGACATTGGGTACAATTTTCATTAGGTATGCAAAAGAGGAAGTCTCTAAATTGCTAATAAAAACAATCAAACAAAAAATGAAAACAAAAACCAAAACCCAAAACAGACTTATTTGAGTTATATTTATGGAAATTGGATGTGTATGAATTTTAGTTTGGTGCCAGTGGATTTTGAGCTGATGGTCATAGCTTTCTGTGAAGAAGTAAACAACACTGGGCCAATATATAAGCTTTGGCATGTTTATTTAACATCCACTTGATATGAAACTGAGTTTTTCAGCCAACAGCCAGAGGGTACTTGAGGCCTGCCAACAGCCACCTGGCTGAGATTGGAAGCAGATCTATTGCCCATACAAACCTTGAGATAACATTAGTCCTGGTGAGCAATGTGGTTATGGTGTGAGACCTTGAGTCAAAGACACTCAAGTGAGCCATGCCCCAGTGCCAGGCCCACAGAAACTGTAAGATATTAAATGATGATGTTTGAGACCACTAAGTTTTGTTTCCCAAACTATTATTAAGAGGATAACCTTATGCTTTCTTCACCTAAAGCACTTTGAGATGTGTAAAGCTGATTTAGCAAACAAACAAACAAACAAAAGCAACTTTTGTTGCTACCACTTTTCTGAGTTGGAATAGATCATCACTGAACAGATTTACTAAGACGAATACTCATTATTGATAATGCAATTGTATATTTTCAGTAAAATGAACGGAAAACTAAATCCTTATTATGCTATATATATTAGAACAATAAGCTCAAAATACATAATAGATCCATTAAGATACAAATATTTCTTGTCTAATAGACTTCAAAGTCACTATCTTAAGTGGTGGGTGGGCTTTCCTGTAAACAGAAAAGTAGGGACCAGCCTCCTTTTATCTCTGCTACTTTCCATAAATTTTTAAAAGTCACCATCCCCATCTCAATCAAGTTTGCATAAGGTGGGAAAAATGGAGGGGAAAAAAAAAGTGGAGAACTATTTCTTAATCACTTGGCTTAAAAATGCTATATATCACTTCAGCTCTTATTCAGTTGAGAAGCTCTGTCAGATCTGAATAAAAATGTAGGTCTGGCAAATACAGTCCTCGGCTAAGCATCCATTTTCCAAACCAAAAGTCATTCAAAAAGGATCATAGATCTAAATGTAAAATGTAAAGCTATAAAGATTATGGAACAAAACAGGAGAAAATACACATGACCTTGGGTTTGGTGATTAGTTGTTTTTTTTTTTTAAATACAATAAGAAAAGTATAATCCATGAGAGAAATTAATGACAAATAGGGTGATGAAATTTTAAACTTTTGCTTTGCAAAAGACACTGTCAAAAGGATGAAAAGATAAGATGTACACCGAGAAAAATATTTGCAAATCACATATCTGACAAAGGACACATCCACAATAAAGTAAGAACTTCCAAACTCAACAATAAGAACACGAAATTTTTTTTTTTTTAAATAAGCAAAATGGTTGAACACGCACTTCACCGACAAACATATATGGATGACAAATAACATTCCCCCCCCGGGAGCTCATTTTTCATCAGGGAACTTAAAATTAAAATCATAATGAAATATTGTTAGAATTGCTGATATTCAAAAGCCTGATAATATCAAATATGTTGAAGAGATGCAGAGCAACAGAAACTTTCATTAATTGCTAGTGGAAATGCAAAATTGTACAGTCACATTGGAAGGTAGTTTATTAGTTTCTTATAAAGTTAAAAATACACTTATCACTTGGCCTGGAAACTTCACTTCTAGTTATTAATCCCAGTGAATCGAAAATTTGTTTCATGCAACTCTCGGCATGAATGCTTAGAGCGGCACTATTCATTATCACCAAAAAAGAAAGCAACTTAGAGGGGAACATCCTCACCATAACAACAACAAAAACCTTTCTTTTTTTTTTAAATAATAATATTTTTTATTATATTATGTTAGTCACCATACAGTACATCCCTAGTTTTTGATGTAAAGTTCGATGATTCATTAGTTGCGTATAACACCCAGTGCACCATGCAATATGTCCCCTCCTTAATACCCATCACCAGCCTATCCCATTCCCCCCCCCCCAAAGCCCTCAGTTTGTTTCCCAGAGTCCATAGTCGAAATAAGTCAAGCAGAGAAAGACAATTATCATATGGTTTCACTCATTTATGGAAAATAAGAAGTAGGAAGATCGGTAGGAGAAGAAAGGGAAGAAGAAAGGGGGGGGCAAACAGAAGGGGGAATGAACCATGAGAGACTATGGACTCTGGGAAACAACAAAAACCTTTCTAAAACAAATGATTGTTACAGCAAGTTTACAGAATACAAGGTTAACATACAAAAGTTAATTGCTTTCTTATAAACCATCAATGAATACTTGGAATTTGAAATTAAAAACAGTATCATTTATATTAGTAGCCTCTTCAAATGAAATATGTAGGTATAAATTTAACATGATATACACAGACTGTATGAGAAGAAACTACAAAATTCTAAAGAAAGAAATCAAAGAACATCTAAGTAAATGGAGAAATATTCCATGCACAATGGATAAGAAGACTCAATATTGTTAAGACATCAGTTCTAACTTGATCTCAGATTCAGTGCAATCCCTGTCAAAATCCCAGAAAGCTGGTTTGTAGATATTGACAAAGTGATTCTAAAGTTTATATGGAAAGACAAAAGACCCAGATATCTAACACAATATTGAAGAAAAACAAAACGTCAGAACTGATACTATCTAGCTTTAAGACTAAATGTAAAGCTTCTGCAATCAAGAGAGTGGGGCATTGTTGAAAGAGTAGACAAATAGAACAATGGACCAGAATAGAGAGACTCACATAAATATAGTCAACTGATATTTGACAAAAAACAAAGGCAATTCAATGAAGAAAGATAATCTTTTCAAGAAATAGTCTTGGAACAACTGGACATCAACATGCAAAAAAAAAAAAAAAAGCATCTAGAAAAAAGCATTAACTAAAAGTGTATCACACCTAAATGTTAACTGCAAAGCTATAAAACTCCTAAAAGAAAATCTACATGACCTTGGGTTCTATGAGGAGTTTTTAGATAGAACACCAAAATCACAATACATGAAAGAAAAATAGTAAGTTTGACTTCATTAAAGTTAAAAACTTCTCCTCTGCAGTTAATTACATTTAATTACTTAAAAGTAAAATCTTCTCACTGTTAAGGAAACTAAAAGACAAGCCACAGACTGGTAAAATATCTATCAGTAGATAGATATAGATATAGATATAGATATAGATATAGATATTTGCTCATCACCTGTAACATACCAAAAGGACAGAGGAACCAACCTTAAAGAGCTCAAATGGCCAAAACAGGAGCAATTTGAGCAATGAAAGAAACAACTGGATTATAACCAGGTAAAAAGAAAAAACAACCCCCAATGGAGTCATTTCCCTCACCCCCCCACCCATGGCAGCATACCAAGATTTCAGTACAGTTTCCCCCTATCCCAAGAATGTGACCCTTCAAAAGTCAATCTGAAATTTTCTGATCAACCCTGATGAGGTAATCTGCAGGAATGATAAAAAACTTGTGTTTCCTTCCACCTAAAAAGAAGATGTCCTGGCCAGAAACAATCCTCTTCTTTTCTTTTACCACTAACTCCTTGCCCCACCCTCCTGCTTCCATTTTGTGTAACTCCTCAGAGTATTTCTGGACTACCTAAACTGCGTGCTGCCCAATCCATACATCACTTAATAGAATCAATTAGATATTCAAATTTACTTGGTTGACTTTTGTTGAGCAGATTAGAAGATTAAACTAAATGTGCACAAGTCCCTACAGGCATAAATTCATATTTGAATAAATAAATAGGGGGAAATGGATAAATCTTCCATTTTTCAAAGAATAAAAGTAGATATTTTTAGATATTTATTTAGTAGGACATAATCCTCTCTCTTTATGTATTGGCTGAACTTAGTGGCTCATATCCAAAAAATAGAATATGGAAAAAGGAAAGTAGATTTATGGTCGATAAACATGACAGACACTGCCTTGACCAAGTGACCAAAGTAAACATTGTCAATGAAAATACATGTTGATATCATGCATCCACTGATGTAAGGAACAAGGTACTTTGATTCTGTGGTATTCCCCACCAAAACCTGTAAAACTGACTGAGACAATCAAAAGTATCAGGGTCATAAAAAAGCTGAGAAACTGTCAGAGATTTGAGGAGTCCAAGGAGACACCATGACTAAATATAATGTGGTTTCCTAGATCTGATACTGGAACAGAAAAAGGGCATTAGTGGAAAAACTGGTGAAATCCAAAGGAAGTATGGAGTGTGGTTTATAATAATATGCCAATGTCCATCTTTCAATTTTAACAAATGTACCATAGATACGAGTAAAATTAACATGTAGGGAAATTGGGTAAAATGTAAATATGAATATCATATTATCTTTGATACTTCCCTCTAAATCTAAAATTATTCCAAAATAAAAATTTTATTTACCAAAAAAAAATAAAAATAAAAAAATAAAACCAGCCAGAAACAAAACATGCATTACCTTTGAAAATTAATTAGGGTTTTTTTTTTTTAGTTTTCAATAGAAACAATTAAATTTTTTGCCGAGTTTTCAACAGACACAACAGACACAATGGACGACAAAGACAATGTAATTACATTTTAAAACTCTGTGCAAAAGAAAAAAAATCTACCGATCTAGAAATCTACAACCAATTTAAAAAAATCCTTCAAAACTGAAAGTGAAATAATGACATTTTCAGGCCAAAAAAAGAACTACGCAGAAATATTAGAGAGAGTTCTTCAGGCTGAAAAAAAAAAAAAAAAAAGCCAGATGGAAGCACAGAATTGCTAGAAGAAGTGAGCACAGAAAAGGATTAAAATGAGAATAAATATAAGAGAATATGAACTGTTTAATGCAATAATAATACAAATATTTAAAAGTAAAATATGATAAAAAAGTAGCACAGAGTGTAGAATGAGAGGAATAAACCAAATTAAACTGTTAAATTGTTTTAAATCTTGCTGATTAGAGAAGTCATAAATGCACCATTGTGGTGTATACTGTAATAAATTGATGATGCTTATTTCAATTGACAGTAACTTAAGTGAAAAAATAAATATATAGTAACATATGAAACAGGAAAATAGGTAATTCCTTTCAAAATGTACTTGAGAACTTCCACTTTTCACCATACAGAGTAAATATACCTTGCTTGAACTCCCATCATAAACACAAAGAGAACAGAACAAAATATATGATACTAACTTTTTTTTTTGAAACTGGCCAATAAACAGTGTCTGACCATAAAGACTGGGGGGAAAGGACACATGAAGCAAGATTGGTAATGTCCCTCAGATTTCTGCCTGAAGACATTGTCTGTACCGTAGCACAAGCATGGTGAACCCATGCAGAGGTGGCAGTCATATTGAGTTATGAAGATAGAAATTGCAATCTTGGGAGATTGAGGCAGCTGGAATCTGTAGTGTAGAATAATAAAGAGGGTGGAGTTATGCAGAGAAAATTTTCAAGAAGAAATCTTCATAGGCTACTCCTTAAGAAATTTGCCGATTACTAAACCATAAATCTGAGAGAGAAACTCCACGAGACGAGGCAAAAAAACAGTTGTCAGCTACACAATTCCCAGAACTCAAAAGTTGACCGAGTACTGGCCAGTAAGCAGAGAGTTGTCTTATTGAGCATTGAACCTACCAGTAGTAATAGGAGAAGAAGGACTAAAATATTCATAGATTAAAAGCTATTCTAGACCTGTCTTGACAAAGCTTAAAATCAAATTGAAAGTGACCAAACTGATTTGAAAGTAACTTAATTGCTTGCCATTAAAAAAAAAAAATCAACATTCTATCTAGAAACCCATAATGTAACATTCATGGTGTGCAATATTCTTTCAAAAGTTGCTAGATGCAAAGTAACAGAAAAGTGTAACCCACAAGCAAGAGAAAAATGAGTCAATAGAATCAGACCTAAACAAAAGAGATAATAGAAATGGAAGACAAACATGTCAAACATCTTAAATAAAAGTATTTGAAGAAAAATATAAACTTAATGAGGGGAAAAAAGAACTTCTAAAGCTGTAAAACTCAGTATCTGAAATAAAAAATTTACCAGAAGTGCTCAATCCCAGGTTAGAGAATGAGTAAGAAAAATTTAGTGAACTTGAAAATATCTCTTCCCCAACTCCAGACAGTTGAAGCAGGGAAACAAAAATTAAAAAGAGGGAAAGAAAGAAAGGATGAAAAAGAAAGAGAGAGAGAGAGAGGAAAAGGAAAGCAGGCAGGAAGGAAGAAATGCAGGAAGACAGGAAGAAAAGAAAGAATGAGGGAAGGAAGGAAGGAGAAAGGAAGGAAGGAAGGAAGGAAGGAAGGAAGGAAGGAAGGAAGGAAAGAAGGAAGGAAGGAAGGAAAGAAGGGAGGAAGGGAGGGAGGGAGGAAGAAGGGAGGGAAGAAAGGGACAGACATTTTTTGTGGGGTAATATCACATGAAATACCACATGTATTGGAATCCAGGAAAAAAAAGGAGGGGATAAAAAATATTTAAATAAGATGTGAAGGAATAGTAGCTAAATAATAAAAATTGATGAACATTATAAACCCACAGATCCGAGAAATTGGTAGGAAAATAAACTAAGCCTTTTAGAAATATAGTGTCCCTGTGTCCTGGGAAGAGAAGAGAGTATATGTGTCTTAGGAAAAGGAGAAAGAATGAATGATGTTTTCAGTCTTAGAGCATCTACCACATTGCACAAAAAGATATCCTTACATTTCTTTAATAAAAGATCCTACTAACTCCCATATATTCATCAATGGAAAGTAAGGAATCAAAAAGAAAAAAAGATCATGGGGACCCTGTGTGGCCTAGTCGGTGAAGCATCTGACTCTTGGTTTCGGTTCAGGTGGTGATCTCAGGGTTGTGAGATGAGCCCCACCATCCAGCTCCATGGTCGGCACCGAGTCTGCTTAAGATTCTCTCTCCTGGGGCACTTGGGGGGCTCAGTCATTAAGCGTCTGCCTTCAGCTCAGGGCGTGATCCCAGCCTTCTGGGATCGAGCCCCACATCAGGCTCCTCTGCTGGGAGCCTGCTTCTTCCTCTCCCACTCCCCCTGCTTGTATTCCTCTCTTGCTGGCTCTCTCTCTGTCAAATAAATAAACAAGATCTTTAAAAAAAAAGAAAAAAAGATTCTCTTTCCTTCTGCCCCACCCCCACCCCTTTTTCTCTCTCACTAAGAATTAAATAAATAAATAAATAAATAAATAAATAAATATTCTCTCTCTTCCTCTCCCTCTGCTCTTCCCCCACCCTGTTTGCTCTCTATTTCTCTCTTTAAGAAAAAAAAAAAAAAAAGATCAGAATCAATTCATAAAAACAAAAAGAAACAAAAATGCTTTTAAAAAACAAAGAAAAATATTCAATCCCTTGTAAATTGAAACAAGTAAAAAATTTTGACCACAAAATGGACATAGTTTGATTTTGTTGTTTTGGTAGTTATGTGAATGATGATATTCAATCTTACCTAATTTTTTGGAATAAAGGTACAGTTACATAGGATTTGTGAACATAAATTTATAGTTATCATAAGATGCTACGGAAATCTAAGGACAAATTGATACAAATCATTTACAGTCAATGAAAAATAATTATGTTATTATGTATGTGCCAGAGATGGTTAAGAGTAGTCTTTTTAGGGGCGCCTGGGTGTCTCAGTTGTTAAGAGTCTGCCTTCAGCTCAGGGCCTGATCCAGGGAGTTATGGGATCGAGCCCCACATCAGGCTCCTCTGCTATGAGCCTGCTTCTTCCTCTCCCACTCCTCCTGCTTGTGTTCCCTTTCTCGCTGGCTGTCTCTCTCTCTGTCAAATAAATAAATAAAGTCATTAAAACAAAATAAAGAGTAGTCTTTTTATCCGCCTTCTTGCTGGCCACAAAATAAAAATATCGTCTACATTAGACGTTTGTCATCCCCTCATGATCCAATATATACAACTTGTATTTAGATTTTCTTCTAAACCTTGATATTAGGGTATTTATAAAAGGCTATATTGAGATTTAGCATTTATAAAAGGCTCTATAAATATCTTCTGTATGGACAATGGCATATCCATTAACACACTATTTCATTTTGACTTATGCATTTTTCAAATGCTTTGCTCTTTTGAACCAGGTCCCAGAAGTGTCAGGGTCAGACTGCTTCCTTCTGAATATTATGTTATATAATATAGATAAGATATTGCATATAACATGAAGTTAGAAATAGAGAACATTTGCCCAATTAATGCTCATTAAATGTCAGCTACTTACCAGTTTTAAGAGAATATAACTGTCCTTAGTTAAATTTATTCTATGTCTCTGAGAGATTAGTTCATGAAATACTCTTCCATGGGGATTGCTACATTTTAGTTAGAACTGTGATAACTGATCTTAGTCTTGGGATAAATCTGTTTTAACTTCACCTATTTTTAAATTGCTTCCACAGGCAGAAGCTCACGTCATCTTAAAAGTACCTTGTTATATCAGCAGCGAATGTCTTAATAAGCCCATTTAAAATATACTGAAACTGAGGTCAATAGATTAATATGAAATAAATCTGGGATGTTCATCCTCTTAATTCAGTATTCTTTCCACTTATGGCAATGATTTATGAATTGTCTTCATCACAGCCTAGGGTTATGGATGGAGTACAAAAACACTAACAAGCATATTTTGTATCTCTGAATACCACTGATTATAATATAGATGTGTTGTGAAACTTTGTTTTTAGATGACTGCTTGATTTCAGAACGACTAGGAGTGGAAGAATGTCTTTAATGTTCTACTGAAATTTAAAATAAATGCTTGCAGGTTTAATAAGCTGTCAGCTACAGGATTGGAACTAGAAGTATATTTATTCATGTTTCATCTCATTCTTTACACTTCACTGCCTTTAAAATGTAGGGAATCATAGAGTTGAATTGCCCTGATAAGCTTATACTAATTTCCCAATAGCAAATTAGTTATGTATATGTATGCAAACAGAATGGTGTTTGATGGTTTAACTATAATTAACAGTGGGCTATTATACCAAATGGTATATAAATAAAGAAAATATGCCAAATATTATAATGTTCTAATATATTAAATAACCCTTATATGCATTCAGGATAAAAAATATATCCCCAATATATGTATATATCCATATATATTATATAAAATATGTAAAATTTACAATTGATATTAATAAATACTGATTAATTGATTGATTTATAGATTTGTATAACAAAAAATAAATTTTTATAAAGTATGTATTCTTATATTCATTACTTTTTAATTAATTTCACACATTTTTCTTTCATGTTCTGAAGGGAACAAAAAAATATAAAAATCTAAAGATCTTCATTTCATTTTGCATTTTCATTTCACTTGCTTTGCTTCCATATGATCTTATCCAAGAAAATATCACAGATAAAAAATAACCAATGATTTCACGATCATAAGTATTCTAATGAAAAAGGAATGTAAATAAGGCTCATTGATACTGAATAGTGAATAGATTCAGAAGAACAAAAATATCGAATAGGTCATGAGGAGTAACTTGAAACCTAATCTACACATAGTATCCACTCCTAATTACTGCATCTCTGAAAAAAATGTGTGCATGAAATGTTCAGGTTTGGACAGAGACCGCTTTATCGCTCATAATTCAAGGATTTAGAATTGTGTTGGGAATTCCCTGTACAGAATGCCTTTGATGTGCATAGTGGTTGAAGTAGTTTTGAAAAAGGTACATGGAACAGAAAATAACAAAGAAGTTAAAGAATATTTTTAAAAATATTTGAGGCATATCATTTCATTTCAGATTTTCAAATTAGAGAGTATAATTAGGATAAAACTGAAATCCCCAGTAACTAAAGTGATACCGAAAAAAAAAAAAAAGTCAAGAAAGTGTGTTTTGACCAATAAATCAACAGTTTTTATTGCATTTTAGAGAATAACTGATGCATAATTGGTCAATTTTCAAAAATAGGCAGGTTTTTTGGTTGTTGTTTTAAAGTTTGGATTCATAGTACTGAGACATTCCAAATGAATCGACCAGTCAGTTAGGAACTATAAGGATTGGCATGAAAGCATTATGTACTTCTTGTGCAAATATAGTTCAGAAACTTGAACTAGACAGATTCGGAGGGAAATAAAATAATTACCCTTCTTTATGGTACTACCGATGATGATATAAAGCTTTATAGTCTCATTCCTAGTTTGCGAAAGCCTAAACCATTATAATTGCTAAAATAATTTCAAGAAAAATAAGTATTCTAAATTTTCTAAATTTCAAGATATATAAGTTCTCTAAGAGTGAAAGGCAGTGTGGTGGAATAAAACAAATAGAGAAAGAGAGAGAGTGTGTGTGTGCATGTGTGTGTGTGTGTGTGTGTGTGTAAATTTGAGCCTGATGCAGAATTTGACTTTCATCTCCAGCACTCATTTACGTTACTTAATTTCTTTGGAGGACAGTTTTCTTCTCCCTAAAATGGATTGATAATACATACCTTGCATTAGCAGATGCAAAGTCCTTTGCTCAATGTTGGCACAATAAATGCTATTGATTATTTTCAACACAGCAAGTTACTTGGAAAAATTAGTAAAATTATTCAGTTCTTAAAAACTCAGAATTATGCAATCATTTACATTTAGTAAAATTCTGTTTATCATTGATCGATCTCATTAATATATGAAAAGCAATTTAGAAAGTCATAGGTATCATTCTTTTATTAAATATTTTCTGAATGTTTTATATGTTTTGTATCCATAGGAAATACAAATGCTAAAGCAACACAATATTCAAGAGATAGCACATAGCAAATTGCCTGTAGTAAGTATCTATTCTTAGATACTCAAATTCCACAATAATTTAGAATTTTTGAAGGTGGTTTCACAATATGAGCTGTACAGTTCTGATTATGTTTCTGGTCTATTCTTCTGCTCTCTCCCCCACATATACTCTGTTCCAGCCATTACAAATTATTTCCATTTCTCCTAATAACTTGTGCCTTTAATTATGCAGCTCTTTGGCTGGGAATGCCTTTCTTTACTATAGACTGTAAGTTACTAAGAGGCAGGAATCATTCTCTGCCTTTTAAGGGCTCTATGCTCACTGTATGTCAAGTACATAATAATATCTGTAGAAAGAATAAATTTCCATCAGAATTCCTCCTTATTTCCCAAGACTTGCGTAAAAACAAGTTCAAAATTCTTCCTTGGTGAGTCATGTTGAACATTTTACAGCCATCTGCAGAATTATATACCTCATCCTTTGAGCTTCCAAAACATCCCATGTTTGCAGCTAGTTAAAGTTTAAGATCAACAGTCTTTTCAAAAATGAGTAGAGAAAAGGGAGAAATGACATTAACCTCTTTGAACTCTATCTAAAATAATATTTTAATAATATACATAGTAATGATCAGATTCACCATTCCATAGCCCTGAAGATGTTAGTACAATATTGGTGATGTGATCTATAATAAATCATGATACTTCTTGAAGTCAAACTCATCTTACATAAATTATGAAAACCTGCCATAATGCTTCTATGTAGATTTGTATGAAACCATGGTTTTATGATACATTGTAAAATTCAGATAGACCAGTAACTGTAGAGTTCAAACAATAAAAACCAAGTCATATCTATGGATTTTGAACAGATTTCCAGGCATCACCCTTTTTGTAAGCTTTTTAAAAAAGAAAACAAATAACCAATTAATGATAGCAAGTTACTAGAAGGAAAAAGAAAAACCAAAGATTATAGAAATACAGCAAGTGGAAGGAAAATAGCAAAATAAGAAAATAAACTAAATGATTATCTAATAACAAAGCTGTTTAAGATTTATTTTAAGCAGAATTTAAAACAGAACACAGCAGATCTTGAGTTTCCTGCTTTTCTAGGAGTGTAATAATAAACAAACATAATGATGCTTTTCTAGGTATAGAAGGGGCACCAAAACAGTTGTTTTTAAATTTATGTGCATTGCATATTTTGCAAAAAAATGTCCTATTACCAATTTTAGATGAGAAATGGGAAGTAAAATATCCCTGGTGCTTAAAATCCTCTATTCTCTTTGTTTTGCTCTTGACTGCATTAGAAACATGTCCCAATTTATTATCATCAGCTTCTATTTTTAAAAAATGTTGTCCAGAGTCTGTCATCGTTGGACTTAGGGTTTTCCAGAATGATTTATATCACATTTGTTTCCCTTCTGTGAGCTTTATGGTTGTCTCCCTCGTTCACTGTGATTTTTTTTGGTAGTATAGAGCAAACAGCCTCAAAATAACCTGAGATGTTGTAGCTGTAGAGGATTAGTAGATCATTTTAGCCTATGTTTTCTTTCTGTAGCCTGCAATTGTATTTTTAACCATAAATTTGTTTATATGGTGATAGGGAAGAAGTGATAGAAGAGCCAATTATTTATCAAACATTTTTTTGTAGTAGTTATGAGGGAGCCTCCCTTAATTTTCCACGTGAAAATAGCTTTCCTGAAACAAAAGTGAATTACAGTGTGGAAATTGTCGCAAATTCCAGAACTGTTTAATTCAATAAAGTCCTAAACCTGGCTCTTCCTAAATAATTTGCTATTTAGTTCACTAGTCCAAAAACTTTATGCCTAACACTACACTTTAACTCTCTGCTAGTGTCTCGACCTTATAGATTTTCTATAACTGATGGCTCCTGCTGTAAGCATTAAAATGTAGTCAGCTAATTAAATAAGAGTGTTAAAATTAATTTAGCATTTCTTTTTTTTACCTCAACTTTTTTTTTTTTTTTTACTTTTTTTCCTATCTTGAATTTTCTATTTGTTTTTGCTTTGTTTTGTTTGCAGTGAGTATTATAGCTTTGAGGCTAATAGATAAAACTGGAATGGGCTTGAAATTGATAAGTGGAAATTATTTTATGCAAGTCCTAAATTATTATACAACTGTCATTAGCAAGAGTATATACCCAAATCATGTATACATTCATTTATTGGTCCATCCATTCATTGAATAAACATGTCTTGAGTAATTTTTCCAGTCACTGTGTTTTGAATAATGGACTGAAAGGAATTTTATTTCACCTCATCAACCCTGCCTTAAATGTAATATTTTAATGTGCAAATTTTAGAATAGTAATTTCCTATATTTATATGACATGTTGAAATATTTAGAGTTGCATTAAGGGCATATTTCAATACATGATATGCACTCCCAGCTTACATCAGTTTCATGTTGCCACAATAGTAATCCAATAATCTAGACATTTTTAAGATCATTAAACTTGAATTAAGTCACCAAAAACTGGCTATTTCCTATTTGCACTCATAGCTCATATTCAGCAGGGTTCGGCACTTTATATTAATTAGTCTAATTTCTCTTTAATTATATTTTTACTCTTGATATTTTTGTTCTAAAATTTTCTTACAAATATAGATGTTTGACAAGACAAGAAACCAGAAGAAAATTATACATGTACAATCCCATTGACTGCATGTAAAACACATTGTTACTATGACATTTGCTCACAAAAATGTATTCCATCAGGCAAAACAGTGAGCATTTAGATGCATAGCTTTATGCAAATTTCATTATTCAAAGTGAACATTTTTTTTTTTAATTACCATTCTCGGGGAGGAGTTAACATGGTGGAGGAGTAGGGGTCCCCTTTTTCAGCTGGACCCCTGAGTCGAGCTAGATAGGTACCAGACCATCCTGAACATCCATGGAATCAGCCTGAGATGCAGGAAGATACATCTGGATCTCTACAAATGAACATTTCCAGCACTGAGTATTGAGGGACGAAGCAGGGAGCCGTGAAACCACGCACAGATATCGGAAGATAAACGGAAGAGGGAGGGAGCCACTGCGTTCGGGCGCCAGGAAGCGGTAGCCACCTGCACGGGGGAGCAGGCGGACTCGCAGATGGCACCGTGAGAGAGCAGACTGAGACCGTGAGCCGGGAGTGCGCGCGACCAGACTGAAAACCGGAGCTCCGGCGTGCTCACTGGAACCAGACTGAGACCAGGAGCTCTGGAGCGCAGGGGGGCAGCTGGAGGCTGGCGGCTGGCAGTGCTAGAAACACAAAGGACACAGATGTGCCAGCCCTGGAAGTGAGAGCTGGGACGCCGGCTGTGGGGCCCACAACCCGGGACGCTGCAGGGTTGAGCAGCACCAACAGAAACAGAGTTAAAGTGGCCAGAACACCAGTGGAGAATGGTCTGCAATCCTGTTCTAAGACAGAGGCTGGGATTCAGCTACTGCTGCTCTCTCAGAAGAGGCACAGCAAACCACCAAGGAAAGCCGCCAGAGAACAAAAGCCTGGAAATACCGGCTCACAGGGTGCCCATCCCCTTCCACCCTCCCAGGGGACACGGAGACTCTACCCAAACAGGGTTGCCTGAGTATTGGCGCGGCAGGCCCCTTCCCCAGAAGGCAGGTTGAAAAATCAAGAGTTCCACATCCCTAAGGTCCCTATAAAGTGCACACTGCCTCGGTCCTGGTCAATAATTTGGGCTCCGGACAACCCCACAATCTCTCCTCATCAGAATGATGAGAAGGAGAAATCCCCCCCCCAGCAAAGAAAAGACAATGAGTCTGTGGCCTATGCCACAGAACTAATGGATATGGATATAACCAAATTATCTGAAAGGGAGTTCAGAGTAACAATGGTCAAGATGATGTGTAGACTTGAAAAAAGTATTAACGAAAATGTTAATGAGAATATAGAATCTCTAAGGGCAGAAATGAGAGCAAATCTGGCAGAAATTAAAAATTCTATGAATCAAATGCAGTCTATGAGTCAAAACCAGATGCTCTGATGGCCAGGGTGAATGAGGCAGAACGTATCAGCGAATGGGAGTATGGGTTAGTAGAAGAGAAAGCTAAAATAGAAACTTGGCTCAAAAAAATCCAATCTCAAGAATATAGGTTACGGGAGATTACTGACTCAATGAAACGATCCAATGTTAGAATCATCGGCATCCCTGAGGGGGTGGAGAAAAACAGAGGTCTAGAAGAGATATTTGAACAAATTGTAGCTGAAAACTTCCCTAATCTAGCGAGGGAAACAAACATTCGTGTCCAAGAGGCAGAGAGGACCCCTCCCAAGCTCAACCATGACAACCTACACCACGTCACGTCATGGTGCAATTCACAAATATTAGATCCTAGGATACAGTATTGAAAGCAGCCAGGGCAAAGAAATTTCTCACATACCAAGGCAAAGGTATCAGAATTACGTCAGACCTGTCTACACAGACCTGGAATGAGAGAAAGGGTTGGGGGGGGGGGGCATTTTTAAAGCTCTTTCAGAGAAAAACATGCAGCCAAGGATCCTTTATCCAGCAAGGCTGTCATTCAGAATTGATGGAGAAATAAAGACCTTCCAGAATCGCCAGTCACTGACCAATTTCATAGCCACGAAACCGCCCTACAGGAGATATTAAGGGGGGTTCTATAAAGTAAAAAGGCCCCAAGAGTGATACAGAACAGAAAGTCACAATCTATAGAAACAAAGACTTTACAGGCAACATGGCATCATTAAAATCATATCTCTCAATAATCAGTCTTAATGTGAATGGCTTTAATGGTCCCATAAAACGCCACACGGTTGCAGATTGGATAAAAAGACAAGACCCATCCATTTGCTGTCTACAAGAGACTCATTTTGAACCTAAAGGTACATCCAGACTGAAAGTAAAGGGATGGAATACAATCTTGCATGCCAATGGACCTCTAAAGAAAGCTGGGGTAGCAATTCTCATATCAGACAGATTGGATTTTAAACTAAAGACTGTAGTTAGAGATACAGAAGGGCACTATATTATTCTTAAAGGATGTATCCAACAAGTGGATATGACAATTATAAATATCTATGCCCCCAACAGGGGAGCAGCAAGACACACAAGCCAACTCTTAACCAGAATAAAGAGACATATAGATAAAAACACGCTAATAGTACGAGACATCAACACTCCACTATCAGCAATAGACAGATCACCTAAACAGAAAACCAACAAAGAAACAAGAGCTTTGGAGGCCATACTAGACGAGTTGGACCTCATAGATATATATAGAACACTACACCCCAGAATCAAAGAATACTCATTCTATTCTAATGCCAATGGAACACTCTCAAGAATGGACCATGTTCTGAGACACAAAACAGGTCTCAAGTGATACCAAAAGACTGAAATTATTCCCCGTATATTCTCAGACCACAATGCTATGACATTGGAACTCAACCACAAGGAAAAATTTGGAAGAAACTCAAACACTTAGAGACTAAGAACCATCCTGCTCAAGAATGATTCGATAAACCAGGAAATCAAAAATCAAATTAAACAATTATGGAGGCCAAGAAGAATGAAGACACAACGGTCCAAAACCTATGGGATACTGCAAAGGCACTCCTAAGGGGAAAATACATAGCCATCCAAGCCTCACTCAAAAGAATAGAAATATCTAAAATGCAGTTTTTATACTCTCAACTCAAGAAGCTGGAGCAGCAACAGAGGAACATGCCTAATCCATGCACAAGAAAGCATTTGATCAAGATTAGAGCAGCGATCAATAAATTAGAAACCAGGAGCACAGTAGAGCAGATCAACAGAACTAGAAGCTGGTTCTTTGAAAGAATAAATGAAATTGACAGAGCACTGGCAAGACTTATCCAAAAGAATAGAGAAAGGACCCAAATTAATAAAATTATGAATGAAAAAGGAGAGGTCACAACCAACACCAATGAAATTGGAAGGATTATTAGAAACTTTTATCAACAGCTTTATGCCAATAAATTAAGCAATCTGGAAGAGATGGAGGCCTTCCTGGAAACCTATAAACTACCAAGACTGAAACAGGAAGAAATTGATTTTTTAAACAGGCCAATTAATTATGAAGAAATTGAAACAGTGATAAAAAACCTTCCAAAAAACAAAATGCCAGGGCCTGATGGTTTTCCCAGGGAATTCTACCAAACATTCAAAGAAGAAATAATACCTATTCTCCTAAAGCATTTCAAAAATAGAACAGAAGGAAAGCTACCAAACTCATTCTACGAGGCAAATATTACCCTGATTCCCAAACCAGGCAAATACCCCATCAAAAAGGAGAATTAGAGACTGATTTCCCTAATGAATATGGACGCCAAAATTCTCAACAAGATCCTTGCTAATAGAATCCAACAGTACATTAAAAGGATTATCCGTCATGACCAAGTGGGATTCATCCCTGGGATGCAAGGGTGGTTCTACATTTGCAAATCTATCAGTGTCATAGATTTTATCAACAAGAAAAAAGCCAAAAATGATATGACCCTCTCAATAGATGCAGAAAAAGCATTTGACAAAATACAGCATTCTTTCCTGATTAAAACCCTTCAGAGTATAGGGATAGAGGGTACATTCCACAACCCCATAAAAACCATCTATAAAAAGCCTAAAGCAAATATCATTCTGAATGGGGAAAAGCTAGAAGCCTTTCCCTTAAGATGAGAAACACAAGGATGCCCACTCTCACCATTATTATTCACATAGTATTAGAAGTCCTTGCAACAGCAATCAGACAACAAAAAGGGATAAAAGGTATCCAAATCAGCAAAGAAGAAGTCAAACTGTCTCTCTTCGCAGATGACATGATACTCTATATGGAAAATCCAAAAGAATCCACCCCCAAACTTCTAGAAGTTATAGAGCAATTCAGTAATGTGGTGGAATACAAAATCAATGCTCAGATATCAGTTGCATTTCTATACACGAATAATGAGACTGAAGAAAGAGAAATTATGGAATCCATCCCATTTACAATGGCACCAAAAACCATACGTTACCTTGGAATTAACTTAACCAGAGACGTAAAGGACCTATATTCTAGAAACTACAAATCACCCTTGAAAGACTATGAAGAAGACAAGAAAGATGGAAAAATATTCCATGCTCATGGATCAGAAGAATTAACATAGTTAAAATGTCCATGCTACCCAGAGCAATCTACACTTTCAATGCTATCCCAATCAAAATACCAATGACATTTTTCAAAGAACTGGAACAAACAACCCTTAAATTTGTGTGAAACCAGAAAAGGCCCCAAATCGCCAAGGAATTGTTGAAAAGGAAAAACTAAGCTGGGGGCATAACAATGCCGGATTTCAAGCTGTACTACAAAGCTGTGATCACAAAGACAGCATGGTACTGGCACAAAAACAGACACATATACCAATGGAACAGAATAGAGAACCCAGAAATGGACCCTCGGTTCCTTGGACAACTAATCTTTGATAAAGCAGGAAAAAACATCCAGTGGAAAAAAGACAGTCTCTTCAATAAATAATGCTGGGAAAATTAGTCAGCTACATGCAAAAGAATGAAACTTGACCACTCTCTCACACCATACACAAAGATAAACTCTAAATGGATGAAAGACCTCGATGTGAGACAGGAATTCATCAAAATCCTAGAGGAGAACACAGGCAGCAACCTCTATGACATTGGCCAAAGCAACCTTTTTCATGACACATCTCCAAAGGCAAGAGAAAAAAAAGATAAAATGAACTTGTGGGACTTCGTCAAGATAAAAAGCTTCTGCACAGCCAAGGAAACAGTCAAAAAAACTAAGAGGCAGCCCACGGAATGGGAGAATATATTTGCAAATGATGCTACAGATAAAAGACTGGTATCCAAGATCTACAAAGAACTTCTGAAACTCAATACACGAGAAACAAATAAACAAATCATAAAATGGGCAGAAGATATGAACACTTTTCCAATGAAGACATACAAATGGCTAACAAACACATGAAAAAATGTTCGAAATCATTAACCATCAGGGAAATTCAAATCAAAACCACACTGAGATACCACCTGACGCCAGTTAGAATGGCAAAAATTGACAAGGCAAGAAACAACAATTGTTGGAGAGGATGTGGAGAAAGGGGATCCCTCCTACATTGTTGGTGGGAATGCAAGTTGGTGCAGCCACTCTGGAAAACAGTGTGGAGGTCCCTTAAAAAGTTAAAAATTGAGCTCCCCTATGACCCAGCCATTGCACTCCGGGGTATTTACCCCAAAGATACAGACGTAGTGAAGAGAAGGGCCATAGGCACCCCAATGTTCATGGCAGCAATGTCCACAATAGCTAAATCGTGGATGGAGCCGAGATGCCCTTCCACAGATGACTGGATTAAGAAGTTGTGGTCCATATATACAATGGAATATTACTCAGTTATCAGAAAGAACAATTTCTCAACATTTGCTGCAACATGGACGGCACTGGAGGAGATAATGCTAAGTGAAATAAGTCAAGCAGAGAAAGACAATTATCATATGGTTTCTCTCATCTATGGAACATACGAAGTAGGAAGATCGGTAGGAGAAGAAAGGGATAAAGCAGGGGGTAATCAGAAGGGGGAATGAAGCATGAGAGACTATGGACTCTGAGAAACATACTGAGGGCTTCAGAGGGAAACGGAGTGGGGAATGGGATAGGCTGGTGATGGGTAGTAAGGTGCACTGGGTGTTATACGCAACTAATGAATCATCGAACTTTACATCAGAAACCGGGGATGTACTGTATGGTGACTAACATAATATAATAAAAAAATATTATCTTAATAAAAAAATTACCATTCTCTTACATGTAAATAATCTGTTGTCTACCTCTTAATATTAACATTATAATTGTGAACACTTTCCAATCTTACCTTATATTTCTTGAAAACACATAGGCCCAACCAATGAATCATGGAACATTGCCTCAAAAACTGGGGATGTACTGTATGGTGACTAATATAAAAAAATAAAAATTATAAAAAAAAAAGGAAACACATCAGCATCACCACATATTGGTGTGTACACTCTATGGTCTAAGATATCTAAGTACATGTTCTCAAATTTTATTATAATTGTTATATTAAAATTATTTGTACCTATCTTTTCCACAGTTCTGATTATATCCTTATTTCGTGTAAGAAAGTATGCTGAATTAAATAGGTCACTTTAAAGACTTTGGTAGGTATTTGTAAAAATAATTTAAAGTTATGCCTATTGTATGCACCTCATCAAGCATTGCTTCTTTTCTCACGTTTTCTGTTTCCCGCATATATCTTGCAATCATTTGTCCCTGGTTGTATGCCTAGATATGTTTTATTCAGTAGTTAAAATTTAGTTCAAGAATTACTTCATAAAGCTTTACTTAATCTCCCAAGGCTGGATGAGATGCCCTTTGTTGTGCCCTCATAATAGCCCATAATAGCATGTCAGAATAAGACAGGCATAACTGTGCATATTTCTGTGTCTCAATCAAGTATGATTGTCATACTTCTCTGTGTAGCCCCTGTGACCGGCACAATGACTAGCACATGGTAGACACCAAATAATTTCTCTTTGCATTAATTATCAAATTGATATATTATCCAATCACAAATTTGATCCTCACCATAAACTTTCTGCATGGGAAATATTATTTTCCACATCGTTTTGAGTAAACTGAGCAAAAAACAGATTACTTGCCTGGAGTTATATAATTTGAAAATGATTCCAGGGTTTTTCAGGTATCAGATATAGACCTTATGAATCCTATTATTAATCTCTCAAGTCATCAAATTTGACACAGGACATCTATGATGGAAATGTCCAAACAATTTGGAAAATAGGTTTGGAGCTTAGGAAGTATTTGGTTAAAATAAATATCATTATCTTGGCCTATATGATACAAATAGTGGGTTTCTATTATCTTTTCCATTACATTTATTTCTACATTTTTAATTTCTTCATAATTAAAAAATAATACGAATGGGCTGACATTATATAATGCATGATATGATAAATCTTTTTAAAATAATTATTCATGTATGACCTATAGAGAGAGAATATGAGAAACATTTTTTTTTTATTTTAATGTTTTTTTATTATATTATGTTAGTCACCATACAGTACATCCCTGGTTTCTGATGTAAAGTTTGATGATTCATTAGTTGCATATAACACCCAGTGCACCATGCAATACGTGCCCTCCTTACTACCCATCACCAGTCTATCCCATTCCCCCACACCCTTCCCCTCTGAAGCCCTCAGTTTGTTTCTCAGAGTCCATGGTCTCATGCTTCATTCCCCCTTCTGATTACCCCCCCTTTCTTTATCCCTTTCTTCCCCTACTGATCATCCTAGTTCTTATGTTCCATAGATGAGAGAAATCATATGATAATTGTCTTTCTCTGCTTGACTTATTTCACTTAGCATTATCTCCTCCAGTGCTGTCCATGTTGCAGCAAATGTTGAGAACTCGTTCTTTCTGATAACTGAGTAATATTCCATTGTATATATGGACCACAACTTCTTAATCCAGTCATCTGTTGAAGGGCATCTCGGCTCCTTCCACGATTTAGCTATTGTGGACATTGCTGCCATGAACATTGGGGTGCCTATGGCCCTTCTCTTCACTACGTCTGTATCTTTGGGGTAAATACCCAGGAGTGCAATGGCTGGGTCATAGGGGAGCTCAATTTTTAACTTTTTAAGGGACCTCCACACTGTTTTCCAGAGTGGCTGTACCAACTTGCATTCCCACCAACAATGTAGGAGGGATCCCCTTTCTCCACATCCTCTCCAACAATTGTTGTTTCTTGCCTTGTCAATTTTTGCCATTCTAACTGGCGTCAGGTGGTATCTCAGTGTGGTTTTGATTTGAATTTCCCTGATGGCTAATGATTTTGAACATTTTTTCATGTGTTTGTTAGCCATTTGTATGTCTTCATTGGAAAAGTGTCTGTTCATATCTTCTGCCCATTTTTTGATTTGTTTATTTGTTTCTCGTGTGTTGAGTTTGAGAAGTACTTTGTAGATCTTGGATACCAGTCTTTTATCTGTAGCGTCATTTGCAAATATATTCTCCCATTCCGTGGGCTGCCTCTTAGTTTTTTTTGACTGTTTCCTTGGCTGTGCAGAAGCTTTTTATCTTGACGAAGTCCCACAAGTTCATTTTATCTTTTTTTTCTCTTGCCTTTGGAGATGTGTCATGAAAAAGGTTGCTTTGGTCGATGTAGTAGAGGTTGCTGCGTATGCTCTCCTCTAGGATTTTGATGGATTCCTGTCTCACATCGAGGTCTTTCATCCATTTGGAGTTTATTTTTGTGTATGGTGTGACAGAGTGGTCAAGTTTCATTCTTTTGCATGTAGCTGTCCAATTTTCCCAGCACTATTTATTGAAGAGACTATCTTTTTTCCACTGGATGTTTTTTCCTGCTTTATCAAAGATTTGTTGCCCAAAGAGCCGAGGATCCATTTCTGGGTTCTCTTTTCTGTTCCATTGGTCTATGTGTCTGTTTTTGTGCCAGTACCATGCTGTCTTTGTGATCACAGCTTTGTAGTTCAGCTTGAAATCCGGCATTGTGATGCCCCCAGCTTTGTTTTTCCTTTTCAACAATTCCTTGGTGATTTGGGGCCTTGCAACATGGATGTCACTGGAGGAGATAATGCTAAGTGAAGTAAGTCAAGCAGAGAGGGACAATTATCATTTGGTTTCTCTCATCTATGGAGCATGGGAACTGGGAATATCGGTAGGAGAAGAGACGGATAAAGAAAGGGGTGGTAATCAGAGGGGGGAATGAAGCGTGAGAGACTATGGACTCTGGGAAACAAACTGAGGGCTTCAGAGAGGAGGGGGGTGGAGGAGTGGGATGGACTGGTGATGGGTGGTAGGAAGGGCACGTATTGCATGGTGCACTGGGTGTTATATGCAACTAATGAGTCATCGAACTCTATAAAAAAATAAAAATTAAAAAATTTTAAAAAAGGGAGATCCAATGGGTGCCAGCATGTGAGCTAATGTTCAGATGCATGAAAATTCCCACTACACATGTTTTGTTGAGAGACAAACTTTTCAGATACTTAATTTCTTAGCACCTGCTAAGTGCTAACTTAGGCTCAGTTCATCAGATATCGCTGCCCTGGATATTATATCCAAATATCTAAAAAGTTTTAAACTAATGATGCAGAGACAGAGTAGACATTTCACTTTGGAGCACAGTATGAGCAGCAACTTCTAGTTTCCAGGTAAACAGATGTAGTAATGACTCCCCAGTTTCTTCCTAAATTGTGACAGTTTTAGAAAACAAGTATCAAAAAATTTCTCTTGAACAAGTTCAATGAACAGTGATTTTACTAGCATTCTACTACTATTATGACTACAAGCATATCAGTTTCTAAAACATAACAACTATAAACTCTTGACAAGATTTTTAAAAAATTACCTGAGGACACCAAAGAGAAGGCAGATACTTGAAGGGAGTAAAAACATGGAGAGAGGGATGACTCTGAGTAAGTTTCCCATTTTTATGGCTTGTAGCATGATAGCAGTCTGTACTAAATGGGGTGGCCAAACTCCGATAGAAAATCCACATTTTGGGGACACTTGGGTGGCTCTCTTGGTTCCACATCTGGCTCCTTGCTCAGCAGGGAGGCTGCTTCTCCCTTTGCCTGCCGCTCCCCCTGCTTGTATTCCCACTCTTTCTCTCTCTTGCACTCTCTCTCTGGCAAATAAATAAATAGAATCTTTAAAAAAAAAAAAAAAAGAAAAAAAGAAAGAAAGAAAAAGAAAATCCACATTGTTTCTGGCCGGAAGAACTAGAGGACAGAGTTTAGGGTAGTCATAGCTATGCTAGTGAAGGGTAGAAACTCTGGAAAGCAAAGAGGACAAGATGGTAAGACCTAAAATATGTCAAACTCAGGAGGAAATAGATTTCCCAGTGTCAAAAGGAAATTCAGAAAGCTTTACCTGAAAAGAATATTTTATTGAGCAAGAAACAAAGTTTCTAGGAATAGAGAGACTTCAAAACTTCAAGTGGTAAGAAGCTGCGGTCTCAGTAGGTTACAGCTCAGTTTATAAAGAAGGAATGAGGAAGTGTATTGTTGTCAATTGTGACTGGTTACTAAACACATTCCTTTGAGGTAGTAGCTCTGATTGAGCTCATTTATGTGTAGCTGATTGGCAAGAAAGCCACAAAATTGCACTGACACGAAGAAAGTTTAAATTTTAGGGGGTGCCTGTGTGGTTTGGTCAGTTAAGAGTCTGCCTTCTCCCAAGATAGAGGGCTGCGTAGGGCTCTTTGCTCAGCAGGAGTCTGCAGTCTGCTTCTCCCTTCCCTCTGCCCGCCACCGTCCCCCCCCCCCCGCCCCCCGTGCCCTCTCTGTCTCTTGCTCACTCTCTCAAATCAATAAATGAATAAATGAATAAAAATTTTTTAAAGCTTAAGTTCTGTTTAAATTCAGAGTTAGATTTAGGGGAAATCTGAATAGTTTAACTTTTGGTTATGTGGCTATAGGTGTTTGTACCAGTGTATACCCAAACTGTGACCCCCATTTTGGTTTAATGCCAACGGTAATAGTTTTCAACCGTAATAAGAACTTCAATTTTGTATTATTTTAGAGTTTACCAAGTATTACATACTTTGCTAGCCCTTATTAGAAATTATAAAATACACATATGAATAGAGAAGGAGATTGTGAATATTCAATTAAGTTTCCTAAAACCAGAGAAAGTGATGTAAATGAGTGCCAACATCCAAAAGCTGGCTTTAACTTTTTGTCTTCTTTCTCCTTGATCCAGGAAGTCTGATTACGTGCATCTGGATGGGGCCCAGGCATTTCTACTCTAAACATACGTCCAGGTGGTTCTGATGCCTGTGGTTCTTGGATAAGGAATCTGCTGAGGAGAAAATAGGTAGGAGTCACTGAGGAAAGCAGCTACTGTGAGGACCACCTGAGTCCTGGCAAAGACTGCAAGCTTTAATTTTCCCATTTTCTTGGCAAATCCAAAGCACAGTCTGCATTTTAAGCTCTTAGAATGTGCAGACCTCATATCAAGAATTTTCATACCCTTCATCTATTTTTAGTACCCAGAACAATGTCAGGTAGGTATCCCAAACTCCATGGTATAAATTAATAATCTGTACTACAGAGTGATCAGTCACCTGATCAAGGAATGCAGACAGAATGTATATTAAATTCAAGTCTATTTGATTTTCTCTAGGATGTCATATGTTATCCTAAGCCATTCCTGACAATTGAGTTATTCCCATGCAGGAAAATACAGAAGAGAAGTATGCAAAGAAAAAGATATATTTTTTTTTTTCCTGCCTGGATCTTCTTTCAAAATACTCACTGTAAAAGGGTAGGAAAGAATCTAGCCTACTGTTGGGGCACTTGGGTGGTTCAGTTGGTTAAGTGCCTGCCTTCGGCTTGGGTCATGATCCCAGAGTCCTGTGTAGGGCTCCCTGCTCAGCGGGAGTCTGCTTCTGCTCCTGCCCCTGATTCTTTTCTCTCTCTCTGTCTCTCTCACTCACTCTTTCTCAAATAAATAAATAAAATCTTTAAAAAAATTTTTTTTAAGTAAATCTAATCTCTACTGTTTCAGGAGAAATTTTTCTCAACATTTGATTATACTAAACATCCTAATATTAGCAGATCAGTTCCTGTAAAGTAATTTCAGATACTTATTAAAGAAAAGAATTCATTTACTATTGCAAATTTTACTTAAGAATAGGTTACCAAAGATTAGAATTATTTAAATGTGACTGTAATTACTGAGTTAAAGTCTTTAATTTCAAAAGAAGAGCACAGATGATTGGAATATTTCCATAGCTAATTTTTGCATTTTTAATTTTCTTTTCTTCCCCATGAATGGCAACGTTTACACTTTCTTTTTCACTGAACTCCCTGCCTCACCTGTTAGCAGCCACTCTCTCTGCCCTACCTCTTCTTCTGCAATTAAAATTTGGCCTAAAAATGTCTGGGTTCTTTGTTAATGTAAAATCAACTCTACTGAAATTTCCTCTTTAATATGAAGTAAATGCAATTTGGTAGAAAATATCCTGGATTTAGATTTTCTTTTTCTTCACACTGAGTTGCATAACACTGGTAGGATGCCTTGCTATTCAAATTTTATTCCACTGTAAAATGAGAATTAAAATACCATTCCACATGTTTACTGTGAGAAATAGTAAATATATATATCAAATGTTTTTGTACAATGAAACAACCGTAGCCTACAACAGACTCTTATTTACCACTGTGATGTTTGATTTTAAATGATTTTGCTTATTCGAGTAGATAGTAGATGTTTATTTTAACACTTGGGTAATAATCACTGGGCTGAAATGTTGCGTTTTCCTATTTAGGAATAAACGTTGCAGAAGCACGCTGATTTATCAGGATTAAACTCACAAGGTCCACGTGCCTTAGATTTTTAAAATTGCAGTCTTTTAGCCATACCGAACCCCAAATATGAAAAGTTCTTATCTCAATTATTTAGGTCTCTGAAGAGATTTTATGTCAGTTCTTGGTATTATTAAATATTTGTAAAAGAAAAGAACAGACTATCTGAAATGAATCATTCATCTCCATCTATGTCTTTATGAATAGGTTAAATCTTCATTTTTAACCTTTTTAAAGATATCTTTGCCTCCCATTTTTTTAATATTAAGTAACAGTAAAAGATGTAAGATGTTTCATTCCTCAAATTTTAGCATGATTACAGTTTCCAAATGAAAATAATTCTCTAGTCTATAAACATGATTACACTGTGAAAACACTCGCTTAATATTTCTGTAGTTACATTCCGAAAGTTAGCTTTATATATTTTTTGCTTCATTCCTCATAATTATTATAATGAATATTGTTTGACGAATATATAGCTCCTAGAAGGTAACTTCAGGCGGCAGTATTAACTGACCTAATAGCATCTGAATTTGTCACTTGAGTTGTCATATATTATTCTACCTCTGGTGAAATCACATTTCTAAGTATGTATTCACTGCTCCTAAACAAATAGGTCATTATTACAAGTATGTTTACTGGTGAACGGGATTTTGTTCCTACTGTTTTGAGTAGACCCCCTGTGATTAATGACTCCACATAGGCATTAATCATACCCTCTAGTAGCCTCATGATGCTAAGGAGGTGGTATCATTATGGGGCTAAATTATATTTTGCCTGATGGGATGAAATGCTCTTTTAACAATTATTAAAAAGATGGGTAATAAGAACAAGAAAATGACATATTGAAAATTATAACTTTAATTTTAATTTAGAGAAAACATTATTTGCAAAAAGCAAGCTTTCCTTTTTGTGTCTTTTCCTTGAGTTCTTGTCAAGGTATAACATCGTCTATGGTTCCCAGTTCACAGTTCGGTTTGGAAATGAGAAATGTGTTTTCAAGGTACGTGGGAGTATTATACTTTCCTCATCCTAGAATCACTTGTAGAACTTCACTGGATCATATTCTAATAGCAAAGGCAGATTTGACTGGTTTTATGTGTGTGAAAATGATTTCAGAACTACAAAGCTCTGCATAAACCGACGGGCGTTATTGTCACTTTTAAATTTTACCTCACAACTAATTAAGGCCTATTAAAAAAATCACCAAGAAAAATGAACTAATTAAAATGGAGAGACTTCAGAAGAATGCTATTCAGAAGAGGATGAATATTGCAGATTAAGATTTCTGGGGGATAATTATAATTGGAAATTAGCAATAGTTTGTCTTTGCTTTAAAGTGAAGGAAGAGAAAACTTCCAATTTTAAAATCAAATTAATGATGGAAGGATAGTACTTATCCTTGATGCCTTCCTTTTCTTATCTTCTACATCAAATATACAATCACTCACCCTCTCGTGTTGATCTTGCCTCCTTCACGTTCTGCAAACTACCTAGATGGTCTCTTGATCAAAACAAGAGCAATACAGTTTATCACCATCATCTCTGGTCTTCAGCCGCGTCCTCCTCCTAGTGACATTCGTCCCATCTTCCTATATGCTTTTTCTTCCCTATGTTTGTCCCCAAAGTTAACTTTTGGAACACAAAACTCATCTTGTCTCTCTCCTGATTGAAAATTCAGTGTCTCCTGTAGTGGTTAATTTGTATGTCAACTTGGCTAGGCTATAGTGCTCTGTTGTTTGATAAGATAGTTCTCTGGATGTTGCTGTAAAGATTTTTTTTAAAAATGTGATTAACATTCAAATTAGTAGACTTTGAGTGCAGCACTCTAGCCTAGTAGTTGTGTGGGTTTCATCCAATCAGCTGAAGGCCTTAAAAGCAAAGACAGATTTTGTGAAGAAAAAACAATTCTCTTCAAGACTTAACACATAGAAACCCTGCCTGCCTGAGTTGTTATCTCTCTCTCTATTTTGATACATGATAGCTAGCTAGATAATTGATAGGTGATAGATAGGTAGGTAGATATAACAGATATGGTTACTCTGGAGAATCCTAAGACATCCATCTCCGCAAACCTTCTGATACAGTGTATGCTTAATACCAGGCTCTCTATGGCTGCCTTGTATGCTCCGCCCCATCTCTCTCCAATCACTCAGCACCCCTGTCATGTTGAATTTGTGGGATCTTTTTCTCATCTTCTGGACCGCATACTTACGTGGCCATGGTATATTTTGCCCTATTTAATACCTGCCTACGGTCCTTCAGAACTCAACCCATGCATCAACTTGAAATTTTCCTCTTTTATCCCCCATGACTGCAAAACTGCATTAGGAAGTTTCCACTCCTAGAACGTCTTTTGGGTACTGTTACAATACCACTTTTCACAGGGTAGTGATGGAATTGATATCTAGCTCACCACTGTACTTTTCTAAAGGGCAAAATGCACATATTTTTCTATGTATCCCCGAAGTCTATTGCAGTTCTAAACACATATTAATTGTTGAATGAATCAATCTGTAACAAATTCATTGGATCATGTAATTCCACCAAGTGAAGTTTACTAGATAGATTACTTATTCTCTTTCCTGTTCATATTATTCATTGAAAAATATACTTAAATATATATATATATGGTTTTATTTTTTTGAAGGGGATCTGAGCCATTATGGAATTCAGAAGGAGAAAGAGGAGTGATAACAAAATGTTTTATTCTATCAAATGGAACTCTCTGTCAAATGCTCAGACTAAAGCAGCAAGCAAACTTCAATGATAAGAGTTCTTAATGTGTGTCAAGCTCTGGTCTAAATGCTTCATGAACTTAAGTATGAGAACCCTATGAAGAACATAATGTTCTTACCTACAGATAAAATGCAGATGGATTTTATAGAAGAAAACCAAGACACAGAGAGTTTGGGCAATTTGTCACAAGTCCCATAGATAGAAAGGGACCCAGGTAAGAAGATGACCCATAAAGTTTAAATCTAGCATCTATATGCTTAATCACTCTACAATACCTCAATTTCTGAGGTACCACATACTCATTTGGGGAACAATAAATATGAGTAACTAGCTACCCTTCTATTCCTTCTAGTTCCGCCATTTGTGCAATAGCCATTTTTAAATTTAACCAATTTGAATGGTCAAATACTAGTTATTTGTAATTAATGACTATAACTTCTGGCTATTCTCTTTCTTATGTTTATTTATTTTTAATATGTACTTGGTCTGGACTTCTAAAGTCATGTCAAATATATTGTAGGCAGAGGCAGGTTTTTAAAAAGCAAACAAAACAAAGCCGAGAAAAATAAAAACAAACATATAAAAATAAAATTTTATCATGGCAGTAGCTTGCTAAATATGATTACATGGCCTAATTTGGGTGTTAAATGCCAGAAAAGAAGAGGTGATAGTTAAAAAAAAAAAGTTTCTTCTACACTTTGGAATTTGTATTTGATAACGGTGATACAATATAGTTATCTAGTTTCACTTGAGCAGTAGAAAGGACATGTTTCTTAGACATTTTTAGAACTGAGTACAAGCAGATAAGAATCTGCATTTAGGTCGCCTTGGTGGCTAAGCGTCTGCCTTCAGCTCAGGTCGTGATCTTGGAGTCCCAGGATTGAGTACCACATCGGGCTCCCTGCTCAGCAGAGAGTCTGCTTTTCCCTTTGACCCTCCCCGCTCTCATATTTTCTCTCTCTCTCAAATAAATAAATAATCTTTTTAAAAAATCTCCAATTAATGTCAATAATAATCTATGTATAGTAACTTAAGTATTAGCTTCTATAAGAATCCATTTCCAGTTACCAAGGGACAGATATGAGCAATTTGTTTGCAGATTCCTTAAAATGAACAACCTTAGGGTTGTAAGAGATGTGATTATTGAACTCTCTCTGTCATAGATAAAGATACACCAATAATAATAATTAAGGAAGGGAGGGGCTTTAATTCGTTTTGGTAATATTCTTTAAGGATTAATCTGAGGCATCTTTTATTTATTAAAGAAAATAGCCAATTGAATTGCTTCACGTACTACTACGTTGTATTCTTAAAATAGAATATATATATTTGATTATTATAAAAATGATATAGGGGGTGCCTGGGTGGCTCAGTCGTTAAGCGTCTGCCTTTGGCTCAGTGTGTGATCCCGGCGTTCTGGGATCGAGCCCCGCATTGGGCTCCTCTGCTGGGAGCCTACTTATTCCTCTCCCACTCCCCTTGCTTGTGTTCCGTCTCTCACTGGCTGTCTCTCTCTGTCAAATAAATATATAAAATCTTAAAAAAAAAACAAAACAAAACGATATAGGATACCGGGCAGGTCCAAGTTTCAAGTCTCAGCAGTGCCCTTTGATGGCTACCAGTCTTGGCCACCCAACTTGACTTACTGTGTCTACCTATCTGATATGAAAACTAAGTAAGGTACAGAGGGAAACACTAAATTTTTGTTTGTTGTTTCTACTTTTTGTAGCATAACCATTTCTAGGCTGACATTTTTTTATATTGATTGCCAGAGAGGACCCACTTTGTTCTCACACTGTGTAACCAGCAATAGAAATAATGATGCCAACTGTTTTTGCTTCATAAAATTTCTATTTTATCCCTACAATTCTTCATTGAGAGACTATTTCTTGATCTTCATGGTGGGTATTTTTGTATTTCAGGCCATTTCTCTCTCTATTATTGAAGAGCCAGCTTTACCTATGTCCTAAGTGATCAGTCTTTCAATACAGGTGACTGAACAATTGGAACCCAGTTAGTTTAAGGAAAGTTTATGCCCTGGAAATCTGTTTATTAAATTTCCTTTTTAAATGTTTTAAAACCTTTAAGAGTCATGGATCAAAAATCAAAGATCGTACAGAAGGAATCATAGTGTTGAACTTAAAGTAAAACAGCCAGTTGTTTTACCAGAAAATTGGGTTTATTTGGGAATTAGAATTCAGGACATGCAAACCATGGTAAACCATAGGCAAGTCCGAAGAAACAGAGGAAAGGTCAGCTTTCATTAGGTTTCAGGAGGAAACTGAGGAAAGACATTCGAGCAAAATTTTATCAGAGAACAAGATGTCCAGGTGGTGGCTGCTTCTCGTTGGCTACAAGAGGTGGTTAAGTGCGTTGTTGTTGGGGCAGGGAGGGATCTTCCCCCTTTTCTTTAAAGGCAGGAAATAAATTTCCTGTGTGAAAAATGACCTTCCTTGTCAAAACAATTCTTATCTTTCTTCTTTCTGCTAGTTATTCAGGTTATAAGCAACGGTAGGTACATGAGAGCGCCACCTTCAGGATTTCCAGAGCCCATTTTCTTTTTATTTTAATGTTTTTTTATTATGTTAGTCACCATACAGTACATCCCTGGTTTCTGATGTAAAGTTCGATGATTCATTAGTTGCGTATAACACCCAGTGCACCATGCAATATGTGCCCTCCTTACTACCCATCACCAGCCTATCCCATTCCTCCACCCCCCTCCCCTCTGAAGCCCTCAGTTTGTTTCCCAGAGTCCATAGTCTCTCATGCTTCATTCCCCCTTCTGATTACCTCCCTTTCTTTATCCCTTTCTTCTCCTACCGATCTTCCTAGTTCTTATGTTCCATAGATGAGAGAATCATATGATAATTGTCTTTCTCTGCTTGACTTATTTCACTTAGCATTATCTCCTCCAGTGCTGTCCATGTTGCAGCAAATGTTGAGAACTCGTTCTTTCTGATAGTTGAGTAATATTCCATTGTATATATGGACCACAACTTCTTAATCCAGTCCATTTTTAATGAGGTTTCCTTTACTCATATGCAACTAATGAATTATTGAACTTACATCAAAAACCAGGGATGTACTGTATGGTGACTAACATAAAATAATAAAAAATCATTTAAAAAATAGCTTTTTTTAAAAAAAAGAACTTATCCAATTTCTCAAATCTTATTTTAAATGACAAAAGAACCACATGCTAGTTGTAATAATTCTAAAAAAATTTACATACATACATATATATATATACAATATATACATACACACACACACATACATATATATAAATACCACTCCTCCCAACCCTTCCCCCATCTCCTGCACCAAAGTAATCCATGGTAGTACTTTGTTCTGAAGTTTTGTATATCTTTCCCATGGTACATTTTTAATTGGCGGTTTGTGATTGGACGATAATTTCCAGATCATTTGCTAAGTTCTCATAGCAATTAGTACTTGCAGAACTATTACTTTTAGATTTTTTTTTTTATTTGAGAGAAGAGAGAGAATGAGAGAGAGAGAGCACAAGCTGTGGGGAGGGGCAGAGTGTGAGGGAGAGTGAGCAGCAGACTCCCCACTGAGTAGGAAGCCTGACACAGACTCCTGGGCTCGGTCCCAGGACCCTGGGCTCATGACCTGAGCCGAAGGCAGATGCTTAACTGACTGAGGCACTCTGGCCCCCCAGAATTATTACTTTTAGAATAGTATTCATGATAGCCAAAATATTTCTCAGATGATAATTTCGTAAGAAGATGGTGTTGTTTTTACAAATGCAAGCCAAATGCAGCATAGTTGAGGAAAGTATCACCAAATGTAAACTTACGATATTTAAGCTTATTAATAATGTCCACAATAAAATAAATATTTCTCTGTTGCATGAGCCACCTGAGTCACTTCAAGGACTAAAAATGTTGTTGAAACAGTTGAAACACACATGTGCCAGCAGTTTTTGAACCTTCAGTGGAAAGATGGACTGACGTTGAAGGTTCACTGGTGACATGGCATCCAATAGCATCAAGCCGATTTTCTGAAACTGCCATTCCATAAGCTAGTTTCTCAACTGGGTAAGTGGTTGAGGATATCTTTAAATTTTCAGTTTGTCTTACATAAAGAGCTGCTACAACTCACAGCACCTTATACATTTTTAAAGAGCTTCCCTTCATCAGCAACCCCTTGGACGCCCATGATGGTCATCCTCAGACAATTCCGGCAACAGGCTAGTGTGCACGCTGCTTAGACATGAACAGGAGAACTAGTCAGAACAAAAGGGAAAAGCAAAAATTTTCAGTCCTTCAATATGAGATTATACCAACCATTTAGTTTTTCACTCTGTGTTTCAATGGCACTGTTATTAAAATTACCACTATTTCTATAATATTTACAAAGCATATTTTATGTTTTAATTTTCTGCATTTACTCTTTTTTATGCTCTGTTCATTTTCATGGCTATTGGCTATTTAGGTTTTATAGTTTTATCTTCTCAGACATAAGGCTTTGTATGATGGTTTTGCAAACCCTGAAATATTGTTACAGCCTGTTATCAATGATCTTAACAATTGATTCCTTACTGCAAACTCTTTGAAACTTCAGTAACATTTAGTGATTCTAAGATTATGCCTATTTAAGTGAAGATTAGGAATTAACTTTATTAGTCATTCTCCACTAAAATAAAATATGTTTATTTCAAAAGAATCATACAACACAGCTTGAAAATAGCAACAAGAAAATAATCACCTGGACAGGATTCCTGATATTCTTGCTTTTAGAGTCGTATCAGTGGTGTAAGGAATCCAGTTCTCTAGTCAAGTAAGAAAATGTCTATGTTTCTTGGGAAAGAGGACGTATTGATTTGCTAATATTTGGTAGCAGTGTTTTGGTAATACATGAAATCAAAGTGACTTATTTGATCATCTAGATGGTACTGGAAACTAGCACATACAGCAAAAAACATTCAACAGATAAGTTTAGATTGTGGCTTTCAGCACTGTGATAAATTGAGTAATGGCCCCTTGAGCCACATCCTAATCATCCAAACTGTGACTGTTGCCTTAAATGGCAAAAGAGACTTCACAATCATGATTAAAGTACGGATCTGAAGATGGGGAGATTATCCTGGATTATCTGAGTGGGCACTAAGTGAAATCACAAGTGGTTAATAAAAAGAATGTGGAGGACATTTGACACAAAAGAAACAGCCAGTGTGAGGACAAAAGCTAGATGCTATAAGGCTGGCATCCAAGGTTAAGGAAGGGTCCCACAAGCCAAGAAATGCAGCTCTAGATGCTAGAAAATGCAAGGAAATGGATTCTCCTCTAGAGCCTCCAGTGGGAGCACAGCTCTGCCAAAACTTGTCTTGGACCTGCGGAACTAATTTCAGACTCCTGATCTTCAGAACTGTAAGAAAATAATCTGTGTTCTTTAAACAACCAGGTTTGGGGTAGTTTTAATTGCAGCAGCTGTGGGAAACTATTTAATACAAGGACTGGTAAGCCTTTATTGTTTGGTTTGCTTTTTTTGCTAGGCATTCACACTGTGATTTGAATGAAGGCCCAGTAGTTAGAAAACCTTGTTCTTCCATGAATTACACTTTGTAGGTATTCAAGAAGTGTCCACTATATTGATGTTAGCAATAATAGTAAAAATCATGTAAATGGCAAAATGAAAAAGATGGAATAAAAATGCCTCACCAGGTTGGGGAAATAATTTAGGATCTCACAAAATAAGCATTCCATTTTATATAAGTCTGAAGTACTACATAATTTTAAATGTTGTAATACAAATTCAATCCTAAACTCATCAGCAAAATGGATCTAATAATATCTAACTCACAAATGCGATGAAAAAATTAAGGAACACAAAATCTCCTGATACAGTCCTAGTACTTAATAGATAAAAAATAAGTCTTAATTTGTTCCCCTCTTCAAATCTGCAGTCAAACAGCATACTGGTTTCAAATACACATGGTTGGAAGAAGCAGAGCATTTAAATTTTAACCTTGATAGGTAGATGCAGGTACAATTATTGTTGAAGGCAGGGGTCCCAATGCATATGAGAACAAAGTGGTTAACATCTTGACTATTACAAGACAAAACATGCACTTCTACCCCAGGTATACCATAAAGTACTCCTAGAAGTTCTCAGTTGTTTATTTATCAATGTATAGTATACCTAAATCTAGGCTTTAAGTTGTAGCAATAATCACAGGTCCATGGGACCTACGGAGCAGACATTTTACAATGGCGATATGAATCATCTAAGATTGTACCTAAGTACATCAGGTGGTACCTCGATGCAACTGGAAACGAAACAACCAAGTGATCCAGAAGAATACTTAGAATCTTTCCTGTGCATTAAATGACAACTTTCGAAAAAGCCATGTCATTCTCTTCTAAAATGGAGTGATAGAATTTTTTAAAAATTAACTTAAAAAAATGCTTTGGACTGTTAATACACTATCGATTGAGCCAGGTGATTTTTGAAGTTTTATCACAAATGAGAAGATTCAGATTATCAGAGAAATCAAAAGTGAGATTTGGAATATATACACATTAGATACTCAGTAAATGAATTCTGATATAGTGAATACATGAATCTGTGTCAGTAATGAGTAAGGATGTCATCCAACAGCCCATCAAAGTCAAATCTATTTTGAAGGTACAAACAACAAATGCATACCAGCTGGAAAAGGAAAAAGGATCAGCGATGGGAGCAAGAGGGGAAATGCATTAGTTAGGTTTTAGTTTCATTATTTATATCAAAGCATTATTACTGTTTTAAATGTTTACCAAGTATATTAATTTCTTAGGGCCATGATCCTTTTGAAGGCTCTACTCTAAGGAAAATCTGCCTGATGCCTCTTCCTAGTTCTGGAAGTTGCTGGCAATTCTTGGCACCCCTCACTGTGTCACTTCAACCTCTGCCACCACTTTGCCTGTGTCTGTGTCTTTGTGTCCAATTTTTTTCTTCTTGTAAGGACACCAGTCACTTAACTAGTTAATCTTAAGTAACTCTATCTGCAAAGAGCCTATTTCCAAATAAGGTCACTTTCACAGGTACTGAGTAGACATGAATATGGTGTGGGAGGCACACCAAGTAACCCAGTACCCCAGGTCTTTCCTGGAAATAACAATGGTTCCCAACCAGACACTCTTACCAAAGATCCTTTTAGGAGTGTTTTGTTGGTGGTAGAGTTTCTTCACAACATAAACTAGGTATGTTTTTAAATTGTTGAAGTTGTTTCTCTGTTTCTTATGGTTAAATGCTTTCTTCTCTTAATTCAAATAAAGTTTATTAATCACACATAAATTGAAGATATATGACTTGTTAATTTTCAAGTTACTCATTATAAAAGGCTTTTATATAGTTTTTCTGGCATCTTTATGCTGACTGTTAGACAATAACTAATTTCTTCCCTCTTTGGTTAATGTATAATTTTGTTCAAACTGCAACCTCATTTTCCCCCAAAGCTTTTTAATACTACAGCACTTTCAAATGATGTATTTTTTTCTTTTGCATTGATCCATCTCTAAAATTATGGTACTTTCAGAGTGCTACACATCATGCCTCCTACCTCAGTCCTGCATTTTCTTTGGCTGATAATGGTTGTGCAATTGGAAATGACTTTTTATTTTTTAACATTTGAAGCTATCATCTCTTATTATTATTGCTTTTTTCTCATTCTATTTCTAGAGAGAGGGAGCTGAAACGTAGTAACCTTCCAAGCACAAAATTATTTTTACTGATTTTAGTAAAATGATAGAAGGCAGACTTAGAAAAACTCATATTCTGTCTGTGGCATTTTTAATGAAATGTTCAGTAGGAATATACTAAATTCTTCAGAAAAATGTAAAGGCTTTTGAAACTATAAATGATCTTAAGCTAAAATTCTAATTCATTACTATCTTACGAGAATAAAACACATATTTTTATTTTAGGTATATTTCTATACACTTAGGAGTTATTTCAATTTTAAAAAAGTGTCTTATAATAGTTTAAATATAAAACTGAGTAGGAAGGGAGCTTATTTGCATGTGTTTTAATATGTATGTATATAACAGGATGACTGTATCTTCAGATTATATAGTACAACTATATAAAGTAAAAGAAAAATTGAAATCATCGTTTGAAATCAAGATTTGTTTTTTTTTTTCAATTTCATCTTACAAAAATATCTTTAAAGTGGAACTTGTGGTTCACTGAGTTTAAGATACCCTTGATGTTGAAAGTCATCTCAGTCACAGGAAAGGGTTGCTGAGATATCGAAATAGAGCCCTTTGGTTTTCCCCATCTCCATGGTTATGTCTCTAGGCCTCCTGGTCCCTGAGTGCTCTGCTGGTATCTGATAATAGAATTTGCAATTAATGAGCTAGGTCTGCCCTCTGAGCTCTGGCAGTACTCAACTGGCATTATGGCTTGAATTTTGGCTATAACCCTCATTAGGGCTCTGACTCACAGTGTTACAGGTCTATCTGTCCTCTCTCTGTAGTGACCCAATCAGGCACATTTACCAGCCAGAACCTTTAGGTCACTAATACATCACTCTTCAAGCTATGCATGAACTTCTGTATGTAGTCCAGAGCACAAAGTTCTCTTGGGAGCTAAATTCCAGACCTCTGCCAACCACTGTTGTGTCAAATAGTATACTTTGACCAGATCAACTCATGAGGCCTTCTCTTTACAGAGTTTACATGGGAAAGGTCTGTCTTAGGTCTCTTTCATACTTGTCTGTTTATCAAGCCACAACCTAGGCTGTCATGAGAGGAACCTGGAAAATGCTGGAGCCTTAACACTTGTCAACAAGCCTTCATTACAAATGCTTAGGGCCAGATGTGTTCCAGAATTCAGAATTTGGGTGTTTTAGAAAGGTAATCATGTACATATACTATACATTTCATTATACCTTCAATGGGATCTGAGACAGTACTCCCAATGAAACACATTCTTTCTCTGTGGGTGTGCATGTGTATTTGTACACACATATACACATCATAATAAGTGTGAAAAAACAAAGATATAGCCTCCCATCAATTCAAGTCAGTTTCTGCCCTACCGTAGAAATGAGAATGAATAACCTAGACCACCAGACTAGGCCCTAATAGGCTAAGAATACCAAACATATGCCTGCCTCCTGGGAGGCAAAACACATTTGGAAAGCCCCTCTCTTCACAATTCTCAACTTCCATACATTTCCTTACTCAAAAAAACCCAAAACCTACTCCTTATTGTCTTGAGTCACTAAGTATCCCCATTCAAACTTGGATGGGGCAGACTGTAAAGAAACATAATGTAACAGGGCGATTAAACATCAGTATTTTAATATTCATAAATTCTCATCGAGACTACAGTAAGTCAGGGTGAGGCCAAGATTCATGCTCCTGTTTCTCTAGCTACAGAGCCCACACTCAATCCCTGTATCATTGTCTCTCATCCACCTCTATGCTCACTGTGTGCATGACACCTGTTAAAAAATCTTTACAATTGTTAAATAACTTAATCTCACAATAACTTTGGAAAGTGTATTCTTCATATGCCACAAAATAGAACATTAACTTGACCAAGTTCACAATAAGTAAAAGAATTAGGATTTGAATTCAGGTACCCAACAACCTCTTTCTACCATTTCTCATAAAGAGAATCAAGACTATAGATACAATTCATTTAGAAAGGATTCTACCCAAAAAAATGACTCATGGATTGAAAACTTCTCATTTGCTGTATGCCAAATAGAAACCACTAATTTTTTTTAACGGTCGTTGTGTTGTTTTTGTCTACATTTTAAGGAAAATGTATTCTTTAGTGATATCACACAAAAAAGTTCCTGTCTACCTTTGTCACCATACCAGGGGATGAGTTTAAGGAAGTTAATGAAGAACTAAAGAATTAAACAAAATGCACTAAGGGCTCAGTGCCAAAGGAAATGAGATAAGATGCTGAGATCTCTTCACTTCAGATGATCACTCCTGGTGTTAAAGAAACTCTCTGAAATCTTTCTTGGCCTAGATATTGTTAGATACTGTCCAAACATGACCCTGTGTCTCAAAAAGAGAACCATACAGGAAAAACCAAAGCTGGTTTCTAGCATCAATTTCATCATTTATTAACTCTGTGCATTTATACAAAATGTTCTTAAATCTCTAAAATGGGTATAAACTTATAAAATTCATGAGGTGCTTATGAAAATTAAAAAAGGCAATGATAAATTACATCGAAAAATACAACACATATATATTTAATATATTATATAATTATATGTATATAATAATATGTTCATATATAAAGAATTTATTTAACTAGTTCATAAGTACCAAATTTAAATTTAATATAGGCAAAAAACATCATTGGATGCTAAAACCCTTGCATTAGTGAGGACACAAGATATTCATTCCACTGATTACTTAAAAACAGCTTGGGGCGCCTGGGTGGCTCAGTCGTTAAGCATCTGCCTTTGGCTCAGGGCATGATCCCAGAGTCCTGGTATCGAGCCCCACCCACATCAGGCTCCTCCGCTGGGAGCCTGCTTCTTCCTCTCCCACTACCTCTGCCTGTGTTCCCTCTCTCGCTGGCTGTCTCTCTCTGTCAAATAAATAAATAAAATCTTAAAAAAAAAAAAAACAGCAAAGGGCAAAAAAAAACCTTTACAAAGGAGAAATCTGGTACATGCCACCCTTACAAATGTTATCAAAAACAGCATTACCATTAATGAAACAAATTGATTTTTTGCTGAGCAGGACACAATATCATCTATGCAATACTATTGGGGAAAAATTATTCTAATTAGAAAGAAACAATCAGACAATTTCAAATAAAGATAAGCCTACAAACCAAACTATCCAGGCCTCTTAATATAAGGAAAAAAACCTATAAAATGACTCGAGGAAGCTAAAGAGACTTAATAAACATAGTGTGATTTTTTTTAAAAAAATTATTTATTTATTTATCTGAGAGAGAGAGAGAGCACACGGGGGAGGGGGGAGCAGGGGAAGGTCAGAGGGAGAGGGAGAGAGAAACTCCAAGCACACTTCATGCTGAGCGTGGAGCCTGAGATGGGGCTCAATCCCACAACCCCGAAATTATGGCTGAACAGAAACCAAGAGTCGGTTGCTCAACCAACTGCACCATCCAGTCACACCCAAACATATGGGTGATTTTTGACTGGCTTCTGGATTTAGAAAAAGTAAAGACATCATTGGGCCATGGGGAGAAATAGAAATGTAGACTGTATGTTAGATTATATTATGATAGCAAATTTTGATTTCCTGAACCTGATAAAGGTATACTAGTAATGCAGGAGTATACCTTTGTTCTTAAGAGATACATGACGCAAGAGCTAGGTTGAATGGTTAAGTTAAAAAAAAAGCTCTGTGTGTGTGTGTGTGTGTGTGAGAGAGAGAGAGTGTGTAAAAGAGAGAGTAAAAGGGGAGAGGGAGAGAAAGAGAGAAAAGAGAGAAATAAAGAGAAAAAGGCAAAGAAGGCAAATGTTAACAATTGGTAATTCTAGTTGAAGGAGGAATATATGGTTGTTTATTAACCTATTTTTTAAGACTTTATTTTTTTTAGAGCAGTTGTGAGTTCACAGCAAAAATTAAATAGAAGGATGGAGATTTTCCATATGCAAATGATTTTTTCCCCAACACATGCATAACCTCCTCCATTTTCAGCATCCCCCACTCCCAAAAGAGTGGTTCACTGCTACAATTAGTGACCTTACACACTGACACATCACAATCACTCCAAGTCCATGCTACACATTACCATTCACTCTTGGTGTTGCACGTTCTATGAGTTTGGACAAATGTATAACAACACGTATCCATCATTACATTATCATACAGAATATTTTCAATGCCTTAAATGCCCTCTGTGCCCTGCCAATTCATTCTTCCTTTCCCCAAGCCCTGGCAACCATTGATCTTTTTACTATTCCCATAGATTTGCCTTTTCAGAATGTCATAGCTGGACGTGTAACAGTATGTAGCCTTCTCTGATTGGCTTCTTTCAGTTAGTAATATGCATTTCAGCTTCCTCCATGTCTTTTTATGGCTTTATAGTTCATTTCTTTTTAGCACTGAATAATATTGCATTGTCTGGATAGACCACAGTTTATGCATCCATTCACCTACTGAAGGCCATCTTGGTTGCTTTCAATCTTTAGCAATTATGAATAAAATTAATAAAAATCTGTGTGTAGGTTTTTATGTGGACATATTTTTTCAACTACTTTGGGTAAATACTAAAGAGCACAATTGATGGATCATACAGTAAGAGTATGTTTAGTTTTAAAAGACAATATAATTTGGGAGAAATTTTCAATTTTAATGAAGTCCAGCCTATCAGTCTTTTTTTTTTTTTTTTTTTTTTTTTTTTTTTTTTTTTGTGATTTGTGCCTCTGGTGTTGTATCTAAAAGTCATTGCCATACCCAAGGTCATCCAGGTTTTCTCCAATGTTATAATCTGGAAATTTTATAGTTTTGCATTTCATATTTAGGTCTATGATTCACATTGGGTTAGTTTTTGTGAAGGGTGTAAGTTCTGTGTCTAGATTTATGTTTTATTTGTTTTGCTTATGGATATCCAGTTATTGTAGCATCATATGTTAAAAAATATACTGTTCTTTTGGGTGAATGAAATTTGTTCCAGATATAAATGTAATAGTAAGCAATCAATTTTTATCTGTGGTTTACTTGTGATTTGGTGGAAAGATTTCTGTCAAACAGGAAACAGATGCTGCTCTGCTACTAATGGTGTAAACTTGCTGTTTAAAGTCCCTTTCAATTTCTGTACTGGTAATGGATTAGATAATCTGCAGACTTTTTTATCTGTAGGATTATGTGAACATGAGGGGCACCTGGATGGCTCAGTTGGTTGTGTCCAATGTGTCCAACTCTTGATTTCAGCTCAGGTCATGATCTCAGGGTCATGAAATCGAGCCCTGTCTCAGGCTCCATGCTCAACTTCTCTCTCCATTTCCCTCTGCCCCTACCCACTGCTCTCTTCCCCCCTCTCTCTCTCACATAAATAAATAAATCTTTAAAAAATAAAATTCTGTGAACACGAAATATTAGGTTTTAATTGACTCATACAAGTACTAGGAGAAGAGTCAGCTAAGGGAAACTTAAAATGTTTAGCATGGTATCTTAGAGTCAATGAAACACATTTTAGGGAAAAGTGAAGGAAAAACCTTTGGTATAAAGATGAGTCACTTTCCCTCTACTCCTGCCTATGTCCAGCATTTTCTTATTGTATTTCAGTGTATTCCCCTTTCTTAATATTCTAATTAAAAAAATTATCTGAACAATGGCATTTTCACAAAACATTTTTTTCAATACAGAGCTGTTCACTTAGCACAAACATGAAATAGAAATCACCAGTGTTTTTATTGCTTACAAGAGAGAAGTTGGACAACAATTTGGTATGTCTATGCAAAGTATTCAGGTAATTAACATAGAATTTTGAGAATCATAAAAAAATCACTACACCAAACAGACCTTCATGACACCACATAATAGATTGATTTTTAATGTAGTGTAGTGATTAGTCTCAGTGAGTAAAGATTACTGACTGTAATTAGTTTTGGTGACTTAGAAAAAATATTAGCTATGGTGATTGATGATACTCTAGTTATGTATGTGAGAGTCAATAATTAAATTACATTCAAGGCATAGAGGAATTTTATGCTATTTTATTTCTGCATCATACATTTATTGTTCTTTTCCCAGAATGCTACAGTGATGTTTTGGTTACTCTAATTTTATTCCCATGGATTTATGTAAAATTTTTACTAGCTATTAATTAGTTGGGATATTTCAAATCTGATGTGTAATGCTGCTCTAGAGATACATTTCTGATAGAATATTTCCATACAATTATTCTGATTAAACAATATTTTACAAAATATTTCTACTGTAAACAATCTTTTTTTTCCCTGAGACTGTGATTATGTCAATGCTAATTGAATAAACTAATGACTAGATCAGTCTAATTAATTGCCTTGATTCATGTAATAGAAGCCTCTGCCCAATATAGAAAAGCATACAATTTATTATCTTGTCAAATCTACATTCCAGAGGCTGAAATAATAAGCCTACTGTGTTATATTTCCAAATTTATATGTAAACAGTTTGTATAATCTTCCTTCATTAAAGAATCTATACTCAGGATACAATGATTCAATTATAATTTTCCAAAATATAGACATGATCCTGTCTTCTTTTCAGATTTCTTTTCCTATGTCTTCCCTTCAATTCTAAGAGAAGAGTATCATGCAATTTTTAGATGACATTATAGCCCTCACTGACCTCACCCCACCAATGCTTCCATCTAATCCTAGAATACACGTGAAGCTCACCTCACACTAGACCATCATCATTCTCCAATCATCTGTGCACTTTCATGTTCTATGCCTTCACTTATGCTTAATTTGGTAGTCATAAGGGTCAACAGGGTCATAAGTGTTCTACTTCACCTTCTTTTCCAAGAAAATGGTAACTGTATTTTTCTCCTTTCTTTGAAGAAAGATGTGGACATATGACATACTTGGCCAGTTAAACATGAGCAGAAGTCTGTCAATTTCAGGAGGAGAGGTAAAGAGCTAGTGAATTAATCACTATCCGCTCTTTTTCTTCCATGAGGATCACAGAAGCATGTGTTGAGACAAGTCTCCGTCAGCCTAGGCTCCCTGGTGTCTACAATGGGCAGAGCTTCTGTATTAGTCAGGCTTCTAGCAGGACAGAGTTCAACTCACTTGGTCTGAATGGAGATAATTTAATAAAAGTACTACTTAGAGAAGTGGATAAAGTGAAGGGACATCACAATAAATGTTGGGGCCCCCAGAAGTGAAGGTAGGGTAGAGAGCATTCCAGGTAGAGGAAGTAGCACATTCAAATGCAGGAGTGAGGTTAAGCATGAGTTTTTCAGCAACTTAAACAATGTATGCCTAAACTACAGATATTAAGAGGGAGATAATTATGAAATGATAACAAAAAAGTAGTATTAATACTATGGTAAATTGATGTCTAGTTGAGTGAAAGACATTGCTCAAAGTACCTTATGTGTGTTAGCTTATTCCCTTTTTAAAACAATTATATGAAGTCGGTACTACTAATGACTCATCTGAGAACTGAGGCTCAGCGAATAAAACATCGTGCCTGTTCCTACAGCTAAAGTATGAAAGAGATTAAATTTGAACCCAGGGAGTGTGGCTCCACAGCTCTTGTCTATAACTATGCTAGCCATGCTTAGACGGATTTTCTCTTTCTCCTAAGAGAAATAAGAATCCATTAAAGGGTTTTAAAGGGCAAATAAAACAGATGAGATTTCTAAAAAGGCTACCCTTTTTGTAGTGTGGAGAACTGATTGGAAGATAGAAAGTACATATTAGTAAGACTAAGTAGAAGAGATCTGCATTTGTACAAACAAGAAACGATGGTGTTCAGCGTAGAGTGATAGTGGTATTGATGTAGAAAAATATTAATGACTTTGAGAGCTATTTAGGAACTGAACTTGTAAAATGTCAATTATGAATTGTATATGGGAGGGAGAGGGTGGAAGCATTAAGGATAACTGTCTTATACAACCAGATTCCACCATGGGGTCATTCATTAAAATGCGAATAGTGAAGGAGAAAAACCAAAAGAGAGATGATAGGTTTGGTATAAGACTGGTTGACTTCGAGTTGACTTTCATTTATCCACATGTAGATACTGATTAAACAATTGGTGGTGATGTCTGACTCTCACTAGAGTTATGGATTCAGAGACTATTTTTAGGGATGGAATTTAAAGCAATGGGCGTGGATCAGATTATCAGGAGAGAGAATGTAGCATGGAAAAAATGTGGTCTAGGACCCATTCTTAATTGTTCTGACATTTAACAGCTAAGGAGAAGAGGTAAGGATTTAGCAAAGAAGAAGTAAATCCCCAGTGAAGAAAAATATGAGAAAAAGACTATAAGTAGTATAAAGAAGAGTACAAAGATAAACATAACCAGATACTTAGAATGGAAAGGAGAATAGAGAGCTCCTAGTGAAACAAAGATTTTGTAAAGATATGCCACAGTGTTGAAAATTGTTAATAGTTCAAACATTTGCTGCAACATGGATGGCACTGGAGGAGATTATGCTAAGTGAAATAAGTCAAGCAGAGAAAGACAATTATCATATGGTTTCTCTCATTTACGGAACATAAAAAGTAGGAAGATCGGTAGGAGAAGAAAGGGATCAAGAAAGGGGTGGTAAACAGAAGGGGGAATGAAGCATGAAAGAATATGGACTCTGGGAAACAAACTGAGGGCTTCAGAGGGGAGGGGGGTGGGGGAATGGGATAGGCTGGTGATGGGTAGTAAGGAGGGCATGTATTGCATGGTGCACTGGGTGTTATACGCAACTAATGAATCATGGAACTTTTCATCAAAAGCTAGGGATGTACTGTATGGTGACTAACATAATATAATAAAAAATATTATTATTTAAAAAAATAGTTCAAGCAGTTTGAAAAATAAATTAAGTGTTCTTGGTGTCAGACAGTACCCCAGAAAGCAGCTATTCCAAATTTATTGTTATTAGTATGGGAAATGGAGGTCCAAAGAAATTGAGGGATGTGACATGTCTTTTATACAATGGTATGCTTAGTATCCATCATTATTTTCTCATTTAATTATCTAGAATAGTTAAAGTGCTTTATATATTCCAATAAAGAGAAATATGCTGTCATTTATCAGAGAAATTTATCCAACAAATGTAGAGAAGACAAAGGAGATGTGGTATGTCCTTTCAACATCATGCAGAGGCATTGTTTAAAACAATCATGCAAAGATTATTTAATTCTCTAGGAGAATGTACCTGAATTAGACTTTGCTCTTCATATTTGATTAGTACCTGGACACTCTAAAATCACATCTTAGCTTACACGTTTCTCACTAGTAAAAAAAGATAAACCCAAATTTCATGGTTTCATTGACAAATAGGATATTAACCAGTGTCAAATTCAACATGGTATTTTTAATATTTCTTATTCTACTATTTAAAAATGCCTATAATAGTTCTTCAAATGTTCTTTGAAGTAGCTTTAGTATCTCTCTGGTCTCCTTAACAATGAAATAATTTTTTACATACATTTATTTTGTGTTTATAAGAGTAACTTAATTATTTCCAGTTATACTTTGGCATAATCAATTGGTTCACTAGATTAAATCACTCTTTTACTATAGTAAATGGTCCAGTGGTAGCAATTGGTTCACTACAGATTATGTGATAAAATATAAAACTACTACCTTACCGGAATATATTCTTCTTTAGCAGTTATATTTTATTATACATAGTATGGTATCAAAATTGAACTATCTCAGTTCTCAATTTCCATCTCAGTTTACGCTGAGACTTGAACACAATGGATGCAAACTGTTTCCATATTCCAAATTGAATTATGAGCCCACTATCTAAAATGGAATAGAAAGCAAAGTTGTTTTGCTGTGGTTGTTGTTTGTTTGTTTTTAAACTTAAGCTTTTTGACTACATGAAGACAAAAAAACTTTTAGAGAGAGTTTTTTATGTGCTGTGATTCCCAATTACAATCCCAAAGGGAAGAGTGGGAGGTACTTCCCTCTTCATATAATGTGAAAAGATAGAGGGTCTACAAAGACCACTCAGATAACTTAATATGGCTCCCCTCCCTTGAGCTTGAAGAGCACAGTATATCATAGTCTGACTCATCTCCTCCTAAAGAATGAAAGACTGGATCACTAGCTGTTATTAGGGCAAATCAAGGATATAGAGATGCCTTAGTTGAAATTCGCTATCTGTTGAGAATTGACAATACCCAATTTCTTCACACTTGTCACTTTTAAGACCAGAGGCTTCAAATGATTAGAGGTACATGAACACTGTAAGTATTCTCTCTGAAAGTCTCACAACCAAGTGATATGTTACAATGAAAGCAAGGCTTACACTAAATTCTACCACACTCCAAAAAAGCCATTTACAAACAGACTCCAGACAGTCATGTCACCTATTACTGTAGCAATATTCAGTTCTATATCTAGTACATTCTCATTTTGTAAGACAACAGATTCCCTCATAACAGGGTGGTCATCGGACTGAATACAGACCTAGATCAAGACCTCTACTTAGGAAGATGTTAGTCTGTGAGCTCCCTAGAGCTGCCCAAGGCCAAATGCCTGTACAACTTTACTAGTCAATAAACGTATCTCGATAACTACTCATTCAACATTCAACAACTATATATTTTTCTAACTTCCCTTATGCTGATTTATGAATCCTCTAATACAGATGGAGATAATGATAGTTCAATAGTTTTTAATTGAAGTCTACCTCTGGCTTAAAATTCTATGGATTCCTTATTTCTCTCAGTAGAAATAGAAAAAAGCTCTTAATTTTCAAATGCTAACACACCACCCATGGAGTACTCCCGATTAAAATATTTCAAGTGTTGATCAACTACCTACAGGGTATAATACAAATACAAATTACATAAATTCACACCCAGGATACCAAATTACTTTTAAATAAATAACTCACAATATAAAACTGAAGTTCTATATGTATTCCTGACAACAGAATGGACACACCATTTGCATAGGACAAGATGTAAGCAATGGCCCAAAGTAACCAGCCAGAATAAAGATGCTCTTGGTCCTCCTCAAGAGAACCTCAGGTGAGAAATTCCTCACACACCATGAGAAAACGTGTCAGCTTTAAACATCCACCAGGCATGTACCACATAATCAATCAAGTATGAACTTTCATGCCATACTACAACACTCTGTGAATCAAAACTTATGGGGAGTGATATCTCAACATTAAATGAAGTTCATAATGTTTGCATTAATACACTGGATTGAACAAAATAATTACGAAGCTGAGACAGTGTGTGGAAAACTGGGAGTTACTTGAGGATTTTCATTATCTAAGAATGACCAGGGCAGGCGTGGGATATGCCCTACTTTTACCCAAGAGACGCAAAGGCAAAATGAATCTCACAGCAAGGGGTGGGATGGACAGTGGAGGATAAAAATAAGGTTCCTTTGTATTTGCACTCAATGAGTCCCATTCTTTCAAGATGATTCCTGTTCCAAATGTCTACAGACAAATAGCATGAGGAGCTCAGGAGCAGAGTTAAATGCTTAAGCTCCATATGCCGGCCCCACAAAAAGTCCCTCTCAGCATTCTAATCCCTTTTCATTGGAATGTGCAAAAATTCATATAGGCCACAATTAAGAGAGAAGAAGGGTCAAATACCTTGTGATCCCATCCTATCACCCAAATGGCTAAGGAGAAAGGATTGCCTTAAATACAACATATCCAGGGCAGAGCTGTGGCCCGAGCGGGTGCTTCTGAACTGTCAGCTCTCTGCATCCAAGACAGAGGGTGGTGGCAGTGGTGACCCATGTCTAGCAGGAAACAAACTGTGGTGACAAAGCACCGCCTGAACCTATGAGTCACCTTAGATGTCATGTCTAGAAAACAGTCATTGTGTTTACGTCCCAGTTGCTACCAGAAGTTTTGAAGGGAGTTTTCCCCCAGCACAGTTCCCCATGAGGGAAAGGACTGTCCTAGCGTCTCACTCAGTTGAAAGGATGCCACATCATGCTGGACCTTAGTCGTGGAAGCCACATATCTCGCTTGCCCTTTAGTCCACAGAGTCAGCTTCACATGCATGTCTGGGGCTCATGTTTGTTCCTCAGCTGTCTTTACGTTTTTCCCTCCTGCCATGACACCAGCAGCAAGACTTCGTCTTAGCAGAATGCTGCAGGGTGGGGCCCCAGAGATGGTCGTCCCTGGCTCAGTTCTGGCCAGAACAGAAGAGAAAATACTTTAAAAACCTCCATAGAAATAACTGCTTCATTCAGATTATTCAGAGTGGAGCATCTTTGAAACAAACTTTTATTTTTTTATTACTCAGTCTTAGCATAACTACTGAGTTAAAGCCTTTTTCAGTAGGAGTAAGAAAAGGAAAGATAAAGTAAATGAGGGAAACGGCAGATACCATGCTGCTTCATATGTTTTAGGACACTGTATATGTAGTTGTTCAAAACTTCAGAGTTTAAATAATGTATCAACTGATTGGCTAAATAATGTCAATCAATATGCCTGCCACTAGCTATCTGCTACATATGGGTTTTCTCTGGGCTGTAGCTCTTCTCTAACAATTTCTAAGTGCTTTTGGCTTAAAGGAACACATTCCAGAAAAAGTGTAACTGAAGAAAAGATTGTAGATTGGGCAGAAGTTTGACCAATGTTAAAATTTCTATACATTATTAATTACGTTTTCTGCTCGCAGCAGCTCTAAACTTTTACTGTTTAACATTACTATGTTCATTTATCATGTATATTTCTCCAAGAAATTTTCAAATGTGCCAATATATTTATAGAAATTTTTTTGTCAACTAATTTTGGAATAAATAAATCATTCATGAAATATGATACTTAGATGTACGATCCTTGATAAATTAAAATTTGTTTTTACTGTCCTCAGTGATACTTCTGTTCACATACATAGAACTGCTGAGGGTGACTTGAATCCACCATGGAGCTAAGAACTGCCCCTGCATTCTAGAGGAGGAATGCGTGGTTGTGAAGAGTCAGGGGCAACCAGCTATGAAGCGAAGGTGTTCACACTACTTCCCAAGAGCTGAAGAACTCTGTGCCGGAAGTAACATGTCAGTGCTGTCAAATGCCAACCTGACATTGTCATAAACCAATGTCATCACTGTATCATTTAAAAAATCCCCACTGTTCTCTATAAATTAACGGAGTTGCACTGTACTTTCCCACTTTGATATTGGTGATTAACCTGTGACAATTCTGAAACTCCACAATCAGTGGAAAAGCGTATTTTTGGTTAGGTGAACCAAGTTATAACTAGAGCTAAATGGACTGCATGGTGCTGTTGTCAGGATAGCTATCAGTAATAAATGAACTATAAATGCACACAGTTTACTTAGAGATCAATTCAAGGAGGAAATGAAACATGTAAATAATTAGACAAAAGTCAATATAGTGTCCAAACATTGCATCTCCAATTAAAATTAATATAGTGCAGAGCTTCCCTTCAGAATAAAGGGTTAATTAAGTTTCCTTAGAAGAGACTGCATGTTAACAAAAGTAAAAAAATAAACAAGAATTGAGAACAGAACTGGAATAGCTTTTCCATGAATTTGTAAGATATAAAGTGTGTGTGTGTGTGTGTGTGTGTGTGTGTGAATGTATGTATAGTTAAAATATGTTGAAGAAAGAAGAAAGACCAGTGACCTCCCTGTTTTTCTTTCTGAAAGAAAAAATAGGACGTTCTGAAGGTTCTGAATTTAAGAAATACATTGAGAGAATGAACTAATAAAACTCCCAGCTATAGGAAATGTAATTTTTAGAAATTGCTCAACAGGAAAATAACACACAGGTAAATACTTGCAAAAAATAGAGTCCATCTTGAGGATTAGTAATCATGAGATTTTTTCCATGAAGACTTTGAGCTGCTGATAGGAGGTTTGTATTGGCCATAAAGTAAAACAAGTGAGTACTTGTACTAAAACTTGAGAGAAAAATCACTTTTTCTTATAGCCTAGTAAATTGCAATCAATACTCTGCTTGCCTCGTAGTCAAGATATTTTTATCAATTTATCTGCAATTACCAAAGAAATATCATGCAGAGGTAATTATGTGCTGTTCCCACTTTTTGAAAAGTAGTGTTTTACCAAATAGTGCTTGGATCTATCTATTGGCCCTGCACAAATTCACAGGAAATCTGGCGAACTGCAGAGGGAAATATGTCCTACTTTACAATTTCATTTCCAAGTTCTGTAGAGTTAAGCACCTAACTGCTGGTTATAAAACAGTTATGTGCATCCATTGGTCTGACTTTTATTATTTTATCAATATCTCTGTGTAGAGGCCTATATTTAAAAGATACACTATTTTACTATTATTGACTAAAATCTTTCCTCTTTTTTTTGTTAATTATAAATCTTGTCCTTTAGATCCATATGTTTTTGTAGTGTATTAGCGAGCCCGAAGATAGTATTATAATGGGTAACATTTTTTGAGCATTTACCATATGCCAGGCACTATTTGAAGGACTTTACATGAATTAGCTTATTTAAGCTGCACAACAAATATCAGAAGTAGATTTTTTTTTATCAGCTCAGTTTTACCAATGGGAAAAACCAAGGCACAAAGATGTTGAGGCATGCCATTGGCTGCAGTATGGGCGAGGAAAGAGCCAGGCTTTAAAGTTCGTAATTATCTCTGAAGCCTAATGCCTGACCACAATGCCATATTCCCTCTGTTATAAAATACTCAGCCAAATAAAAGAAGAAAAATGTTTCCTGTAAACATCCAGCCTTTCAGGAAAAACCACCAGCAGCTTACAAAGGGTGATATTATTTAACATAAATAAGTAAAAATTACAATGTTTTAAGTAGCTTGGGAAGAAAAATAAAAGGATGGGTGTACAAAGTGTTTGTACATGTAAAATATGCCAAGATAATGCCCAAACCTCACTTATGGTGTGCACATAAAGTATTACTTTAAAACATAATACATCAAAAACTTAACATGTGAGGGCGTTATTATTCCTTTGACATGATGGCTCAAGGGGAGGGGGCGGATGACTTTATCACAAGCAAACTGTTGCTTTTTAAGGATTGCAGAATTATTTGTTTTCATGCTATGGTGTATAACGATTTTAAACAAAAATGCCCTATGTTTAACATTATGTTTGAAAATTTTTTGCACAATCTTTTAGAACTACAGTGGTTTGCAAATATTGGAGAACCAAGTGTGAGAGTGCCTCTCTGTGGTGGGAAATTATTACAATTTTAAAGAGAAAAACTGACGTGTCCTAGTCATCGCTGACTTTTTCAAAAGCTAACATTTTTTTTTTTTTTGGTGTGGATTTTCTGAGCGTTTTTTTTTTTTCTCCTGACTCCCAAATTTTATCCCTTTTTTCCCCCCCTATTAATTATTACTGGCAGAGAAAGAGAAGCAATATTTAGGGCCTTATGTAACTTTTGACTTTCAGAGAAAAAAGCATGATGTAATTCTGGATCTTGAGGAAAATTAAGGATAAATTAGTGCCACCATATTTGTTTCTTCCATATATTTTTTTAAAGATTTTATTTATTTATTCGACGGAGATAGAGACAGCCAGCGAGAGAGGGAACACAAGCAGGGGGAGTGGGAGAGGAAGAAGCAGGCTCATAGCAGAGGAGCCTGATGTGGGGCTCGATCCCATAACACCGGGATCACGCCCTGAGCGGAAGGCAGACGCTTAACCGCTGTGCCACCCAGGCGCCCCTGTTTCTTCCATATTTCTAAGAAGAAAGTATTCATTTCCAGAATACAACGGAAATATTTCAGTGTAAGTTCAACCAATGGGCAGAATCACTAAGAGATTATATGCCGTATTCCCACCCTGACTGCCTGTTTTGTGGACTAGACTCTAAGCTCCAATATCAGACATAAAACAACAGCCTTACCCAGACAATCCCATAAAGTCAAATCCCTAGGATTTGATGCTGGAGCTTGGAGGTTACAAAGTAGGCAGAGAGGGAAAGAAGATGTATATAAAGTACAGCGACAACAATCAGGAACCCATAAACAAAAGGTGGAGGCCACAAGAACAGTCTAACCCTGTATCAATTCCTAGTGCCTCTGACCTTGGTTGTGTGGTTGTCCTACAGAAGCTAAAGCCTTTTATCATGGAACTAAAAACCCTCATCGGTCCAGAGTAGAAGTTGAAGGAAGATCCAGTGGAAGCTGCAGCAGCTGGAGACCTGGCCACTGCCTCTCACCGATGGGATGAGCCAGCAGATGAATGACAACACGTGTGAGCTACAGAAGGGCTGCTGTTTCGTTTCCCCCCTCCAATCTCCCATAAGACATTCTGTTGTGCCTCACCCTAACCAGAAACATATAGAAAGTTCTGGAAAATGTAGTTAAGTCTATCCAAGTGGACACATCACAAGGCCACCACAGTTCACCCCTTGTCAACGCAGTACCCATACATATCTCTCAAACTATACTGATCTCCAAAATTGAAACTGGCAAGATCATGCTTCCACCTAATGTGCTACAACTATCCCTAATACGACTAAAAGCAGATTAACCCTTTCCACAAGAAAGATACAAAGTCCCTTTTTTGTCTCTGGGTGATATCGTTTTTCTAGTTGTTTACTCATCTGCCCTCACCGATATCCTGTAACTTAAATAGGGAGATGTAAAATTAGCTACTGTTAATGCATCTTATTTTATATTATTAGAGGATGAGGAAGGGGAGAAAAACAACAAAAACTGTGTGATGTGTGTATGTATACATAAAAACATAATCATATCAAAATGAGGAAAAAACACTCCTAACTATTACAGTCCATGATTCTCCAACTGATCCCATGGTCTTTGTTGGTATGTATTACAAGCTTCTTCCACTAATATTCCATACAGGCACTTCTGTTGTCATAGTTTCTTGCGTGGTGAAGTTACCCAAAACTTCATGGGGCGCCTGGGTGGCTCAGTCGTTAAGCGTCTGCCTTCGGCTCAGGTCATGATCCCAGGGTCCTGGGACCGAGGCCCGCATTGGGCTCCCTGCTCAGGGGGAAGCCAGCTTCTCCCTCTCCCTCTGCTCGTGTTCCCTCTCCCTTTGCTTGTGTTTCCTCCCTCGCTGTGTCTCTGTCAAATAAATAAAATCTTGAAAAAAAGAAGTTACCCAAAACTTCATTCCTGAAGGATCCGGGCGGGCCATTAGAAGTCCAGCCTGAACTGGGTTAGGATAGTCTTCCACTGACTTGAATGACAGGACCTGAGAGTATTAGGGGGCACACTGGGGGATTTCCTGCCTTCTATGCATACCCTCTATTGTCCACATTGTTGAATCAACCCAATTTCACCTTGATAGAAAAATCACTCCAATGAGTGCAGAAACCTTATTCTTTTTCTGTTAATTCAGGAGACTAATCTGGCCAGGTAGAAGTCTCCACATGCAGTTCAATCCTATCATTGTCACATTCCTTGTCAAAGCATGACTCTCTTTGGAACTAAGATCTTGAGACTCACAAGACTCAAAGTCATCAAAATGAGAAGCAACATTTTGTTCGTGCATTACTTGTGATAATGATGGAGAAGCCTCCTCTGTTTCCCTCCCTTGATTTCCTCACCTGTGAACTCTGACTATGGGAGAAATCACACTACACATGAATGCTGAGTATATAAAGCGTCCTGGAGATATTACCACAACCCTGAAAGGTATTGCTGGCACCACAACTAAGGCTTCATAAGGCCATTCCACCATTTTCTCAGTTGCTCTATAAGGAAAATCATGGTTACACTAGTTAACTCCTTGAGAACGGACCCATTGTCACATTTCATTTGCTCTGAAATAAATCCCTTGGTCTAGAATGATGCTGTGGGGAACAGCATGATGATAGATAAGGCGTTCTGTGCTACACAGAATATAGTCTTGTTGGCAGATTGGACACTCAGCAGTGCCTGCAGCCAGTACGCCTTGGTGACTGGAAATTCATATGGCTGAGCCCATGCAACCCTACATCTTTCTCATCATGATCACTTGTTCCTAAGCCCATTGGTCAATGACAGGAGTGGTTGGGAAAGAGGTTGACTGGTGTCCATAGCACACATCATCCTATCCAGGTGAGTATTAAAATCTTCTTTTACTGAGGTCACCCTTTGATGAGCCTTTGCTTGAGACACAAATATGTGTAGAATGCATTTCTGTTCGAGGAGGTATCTCCCCATGATTCCACATGTCACCACTTTTTCAGTCTCATTCCTTTTAAGACCTTGATCATCCAAACAAACTACGGGCCATAGCCCATGTATCAGTATAGACCTAGACCTCTGGCTATTTCTCTTTCCAAGCAAAACAAACACCAGATGCGCTTTTCAAGTTCTGCACCTGAGAAGATGCACTTCACTGTCCTGCAGGGCTATCCCAAAATGGGGATGAAGTGCTGAACTGTCCTCTTTTGAGAGGTACCTGAATATTGTGCAGGACCATGAATTAACTAAACCCGAGGGTTTTTGTTGTTGTTGTTGTTTTCATTCAACTGACTGAAGGGAACTTCCTATGAGATGCTAGGTATGCACTGAAAACGAGAAGCTAACACAGCGAGGGTAGGGACCATGCATGGGCACTTGGGCCATTTCCTTGTGCATGTTACTTGTGCTTTCAGGGCCTGTTAAGCCCGATGTCATATAGACCACATCCATTTGATGATGGAGCGACTCCGTGCGTGACCAATTTTGTGGCTTAGTGGGTCAGACAATGCCCAATTCATGATGGGCAGTTCATATTGCATGGTAACTTGGTGGTTCATGGTCAGCTTTTCAGTCTCTACTAAAGCCCAGTAGCAGGCCAAGAGTTGCTTCTCAAAAGACTAGTTATCCACAGGGCATTGCTCCAAAATTCTAATGGTTTGTATAGTGACTGTATTGGTCTGTGCAAGGTTTCAATCAGCATCTCTACCTGCCCCCAACACTTCATGCACCAACAGATGTGCTGGGCCACGTGGTCTGGGGTCAGAGAAGATTATTACATAGCAGCCTGGAGCTGTTGCAGAAACTCCTTTTATTTGGGGCCTGACTCAAAACTGCAGCTTTTTGATTCACTTGGTATATGGGTTGGAGTAGAACATCAAAATTCTGTGAATTCCTAAAGTCTTTGGGGGTAGTTGAAATGATTTCCTGGAGACATACAAATTTAATATCATAAGTATACTCTGACTCCTCCATAATAATCAGAAGTTCAAATCAGATTTGGAGGCATTTATAAAGATACATTATCAGGGAATTTCAAAGTGTTCATATGTCACTCTTTAAAGATTCCATTGTTTCCTAATAAAAAATATCATGTATTTCCATCCATGCTTCCATTTGTGGTTCATGCGGTAACATATGCCTATGCTTCGATTTATGTGATCAGTTCTTTGGTTAAAAATATGTGGAAGATATTGATGTAGTAAGTTCATTAATTTTGGTAAAATTAATTTATGCTGATTTCCAGAGGTGAAATATTAAGATGAAACAAAAAAAGCTGTAAATGAGAATCCATAAAATGTGGTTCTGCTTTTGAAATATAAATGATGGAGAAAATTGAAAGGAATATTAATGATTTATGATGATAATAAAAAAGAACGCTGCTCAAAAGACTATGTTTTGAAAAGGATGTAAAAATTCCTTTTCCAGTGAATTTAAAAGAAAGAAAAGAGTGAAGAGAAGAAGAGAAGACAAAAAAGAAAAGGCAGGAAGGGAGGGAGGAAGGAATAAATTAATTTGGAAGAAAAGGAAGAAAGAAAAGATTAGATTCTCAGCACTGGAAGTATACCATACAGAACAGAAATGACAAAAGAGAGAGATGTATTGAGATTTCATTTAGTGTTATTTTTATAATTCATGTTTATAATTCAGAAATCATACATGCTTATATTTATCACTAATATTGAATAGTAAGATAAAGCCTGAATTTTGAGTAAACAGATGATTTCTACTATAGAAAATAAAATATATGTGCTCTGCTCCACTTCTTGTTTGCCTACATCTGTTTCCAACCTGGATAATTTGGCTTCCTTCTCTGCCTCAAGTACACAAATGAAACAGGTTTATTCAACATGCTATTTATTCAAGTTAACACCTTGTTAAGATACAGCAAATTCGCTCATTTATTTGCTATATTTAAGACTAATACCTTATCGTACAGCAGGCTTTATTCCATGTTTTTGAAAGAAATGCTGATGCAAACCTCTGAGCTACCAACATAACTGTTAAAAACTCCTCCTCCTTTTGTTAAAGTGCCAATTCCCATTTCTCCCCTCTGTGACTTCTACTGCTTTTTTTTTACGTGGAGGCTGCGCAGTGCCTTATCCTGCAGGAAGCCCTCCTGAGCGGGCTCCTTGTAGGAGTACAGATAATTGACTGCAGGTCCTCCCGCTGTTCTCAGTCAGCAACCCGCTCTCTAACTGGTTCGAACAGATGTTTCTCTTTTAGAGCTTTAAGAACTATAATTGGGTGGAAAAATAGCATGTTTCACTTAATTCAATTTACTACTTGCATTCATTTGTTAGAGAATTCATTTAGAATCCACATAAATATGTCGTTTTGAATAAATGAAGGGACTGAGCTATATGATTCTGCCTCTATGCCAATGAATTGTATTGTAATTGTTGATACTAATACTCAGAGAATTCTATCTGAACTAATGCCCCACTCATTTGGTGACAAAGGTCTTGATCGAGTCTAAAGTTCTCTGAGGCCAGGTAACTTGTCTTTTTTATTCTTTATTTTTTAAGATTTTATTTATTTGAGACAGAGAGAGATAGTGAGTGAGATAGAGCACGGGGTGGGGGGCAGTCAGAGGGAGAGGGAGAAGCAGGCTCCCTGCTGAGCAGGGAGCCCAAAGTGGAGCTGGATCCCCGGATCCCAGCATCATGACCTGAGCCCAAGGCAGACTCTTAACTGATTGAGCCACCCAGGTGTCCAGTCAGGTAACTTGTCTATCTGGATTACTGTTATACCTCTATTTTGTGACCTATAACATTAAACGTCCAAAAATTTTAAGTAAATATTTATTTAAATGTATGTTGTATGTATTTATAAATATTAAATATATTATAATATTTATTTAGTTATATGATGTGATATACAAGAGAGTAATTAAAAGTATAAAAATATAATTGCATGATTATTTCTTATGTATACAGTACCTTTGTTAGATGCAAATATCAGTAAGTTCTAATTTACTTTGTGTTTTAGTGGGCACTAAAACCAATATAAAGGGATATATAGGAAAAACCCAGCATATTTTAAGTACTTGTTAATTTATGTGAGAGGACCCAAAGAAATTATAAGCTTGTGCATAATTTGCAAATGTGATATGCAATTTTGAAATTTTTATTGACAGACTGGTTGAACAAAATGTGTCTCCATTCAGTTGATCACTTAGCATTTTATATTTGTTGCTTGTTACATAATATTTTAACATCTGTCTGAATCTGAACCAATATGGCACATTAATTTATCAGAATACTATTTAATTGTACTTACGGGTTAAATGATCATTTTGAATAAAGGCCCAACAAGAATTTCTTCTGGATACTTCTTTTGTTAGACACATATTATTCAAGATCACTTATTGTGGTTTATATACTTTTTTTTTTAAGATTTTATTTATTTATTTGACAGAGACAGAGACAGCCAGCGAGAGAGGGAACACAAGCAGGGGGAGTGGGAGAGGAAGAAGCAGGCTCATAGCAGAGGAGCCTGATGTGGGGCTCGATCCCATAACGCCAGGATCACGCCCTGAGCCGAAGGCAGACGCTTAACCGCTGTGCCACCCAGGTGCCCCTGTGGTTTATATACTTTTAATATGGAGTGGAAGACTGTATTACAATATGGATTTTGTTTTAGAACATGTTAAGAAATACGGAGCCATAATTTGGGAGTTGGGCCTGGAGCTAACATCCAATGCTTAAATAGTTTAATAATTTACTATTAGGGTTTTACTGTCTATAGTTGTTATGCTTCTAAACATTTTCTCTGCAGTATTTCTGGGATAATTTACACTACAATTAGTTTTTAAAAAGCTCATAAAATATAAGACTTAACTATAAATGCAGGGAATCACTCAATTATAATTTGCTTCACCATTGCCTGGTACATATCAACAAAGTCATCTTTCTTACTGAATGAAGAATATCTGTATATGTGGCACATAATTTTCTTTTTTAATAAACAACTTATCACATAAATGAGGCAGTTTGTAGGGCATACTAACGAGTTCAGAACACCTGGGAAGGCTATTTTCTATCTCTTAATAAAGTCATTAAAAGATCTTTCGTTGGACCAGTGGAAGCCAGATTAATGACAACCTAAATAGTTATAAATATTAATCTTCAGGCAAGACACATCACCTTCCCAATTTAGCAAGGAGGGGAGGGCATTCCTAAAAGACTTAGTCAGAAAGGTGGCACACAAATTTTTTTCATTGAAAAATATTATGAAGCCCACCAACAAGACACTAAAAAATAACATTAGTTTTTTTCAAAGTAAATAATTTGTCAGAATCATAATCTGTGTCATATTTCTGGTCCTCTACAAATTATAGTCATCATTTTGTCATTGTATCTCGGGTACATAGAATCTGGTTCCATAAGTTTCAAAAACATCCTCAGTCCTGTTATGGACAGGTTTTCTTCTATTCATACCTTCCTTTTCATCTCTCAATGTATCTTCCGTTTCTCAAATTTATTATAGTGTCTTGGGCCATCTACCTATAGCCTCTATAAACTCTCTACATTATCCAGGAATTCTGACAGTTTTTGGAAGTCAAATCACTCTGTTAATTTCCTCTCTTATTGATAAAAACTGTCATCTGGAAGCAAATTATATCTCCTTTCCCCCTTTTATTAGCCCAACACTTACTCCATATGCATTCAGTTTAAAGGATAAAAGAAAATCTTTAGGGAAAAGAAAATTCACAGCATAACAACATAAAAGCCAACCTAGATTCTTAGAATAGAAACGATTCTTTCCCCTAATGCAGAAAGCCCCTATGCAATATTCCAGAGACGTGGTTAATAGTCTTTGCTTGAGCAAGTCTAGCAGTGGAGATTGCAAGTGGAGATTGGGGCAAGACCTGTAATGATCCCCAACTGTCATCAGCTGAGGAAATTCTGGTGTTTGAGTTTTCCAGACAGGACAAATCACTAGAAGGTCTCTAGCAGTTAAGGATAGCAGTTGGTGTCTTGGTTGGAAGATACTTGGGATAGCACAAATACAGTTTAATTTTAAACATTTTCATATATACACCATCCTTGTATACCTTCCAGTCAAAACATCAACTACCATCTTGAAGTATCTGAATTTATATAAACTAAGTGTATAAAACTAAAACAAAACAAAAAATTACTTTAAGTCACAGAGGCTGAGACTTTCATCTGAAGTATCACAAGAGTATCAGTCCAGGATCTTTGTTTATGTTTGTATTTGTAAGGACTGACTGTTTTTTAGCTGCATATAATACAAATTACCACTTTGTCTATAGTCTATAATATGTTCAGAAAATCCAAAGACATTAAAAATTAGAACTACTGTAAAGGTACAATATTTCTAAGGATAGGTTTTATATAATATTACTCAAAAAGACCACAATATAATAAGAATAAAATCAATGAATGAATACTTGACACAAAACTAAGTTAAATTGATATGTGACACTAGGTTGTAGTAGATATTTTTAAGATTTATTTATTTATTTCTAGAGAGGGGGGAGGGGCCATGGGAGAGGGAGGGAGCACATCTTCAGCAGACTCCCCACCAAAACCAGGGCTCTTTCCCACAACCCAGGAGATCACGACCTGAGCCCAAACCAAGAGCTGGACGCTCAACTGACTGAGCCACCCAGGTGCCCCTAGGTTGTAGCAGTTTTGAGACAAAACTACGTTTGACACAAAACTGAACAGAATGTACATTCAAGGAATTGTTTAGACCTTCTTACAATGGTTTCAAATGCATAAGATGACTTTCTTCTTTTTCCCAGGTGAAGGGTGTTGATCTCATCCTTATTTGTTATAGAGAAATCTTTCCAAACAATTCTGCGACCGAGTATGAAAAATAGGGACTGGAGTCTCTGAAATGATAAAAGGAAATTCTCGATAGTAGCTATGTCTTTGAAAAGAAGACTTATATTAAAGATTAAGAAGTAGAAAAATTAGCATTCAAGTATTGTCTTCAATTCAGAGCGAAGTTTCACTAAATGAGTAATAAACATATGGAACATGTCACCAAGGAGACCAATTAAAAATGTGGTAAATCAAAAGTACTGTCATCTTTTCTAGTGGAACAGAAGTAAAGGGAATAAGACAAGAGAACACAGTAAATGTTTTCTTTCATGGACAAGCTCAGCCATTATTATTTTTCTTAATATGGAATACACAAATTAGTCTCTCTCTTGGGAAGAATTCCTAGCAGCAATCTCACCCTGGCATGTACAGTTTTTAAATTAACATTTTCACATCAGAATTCTATTCTAAAATACACAGTCCTAAAATTGCCACCTTTTCCTTTTTTTAATAATGAAGCTGAACTTCAAAGAAGTTAGGTAATATTTCCATTATTGTGTAGATAGTAAAGAGCATAACGTGGTTGGAAACCTCCTCCTTCCTTTTACCTAAGTTTGAGAGAAAGTATATGTTCTCCTTGGACCAAATTTAATCCACAGCTGGTGCCACCCGTAACTTTCTCCATAATTAGCCATTGGGGAAGTAAACAGAAGAGAGTTTGAAGAAAATGATGTCAATAGTTTGGTTTCTTAATTCCCAGCCTTTTTCCTTACCTCTACCAATGACCCTATTCTTTTTTTTTTTCTTTATTAATGATTTTTTATTATATTATGTTAGTCACCATACAGTACATCCCCGGTTTCCGATGTAAGGCTCGATGATTCATTAGTTGCGTGTAACACCCAGTGAACCATGCAATACATGCCCTCCTTACTACCCATCACCAGGCTATCCCATTCCACCAACCCCCTCCCCTCTGAGGCCCTCAGTTTGTTTCTCATAGTCCATAGTCTCTCATGTTTCATTCCCCCTTCTGATTACCCCCCCTTTCTTTATCCCTTTCTTCCCCTACCAATCTTCCTAGTTCTTATGTTCCATAGATGAGAGAAACCATATGAGTTGTCTTTCTCTGCTTGACTTATTTCACTTAGCATTATCTCCTCCAGTGCCGTCCATGTTGTAGCAAATGTTGAGAATTCGTTCTCTGATAGCTGAGTAATATTCCATTGTATATATGGACCACAACTTCTTAATCCAGTCATCTGTTGAAGGGCATCTCGGCTCCTTCCACGATTTAGCTATTGTGGACAATGCTGCTATGAACAATGGGGTGCCTATGGCCCTTCTCTTCACTACGTCTGTATCTTTGGGGATTGCACCCAGGAGTGCAATGGCTGGATCATAGGGTAGCTCAATTTTTAACTTTTTAAGGGACCTCCACACTGTTTTCCAGAGTGGCTGTACCAACTTGTACTCCCACCAACAATGTAGGAGGGATCCCCTTTCTCCACATCCTCTCCAACAATTGTTGTTTCTTGCCTTGTCTATTTTTGCCATTCTAACTGACCTAAGGTGGTATCTCAGTGTGGTTTTGATTTGAATTTCCCTGATGGCTAATGATTTTGAACATTTTTTCATGTGTCTGTTAGCCATTTGTATGTCTTCATTGGAAAACTGTTCATATCTTCTGCCCATTTTTTGATTTGTTTATTTGTTTCTCGTGTATTGAGTTTGAGAAGTTCTTTGTAAATCTTAGATACCAGTCCTTTAACTGTAGTGTCATTTGCAAATATATTCTCCCATTCCGTGGGCTTCCTCTTAGTTTTTCTGTTTCCATGGCTGTGCAGAAACTTTTTATCTTGATGAAGTCTGATAAATTCATTTTATCTTTTGTTTCTCTTGCCTTTGGGGATGTGTCATGAAAAAGGTTGCTTTGGCCGGTGTCATAGACGTTGCTGCCTATGTTCTCCTCTAGAATTTTGATGGATTCCTGTCTCACATCGAGGTCTTTCATCCATTTGGAGTTTATTTTTGTGTATGGTGTGACAGAGTGGTCAAGTTTCATTCTTTTGCATGTAGCTGTCCAATTTTCCCAGCACCATTTATTGAAGAGACTGTCTTTTTCCCACCCGATGTTTTTTCCTGCTTTATCAAATATTAGTTGCCCAAAGAGCCGAGGGTCCATTTCTGGGTTCTCTATTCTGTTCCATTGGTCTATGTGTCTGTTTTTGTGCCAGTACCATGCTGTCTTTGTGATCACAGCTTTGTAGTACAGCTCGAAATCCGGCATTGTGATGCCCCCAGCTTTGTTTTTCCTTTTCAACAGTTCCTTGGAGATTCGGGGCCTTTTCTGGTTCCATACAAATAAAAGGACTATTTGTTCCAGTTCTTTGAAAAATGTCCTCGGTATTTTGATCGGGATAGCATTGAAAGTGTAGATTGCTCTGGGTAGCATGGACATTTTAACGATGTTAATTCTTCCGATCCATGAGCATGGAATATCTTTCCATCTTTTTATGTCTTCCTCAATGTCTTTCAAGAATGATTTATAGTTTCTAGAATATTGGTCCTTTACGTCTCTGGTTAAGTTAATTCCAAGGTAACGTATGGTTTTTGGTGCTATTGTAAATGGGATGGATTCCTTAATTTCTCTTTCTTCGGTCTCGTTATTCGTGTATAGAAATGCAACTGATTTCTGAGCATTGATTTTGTATCCCGCCACATTACTGAATTGCTCTATAACTTCTAATAGTTTGGGAGTGGCTTCTTTTGGGTTTTCCATATAGAGTATCATGTCATCTGCGAAGAGAGACATTTTGACTTCTTCTCTGCCAATTTGGATACCTTTGATCCCTTTTTGTCATCTGATTGCTGTTGCAAGGTCTTCTAGTACTATGTTGAATAATAGTGGCGAGAGTGGGCATCCTTGTCGAGTTCCTGATCTTAAGGGAAAGGCTTCCAGCTTTTCCCCATTGAGAATAATATTTGCAGTAGGCTTTTCATAGATGGCTTTTATGAGATTGAGAAATGTACCTTCTATTCCTACACTCTGAAGGGATTTAATCAGGAAAGGATGCTGTATTTTGTCAAATGCTTTTTCGGCATCAATTGAGAGGATCATATGGTTCCTGAGTCTTTTCTTGTTGATATGATGTATCATGCTGATTGATTTGCGAATGTTGAACCACGCTTGCATCCCAGGTATGAATCCCACTTGGTCATGATGGATTATCCTTTTAATGTACTGTTGGATTCTATTAGCCGGGATCTTGTTGAGGATTTTGGCGTCCATATTCATTAGGGAAATGGGTCTGTAATTCTCCTTTTTGAGGGGGTCTTTGCCTGGTTTGGGGATCAAGGTAATATTGGCCTCATCGAATGAGTTTGGTAGCTTTCCTTCTGTTTCTATTTTTTGAAATAGCTTTAGGAGAATAGGTATTATTTCTTCTTTGAATGTTTGGTAGAATTCCCCAGGAAAACCATCCGGGCCTGGAGTTTTGTTATTTGGAAGGTTGTTTATCACTGACTCAATCTCTTCATAATTAATTGGCCTGTTTAAGAAATCAATTTCTTCCTGTTTCAGTCTTGGTAGTTTATAGGTTTCCAGGAAGGCCTCCATCTTTTCCAGATTACTCAGTTTTTTGGCATATAGCTGTTGATAATAGTTTCTAATAATCCTTCCAATTTCATTGGTGTTGGTCATGACCTCTCCTTTTTCATTCATAATTTAATAATTTGGGTCCTTTCTCTTTTCTCTTGGATATGTCTTGCCAGTTGTCTGTCAATTTTATTGATTCTCTCAAAGAACCAGCTTCTAGTCCTGTTGATTTGCTCTACTGTGCTTCTGGTTTCTAATTCATTGATTTCTGCTCTCATCTTGGTCAACTGCTTCCTCGTGAGTGGATTAGGCCTGTCCCTCTGTTGCTGTTCCAGCTTCTTGAGGTGAGAATATAAAAACTGCATTTTAGATTTTTCTATTCTTTTGAGTGAGGCTTGGATGGCTATGTATTTCCCCCTTAGGACTGCCTTTGCAGTATCCCATAGGTTTTGGACCATTGTGTTTTCATTCTCTTTGGTCTCCATAAATTGTTTAAGTTGATTTTTGATTTCCTGGTTTATCGAGTCAATCCTGAGCAAGATGGTTCTTAGTCTCCAAGTGTTTGAGTTTCTTCCAAATTTTTCCTTGTGGTTGAGTTCCAATTTCAGAGCGTTGTGGTCTGAGGATATGCAGGGGATAATTTCAATCTTTTGGTATCAGTTGAGACCTGTTTTGTGTCCCAGAACATGGTCTATTCTTGAGAATGTTCCATGGGCATTAGAATAGAATGAGTATTCTTTGGTTCTGGGGTGTAGTGTTCTATATATATCTATGAGGTCCAACTCGTCGAGTATGGCATTCAAAGCCTTTGATTCTTTGCTTAGTCTTTGCCAGGGTGTTCTGTCTATTTCTGATAGTGGAGTGTTGAGGTCCCCTACTATTAATGTATTTTTATCTATATGTCTCTTTATTCTGGTTAAGAGTTGGCTTGTGTATCTTGCTGCTCCCCTGTTGGAGGCATATATATTTATAATTGTCATATCCACTTGTTGAATACTTCCCTTAAGAATAATATAGTGTCCTGCTGCGTCTCTAACTATAGTCTCTAATTTAAAATCCAATTTATCTGATATGAGAATTGCTACCCCAGCTTTCTTTTGAGGTCCATTTGTGTGAAAGATGGTACTCCATCCCCTTGCTCTCAGTCTGAATGCATCTTTGTGTTCGAAATGAGTCTCTTGTAGACAGCAAATGGATGGGTCATTTCTTTTTATCCATTCTGCAACCCTGTGGCGTATATGCGACCATTTAAGCCTTTCACATTAAGACTGAGTACTGAGAGATATGATTTTAATGATGCCATGGTGCCAGTAAAGTCTTTGTTTGTATTGGCTGTGACTTTCTGCTCTGTATCACTCTTGGGGCCTTTTTACCTTTATAGAACCCTCCTTAATATCTCCTGTAGGGCTGGTTTCGTGGTTATGAAATTGGTTAATGACTGGCGATTCTGAAATGTCTTTATTTCTCCATCAATTCTGAATGACAGCCTTGCTGGGTAAAGGATCCTTGGCTGCATGTTTTTCTCTGAAAGAGCTTTAAAAATGCCCCACCCCCCCAACCTTTTTGATCATTCCAGGTCTGTGTAGACAGGTCTGACGTAATTCTGTTGCCTATGCCTTGGTACGTGAGCATTTTCTTTGCCCTGGCCGCTTTCAATACTGTGTCCTTGGATCTAAATATTTGCGAATTGCACTATGACGTGACATGGCGTAGGTTTGTCGTGGTTGAGCTTGGGAGGGGTCCTCTCTGCCTCTTGGACACGGATGTTTGTTTCCCTCGCTAGATTAGGGAAGTTTTCAGCTACAATTTGTTCAAATATGTCTTCTAGACCTCCGTTTTTCTCCACCCCCTCGGGGATGCTGATGATTCTGACATTGGATCTTTTCATTGTGTTAGTAATCTCCCGTAACCTACATTCATGGGTGTGGATTTTTTAAAGACCAGCTTCTATTTTCATTTTTTCCTCTATTAACCCATCCTCCAATTCACTAACCCGTTCCTCTGCTTCGGTGACCCTGGCCATCAGAGCCTCTAGTTTTGCCTGCATTTGGCTCAGAGAATTTTTAATTTCTGTCAGATTCGCTCTCATTTCTGTCCTTAGGGATTCTATATTCTCAGTAACCTTTTCGTTAGTTTTTTCAATTCTACTCATTATTTTGACCATCGTTACTCTGAATTCCATTTCTGATACTTTGGTTACATCCATATCCATTACTTCTGTGGCAGAGGCCACAGACTCACTGTCTTTTCTTTGCTGGGGGGGGGGGCTTCTCCTTCTTGTCATTCTGATGAGGAGAGGTTGCGGGGTTGCCCAAATTATTGACTGGGTCCCAGGCTGTGCCCCTTGTTTTATAGGGATCTTAGGGATGTTGTCTTCTTCTTTAAAGATTTTATTTATTTATTTATTTATTTATTTATGTGGCAGCCAACCAGCGAGAGAGGGAATAGAAGCAGGGGAGTGGGAGAGGAAGAAGCAGGCTCCCAGCGGAGGAGCCCGACAAGGGACTCCTTTCCGGAACGCCGGGATCACACCCTAAGCCGAAGACAGGCGCCCAATGACTGTGCCACCCAGGCACCCGGGTTGTGGGCTTCTTGATTTTTCAGCCTGCCTTCTGGGGGAGGGGCCTGCAGCGCTGATACTCAGGCAACCCTGTTTGGGTAGAGTCTCCGTGTCCCCTGCGAGGGGGATGGGGATGGGCACTCTCTGAGCCGGTATTTCCAGGCTTTTGTTCTCTGGTGGCTTTCCCTGGCGGTTTGCTGTGCCTCTTCTGAGAGTCAGAGCAGCAGTGGCCGAATTTCAGCCTCTGTCTCAGAACAGAGGGATCGCGGCCCGTTCTCTACTAATGTTCTGGCCACTTTAACTCTGTTTCTGTTGGTGCTGCTCAACCCTGCAGCGTCCCGGGATGTGCGCCCCACACCCGGCGTCCCAGCCCTCACTTCCAGGGCCGGCGCGTCTCTGTCCTTTGTGTTTCTATAGCCGCCAGCCACCAGCCGCCAGCCGCCCCGCGTGCTCTCCCGGAGCTCCCGGTCTCAGTCTATTTCTGGTGAGCACACCAGGTCCGGAGTTCCGTGAGAAGCCTGGTGGCGTGCGCTCCAGGCTCACGGTCTCAGTCTGCTGTTTTGCGGGTGCCGTCCATGTGCCCGCCTGCTCCCCCATGCAGGTGGCTACCGCTTCCTGGCGCCCGAACGCGGCGGGTCCCTCTCCCTTCCGTTTATCTTCCGACATCTGTGCGCGGTTTCATGGCTCCCCGCTTTGTACCTCAATACTCAGCGCTGGAGATGTTCATTTGTAGAGATCTAGATGCATCCTCCTGTGTCTCAGGCTGGTTCCGTGGTTGTTTAGGCTGGTCTGGTGTCTATCCAGCTCAACTCGGGGGATAGGCTGAAAAAGGTGTCTCCTACTCCTCCACCATCTTAACTCCTCCCAACGACCCTATTCTACCACACTCTACTCTCTAATCGTATTTAAATTGCTTGAGTTGGCTTCCATTATCTTGGGCACTCCTGGACCTCCAAGCTTTCCAGAGAGGTCTTTCCTTCTGCACTCCTCATCACCACACGCTCTCATTCCTCACACCTGACTTCTACTTCTTCTTTATATATGGCTTCAGTTTATGCATTGCTTAATTGATGTTACATAATTGATACTCAATAAACCTGTGTTAATCAGTAACTCCCACATTCTTGTTCATAGTCAAGAAAAACCGTCTTCTTCACCGATTTTTCTAAACTCTGTGGCAATTCTTTTGTTCTTTTATTTGTTCAGCTCTTAACGGCAAGTGAAACCCAGAATTTTCTCCATAGTCATCTTTCCTCACCCTAACCCCTTTCTTTGGGAAATTTATTCTACATACAACACACAAAAATATGCTAATTTATTTCAAATCAATCAATAGCCTATTCTCAGGCTTTTTTTTTATTTGTCTCAAATATTCAGCTTCAACTTACACTTGAGTGTTTCATACACATCCTGTATAAAAATAACCATATTTTCCCCATAATAAACTTGTCCTCTACCCTCTGCCCTTAAAAGGCACCCATAATTACCTAGTTTCTTAAGTTAGAAGCTCAGAGGTATACCAAATAGCTCTTCTTTTTTACTTAATTTATTTTTCTACACCAAAACATAATATATTTTTCCCTTCTTGTCATCTTTGCAACTACTGCATTAGGTTAGTACTTTATCATCTAATAATGATCTCTAATTGAGAAGTCTCCATTTTCACAATGCATCATAAGTGAATTTTCAAAAGTACAATTTTGAATCTATAGTGTTAATATTTAAAATTCTTTACTAGTTCCCATTATCATCTTCAGAACAAAAATTCAAATTCCTCTGTATTTTAAAATGCCCTTCATGTTCTGGATAAAAATACAACACTTACTTCCCCAAATTCTTCTCCTACTATATCTATACCCTTCCTATAAATTCTAAACATTCTGAATGAATTGATTTTCTAAAAATGAAACATTCTATTTTTCCCCTGGCTAACAATATGGGTCTCAAGATTTGTTTCAAGGAGCACTTCCTATGAGGTATTTTTTTCCATGACCTCAAGAAAATGTCCCCAAGCTGTGGCAATGTAGCATTATTTGCAAAACTCTATCATAGAATGTATCACATGCTATTGTCATTATTGGGTTACTTCTCCGTCTCCCCTCATTATACATTGGCTCATTGAGAGCAGGAAACCAAGGTTTTACTCTTGGAGCTCTAGAAACTAACAAAATGCCTGGCACTAAGTTTCTTTGTTGTTCTTTTTCTTTTTTTAACTTCCTAGTAGGAACTAAATCTCTACCAATAGAATTATAAGCACCAGAGAAAGGCCATTTGAGGATATAGGTTAAACGTGCTCTTAATAAATCATTTTTGACTAAGGCTTGCATATTTCAATTTGTTTTTATATTAATTTTAAAACTTTGTGAAAGATAGTATCTATTCTCATTTTACAGATCATTCTCATTTTACAAATAAGACAATTTTTTCCTAAGAGATGGAATCGTCCATTATCATGATGTCATCACATCTTCATCACATTACGAAGGGTGTCTTCCCAAACCCACCCCCACTCCAGAGGCAACTGTTGTGGCCCCATTACATTTCTTTCGCACCCTCAGAACCTTTCATCACAGTCTTTGGAGGAACTAGTATTTGAAACATCTGAGATAGAAATTGAATAACAATAATTCTAAATACAGTTGAAATTTAATAAGCAGGTCAGTATGGCCACTAGAAATTGTGATTGAGGAAACATGCCAATGCTGTGTAACAGGTATTTAGGTGTATATGTATAGATGGAGAGATAGACATACACACATGTACATATATATAAATACACATGAGTTTATATGTGCTTTATATGTGTATGTATACATACATTGACACACTATATAAACATGTGTGTACATATGCATATATAATATAAATTCATTGCACATACCTGAATTTAGAAGTACTAATAGTTAAGTTCTCTGTATCTGTATCTCATTCTACATAACAAATCATACATCTTATTTCTTTTAGAGAAAAAGCCAATAATAATTTTATGATACTTATATTAGTATTTAATTTTATTATTTAATTTTAATATTTAATTTACTACTTTCACTGTTTTGGAAGTCATACTTAACTATGTTATTTTCAACACTTTATACATAAACAATTACATAGTTTGTAGTATAATCAGATTGATGTTCTAAGTAATGTTATAATAATACTATATGTAAATCATAGGCAATCTTTATTTTTAAAAATCATACATTTCTTATGATTGTATTTATATGAAAAATTCCTTTTGTTCTTTTCCCTTCTGATAGGAAAAGGGATTCTGAAATTACACTTTATAGTTCTACATTGATGCCCTCATCTTTTTTTTAAGATTAATTTTTTTATTCCAGAGAGAGAGAATGTAAGTGGGGAGAGGAGCAGAGAGAGAGGGAGACAAGCAGACTCCCCACTGAGTGGGGAGCCCAACAGGGAGCTCCCAGGACCCTGAGATCATGACCTAGGCTAAAACCAAGAGTCAGACACTTAACCAACTCAGCCACCAAGGTGCCTTTCATCTGTTCTTTACCATAGTTTCAATAATGACTTCTTGTCATTATTTAGACTTGTTTAGATTCCTTACCTACAAGTATTAGCTACCAGAGAAATTTCACTCTAAATATGGTTTCAGTTCCTAAGGAAGTCATGAGGCAAAAAATCAGAGAAGAGAAAAAAATGTTAAAGGATTAACTTCTCTACCAAGTTAGCTATGGTATGATATACTATACATTACTATACTATATTGAGAAGGAAAATATTTTCTCTATCCTCCAAGATTTTCCTAGGTAGTCTAAGAATTAAATTGACCCAAGACAGATTAACAGGAGAAAATCAAATTTAATTATATATGAATGGGGAATCCACATAAACACGAGAGGTTCCAAAGATAGTCAGGCAAAATGGGGTATATGTGTCATTCTGGATAAGGAGAAGTTGGTTAGGGGTCTTCAGCTTCAAGGGGAAAGAAGGAAATTCACAGAAAGAATGGAAAGAATAGATGTTTGGTAAACAATTGTTTGCTGTGCCATACAGAAGCAATGCAACACAGAGAGGAATTTGAACAGACTTTGCTAGATTCCTTCCAGATACTGTAGTTATCTATGGTGATAGCTCCTTCCTGAAACAAGTCCTCATTTTTTTTTTTTTTTAAGATTTTGTTTATTTATTTGACAGAGAGAGACAGCCAGGGAGAGAGGGAACACAAGCAGGGGGAGTGGGAGAGGAAGAAGCAGGCTCCCAGCAGAAGAGCCTGATGTAGGGCCCGATCCCAGAATGCTGGGATCACACCCTGGGCTGAAGGCAGACACCCAATGACTGAGCCACCCAGGCGCCCCTGAAACAAGTCCTCTAACTAAATTTTTTAAAACAGTTATCAGCGAGGCAAAAAAAAAAACAAAAACAAAAACAAAAAAAAACTTCTTGAGTCTTCTGTTTTTAAAAATAATCAGCCTAAAATAATCCACATGCCAAAGAGACACAATTTGGGGTGGCAAATTTTGCTCCCCTACAACTACAATCACCAAAAAAATATTATGTACAGAATGCCATTATCATCATCAAACAATAGTCACAGATAACTATCCTTTGGTTGACACTACAACATATCTTTCCATTACCCCTGCCTTTAATCACTGGCATCTGAACCTTGCCCTTGTGGTAGGCCTTTTATTGTTGTGTTAAAAAGCCAAAAGCATGGGAGTGCCTGTGTGGCTCAGTCAGTTAAGCCTCTGACTCTTGGTTTCAGCTTGGGTCCTGATCTGAGGGTCATGAGATGCAGCCCTGAGTCAGGCTCCCCACTCAGTGGGGAGTCTGCTTGAGATTCTCTACCTCTCCCTCTGCTTCCCCCCCACTCCCACTCGCGCTCTCTCTCAAATCAATAAATAAACATTTTTTAAAAAGTAAGAAGCATCAATATAATCTCTGAATAAGTAAATTAGTCTTTATATCTATATCGATATCTAAACCCATGTCATGTCCAAATCTAGATGTTTCAAATACATACTGACTATGATATTTATAACAAATGAAATTAGTATATATTCTGATGGATTTCATATCAACATGATGTTCTCAACTAGCAAATATCAGTTTCCCGTAAGTTCCAAACTATTATGTTCACATTAATGTAATTATATATATTATAGTACATCTAGAAATACATACCTTTAAAATAAGGGCCTTTGGTAGACAGGATTTGGAGAATAGGGACAACTGCAATAATACATATCCCCATGCCAAATGCATCATTAACTTTATGCTATATTTTCTTTAAAAAATTAAGGTATCTTCCATATTATCTTTTGCAGAGATAATGACATACAAGTTTTTTAACTTTATTCATAGTCAAATAAACAATATAAAATCTTTGTTAACCAAATTGAATAGTTGCTTTTTTTTGTGCACTTGAGTGTTATTATAGCAAAAGCAAAATATAAGTCACTTCTTTTTCTCTCAATTAGTACATTTATTAAATTCAGACATCTTATGTAGCTGAGAATTTTCTGTTTTTCTGTTCTGTTACTCAAAGCTGCACAGCTAAGATTGCAACTGAACAGTTCAATTTCAGAAATATTACGAATGTCATTTAGAAGTAGGGTCTGTTCTGGTTACTCTGTTAGAATCCCTTTCCCTGAAGACATGGTTTTTATTATATTTCTTTATATCATAACAAATTGCTAGCATCCTGTAGACAAAAAGTCAAAAGTCAGTTTTAAAACTGATGTTAAATTGATTTATCATCTTTAGCAGAAACATGTGGAAATAAGGAAATTAAAAATCTTATTATCTCCTGCTATGATATTTTCTATTCACTCAGAAAAAAAAAGTGATGGCATTGGATAATTTCTTTAAAAGTAATTTACTTTAAGATAAAGAGTATAGGACTATTTAATCCAGCAATGTTGAATTTTTTTACTCTCGTTGTTTAATTTTAATTCTAATTTATTACAATTTGAAGAATGAACCACAATACATCTGAAGAAAAAAATAATCTGAAACACAAATTGAAGGGGCGAGAGTGACCTAGAAGGTGGTGATGCCATACAAAACCTGTGTGCTGGTGGATAGCAAATTTTGTGTGAGATGATAATAGACATCCAAAAGGCCAATTATTCCCTGTGCTTAGTATCAAATTACATTATGCTGCCAAGCAGTGAGATTATGGTCACCATATATTAAAATAAAAGCAGCACATGATAACCTACCGGCTTCTGGTGGGCTATTATGTCATGGAATATATACGAAACTGGTGAGTAAAAATTAATTTAGCACATGTTTCTGGATGTTAGTAATATTGTCTTTTATATCAGACTGTCACAGGACTGGGAGAGCGGGTGATAATGCCAAGCTATTTACCATCAAAGTAGAGCTCTGCTGTGAACTGAGGACAATTGGATTTCAAATCTGCTTTTCTGTGAAATTCTTTGCTCTTCACTTTCTTCTCCACAGGACCCATGTGCCATCAGTACCAGCTCAGCCTCGCTTTATCAACACCAGTGCATGTTGTCCTAATAATTAGTTCTCATATCCTACTTTTTTTTTTTGGCTGTAGAGATATTGATTAATCCTGAATTTGTGATTATAACTCTATTCTCATTTATATCTCTTTAATTTCAAGAATATGTAATAATGTGGGAAAAACCATATACAGTATTTGGAGCCCAAAAAAATTACTGTTTCATCTTGCTAAATCACTTATTACCAGTTTGATTTAGACAGATCATTTAATTCATGAGACTTAAATCTTTTGTCTATAAAATAGAAATAATACAATCTTGCTTATCATATTATTATGAGTCTTAAAAAGAAGCGTTTATGAAAACTATTGGGAACTCTTTAAATGTTTGTTCTCTTTCACTTTAAGATAAATGATATTTAGTTAGAAAAAACATTCTGTGAATGAGCAACATGAACTTCATCTGGCATTTTATCCTCTATAAACTTTGTGTTATTAGAGTGAAAACTGTATTCACATTATCTGATACAGTTTGATTAATTAAAGCAATATTTTTATAGTGCACATCATGATCTTCTCTAAAATTAATGAGATTAAAAGTTTCATTTCTTATCCAATATTTACTATTATGCTAGTAATAAGATTGGATTCCTGTTTCATCACTTGGCTCAGGACTAAAGTGCAAGACTTAAAATCATGTCCATGGCTTCTTATGTGAATCCTCTTGAAAAGATATTAACATCACTATGTGGCAGAATGCTGATAAATTTCCACAGACCATTGAATCAACAACCTCATATTGAACTATCCTACATGATTCTACTATGAATGATATAAAAGATAATCAAAATTGATCCCTAACTTCAAGTACTTTTTTTTTTCTTTTTGAAGGAACAGCTCTTCTTTTCTTATTTTTTTTCCATTTATGAAAAAGATAAGAGTGGGAAGTGAAAGTACAATGGATTAATTTTTTTAAAAAAAGACACAATACATATTCACTGAAATGTATAAAGTCTACTTTTGGTTTAAGACTTCTACTGCTGTGTGATGGTCCCTGGGAATCAAATATGAATTTCCATTATATATGAGGAATCGGCATCATTTCAAAAATAGAAGTTTGGTAAAGTTTCATTTTGTTTTAAAATCAAGTGTCCATCTGATTCAACTTGGTCATTTTAATTTAGAAATTAAATATTAACCTTAACTTTATAGTGCAAAAACCTGGAAGTTAGTATTTTACGTTATGCTCCATTGTTACAAAAGTGAAAAAAATATGTTTTTTTATATAGAGCTATCAAAGAAAAGAAAAAAAAGTAGGGAAACACCATGTGCAGAAAACAAGCATCTTGTGGGCACACATAACCATTCTGGCAAGCCGTTGGGCAGGGTCATTTCAGGATGGGTATAACCAGCTTGAGTTCAGAGTACCCCTTTGACCATGGGTTCACTCTCCTTGCACCCATATTTATGCAAGAGCAGCTTGCTTCCATAGTAGCCTTCACGCCTACCTATAATAGCAGGAGAACTCCAGTTATCTTCTCAATTTTGACTCTTTTATGCAAGTTGGGCACCAGACTTTCACCTTTCAAACTCTCAGAGATACATGGCAATGCTCTAAAAGTCCTTCAATCTCATGTGACCCCATGATAGCACTGACCGTCTAATGGTCTTGGCTTTGGCATGGAGGAATTAACATCCTTCTTCTCTCTCTTAGGGGAAGGAACACACCACAGTATTCTCTACTATACAAACAGCTGTTTTCAAATAAATCCTGACTTTGATGAATCTCCTTCATGGGCTCGCGGTTTTCTCCTACACAGACGCTGGAAGGAGAGGATGGGCTGGGAGTTCAAGACATGTTTGGTCACTTTTTAGAGAATCCTGCCAGGAGGTGTCCAACACCTTTCTTCTGAATGTGTGGGTAATTAACACCCATTGTCATTAGCAAAAGGGCATCAAAACTCTGACACCACAGAAAAAAGGCAGTTTGACATCTTCCTAAACAAATACCATTAAATCCTCACAACTACTTGTCTATGCAGGCAGTATTTTGTTCTATAAGAAAACACTCTAAGGAGGGACACCTGGGTGGCTCAGTTGGTTAAGCATCTAACTCTTGATTTCACCTCAGGTCTTGATCTCAGGGCTGTGAGTTCAAGCCCCACCCTGGGGCTAGGTATGTTCTTAAAAAGGGGACTTCTTAAAAAGAAAAAAAAAAAGCAGATGCCATTGGGGCTTTTAAGATAGCATTTTAAAAAGAGGGACTCAGCTTGTAAGGACCTCTTCTTTTTTGGTTTTTAGCTTTTGTTTTTTTGGGGTTTTTTGGTTTTTACTTTTTTCTTTACTCCTGCCTGGAATCAATCTTTCTTTTTCTTTCTTTCTTTTCTTTCTTTCTTTCTTTCTTTCTTTCTTTCTTTCTTTCTTTCTTTCTTTTCTTTTCTTTCTTTCTTTAAGATTTTATTTATTTATTTATTTGACAGAGAAAGAGAGAGAAAAGGAGGCAGAGCAGCAAGCAGAGGTAGAGGGAGAAGCAGACTCCCCGCAGAGCAGGGAGCCCAATGTGGGGCTTGATCCCAGGACTCTGGGATCATGACCTGGGCCGAAGGCAGACGCTTACCTGACTGAGTCATGCAGGAGCCCCATCCTGTCTGGAATCTTAAGGCAATGCTCAGAATCTCCCTCATCCTGAAGCATGTGGCTTAAAGCTACACAATGAACGTATGAACAGAATGTTAGGATCTTTGCATTCTCAGTAGCATCATGGAGCAGCTACAGAAGCCCTCGACTGCTAAATTGAGGCTCCTTAATCCTGGGAATAATCAATTTGTTATTTCTTAAGCTTTTATTTAGCAGCCTTTCCTAACCGGCAGTGCCTCTCTAAGCCTCTCTAAGCAAGGCACACTTAGTGTCCACATATTAATGAACACTGGTATCTTTAAACATCCGAAAATGAAAGTTATGAGCTTGAAAGTGTACGTGTATAAATTATTCTCTCCAAAAGCAAATACTTGTTTTTAAAATATTGACAGAATAAACCTTTCTTTTAAAAAATATATTTATTTTAGAGAAAGAACGTGTGTGCACAAGCAGAGGAAGGGGCAGAGGGAAAGGGAGAGAGGGAATCCTCAAGCAGACTCACGTGGAGGAGGGAGCCTGTCCCAGGGCTTGATCCCTGGACTCTGAGATCATGACCTGAGCAGACACCAGGAGTTAGCCACTTAACCAACTGAGCCACTCAGGCACCCCCAGAATAAAACTTTTTTAAACTTAAAAGCCCCACTCTTTGCTTTGAACTTCTCATATTTTGCTTTCTAAATTTTCCTTATTGTTGTAGTGATCATACATACCAGATCATACAGCACTAGATACCCTTTTAGGACCTTATTTCAAATTCTCTACGTAAAAGGGAATGTATTGACAATACATATAAGTTTTAGCAGTCTTCTTTCAATATACTATAAACATTGGGATTCAGAATAAATCACAATAAATGTGTCCCTGGCAAAGATATCAATAATTTTTATAGACAATATATAAATTGTATACTCCTATTAAATAAAAAGAAAACATTCTCTAAACAAGTATGTCATATTGATTTCTGTAAGTTAAAAGTGCTAAAATATATTCTCAATACTTTTTATTAATTATGCAGTTAATTAGGACATTAGGGAAACTTACACTGAAAAACTGCCTAGTGTCTTGAAAGCACTGATTTTAAAAACAAATTATTTGTAGAAGGAATTGTGTGGTATGTTTGTATTAGACATCTAGTCCCAGGGGCATTATAAATATCAACAATACAATTTTTGTCACGCTAGCGTTACTTTTCACTATAGTTGAGACATCTGACAAGCAGAGTCTCCATGCTACAATACACAAAGTCCCTTGACACCTTAGGCTTTTTCAACAGTCTTAATCCAGCTTGTTGGATTTCAAGAGTTTCAATAAATCAGAAAAACCAGGGGGGTTCTTTTCTCTATACACACTGCACAAACAAGAACCATAGTATTGTAAAGTTGAAGAGGATTAGCGATGATGCCATCTGCCTTCTTTGTTTGTGTAGGAACATCATTTTTATTCTCCAATGAAATAAGTTTGGGAATTCTTTTTTTTTTTTTTAAAGATTTTATTTATTTATTCGACAGAGATAGAGACAGCCAGCGAGAGAGGGAACACAAGCAGGGGGAGTGGGAGAGAAAGAAGCAGGCTCATAGCGGAGGAGCCTGATGTGGGGCTCGATCCCATGACGCCGGGATCACGCCCTGAGCCGAAGGCAGACGCTTAACCGCTGTGCCACCCAGGCGCCCCAAGTTTGGGAATTCTTAACTCATGTGAAAGTTGGACCATATCACAACAGCAATAAATCAGCTTTTCACTTGTTTTGATTAAATGCACATAACAATATTCTAGAAAAGGTGTGATTTGGTTACACCAGAAGTTAAAGCTGAGACTTTTTCCTCGACATGACTTACAGAGTAATAGAAATTTGAATAAGTTTTATAAAATTCTCTATCATCTTTCAGTGGACACGTTGTTATCAATATCCTAATCCATGTTAGTATCACCTTTTCTTGGATTTACAAAACAGCCTTATCATCAGTCTTCCCACAAGAAGTATTTCATCCATAGGTACCATTCTAGAATGCAGAGCTGATCATGTCATTTCTTGAAACTGATAGCTTCCCATTCTGTCACCCAGATTCTTGAAATCCTTCCTTCTGATCTATAGCAACAGCTATCAAAGCCCTCTTTTTTGTTGTTAGAATTACACTTATTTCCAATGTGAACCTTCATGCAGCACATCTTATTATTTTCTTTGCTTAGACAAAGATGTGCTCTCATTCACCCAACATAACTTTCTACTTGTTCTTTAAAACTTCAATTTAATAATCCCAAAATCAAGCAAGTCTTTCCTCATCTCTGAGACAGTAATTCTCCTATTTTATGATCTCACACTAACCAATATTTCCTTTTGCAACTATTGTAAACCAATAACTAATTGTATATTTAGTTTCTTGATGTCTGTCATCCTTCCTAGAATTTAATTTCTATTAGCCAGTTCTGTTTTCTTCAACACTGGAGCATCATCATCCTGAAGAGAAAAAACTCAATAGATATTTCTTGAATATAGAAATTAATACTGTTTGCCAACTCAAAACACAGCCATAGCAATGACAGAAAATAAAGTACTAAACTAATTTGTAATTACCATTATAATATACCTAAAGAGCTCTGTCATACAGAAGTTAGGTGTATAGTCTATAATGTATGACTACTAGTGTGCAAGCTATATGACTTACACTTCATGACCATCTAAAAAAAGATATTGGATAAAATGAGCAAAAGTAATGTCAATAGAGGAACAACCTGAATCCTCTCTAATTCTGCAAGGTTAAACATTTAAAATAATCAGTTCCTTGGTATTAGTTATAAGTAACTTGCAACACATCTCATATGATTGAGGACCAGCAAAATAGGCTATAAATGCTATGAAATAACTTAGAGGTTAAATACAAGTTCCTTTTTCAAAGTATTCAATGAAAATTATTTCAGACTCTTCTAAAATATTTAAATTTTGCCCTGAATTTTTTTTCTTTTCCTTTTATTTTAAGTTGTATGTAGGATTTAGTGATTCAACACTTCCATACAACACCCATTGCTCATCACAACAAGGGGACTCCTTAATCCCCATCACCCATTTAGCCCATCCTCCACCCACCTCCCCTTTGGTAATCATCAGTTTGTTTTCCATAATTAAGAGTCTGTTTCTTTCTTTTATTTTTTTTTTAAGATTTTATTTATTTATTTGGGAGAGAAAGAGGAAGAGAGTGAGGGAGAGAAGGAGCAGGGGGTGAGGCAGAGGGACAGAGAGAATTCTTGAGCAGACTCCCCACTGAGTGAGGAGCCTGATGTGGGCCTCAATCCCAGGACCTGGGATCATGACCTGAGCCGAAGTCAGATGTTTAACCAACTGAGTCACCCAGATATCCCAAGAGTCTGTTTCATAGTTCGCCTTTTTTCCTCCCCCCATCCCCAGTTTGTTTGTTTTGTTTCTTAAATTCCACATACGAGTGAAATCATAAAGTATTTGTCTTTCTCAGACGGACTTATTTCACTTAGCATTACACTTTCTAGCTCCATCCAAATCCTTGCAAATTTGCCCTGAATTCTTAACTGCTATTGGATAAGAATAGTAAATCAAGATGGCAGTATTGCAATTAACCCATAAGTTACTTCAATTGAATTTTGTCTTTAATTTTATGGGATGGGGAATGATATTTGCCTTTTCTAGGCCACTGCTTTTGAATCCAATGATGCATAAAAGAAGAGGTAAGAGGAAAGAAAGCTAAAAGTAATGAAAAGCTTCCTCTTACAAAATTGTTGGAATTTGAAGGTATCTTGGAACAAATCCCATCAGCATAAAGAACTAACTAATCAAAGTCATCTGTGAGGTTGTCCTGAAGGCATGAGTTTATGAACACAACAATGTGTCTGCCCTTTAAGAATTAGGGAACATGAATAAATATGCCACTGCTGCTGCATAGGCACCAGAACTACCTTTGGACACAGGGAGGCCAGAGACGGACAGTAGAACACTGCTGCAGAAAAAAACTCCAATTTCCACAATTTTGCTTCTTAGCAGGAAGGACAAAAAAGGAACAAAGATGATCTTCATCTTTTTTCTGCCTTCTTAACTGCAAACAAGAGCATCTAAATAGGACGACCTGATTTGCTTCTTGAACCCTAAGCATACATCACAGCTGTAAAGGTTGGAATAGGTACATATGGTTTTAAGTCCACTGAATGGAAAAAAATAGTTAACCTGCAAAACTCACTTCAAATATTGCCAAGGCAACCTTTTATAGGACATTTTATGAAGATAACCAGATGACTATGATTTTTACACTGAGAGCACTGTTATTCTTTGTGAACCCCTTAGTTCCTAACCTTAGAGAGAGTGTGTGTGAGTGTGTGTGTGTATTGAGTGAGGGAAGAGTAGATCCTACAAATTATATCCACTAATGATCTGACATTTATCTTATTTTTTTCATGTCATTACTATCAATGTTAATTTCTTACTGAAAGCAGTACTAGTAAGAAAAGCCTACTATTTCCACCATTTGCAAAGGTGTATTCTGTCAGTATACACACACACAAATATACAAATACATGCATGTTATTTTAATTAATGTCCAATTTTATTTATACCATACACCAAATGGTAATTATTAATTTTTTATAAGACATGAGGAATCAGAAACATCAAGAGATAAATAATTTTCCCTATGTCTATTGTAACATTATTTACAATAGCCAAATGATGGAAGCAGCCCAAGTGTCCATCAATAGATGAATGGATAAAGAAGATGTGATGTATATATACAATGGACTATTATTCAGCCATAAAAGGAATGAAGTCTTGCCATTTGCAACAACATGCATGGAGCTAGAGAGTATTATGCTAAGCAAAATAAGTCAATCAGAGAAAGACAAATACCATACGATTTCACTCATATGTGGAGTTTAAGAAACAAAACAAATGAACAAAGGAAAACGAGAGACAGAGAGACAAACCAGATTAATGACAGAGACAAACTGATGGTTACTGGAGGGGATGTGGATCGCAGGTTGGGTGAAATTAACGATGGGGATTGAAGAGTACACTCGTCATGATGACACTGAGTAATGTATGGAATTGTTGAATCTCTATAGTGTACAGTTGAAACTAATATAACACTACATGTTAACTATACTGGAATTTAAAAACTTAATTAAAAAAAAGATAAAATAGGGGAGCCTGGGTAGTGCAGTTGGTTAAGTGACCCACTCTTGCTTTTGGTTCCAGCCATGATCTCAGGGTAGTGGGATGAAGCCATGCGTCCAGGTCCACGCTCAGCCTGAGTCTGCCTGAGATTCCTTCTCCCTCTCCCTCTGCCTCTTGTCCTCTCTTTCTCTCTCTCAAATAAAGACATAAATCTTAATAAAATAATAATAATAATTTTCTAATGGCATGCAGCAGAAAAGAAATAAAAAGAAAAAATAATACAGGAAACACATGGAGATCCAAATCTGGGTCAATATTCCCTAAACTATCAAATCCTTAATACTCAAAGTAGAGTGGCATCTAATAATACTCTTGTTATTACCCTAATATTACTAAATATAACATAAGATGAAATTTCAATCACTTTAAAGCAAATTGAAAACAGTGATTATTTTGGACCCTTTGTATGTATGGATGTTATAATATCTAACCACTAAATTTTTCTAAAAATTTTCTCAAAGCTGACACAAAAAAGAAAGCTTGTTAGGCTCATAAAATTAACTGTCATCTCCAGACTGACAGACAGGCTGCAGAACTAAAATTTCTTTTTTGAGAAGGCAAAGCTGGAATGAAATGTGAAATATGGCATAAATAATATCTAAAATGAGTAATGGACAAGTAAAGAGCTCCATATTGTAAGTTTTATTTAAAATATAATCTTTGTGTGCAATTTAAATTGAAAAATATATTGAACTTTGTAAAAATGTTTATTATAAAGTTTAAGAAAGAAGAAGAAAACAATAAATGTAGGAAATAGTCCAATTTTTTTCACTTAAAAAATATTTATTAGTATATACAGTGTTCCAGACATTATTTTGAGCACTGGGAGATTAAAAGACGGGCAAAAGTTGATATTCACTGAATTTTATATTAGTAAGAGATTCAGGTGTTAGTCAAATTAATACAAAATAAATGGAAAATTATAGTTCTGAATAATATATTAAGGGAGGGTACATGTGATGTGAAGTCACATTACAATGACACTTGATTTTGTCTGTGGATTTTGGAACGGTTTATCTGAGAATAATATTTACACAAGAATTGACTCAGTGAAGATTTGCGCAACAGAAAATGAATAACAGGTAAAGGAAATAAGAATGGATTCAAAAACATAAAATTTCTAAAGCCAGTTTAACAATATAATGAACAATTTGTCTTTCTTTGTGTGATATGGAAAGTTTCTCAGTTGCAGAATGAAGGATTTTCATACACACACACACTCACAACTACATGATACACATATAGATAACACACACATATATATGTGTGTGTTTATATATGAAAGCTCAAATGGAATTATTCAGGAAGTTTGGAGGGAAAGAAAAATACATAAACTCAGCCTCACAGTCTTAGTAGAGAATAGCCCCGACTAGCCAAAAAGATTTTAGCTATTTTCTTTCTTTTTTGGTTTGTTTGTTTTCATTTTCTGCTCTTTTTTCACTTTTTAGAAATAATTTATTGATCAGCACACCTTGGTGTCTCAGTCAGTGAAGCATCTAACTCTTGGTTTTGGCTCAAGTCATGATTTCAGGGTTGTGAGATCAAGCCCCTGGAGTAGGGCTCAGCACTGAGCTCCAAGTCTGCTTGAAAGTCTCTCCCACTCCCTCCTTCTTCTGCACCTCCCCTCATTCAAGCTCCTGCTCGAGCGTGCTCTCTCTCTCTCAAATAAATAAGTAAAACCTCTTTTTTAAAAAGAAATAATCTACTGATCAATTGGTTGTATAGTTTAAAGTTAATGTAATTAATTGATAAATGCATTCATGGCTAAATATTTTTAAATATCCATTTTACCGAAAAATTTCTTGAGTTATGTTTACAGTACTACATTTGGTTACATATTAAATGTTGATTACTTAATGCTTAATGAAATTTTTATGGGGCAGATGAAGTAATAAAGTTTTAACTTATTAATGTCAAATTAGTGATCATTTCATTAATATTTTATATGTTTCTGTAAAGTTCTGTCTCTCCTTCCCCCCAGTTCTGTTCACAACCCAGGTTTAATTAAAGAATTCAAGACTTGCTTCCAGGGTTATACAATTTCCAGTTTCATAAAATCCTAATAGTCCAATGAACATTTGCTACAGAAAAACAATATAATATAGACTTTGCAACCCAAGAGACACATTCATAATTTCTGACCACTTGATTTTGCATGAGTAAATCATTTAATTTATCTCAGCCCCAGTTTTGTACCTGAAAAATAGACATTATAAAATTAAACTTCTGAGTTGTTTTGAGGATAAAGATAATGTTTTAAATTACCTGCCACCCTTGATGCACTTACTAAATTTGCCACAATAAATGCAATATGGTGGAAAGGAAATTAGGCCAGGGATAATATGATTTGGGTTTAAGTCATGGCAAAAGCAATTAGCTATATGACACTTAACACCTGAAGGTCTGTTTTCTTATATATAAAATAGAGAGAATAAAACCTGCCCTGATTTCTATGGACATCAAATGAAATAGTATAGGGAAAAAAATAGCAAAACTAAACTGATACTATAGATGCTTTTCATATAGGACCTAGGAAAGTTCTTCCCATGGTATTTGTGTAAGTGGTATTGCTTGGCCAAGGAAATAGCCAAAAAAAACCAAAAACAAAAACCCCAAAAACAAAAGTAGGTAGGCTGGGGCTTCTCAATGGCATTCCAAATACCTAGGAAAAAAACAAAACAATACACTTCCACTAACTCCTATTTTTGTCATTCACCCCACCAAACCCCAGAATTTCATCCTTGCTTAAATTACACCCCTTGTAGGAAGGAGAAAACAAGTGGCATCCAAAGGGACCAAGAGTCAAACGCGCTGAACCAACAGAACCACCCAGGTGCCTTTCTTTGCTCCATCTTATTTAACACTACTACTTTAACACATACACCCTTGTACATCCACATACATATCACACACAGTATCAAGTATTACCATCAGCACTGCATATAACAAAACTTACTGGAAAAACTGCTCTATCTAAAATTGCATTTTTAAAGAAATTATATAGCCTTTGCTTTTCATTTTCTGAGGATTATGATGTTGCTAGAACTGTGCTGGCAATTTCAATTTCGTATAAAAAACATACTTGTGAAGAAAAGAAGAGGAAAAGAAATAAATTTGGAAGGCAAGGAATTTAACTGGAAAACAATGAACTTCTCTCTGGGACCACATCATATTTGCTAAAAATCTCTGTTGTGCATACTTTAGACACTGAGGCTTATTAATATTCAGAAGCCCAAATGAAAGTAGATATGCATACTCAAATTAAAAATAGAAGATTTATGAAAGGAAAATCCTCCTGTGACTTGACACAAGTTCAAATTTTGCCTTTGACCAAAATGGATGAATATCAGTTTGCTTGAGCACTATAATCAATTAATTCTGAATCAATTGCAGCAAGATGCATTTCAGATGGCATAAAGATAATTATTAGAGAAGTGTCCTTTCAGATTAATGGTTTATGCTATCCATTACCCTATGTTTTGCTAGTATGACTTTTTACAATATTATTTTATTGAAGATTAGGGGACAAAAAAAGACTAAGAAACTGAGCTAAGGGTTTGAAATAAATTTCACATCTGTCATAGCTAACACATGAGAAACCAAGTAATATATGTTTACACTGCTGTAGAATTCCAAACAAATTGCATTAACTATCTGTTTTGTATTATTCATACGTACCCTTGTGAATCTGATTTCTTTCCAAAGAATTTCAAGTCTCATTTTTGGAGCTGCAGTTAAAATGCTGTGCCTGATTCCTGTTGGATGTTATATATCCTTTTCTAATAATATCTTATTGGTGTCTATGGAATCATTTTAAAATTTAATTGAATAAAAAGATAAATATTATATTATAATAATAAATCCCAAATCTTCATAAATTATTAATCTATTAAACATCATAAAATTAGAGGAATCCACATATATTTCCTCAGCATTTTTTGTGGCTTTGGGGATTCTTGGTTCTTAGGATTACAAAAACAAGCAAAATAGCCTCAATGATTTCATAATTCATTAAAAGACATAAACTCTCTCTTATGTGTAACTATCAAAGTAATCAGATCTATGAATTCAGCATTATAAACTATGATGCAGCATTATGAAGAACATTCTCTGCAGCAATGAAGTATACAAAGTATACAAGAAAGTGTATTTTTTGTGGAAAGTGAGATGAGGGTGTTACCAAGGGAAATGTTGAGGAAAAGCTTTATGGGAACCTGAATGTTCTACAAAAATGAGAATAGGCTATGATGTCAGAAATATATGTAAACTAACGATAACATTGTGACTTCTTTGAGTTTAGTTCACTTATTCTTAGGTAACTAATGCACCCCTGAAGTCAATAATGTCATTTTTACAGATATCAAGTATCAAATTTGGAATTGTATGCAAACAACCTGGTATGTATAGCAATTCAGCCATTTCTAGCCATTTACATCATGTTCACAAAGAAAGCAATATTCAAACTCATCCTACAAAATGACTACCATTCCTCCAGATGGAGTATGAAGAATATTAATTTCAACTGGGGAGAAAACATAAGCAATAGATAGAAATGGAAATGTAGCACATGTACATGGAATATCAAATATTCTATTATGACTAGAAGCTATATATAGAGAGTGTGTGTGGCAGGGGACTAAGTCATGAAAAATAGACTGGATCCTGATAGAAAAAAGTGTAAATGCCTTGCTCATTAGTGTGGATTAGAGTGTGTAGACAATGGGAATCCAGAATGAGTGATGGAGGGCTTAAATGGACAATAATAAGTTATCTGTAAGTAACATTTATTTTATTAGTCAGTGATATAGGACTGATATTATCACATGATAATCTACCTATTTGTCTATACTATACATTGAATAAAGATCCAAAACAGTTTAGCCAGTGCCCTGCTACTTTCAGTGATACATTCACTCTTGGTATTTTTTCCTTTTCTTAAAACACTATAAAATATTACAATGCACAAACAACAGAGAAAGTAAATAACTGAACTTCATGTGAGAATCAAGTTTAAATAAATGTAAACATGTTGTCATCTTAAATTAGAACGGTCAGAGATAGACTTTGGGCATGATAGCATAAGATGTTCCCGTGAACTGCTCCCCAGGGAAACTGGTGAAAATTATCAAAACACACACACAACTATTTAAAGCCTCTGCAAATGGTCCTAAGAACAACAAACAAATGAAAAAAAAATCTTTCAAGAAAATCTACAATTCCTAAGAAAGGGGAGATATGTGGTTTGAGCGTAGACCATTCCCTTCCTCTCCACCCTCCTTCTCAGGAAGACAGAAACTCCTCTACTCCAGAATACAGCAGCCCCAAAACACAAGACTCCACTTCTTAGCTCAGTTAGAGTGTTTGTTGTTTCTGAGAGAAGCAGGACTTTAGAGTTTCTCATCCTACCCCAGCGACATATTGCTGAGGCTAAATCTCATGGTATAAAACTGAAGTGGCTTTACTAATACCAGACAAAATAAACTTTAAAAAAATGTTACTAGAGTTAAAGAATATAATGATAAAAGGGTCAATTCATCAGAAAGATGCACCAACATCAAAGGACCTAACCATAGAAAGCAAACACTGACAGATCAAAAGGAAGAAATAGATATCAATACAAGAAGAGTGGGAGACCTTAGTACCCCGCTCTCAAAAATGAACAGATTGTCAGCCAGAAAACTAATAAAAAACCCACAAAACTAAACAGTGCTATCTACCAAATGGAACTCACAGACATATATAATATAGAACATTCCACCCACGAGCAGCAAAATACACATTCTTCTTAAGTGCACATGCAATGTTCTCCAGAATAGATCACATGCTAGATCATGAAACAAATCTTAACAAATTTAAGAAGATTGAAGTTATTTCATATCTCTTTTCTGATCCCAACACAAGGAAACTAGAAATCAATAAAGAAAGAAAATTAGAAAATCTACAAATACATGAATATTAAAACACTCTTAAGTAATCATAGGGTTGGTCAAAAGAGAAATCAAAAAAGGAAATTAGAAAAAATCTCAAGACAAATGAATATAAAAATACAAAATATCAAAATTCATGGCATGCAGCAAAAAATAGTACTGAGGGAATTTTATACCAATAAATGCTTATGATAAAAAAGAAAAATGATCTCAAAAACAAACCTAACTTTACACCATTAAAAAAAAAACAGAAAAGAGAAAAAATGACACCCAAAATTAGCAGAAAAGAGAAAATAATTAAAATTAAGGCAGAAACAAATGAAATGCATATTAGGAAAACAACAGAAAAAATCAATGAAACTAAGAGTTGGGTTTTTGAAGAGAACAATAAAAACAGCAAACTCTTAGCTAGACTAAAGAAAAAAGAAAACTCAAATAAATAAAATCAGCAATAAAAAGGAGACATTACAACTGACACCACAGAAATAAAAAGAATCGTAAGATCTATTACAAATGATTACACACCAACAAAGTGGACAACCTGCAATGAATGGATAAAAACCCACAAACTGTTGGTGGGAATTTAAACTGGTACAGCTACTATGGACACAGTACGGAGGTTCCTCAAAACTTAAAAATAGAATTACCTTTGAATCCAGCAGTACTACTGATGTGCATACATCCAAAGGAATTGAAGTCAGGGTGTTGAGAAGATATGTGTATTCCCTGTGTTCATTGTAGATTCATTCGCAATAGCCAAAGTATGGAAACAACCTAAATGTCCATCAATAGAGTAATGCATAAAGAAAATGTAGTCTATACATACAGTGGGATATTACCCAGCCTTCAGAAAAAAGGAATCCCTGCCACTTGTGACAACATAGAGGGACCTGGAGGACATTATGCTAAGTGAAATAAGCCAGACACAAAAGGGCAGATACTGTATGATCCACTTTTATGAGTAATCTAAAAGTAGAATAATGGTTACCAGGGGCTGGGGGAGAGGGAAACGGGGAGGTAGTGGTCAAAGTTTCAGTAATGTAAATGAGTAAGTCTAGAGATCTACAGTACAACACAAAGGCTACAGTTAACAACACTATATTCGATATTTAAAAACTTGCTAAGAGGGTAGATCTTATATTAAGTGCTCTTACCACAAAAGAAGATCCAATCCAAAAAGGGTGGGGTGAGGGGAGGAGACTTTTGGAAATAATAATGTATAAACTTATTATAGGCTAGGTTGTGGTAATGGTTCCACGTGTGTATACTGATCTCCAAACTCATCAAGTTGTATGCATTGAATATCTATAGATTTTTGTATGTCAATTATACCTCAACAAAGTGATATTAAAAAACTGTTTTATGTATTTGTAAAGCGTATAGGGGTAAAGAGGAATGGATTACAAAGATTTACTAGGAAACTTTTGGTTGTGATGGTTACATTCATTATCCTGATTGTGGTGATGATTTTACAGGTGTATACGTATGTCAAATTGTATCAAATTGTGTATTTTAAATGTCAAGTACTCCCCAATAAAAAAAAGAAAAGAAAAATTTTAAATCATTCATCCAAAGGCAACTGAGGAAGACGCACTCTACACATGTCTGTTTCTATAACAACATGAAGGAGGAAAATTGATAATTAAAAAATAAATTTATTCTATGTCCTAGCTTGAAGACCAAATTGTTGCTAGAGCTGTGACCTTTGAAATCTTCAATTACTTATTAGTAAGTAAATTTTACCTCTGAGTTTCTTTACAGAGCTTGCCCCAAAATTCATATCAATCTCAGCAAAAGGTCAGAGTGTTCTCCCATGTAATATGGGTTTTCATTATTTCCTTATAAACTATGACATTTTCAAAATGTCAGCATCAGAGAAAACTTGAATGTTTTTTATTCTTTCTTTTTGATATACAGTATGAGATATATTACATGGAATACATATGAAATAATTATCTCTCTAATATAATATATGTATATATATATAATATATATGAAAATGTGCATCAGAAGACACAGAAAAAGAAAGCTCTGACTAGGTTTTCAGTAAGTTCTAGTCCTCATCTTACTGTTTTTCTTTTTTATTTTTTCTTTATTTAATATTTCTAATATTATATTATGTTAGTCACCATACAGTACATCCCCGGTTTCCGATGTAAGGCTTGATGATTCATTAGTTGCATATAACACCCAGTGCACCATGCAATACGTGCCCTCCTTACTACCCATCACCGGTCTGTCCTATTCCCCCACACCTCTCCCCTCTGAGGCTCTCAGTTTGTTTCTCAGAGTCCATAGTCTCTCATGTTTCATTCCCCCTTCTGATTACCCCTCCTTTCTTTATCCCATTCTTCCCCTACCGATCTTCCTAGTTCTTATGTTCCATAGATGAAAGAAATCATATGATAGTTGTCTTTCTCTGCTTGACTTATTTCACTTAGCATTATCTCCTCCAGTGCCGTCCATGTTGCAGCAAATGTTGAGAACTCGTTCTTTTTGATAGCTGAGTAATATTCCATTGTATATATGGACCACAACTTCTTAATCCAGTCATCTGTTGAAGGGCATCTCGGCTCCTTCCACGATTTAGCTATTGTGGACAATGCTGCTATGAACAATGGGGTGCCTATGGCCCTTCTCTTCACTACGTCTGTATCTTTGGGGATTGCACCCAGGAGTGCAATGGCTGGATCATAGGGTACCTCAATTTTTAACTTTTTAAGGGACCTCCACACTGTTTTCCAGAGTGGCTGTACCAACTTGCATTCCCACCAACAATGTAGGAGGGATCCCCTTTCTCCACATCCTCTCCAAAAATTGTTGTTTCTTGCCTTGTCTATTTTTGCCATTCTAACTGACGTAAGGTGGTATCTCAGTGTGGTTTTGATTTGAATTTCCCTGATGGCTAATGATTTTGAACATTTTTTCATGTGTCTGTTAGCCATTTGTATGTCTTAATTGGAACAGTGTCTGTTCATATCTTCTACCCATTTTTTGATTTGTTTATTTGTTTCTTGTGTATTGAGTTTGAGAAGTTTTTTGTAGATCTTGGATACCAGTCCTTTATCTGCTGTGTCATTTGCAAATATATTCTCCCATTCCGTGGGCTGCCTCATAGTTTTTTTGACTGTTTCATTGGCTGTGCAGAAGCTTTTAATCTTGATGAAGTCTGATAAATTCATTTTATCTTTTGTTTCTCTTGCCTTTGGGGATGTGTCATGAAAAAGGTTGCTTTGGCCGGTATCATAGAGGTTGCTGCCTATGTTCTCCTCTAGAATTTTGATGGATTCCTGTCTCACATCGAGGTCTTTCATCCATTTGGAGTTTATTTTTGTGTATGGTGTGAGAGAGTGGTCAAGTTTCATTCTTTTGCATGTAGCTGTCCAATTTTCCCAGCACCATTTATTGAAGAGACTTTTTCCCACCCAAAGTTTTTTCCTGCTTTTTCAAATATTAGTTGCCCAAAGAGCCGAGGGTCCATTACTGGGTTCTCTATTCTGTTCCATTGGTCTATGTGTCTGTTTTTATGCCAGTACCATGCTGTCTTTGTGATCACAGCTCTGTAGTACAGCTCGAAATCTGGCATTGTGATGCCCCCAGCTTTGTTTTTCCTTTTCAACAGTTCCTTGGAGATTCGGGGCCTTTTCTGGTTCCATACAAATTTAAGGGCTATTTGTTTCAGTCTTTGAAAAATGTCCTCGGTATTTTGATCGGGATAGCATTGAAAGTGTAGATTGCTCTGGGTAGCATGGACATTTTAACGATGTTAATTCTTCCGATCCATGAGCATGGAATATCTTTCCATCTTTTTATGTCTTCCTCAATGTCTTTCAAGAGTGATTTATAGTTTCTAGAATATAGGTCCTTTACGTCTCTGGTTAAGTTAATTCCAAGGTAACGTATGGTTTTTGGTGCTATTGTAAATGGGATGGATTCCCTAATTTCTCTTTCTTCGGTATCATTATTCGTGTATAGAAATGCAACTGATTTCTGAGCATTGATTTTGTATCCCGCCACATTACTGAATTGCTCTATAACTTCTAATAGTTCGGGAGTGGCTTCTTTTGGTTTTTCCATATAGAGTATCATGTCATCTGTGAAGAGAGACATTTTGACTTCTTCTCTGCCTATTTGGATACCTTTGATCCCTTTTTGTCGTCTGATTGCTATTGCAAGGACTTCTAATACTATGTTGAATAATAGTGGGCATCCTTGTCGTGTTCCTGATCTTAAGGGAAAGGCTTCCAGCTTTTCTCCATTGAGAATAATATTTGCAGTAGGCTTTTCATAGATGGCTTTTATGAGATTGAGAAATGTACCCTCTATTCCTACACTCTGAAGGGTTTTAATCAGGAAAGGATGCTGTATTTTGTCAAATGCTTTTTCGGCATCAATTGAGAGGATCATATGGTTCCTGAGTCTTTTCTTGTTGATATGATGTATCACGCTGATTGATTTGTGAATATTGAACCACGCTTGCATCCCAGGTAAGAATCCCACTTGATCGTGATGGATAATCTTTTTAATGTACTGTTGGATTCTATTAGCCGGGATCTTGTTGAGGATTTTGGCGTCCATATTCATTAGGGAAATCGGTCTGTAATTCTCCTTTTTGAGGGGGTCTTTGCTTGGTTTGGGGATCAAGGTAATATTGGCCTCATAGAATGAGTTTGGTAGCTTTCCTTCTGTTTCTATTTTTTGAAATAGCTTTAGGAGAATAGGTATTATTTCTTCTTTGAATGTTTGGTAGAATTCCCCAGGAAAACCATCCGGGCCTGGAGTTTTGTTATTTGGAAGGTTGTTTATCACTGACTCAATTTCTTCATAATTAATTGGCCTGTTTAAGAAATCAATTTCTTCCGGTTTCAATCTTGGTAGTTTATAGGTTTCCAGGAAGGATTCCCTCTCTTCCAGATTGCTTAGTTTATTGGCATATAGCTGTTGATAAAAATTTCTAATAATCCTTCCAATTTCAATGGTGTTCGTTGTGACCTCTCCCTTTTCATTCATAATTTTAATAATCTGGGTCCTTTCTCTTTTCTTTTGGATAAGTCTTGCCAGTGGTCTGTCAATTTTATTGATTCTCTCAAAGAACCAGCTTCTAGTCCTGTTGATCTGCTCTAATGTACTTCTGGTTTCTGCTTGATTGATTTCTGCTCTAATTTTGGTCAACTGCTTCCTCATGCGTGGATTAGGCCTGTCCCTCTATTCTTTTCCAGCTTCTTGAAGTGAGAATATAAAAATTGCATTTTAGATTTTTCTACTCTTTTGAGTGAGGCTTGGATGGCTATGTATTTCCCCCTTAGGACTGCCTTTGCAGTATCCCATAGGTTTTGGACTGTTGTGTTTTCATTCTCGTTGGTCTCCATAAATTGTTTAATTTGATTTTTGCTTTCCTGGCTTATTGACTCATTCCTGGGCAGGATGGTTCTTAGTCTCCAAGTGTTTGAGTTTCTTCCAAATTTTTCCTTGTGGTTGAGTTCCAATTTCAGAGCGTTGTGGTCTGAGAATATGCAGGGGATAATTTCAATCTTTTGGTATTGGTTGAGACCTGTTTTGTGACCCAGAACATGGTCTATTCTTGAGAATGTTCCATGGGCATTAGAATAGAATGAGTATTCTTTGGTTCTGGGGTGTAGTGTTCTATATATATCTATGAGGTCCAACTCATCGAGTATGGCATTCAAAGCTTTTGATTCTTTGCTTAGTTTTTGCCAGGGTGTTCTGTCTATTTCTGACAGTGGAGTGTTGAGGTCCCCTACTATTCATGTATTTTTATCTATATGTCTCTTTATTCTGCTTAAGAGTTGGCTTGTGTATCTTGGTGCTCCCCTGTTGGGGGCATAGATATTTATAATTGTCATATCCACTTGTTGAATACTTCCTTTAAGAATAATATAGTGCACTTCTGCATCTCTAACTATTGTCTCTAGTTTAAAATCCAATCTATCTGATATGAGAATTGCTACCCCAGCTTTCTTTTGCGGTCCATTTGTGTGAAAGATGGTACTCCATCCCCTTACTCTCAGTCTGAATGCATCTTTGGGTTCGAAATGAGTCTCTTGTAGACAGCAAATGGATGGGTCATTTCTTTATATCCAATCTGCAACCCTGTGGTGTTTTATGGGAAGGTTCAAACCATTCACATTGAGACTGAGTACTGAGAGATATGATTTTAATGATGCCATGTTGCCAGTAAAGTCTTTGTTTGTATTGGTCGTGACTTTCTTTTGTGCATCACTCTTGGGGCCTTTTTACCTTTATAGAACCCTCCTTAATATCTCCTGTAGGACTTGTTTCGTGGTTACGAAATTGGTTAATGACTGGCGATTCTGAAATGTCTTTATTTCTCCATCAATTCTGAATGACAGCCTTGCTGGATAAAGGATCCTTGGCTGCATGTTTTTCTCTGAAAGAGCTTTAAATATGCTCCCCCAACCCTTTCGATCATTCCAGGTCTGTGTAGACAGGTCTGAAGTAATTCTGATGCCTTTGCCTTGGTATGTGAGAAATTTCTTTGCCCTGGCCACTTTCTTTTTTTTTTTTTTTTTAAAGATTTTATTTATTTATTCGACAGAGATAAAGACAGCCTGTGAGAGAGGGAACACAAGCAGGGGAGTGGGAGGGGAAGAAGCAGGCTCATAGCGAAGGAGCCTGATGTGGGGCTCGTTCTCATAACGCCGGGATCACGCTCTGAGCCGAAGGGAGACACTTAACCGCTGTGCCACCCTGGCGCCCCTGCCCGGGACACTTTCAATACTGTATCCTTGGATCTAATATTTGCGAAATGCACTATGACGTGACGTGGCATAGGTTTGTCGTGGTTGAGCTTGGGAGGGGTCCTCTCTGCCTCTTGGACACGGATGTTTGTTTCCCTCGCTAGATTAGGGAAGTTTTCAGCTACAATTTGTTCAAATATGTCTTCTAGACCTCCGTTTTTCTCCACCCCCTCGGGGATGCTGATGATTCTGACATTGGATCTTTTCATTGTGTTAGTAATCTCCCGTAACCTACATTCGTGGGTGTGGATTTTTTTAAGACCAGCTTCTATTTTTGTTTTTTCCTCTATTAACCCATCCTCCAATTCACTAATACGTTCCTCTGTTTCGGTGACCCTGGCCATCAGAGCCTCTAGTTTTGCCTGCATTTGGCTCATAGAATTTTTAATTTCTGTCAGATTCGCTCTCATTTCTGTCCTTAGGGATTCTATATTCTCAGTAACCTTTTCGTTAATAGTTTTTTCAATTCTACTCATCATTTTGACCATCGTTACTCTGAATTCCATTTCTGATACTTTGGTTACATCCATATCCATTATTTCTGTGGCAGAGGCCACAGACTCACTGTCTTTTCTTTGCTGGGGGGGCTTCTCCTTCTTGTAATTCTGATGAGGAGAGGTTGCGGGGTTGCCCAAATTATTGACTGGGTCCCATGCTGTGCCCCTTGTTTTATAGGGATCTTGGGGATTTGGGCTTCTTCTTTAAAGATTTTATTTATTTATATGTGACAGGAGCCAACTAGCGAGAGAGGGAACACAAGCAGGGGAGTGGGAGAGGAAGAAGCAGGCTCCTCTCGGAGGAGCTCGATGAGGGACTCCTTTCCGGAACGTTGGGATCACGCCCTAAGCTGAAGATAGTTGCTCAATGACTGCGCCACTCAGGCGCCCCGGGTTGTGGGCTTCTTGTTTTTTAATCCTGCCTTCTGCCGCGCCAATACTCAGGCAACCCTGTTTGGGTAGAGTCTCCGTGTCCCCTGTGAGGGGGGACGCTGTGAGCCAGTATTTCCAGGCTTTTGTTCTCTGACGACTTTCCCTGGAGGTTTGCTGTGCCTCTTCTGAGAGTCAGAGCAGCAGCGGCCGAATTTCAGCCTCTGTCACAGAATAGAGGGAATGCGGCCCGTTCTCCACTGATGTTCTGGCCACTTTAACTCGGTTACTGTTGGTGCTGCTCAATCCTGCAGCATCCTGGGATGTGTGCCCCACACCCGGCATCCTACCCTCACTTCAGGCCAGCGCGTCTCTCTCCTTTGTGTTTCTAACGCCGCCAGCCGCCAGCCGCCCCCGTGAGCTCCCGGATCTCCGGGTCTCAGTCTATTTCCGGTGAGCACACCGGGATTCCGGTGTTCCGCGAGATGTCTGGTGGCGCGTGCTCCAGGCTCACGGTCTCAGTCGGCTGTTTCGCGGATGCCGTCCGCGAGTCCTCCCGCTCCCCCGTGCAGGTGGCTACCGCTTCCCGGCACCCGAACGTGACGGCTCCCTACCCCTTCCGTTTATCTTCCGATATCTGTGCGCGGTTTCACGGCTCCCCACTTGGTACCTCAATACTCAGCGCTGGAGATGATCATTTGTAGAGATCCAGATGCATCTTCCTGCGTCTCAGGCTGGTTCTGTGGTTGTTTAGGCTGGTCTGGTACCTATCCAGCTCGACTCGGGGGACCGGCTGAAAAACGGGTCCCCTACTCCTCCGCCATCTTAACTCCTCCCTTACTGTTTTTCTTTTATTTCATAATAACTAATTGAGATAGTGGCCGTGAGTAAGTGTCTACTGAGTAAGTAGCATCTGAAAGATGAATTAGTATTGCTTAATATTATTACTCTAAAAGTGAGACGGGGTAATTACCATTAAAATATGAATCATAAGTCTTATAATTAGATACAAAATTAGCAGCATGACACTGCATTGTATCCATACAACAATAATACATGCACTATATGATATTAAAAAATATTACAAAACATGAGTATAGGACTTCCGGTTAAGATGGCGTAGGAGTAGGAAACACCTTTTTCAGCCGGTCCCCCAAGTCGAGCTGGATAGGTACCAGACCAGCCTAAACAACCACGGAACCAGCCTGAGATGCAGGAAGATGCATCTGGATCTCTACAAATGAACATCTCCAGCGCTGAGTATTGAGGTACGAAGCAGGGAGCCATGAAACCATGCACAGATACCGGAAGATAAACGGAAGGGAGGGGGAGCCGCTGCGTTCGGGCACCAGGAAGCGGTAGCCACTTGCACGGGAGAACGGGCGGGGCTCGTGGTCGGCACCCGCAAAACAGCAGACTGAGACCGTGAGCCGGGTGCGCGCGCCACCAGGCATCTCGCGGAACTCCGGAATCCCGGTGCGCTCATTGGATCCAGACTGAGACCGGGAGGTTCCGGAGCGCGCGCGGGGCGGCTGGTGGCTGGCAGTGTTAGAAACACAAAGGACAGAGACGCGCCGGCCCTGGAAGTGAGGGCTGGGACGCTGGGTGTGGGGCGCACATCCCAGGATGCTGCAGGGTTGAGCAGCACCAACAGTAACAGAGTTAAAGTGGCCTGAACATTAGTAGAGAACGGGCCGCAATCCCTCTGTTCTGTGACAGAGGCTGAAATTCGGCCGCTGCTGCTCTGACTCTCAGAAGAGGCACAGCAGACCGCCAGGGAAAGCCACCAGAGAACAAAAGCCTGGAAATACCGGCTCAGAGAGTGCCCATCACCATACCTCCTCGCAGGGGACACGGAGACTCTACCCAAACAGGGTTGCCTGAGTATCAGCGCTGCAGGCCCCTCCCCCAGAAGGCAGGCTGAAAAATCAAGAAGCCCACAACCCGGGCGCCTGGGTGGCGCAGTCATTGAGCGCCTGTCTTCGGCTTAGGGCGTGATCCCGGCGTTACAGAAAGGAGTCCCTCATCGGGTTCCTCCGCAAGGAGCCTGCTTCTTCCTCTCCCAATCCCCTGCTTCTGTTCCCTCTCTCACTGGTTGGTTGCCACATAAATAAATGAATAAATAAAATCTTTAAAGAAGAAGCCCACATCCCTAAGATCCCTATAAAACAAGGGGCACGGCCTGGGACCCAGTCAATAATTTGGGCTCTGGACAACCCCACAGCCTCTCCTCATCAATGACAAGAAGGGAAAGCCCCCCCCCCCAGCAAAGACAAGACAGTGAGTCTGTGGCCTCTGCCACAGAAATAATGGATATGGATGTAACCAAAGTATCAGAAATGGAATTCAGAGTAACGATAGTCAAAATGATGAGTAGAATTGAAAAAACTATTAACGAAAAGGTTACTGAGAATACAGAATCCCTAACGACAGAAATGAGAGCGAATCTGACAGAAATTAAAAATTCTATGAGCCAAATGCAGGCAAAACTAGAGGCTCTGACGGCCAGGGTCACAGAAGCAGAGGAACGTCTTAGTGAATTGGAGGATGGGTTAATAGAGGAAAAAATGAAAATAGAAGCTGGTCTTAAAAAAATCCATGTCCACGAATGTAGGTTACGGGAAATTACTGACTCAATGAAATGATCCAATGTTAGAATCATAGGAATCCCCGAGGGGGTGGAGAAAAACAGAGGTCTAGAAGAGATATTTGAACAAATTGTAGCTGAAAACTTCCCTAATCTAGCGAGGGAAACAAACATTCGTGTCCAAGAGGCAGAGAGGACCCCTCCCAAGCTCAACCACGACAAACCTACGCCACATCACGTCATAGTGCATTTCGCAAATATTAGATCCAAGGATACAGTATTGAAAGCGGCCAGGGCAAAGAAATTTCTCACGTACCAAGGCAAAGGCATCAGAATTACGTCAGACCTGTCTACACAGACCTGGAATGAGAGAAAGGGTTGGGGGAGCATTTTTAAAGCTCTTTCACAGAAAAACATGCAGCCAAGGATCCTTTATCCAGCAAGGCTGTCATTTAGAATTGATGAAGAAATAAGACATTTCAGAATCGCCAGTCACTAACCAATTTCGTAACCACGAAACCAGCCCTACAGGAGATATTACGGGGGGTTCTATAAAAGTAAAAAGGCCCCAAGAGGGATACAGAACAGAAAGTCACAGCCAATACAAAGACTTTACTGGCAACATGGCATCATTAAAATCATATCTCTCAGTAATCAGTCTTAATGTGAATGGTTTGAACCATCCCATAACGCCACAGGGTTGCAGATTGGATAAAAAGAAATGACCCATCCATTTGCTGTCTACAAGAGACTCATTTCGAACCCAAAGATGCATTCAGACTGAGAGTAAGGGGATGGAGTACCATCTTTCACGCAAATGGACCTCAAAAGAAAGCTGGGGTAGCAATACTCAGATAAATTGGATTTTAAACTACAGACTATAGTTAGAGACGCAGAAGGGCACTATATTATTCTTAAAGGAAGTATTCAACAAGTGGATATGACAAGTATAAATATATATGCCCCCAACAGGGGAGCAGCAAGATACACAAGCCAACTCTTAACCAGAATAAAGAGACATATAAATAAAAATACATTAATAGTAGGGGACCTCAACACTCCACTATCAGAAATAGACAGAACACCCTGGCAAAAACTAAGCAAAGAATCAAAGGCTTTGAATGCCATACTCAACGAGTTGGACCTCATAGATATATATAGAACACTACACCCCAGAACCAAAGAATACTCATTCTATTCTAATGCCCATGGAACATTCTCAAGAATAGACCATGTTCTGGGTCACAAAACAGGTCTCAACCAATACCAAAAGATTGAAATTATCCCCTGCATATTCTCAGACCACAATGCTCTGAAATTGGAACTCAACCACAAGGAAAAATTTGGAAGAAACTCAAACACTTGGAGACTAAGAACCATCCTGCTCAGGAATGACTCGATAAACCAGGAAATCAAAAAACAAATTAAACAATTTATGGAGACCAATGAGAATGAAAATACAACAGTCCAAAACCTATGGGATACTGCAAAGGCAGTCCTAAGGGGGAAATACATAGCCATCCAAGCCTCACTCAAAAGAATAGAAAAATCTAAAATGCAGTTTTTATATTCTCACCTCAAGAAGCTGGAACAGCAACAGAGGGACAGGCCTAATCCACACACGAGGAAGCAGTTGACCAAAATTAGAGCTGAAATCAATCAAGCAGAAACCAGAAGTACATTAGAGCAGATCAACAGGACTAGAAGCTGGTTCTTTGAGAGAATCAATAAAATTGACAGACCACTGGCAAGACTTATCCAAAAGAAAAGAGAAAGGACCCAGATTATTAAAATTATGAATGAAAAGGGAGAGGTCATGACGAACACCATTGAAATTGGAAGGATTATTAGAAATTTTTATCAACAGCTATATGCCAATAAACTAAGCAATCTGGAAGAGAGGGAATCCTTCCTGGAAACCTATAAACTACCAAGATTGAAACCGGAAGAAATTGATTTCTTAAACAGGCCAATTAATTATGAAGAAATTGAGTCAGTGATAAACAACCTTCCAAACAACAAAATGCCAGGCCCGGATGGTTTTCCTGGGGAATTCTACCAAACATTCAAAGAAGAAATAATACCTATTCTCCTAAAGCTATTTCAAAAAATAGAAACAGAAGGAAAGCTACCAAACTCATTCTATGAGGCCAATATTACCTTGATCCCCAAACCAGGCAAAGACCCCTCAAAAAGGAGAATTACAGACCGATTTCCCTAATGAATATGGATGCAACAATCCTCAATAAGATACTTGCTAATAGAATCCAACAGTACATTAAAAGGATTATCCATCACGATCAAGTGGGATTCATACCTGGGATGCAAGCATGGTTCAACATCGCAAATCAATCAGCGTGATACATCATATCAACAAGAAAAGACTCAGGAACCATATGATCCTCTCAATCGATGCCGAAAAAGCGTTTGACAAAATACAGCATCCTTTCCTGATTAAAACCCTTCAGAGTGTAGGAATAGAAGGTACATTTCTCAATCTCATAAAAGCCATCTATGAAAAGCCTACTGCAAATATTATTCTCAATGGGGAAAAACTGGAAGCCTTTCCCTTAAGATCAGGAACTCGACAAGGATGCCCACTTTCGCCACTATTATTCAACATAGTACTAGAAGTCCTTGCAACAGCAATCAGACAACAAAAAGGGATCAAAGGTATTCAAATCAGCAAAGAAGAAGTCAAAATGTCTCTCTTCACAGATGACATTATACTCTATATGGAAAACCCAAAAGAATCCACTCCCAAACTATTAGAAGTTATAGAGCAATTCAGTAACGTGGCGGGATACAAAATCAATGCTCAGAAATCAGTTGCATTTCTATACACAAATAACGAGACCAAAGAAAGAGAAATTAGGGAATCCATCTCATTTACAATAGCACCAAAAACCATACGTTACCTTGGAATTAACTTAACCAGAGACGTAAAGGACCTATATTCTAGAAACTATAAATCACTCTTGAAAGACATTGAGGAAGACATAAAAAGATGGAAAGATATTCCATGCTCATGGATTGGAAGAATTAACATTGTTAAAATGTCCATGCTACCCAGAGCAATCTACACTTTCAATGCTATCCCGATCAAAATACCACGGACATCTTTCAAAGAACTGGAACAAATAGTCCTTAAATTTGTATGGAACCAGAAAAGGCCCCGAATCTCCGAGGAACTGTTGAAAAGGAAAAACAAAGCTGGGGGCATCACAATGCCGGATTTCGAGCCGTACTACAGAGCTGTGATCACAAAGACAGCATGGTACTGGCACAAAAACAGACACATAGACCAATGGAACAGAATAGAAAGCCCAGAAATGGACCCTCGGCTCTTTGGGCAACTAATATTTGATAAAACAGGAAAAAACATCCGGTGGGAAAAAGACAGTCTCTTCAATAAATGGTGCTGGGAAAATTGGACAGCTACATGCAAAGGAATGAAACTTGACCACTCTCTCACACCATACACAAAAATAAACTCCAAATGGATGAAAGACCTTGATGTGAGACAGGAATCCATCAAAATCCTAGAGGAGAACATAGGCAGCAACCTCTACTACATCGGCCAAAGCAACCTTTTTCATGACACATCCCCAAAGGCAAGAGAAACAAAAGATAAAATGAATTTATGGGACTTCATCAAGATTAAAAGTTTCTGCACAGCCAAGGAAACAGTCAGAAAAACTAAGAGGCAGCCCACGGAATGGGAGAATATATTTGCAAATGACACAGCAGATAAAGGACTGGTATCCAAGATATACAAAGAACTTCTCAAACTCAATACACGAGAAACAAATAAACAAATCAAAAAATGGGCAGAAGATATGAACAGACACTTTTCCAATGAAGACATACAAATGGCTAACAGACACATGAAAAAATGTTCAAAATCATTAGCCATCAAGGAAATTCAAATTAAAACCACACTGAGATACCACCTAACACCAGTTAGAATGGCAAAAATAGACAAGGCAAGAAACAATTGTTGGAGAGGATGTGGAGAAAGGGGATCCCTCCTACATTGTTGGTGGGAATGCAAGTTGGTACAGCCACTCTGGAAAACAGTGTGGAGGTCCCTTAAAAAGTTAAAAATTGAGGTACCCTATGATCCAGCCATTGCACTCCTGGGTGCAATCCCCAAAGATACAGACGTAGTGAAGAGAAGGGCCATAGGCACCCCATTGTTCATAGCAGCATTGTCCACAATAGCTAAATCGTGGAAAGAGCCGAGATGCCCTTCAACAGATGACTGGATTAAGAAGTTGTGGTCCATATATACAATGGAATATTACTCAGCTATCAGAAAGAACGAGTTCTCAACATTTGCTGCAACATGGACGGCACTGGAGGAGATAATGCTAAGTGAAATAAGTCAAGCAGAGAAAGACAACTATCATATGATTTCTCTCATCTATGGAACATAAGAACTAGGATGATCGGTAGGGGAAGAAAGGGATAAAGAAAGGAGGGGTAATCAGAAGGGGGAATGAAACATGAGAGACTATGGACTATGAGAAACGAACTGAGGGCCTCAGAGGGGAGGGGGGTGCGGGAATGGGATAGGCTGGTGATGGGTAGTAAGGAGGGCATGTATTGCATGGTGCACTGGGTGTTACACACAACTAATGAATCATTGAGCCTTACATCAGAAACTGGGGATGTACTGTATGGTGACTAACATAATATAATAAAAAAAAAAAAGTGCAAAAAAAAAACCCATGATTATAAAAGAAACAAACTTTGGCATGTATTAATCACTGATCACCAGAGGTGATTCAGCTGGAATTCCTCATTCCTACCATAACGGAGAAACTGGTATAAGACATGCCCTCTGCTGTACGCAACTATGAAATCAGAAAATTTTGATTCCAATGCAGAAATACAATTCCTGAAAGAGTAAAAACACACATAATTTTAGACCCATGTTTACACTGGATTCCTGCCTGGGAGCGCTTTTTACTGCATAGTGGAGGGAAGTTGAGTCCAAACAAAACACAGTAGTTTCATTACATTAGGATGCCAAATCAAGTCTGGAGAGGAGGTAGGATTCTCAGAGTCTAGAGGAGACAGGGCTGTGCAAAGGAAGGGCATCAGATACTTGCATAGGGATCCTTCGTGGTTCCTGATTTAAGTGTTGGGCTGCAATGCTCAAGGCAAGAAAGACTCCGTGAGGACCACCTGAAAATGGCTGCCTTGAGTTTGAAAGCCAAGAAAGGGTACCAGAGATCACTCAGTCCAGGGATAGGTCAGCATTCAGGTTCAGCCAGGACTGGGAGATTCTTCTGAACTCAAGAGACCAAAGTTTAGGAATAAAATAAAATTTGTTCCTTATTACTGAGAACAAAACCAAAATAGATTTTCCCTAGAAAAGAATGAAATTAAGCCTGACAGGATCAAGAGGATTCTCCACTAACCCAACCACCTGCCCCAACAAAGTACAACAGTAAAACATCAGTAAGTGTACAGATCTGAGCAACACCAATGAGCTAATTGATATCTACAAAATTTTATACCCAACAAGATAGAAGATAACTGATAATTCCATATCTGTTTTTTAAAAAAATAATTTGTATGTGAAAACCTTGAAAAAAAACAAAACAAAACCTCAAGACCCAGGTAATTTCACTGGTAATTTATATCAAATTGTATCAAATATTTAAGGAATTATATTAGACATTTAAGAAAGACATAGTATCAGTAATACAGGTGTGATTCAGCTAATCTGTCCTGCTCTCTCTCTCTTCCCATTCAATTCCATATATATTCCTTCCTGGTTTCTTTTTGTTTTTTTTTTAAAGATTTTATTTATTTATTTGACAGAGATAGAGACAGCCAGCGAGAGAGGGAACACAAGCAGGGGGAGTGGGAGAGGAAGAAGCAGGCTCATAGCAGAGGAGCCTGATGTGGGGCTCGATCCCATAACGCCAGGATCATGCCCTGAGCTGAAGGCAGATGCTTAACCGCTGTGCCACCCAGACGCCCCCCTGGTTTCTTTTTGATGTAGAAGAATATAAAAAATATTAAAACAAGTATGAAGACACACTCTGTGGCAGAAACTAACTAGTTATTTGTGAACATTCTTTTTTTTTCTTTTTACTTTTTTTTTAAAATTAGTTTCAGAAGAATTTAACACTTCATCAGTTGCATTTAACACCCAGTGCTCATTACATCAAGTGCCCTCCTTAATTAACTGCCCATCACCCAATTATCCCTTCCCTCCACTCACCTCCCCTCCAGCAACCTTCAGTCTGTTTCCTAGAGTTCAGCATCTCTTATGGTTTGCCTCCCTCTCAATTTGCATCTTATTTTATTTTTCCTTCCCTTCCCCATGTTCATCTGTTTTGTTAAATTTTTTAAATTCCACATATGAGTGAAACCATATGGTATTTGTCTTTCTCTGACTGACTTATTTTGCTTAGCATAATAACTTCTAGCTCCATCCATGTCATTGCAAATGGCAAGATTTCATTCCCTTGATGGCTGCATAATATTCCATTGTGTGTGTGTGTGTGTGTGTGTGTGTGTGTATAAATATATCATATCTTCTTTGTCCATTCATCTGCTGAGGGACATCTGGGCTCTTGACACTGTTAGATCTTATTGCCTAGGTTCCTTACAAAATCAGACATGGTTGTTTTCAGCAACAGAACAAGAACAGAATTGGCATCTGTCGCCTCTGTCCAACGTAGTCAAGAGCATGTGTACCGTCAAAATAGTCTGAATGGTACTTGCCTGCTAGCCAGACTAACAGAATTCAGTCCTTAAAACATAGAAGAGCCACTCCTTGTGGAGCCTGACCTCCTGACGCCTGCATAGAGCAGCCCTAGTTAGAACACCTTTATTCCAATGATTAATTTGCATATTGGTCTGCAATGTGAATGAGAAATAAATCTTAATTATGGTAAGCCACCAATATTTTAGGTTTGTTTTTATAGTGGTTGATCCACCCTAACTAAAAACACTTCCACGCTTTACCTCCTCATGCTAAACACTATAGCTAAACATATACTTAAAAATATAATCTTCTATAATTTTCAAAACATTCTAAGTTTTCTCCTTCAGTGCAATCCTCACCTACTTAGATACACTTTTGACTAAGCCTCTTTTAATTCTACTGGTTGCATTTTACTCAGAGATAATTATCTTGCCTATTACTGGAAAATTCACAGAAATTCTCCTTTTACTATTCAGAGGCCATCTTATAGCTATTCAAGTGTCATTAATATCTTCCCTTTCATGTAGATTTAAATGTTTCTATGCGCACAGTGAACCTCCATTGAATCCTGTGCAGATATATCATCTTACAACTATTGCCCTCAGAAAAGGAAGGTTGTTTCTAAATACTACTGGTTTGGTACTAGTTGAAAGTACATAATCCTAAAATAATAGTAGAGATACATTAATCAGTAGATTTTCATTCATTAAAAGATAGATGAATAAGCTGGGGGTGGTATAATGTAGTAGGAAAAGACAACTTCCCACAGATTCTAGGAGTTGACTCAATTCAAGCTCTGCTATTGCAAGTATTTTCTTAGGCAAGTGTCCCTAATATAGGAGTCTAAATGTCCTCACTGATACATGATAACAGCTAGTAGATAACATTTATTGAGATTCACTGCTGTGTAACAAAAGATACAGACATAGTGAAGAGAAGGGCCATAGGCACCCCAACGTTCATAGCAGCATTGTCCACAATAGCTAAATCGTGGAAGGAGCTGAGATGTCCTTCAACAGATGACTGGATTAAGAAGTTGTGGTCCATATATACAATGGAATATTACTCAGCCATCAGAAAGAACGATTACACCACATTTGTAGCAACATGGATGGGACTGGAGGAGATTATGCTAAGTGAAATAAGTTAAGCAGAGAAAGACAATTATTATATGGTTTCACTCATTTATGGAACATAAGAAATAGGAAGATCAATAGGAGAAGGAAGGGAAGAATGAAGGGGGTAAACAGAAGGGGGAATGAATCATGAGAGACTGTGGACTCTGGGAAACAAACTGAGGGCTTCAGAGGGGAGGGGGGGTGGGGGATTGGGCTAGGCTGGTGATGGGTATTAAGGAGGGCACATATTGCATGATGCACTGGGTGTTATATGCAAATAATGAATCATGGAACATTACATCAAAACCTGGGGATGTACGGTATGGTGACTAATATAACAAAATAAAAATTATTTTTAAAAAATGACCCCAAAACTTAGAGCTTAAAACAACAAACATTAATCATCTCCCAGTATCCATAGAACTGGAGCCCAGGCTTCATGGTGCAAGCGTGGTGGAGAAGAGCAGCAGCTGTCATGTGAAAAGAGCCCTTCCTAGATCCTTCTTCCCTATCTTTTCTACAGATCAAAGACTTCAGCTGCTGGGGATAAGACAACAAACACCATCTCCCTTAAGCCATTAGTGAAAACCCATTACTAGGGAAATGGAAGAGTTAAAAAAAGAATTAACTCCTGGAGCTGAGACAGAAATCTATCCTGGGTAAAGACCTATTGTCAGGCATGAAACACTATCACAGAGAAGGTTTCACCTCTAATATTAAAGCTTAATCAGAACAACAGAAAATGCCCTATGTCCAGCACCTCCAGATATGAAATACAGAGAGAGTGGCAAGAATGTGGAAGAGATCCTCTCTGAGATGCAGCATAAAAAAAAAAACAAAAACTTTAATTTGAGGGTGGAATAGATATTGAGAGAAACCTACTGGCAAACCAATCCCAACACTAAAAAGGTAATACTAGAGATATTTGAAGTCTATGGTACACCAAGGATAACAATAGAAACACACCCTGAACCTAGCTCAACTCCTAACTAGCTTGACTCAAAAACCCATTTTAAGGGCCTTCCAGAATAAAAGGCAGGCCCATTACCAGATGTAAGACTATTTATCTCAGTGCTCACTATCCTGCATAACATGTCCAGGTTTCAACAACAAAATACTATAAAGAGACAAAGCAATCAATAAGACAGTACCCACAGATGATTCAGATATTACAATATCAGCAAATTTTTTTAAAATTACGATTGTTGTGTTGAAGGCTCTAGAGAAAAGTATGCATGATGAGAATACTAATTTTAGCAGGGATGAAAACTATAAGAAAGAATGAAATAGAATTACTCAAAATAAAAAGAAATCTGATAGTAAGTAATAAAAAATGCTTTGACAAGCTCATCATCGACTCAACAAGGACAAGAAAAAAATCAGTGAAGTTGAAGTTATATTGAAGATATATGAAGATAGATCAACAGAAATTATTCAAACTGAAACACAAAGAGAAAAAGGAGATTTGAGGGAGGGTCTTTCAAGGTGAAAAGTGGAAGCTGCTAAGAGGCACAGCTTACTCTGACCTATTCTATTGGCCAAGATAGGCACGATTTCTGCCCACATTCAAGAGGGCAGACAAAAGCACTCTACCTCTTGGATAGCCAGTGTTCCATCTCATAAGAGCATGTGGGATGGGAGTTATCAATTGCAGCAATCTTTGTAAAATAGAGTCTGTCACATTAATACTTATTCACTTTCCAGCTGTGAAATTGCTAGATGTTTTAAGATTAGTAGCCCCTATATCACCTACCCATATGGAGTGCAGAGTTTGGCAACAAGAATTCAAATCATATAATAGAAGGTAGAAAATGTCAAATAGTATAAGCAAAGAACAGAGTTTCAAAGGAAATAATCAACATTCGTGTGAGAAGAAATTTAAAAATAATGCATGCAAGAGATGGACCCTTGCATGGACCACTTGAAGGGACAGATATGATTTTTACATGTGAGAAAACAGGAAGAGACATAACATCTAGGGAATATTCTTGTTTGTGGAAACAAGGAAGCAAACAAAACAAAACAACCCCCCCCCTCAAACACACACACACACACACACACACACACACACACACACACACACACACACGATGGGAAACTTTTCTGGAATCTTTGTAGGAAACAAGAAAGAATAGTGTTTATAAATGAGCACTGGAAGTTTAAAAAGCAGATGAGTGTGTGGATGTTACAAGGCAAAAGGAAGGAAGCATTAATTGAGTACTAGCAATGTTTCAGCAAGTGTTCTGTGGACTTTATGTTACTTAACTCATTTTATCTTCATAGCCACCTGGGGGTTTTAGGACAAACAAAGGAAGTGGGCCTCATTTCAAAAATTTGCCCAAGACACAATAGGGAGTCAATTCATGTCCAGTTCCAGAGCCCCTACTTTATTGATTTCACCATGTGCCTCTCCCTGAAGGAACCTGAATTCATACTTTGTGGAAATTCCTCGAGGAGTGTGGACAGGGAGGTAAAATAATTTTAATTATGCTTTAGAAAGATTTGAATGGCTTGAAAAGAGAACCCAAGGAAGGCAGGGGGACCAGTCAGGAGACCACTACATTTCATTACAAGAAATGTGAGACCTTAAATTACAGCCAGGCAGAGAAAATAGAAAATTGCAGAGTTTTAAAGAGACTTGCAGACTCAGCATAAGATTTACCAACCAATTGTACCTGGGTCTATGAGATACAAGGAGAGCAATGGGTCAACAGTTAAAACAGAATAGGAAGATGATCAGTACAGATTTAGTCAGAGAATACACTAGAAGATGCATTTGGCTTGGAGATACTGATGAATTTCTTTTTAAATGATCAATTGCAAAAATAACAACCAACAACAATAAAGTACCAAAAGAGAGATATAATGGCAACACAGAAAAGACACTAGCAATAGCCCTGAATATTGAGAGGATAAAAATTCTCTGAAAGCTCTGTAGGCTTAGCTACCAAAAATATATGAGAAGCAGGTGGAGTTTATGATTGACCTGGCATGCAGTTTTATTACCTGCAGAGTTCTGAGTATTTATAAATGAGCCAGCTATAAAACTTACAGCAATATCTTACTGTTTCTCACCCAGTAGAGGCCCTTCATAACTGAAATATTAAAAAGTGAACCGATGTCACAATTCCAAAGTTTTACTAGTCTATTTCTCTCAAAGAGTGATCCAATATTTTTATGGTAGGCAGATGGTCATTTTTCAGGAAAACACGCACCTCCACTTACTGAGAAACAAAATGAATGGGGCAACATTTCTTCCAGATTTTTCAGCATGTTTGCTTCTGTTGTGAACTATTGATTCATAAAGTAATACTGTGTTTCTAAAGTAATTTTAATTATAGTCAATATTATATATTAGCTTAATTTTATTCTTACAGCTCCCCTGAGAGGAGGTAAATTATGATATCGTATTCTATTATCTCCATTAAATAATTGTGGAAAGTGCTACTTAGAAGAAATAATTATCTTTTATCTGTTGTGTCGTTTGCAAATATCTTCTCCCATTCCGTGGGCTGCCCCTTAGTTTTTTTGACTATTTCCTTGGCTGTGCAGAAGCTTTTTATCTTGATGAAGTCCCACAAGTCCATTTTTTCTTTTGTTTCTCTTGCCTTTGGAGATGTCATGAAAAAAGTTGCTGTGGCCGATGGTGTAGAGGTTGCTGCCTATGTTCTCCTCTAGGATTTTGATGGATTCCATTCTCACATCGAGGTCTTTCATCCATTTCGAGTTTATCTTTGTGTATGGTGTGAGAGAGTGGTCAAGTTTCATTCTTTTGCATGTAGCTGTCCAATTTTCCCAGCACCATTTATTGAAGAGACTGTCTTTATTCCACTGGATATTTTTTCCTGCTTTGTCAAAAATTAGTTGCCCAAAGAGCCGAGGGTCCATTTCCGGATTCTCTATTCTGTTCCATTGGTCTATGTATGGTGACTAACATAATATAATAAAAGAATATTATTATAAAAAAAGAAGAAATAATTGTCTTACACAAAGTCTTAATGTGTTGGTAAAATCAGCACAAATATTAAAACTCAAGACTCCCAATGTCCAAAATTGATACTTTCCCTTAAGCTGAAATAGTTTTGTGTCATTAATAAAAAATAAAATATCATATTTACCTAAATAATATTTTATTCCATGCCTATGCCCAACATATTCATAAGTCTGAAAATTATTTGCCCCATGAAATACACACTAAAATATAAATTTATATATGCTAACTTATTCATATATATTCACCATATATTTATATTTATATACCATATTTTTTTTACTTAATGATTTTTTATTATATTATGTTACACAGTACAGTACATCCCTGGTTTCCGATGTAAGGCTCGATGATTCATTAGTTGAGTCTAACACCCAGTGCACCATGCAATACATGCCCTCCTTACTACCCATCACCGGTCTATCCCATTCCCCCACACCCCTCCACTCTGAGGCCCTCAGTTTGTTTCTCATAGTCCATAGTCTCTCAAGTTTCATTCCCCCTTCTGATTACCCCCCCTTTCTTTATCCCTTTCTTCCCCTACTGATCATCCTAGTTCTTATGTTCCATAGAAGAGAGAAATCATATGATAGTTGTCTTTCTCTGCTTGACTTATTTCACTTAGCATTATCTCCTCCAGTGCCGTCCATGTTGCAGCAAATGTTGAGAACTCATTCTTTCTGATAGCTGAGTAATATTCCATTGTATATATGGACCACAACTTCTTAATCCAGTCATCTGTTGAAGGGTATCTCGGCGCCTTCCACGATTTAGTTATTGTGGACACTGCTGCTATGAACATTGGGGTGCATATGGCCCTTCTCTTTACTACGTCTGTATCTTTGGGGATTGCACCCAGGAGTGCAATGGCTGGATCATAGGGTAGCTCAATTTTTAACTTTTTAAGGGACCTCCACACTGTTTTCCAGAGTGGCTGTACCAACTTGCATTCCCACCAACAATGTAGGAGGGATCCCCTTTCTCCACATCCTCTCCAACAATTGTTGTTTCTTGCCTTGTCTATTTTTGCCATTCTAACTGACGTAAGGTGGTATCTCAGTGTGGTTTTGATTTGAATTTCCCTGATGGCTAATGATTTTGAACATTTTTGCATGTGTCTGTTAGCCATTTGTATGTCTTCATTGGAACAGTGTCTGTTAATATCTTCTGCCCATTTTTTGATTTGTTTATTTGTTTCTCGTGTACTGAGTTTGAGAAGTTCTTTGTAGATCTTGGATACCAGTCCTTTATCTGCTGTGTCATTTGCAAATATATTCTCCCATTCCGTGGGCTGCCTCTTAGTTTTTCTGTTTCCATGGCTGTGCAGAAACTTTTAATCTTGATGAAGTCCCATAAATTCATTTTATTTTTTGTTTCTCTTGCCTTTGGGGATGTATCCTGAAAAAGGTTGCTTTGGCCGATGTCGTAGAGGTTGCTGCCTATGTTCTCCTCTAGAATTTTGATGGATTCCTGTCTCACATCGAGATCTTTCATCCATTTGGAGTTTATTTTTGTGTATGGTGTGAGAGAGTGGTCAAGTTTCATTCTTTTGCATGTAGCTGTCCAATTTTCCCAGCACCATTTATTGAAGAGACTGTCTTTTTCCCACCGGATGGTTTTTCCTGCTTCATCAAATATTAGTTGCCCAAAGAACCGAGGGTCCATTTCTGGGTTCTCTATTCTGTTCCATTGGTCTATGTGTCTGTTTTTGTGCCAGTACCATGCTGTCTTTGTGATCACAGCTTTGTAGTACAGCTCGAAATCCGGCATTGTGATGCCCCCAGCTTTGTTTTTCCTTTTCAACAGTTCCTTGGAGATTCGGGGCCTTTTCTGGTTCCATACAAATAAAAGGACTATTTGTTCCAGTTCTTTGAAAAATGTCCTCGGTATTTTGATCGGGATAGCATTGAAAGTGTAGATTGCTCTGGGTAGCATGGACATTTTAACGATGTTAATTCTTCCGATCCATGAGCATGGAATATCTTTCCATCTTTTTATGTCTTCCTCAATGTCTTTCAAGAGTGATTTATAGTTTCTAGAATATAGGTCCTTTACGTCTCTGGTTAAGTTAATTCCAAGGTAATGTATGGTTTTTGGTGCTATTGTAAATGGATGGATTCCCTAATTTCTCTTTCTTTGGTATCGTTATTCGTGTATAGAAATGCAGCTGATTTCTGAGCATTGATTTTGTATCCCGCCACATTACTGAATTGCTCTATAACTTCTAATTGTTCGGGAGTGGCTTCTTTTGGCTTTTCCATATAGAGTATCATGTCATCTGCGAAGAGAGACATTTTGACTTCTTCTTTGCCGATTTGGATACCTTTGATCCCTTTTTGTCGTCTGATTGCTGTTGCAAGGACTTCTAGTACTATGTTGAATAATAGTGGGCATCCTTGTCGTGTTCCTGATCTTAAGGGAAAGGCTTCCAGCTTTTCCCCATTGAGAATAATATTTGAAGTAGGCTTTTCATAGATGGCTTTTATGAGATTGAGAAATGTACCCTCTATTCCTACACTCTGAAGGGTTTTAATCAGGAAAGGATGCTGTATTTTGTCAAATGCTTTTTCGGCATCAATTGAGAGGATCATATGGTTCCTGAGTCTTTTCTTGTTGATATGATGTATCACGCTGATTGATTTGCGAATATTGAACCACGCTTGCATCCCAGGTAAGAATCCCACTTGATCGTGATGGATAATCCTTTTAATGTACTGTTGGATTCTATTAGCCGGGATCTTGTTGAGGATTTTGGCGTCCATATTCATTAGGGAAATCGGTCTGTAATTCTCCTTTTTGAGGGGGTCTTTGCTTGGTTTGGGGATCAAGGTAATATTGGCCTCATAGAATGAGTTTGGTAGCTTTCCTTCTGTTTCTATTTTTTGAAATAGCTTTAGGAGAATAGGTATTATTTCTTCTTTGAATGTTTGGTAGAATTCCCCAGGAAAACCATCCGGGCCTGGAGTTTTGTTATTTGGAAGGTTGTTTATCACTGACTCAATTTCTTCATAATTAATTGGCCTGTTTAAGAAATCAATTTCTTCCGGTTTCAATCTTGGTAGTTTATAGGTTTCCAGGAAGGATTCCATCTCTTCCAGATTGCTTAGTTTATTGGCATATAGCTGTTGATAAAAATTTCTAATAATCCTTCCAATTTCAATGGTGTTCATTGTGACCTCTCCTTTTTCATTCATAATTTTAATAATCTGGGTCCTTTCTCTTTTCTTTTGGATAAGTCTTGCCAGTGGTCTGTCAATTTTATTGATTCTCTCAAAGAACCAGCTTCTAGTCCTGTTGATCTGCTCTAATGTACTTCTGGTTTCTACTTGATTGATTTCAGCTCTAATTTTGGTCAACTGCTTCCTCCTGCGTGGATTAGGCCTGTCCCTCTGTTCTTTTCCAGCTTCTTGAAGTGAGAATATAAAATCTGCATTTTAGATTTTTCTATTCTTTTGAGTGAGGCTTGGATGGCTATGTATTTCCCCCTTAGGACTGCCTTTGCAGTATCCCATAGGTTTTGGACTGTTGTATTTTCGTTCTCATTGGTCTCCATAAATTGTTTAATTTGATTTTTGCTTTCCTGGTTTATCGAGTCATTCCTGGGCAGGATGGTTCTTAGTCTCCAAGTGTTTGAGTTTCTTCCAAATTTTTCCTTGTGGTTGAGTTCCAATTTCAGAGAGTTGTGGTCTGAGAATATGCAGGGAATAATTTCAATCTTTTGGTATCAGTTGAGACCTGTTTTGTGACCCAGAACATGGTCTATTCTTGAGAATGTTCCATGGGCATTAGAATAGAATGAGTATTCTTTGGTTCTGGGGTGTAGTGTTCTATATATATCTATGAGGTCCAACTTGTCAAGTATGGCATTCAAAGCCTTTGATTCTTTGCTTAGTTTTTGCCAGGGTGTTCTGTCTATTTCTGATAGTGGAATGTTGAGGTCCCCTACTATTAATGTATTTTTATCTATATGTCTCTTTATTCTGCTTAAGAGTTGGCTTGTGTATCTTGCTGCTCCCCTGTTGGGGGCATATATATCTATAATTGTCATATCCACTTGTTGAATACTTCCTTTAAGAATAATATAGTGCACTTCTGCATCTCTAACTATAGTCTCTGGTTTAAAATCCAATTTATCTGATATGAGAATTGCTACCCCAGCTTTCTTTTGTGGTCCATTTGTGTGAAAGATGGTATTCCACCTCTTACTCTCAGTCTGAATGCATCTTTGGGTTCGAAATGAGTCTCTTGTAGACAGCAAATGGATGGGTCATTTCTTTTTATCCAATCTGCAACCCTGTGGTGTTTTATGGGAAGGTTCAAACCATTCACATTAGCACTAAGAACTGAGAGATATGATTTTAATGATGCCATGGTGCCAGTAAAGTCTTTGTTTGTATTGGTTGTGACTTTCTTTTGTGTATCACTCTTGGGGCCTTTTTACCTGTATAGAACCCCCCGTAATATCTCCTGTAGGGCTGGTTTCATGGTTACAAAATTGGTTAATGACTGGCGATTCTGAAATGTCTTTATTTCTCCATCAATTCTGAATGACAGCCTTGCTGGATAAAGGATCCTTGGCTGCATGTTTTTCTGTGAAAGAGCTTTAAAAATGCTCCCCCAACCCTTTCTCTCATTCCAGGTCTGTTAGACAGGTCTGACGTAATTCTGATACCTTTGCCTTGGTACGTGACAAATTTCTTTGCCCTGGCCGCTTTCAATACTGTGTCCTTGGATCTAATATTTGCGAATTGCACTGTGACGTGACGTGGCGTAGGTTTGTCGTGGTTGAGCTTGGGAGGGGTCTTCTCTGCCGTTTGAACACGAATGTTTGTTTCCCTCGCTAGATTAGGGAAGTTTTCAGCTACAATTTGTTCAAATATCTCTTCTAGACCTCCGTTTTTCTCCACCCCCTCGGGAATGCCGATGATTCTAACATTGGATCGTTTCATTGAGTTAGTAATCTCCCGTAACCTACATTCCTGGGCGTGAATTTTTTTAAGAGCAGCTTCTATCTTCGTTTTTTCCTCTATTAACCCATCCTCCAATTCACTAACGCTTTCCTCTGCTTCTGTGACCCTGGCCATCAGAGCCTCTAGTTTTGACTGTATTTGGCTCATAGAATTTTTAATTTCTGTCAGATTCGCTCTCATTTCTGTCCTTAGGGATTCTATATTGTGGGTAACCTTTTCATTAATACTTTTTTAAATTCTACTCATCATTTTGACCATCGTTACTCTGAATTCCATTTCTGATACTTTGGTTACATCCATATCCATTATTTCTGTGGCAGAGGCCACAGACTCACTGTCTTTTGTTTGCTGGGGGGGGGGGGGCTTCTCCTTCTTGTCATTCTGATGAGGAGAGGTTGCGTGGTTTTCCAGAGCCCAAATTATTGACTGGGTCCCAGGCCGTGCTTCTTGTTTTATAGGGATCTTAGGGATGTGGGCTTCTTCTTTAAAGATTTTATTTATTTATTTATCTGAGAGAGAGAGACAGACAGTCAGCAAGAATGGGAACAGAAGCAGGGGAGTGGGAGAGGAAGAAGCAGGCTCCCAGCGGAGAAGCCCGATGAGGGACTCCTTTCCAGAATGCCGGGATCACGCCCTAAGCCGGAGACAGGCGCTCAATGACTGCGCCACCCAGGCGCCCCGGGTTGTGGGCTTCTTGATTTTTCTGCCTGCCTTCTGTGTTCTGGGGGAGGGGCCTGCCGCACCGATACTCAGGCAACCCTGTTTGGGTAGAGTCTCTGTGTCCCCTGCAAGGGGGGATGGGGATGGGCACTCTGTGAGCTGCTATTTCCAGGCTTTTGTTCTCTGGCGGCTTTCCCTGGAGGTCTGCTATGCCTCTTCTGAGAGTCAGAGCAGCAGAGGCTGAATTGTCACAAAACAGAGGGATTGCGGCCCATTCTCCACTGATGTTCTGGCCACTTTAACTCTGTTACTGTTGGTGCTGCTCAACCCTGCAGCGTCTGGGATGTGCGCCCCACACCTGGCGTCCCTGCCCTCACTTCCAGGGCTGGCGCGTCTCTGTCCTTTGTGTTTCTAATGCCGCCAGCCGCCAGCCGCCCCTGCACGCTCCTGGATCTCCGGGTCTCAGTCTATGCCCGGTGAGCACACCGGGATTCTGGAGTTCCGGAGTTCCGTGAGCAGCCTGGTGGCGCGCAGCCAGTTCAGAGTCTCAGTCTGCTGTTTCGCGGGTGCCAACCACGAGTTCCCCCCCTCCCCCGTGCAGGTGGCCCGCTAGCCGGCAGCCGCCCCGTGCGCGCTCCGGGAGTTTCTGGTCTCAGTCTGGATCCAGTGAGCACAGTGGGATTCCGGAGTTCCATGAGATGCCTGGTGTCCCATGCTCCCGGCTCGCCGGTCTCAGTCAGCTCTCTCGCGGGTGCCGTCAGTGAGTCTGCCCACTCCCCCCATGTAGGTGGCTGCTGCTTCCGGCGCCCGAACACGGCAGCTCCCTCCCCCTTCCGTTTATCTTCCGATATCTGTGCGCGGTTTCACGGCTCTCCGCTTGGTACCTCAATACTCAGCACTGGAGATGTTCATTTGTAGAGATCCAGATGTATCTTCCTGCATCTCAGGCTGATTCCGTGGTTATTTAGGCTGGTCTGGTACCTATCCCGCTCGACTCAGGGGACCGGCTGAAAAAGGGGTCCCCTACTCCTCCGCCATCTTAACTCCCCCCTGCTGGGGCACGAGGTGCAGAAACAGTACCGATCACGGACCACTTTATATACCATATTTATGTTTAGTATCTATATACAATGAATTATGTGTATATGTAACAGATACTAATTATTTCTGAATATGACCTTAAGGAAACCAAATGAAAATTAAACATTCAGTGTCAAATCAAAATTAAGATTATGTTGTTATTAGATTCTTGATACATACTACTGTAATCTATTGTCCTGTTTTTGCAGGGGAGAGGACGTGTTGATCTACCCATAATGCCCATAAGTGAGCACGAGTTCTGACTGACATCGGGGGTGTCCTGTCATGATTCATTGACAGAAACACAGGATCCCTTTGAGGAGAGTCCTACCAAAATTGTATCACATTAATCGAATCATGAGGAAACACCAGAAAATGCAAATAAAGTGACTTTTTACAGAATGGCCTGTGATTTTTCAGAAAAGCTATGAAAGCCAGGGGAGCCTGGTTGTCTCAGTTGGTTGAGTGCCTGACTCTTGATTTTGGCTCATGATCTCAGGGTCCTGGGCTTGAACCTCTCATTGGGTTCCATGCTCAGTGGGGAGTCAACTTGAGGATTTCTCTCCCTCTCCTTCTCTTTCTGTGCACATGGGCTTGGTCTCTCTCTCTTCTTCAAATAAATAAGAGAATCTTAAAAAAAAAAAAAAAAGACATGAAAGCCAAAGACTCATGACCTGTTCTAGAGTAGAGACTAGAGAGAATCACAATTAAATGTAATCCTGCTTTGAATTGGATCCTGAATCATTGAGATTTTTTCTCTTTATAAAATAGTTAATGGAACAGTTACAAAATTAGAGTAGCTATAGCTTAGTGATTAATATTGTGTCAATATTGTTTTTCTAATTTTAAAAATTGAATTAAAGTTATAGAAAAGAATTCTTGCTTTTGAAAAATACATGTGAAATTATTTAGAGATAAGGCATCGATTCTGCAACTACTCTCAGATATAGATAAAAGCACACATACATATACACATGGAGAGAAGAAAGAAAGAATTATAAAGCAGATAAGGTAAAATGTGAATTTGAGGGGAATCTCAGCAAATTATATGGAGAGTCTTTGTATTATTTTTGCAACTTTTCAGTAAATGTGAAATTTTTCAAAATAATGTTTTTGAAAAGATTATAAATTCTTGTTCATTTTTCTTTTGCTCAAGTTTGAATTTTCTGAAGCCAAGAAATGCGAAATAACATAAATTTAAAAAGGGAGAGAACTGCGTAAATGCTACCTAGGATCATAAATTACAAAAATGTACCTCCCAAAAAATGAATGTTCAGTGGCTCACATTTAGTCTTTAAATACCACCTTATAAGATTTGTTAATATTAATGAATATGTAGGAATGGATGGTAAATTGCAATGAGACTATTTCAAGTTTGATAAATTCTGCAAATTGCCACGTACCTGCTAGCTACCCCATAGTCTTGAATGAACATAAGGGTATCACTCTAAGACTTTTTTTTTTCTATCACTGTAAGATTTTATTGATCATATTTTTTTGCCCTCAGGAAAAAAGCCATACTGAAATATTTAGTATCTTTTTGTTTACGATTCTTTTTGTAGATAGGAGTAATTCCTTCTTTGAACTTCTTATTCAAACTAGTTACCCTTATAAGTGAATAATAATAATGTAAGTGGTATATATAGTAACAAAGTTGGAGGGGGTGGGGTTCCTTAGTAGCTCTATCTCAGTGCCACTCAAACTCTAGGCCAGTGTATTATCCCTAGAAAAATCACTTCCCCTCCACTTCAATTCTGAATCATCCTTTCTTTGTACTCCACAATTGTTCATACTTCTAGTATAGGCCATCTCATCTCAGTATGAATAATCAGTCTCTTTTCTGGATTGTAATGTCTTAAAGGACATTTCATCTTTTGCTTTGAATTCCAGCAGTTAGCCTGTCACGTAGTAGACACTCATTAGAGATGCAGTGAGCCACTGAGAAACAGGGGGACTTTGGTGGTAGGCACGCTGTGTGTACTTAAGCAAATTATTTAACCTCTTTTGAGATTCAGTTTTCTTAGGTGTCAAGTGGAAAGAACAATTTCTACCTCACAGAGTAATATTAAAGGTAAATCCAGTTAATGAATTTAAAAACTAGCTTATTCTCAGTGTCAATGAATGTTAAAGAAAAAACTTTGTAGAAATAAAACTGAATTCCATGAATCTTAAGAAGTTAATACAGTACCTAAAATAGAAAAAACAATATGGACAAATACAATGAAAACCAAACTATGAACATAAGTAATCTCTCTCTCTCCATAAGTAATCTGTACTTTTTATTTTAAAGATTTTATTTATTTATTTATTTATTTATTTATTTATTTGAGAGAGAGCGAGTGTGCGTGAGCACGAGCTGGGCGGGGGGCAGGGGTGGAGCAGAGGGAGAGAGCGAATCTCAAGCAGAACATGGAGCCTGACATGGGGCTTAATCTCAGGACCCTGAGATAATGACATGAAGCAAAATCAAGAGTCAGATGCTAACCAACTGAGACACCCAGACACCCCACGTAATCTGTATTTTTTACTATGGAATGATTATGCTAAATTATTTCCACATTCCTTTCAGAGGGATAACAATTAATGTCGTGCAGAAAGTAGCAGGGCATCAAGAGGGGGAGAGCTATTGTTTTAGAATTCTTACTCCAAAAAGATGTTCAGTTCCTACACATTTCCCTAGTGCTATGCCAGTTACCAGGAAAGTATTTATTGAGTGGATTATTATTATCCAGTTGTGAATACATGAGTAAAAAGCCATTATCTCTTTCTTCCCACTGTAACTCCCTCAATTGCTACGTGGGCATAAACTGCTGCCTACAGTAAAGACTGCCTTTCCCAGCTCAAGGGGATATCATAAGACTTCACAGGGAAAGTCCCCTAAAACATGAACTCACAAATATATATTTTTAAATTGCAAAACATATGAAGAAACAAGACAACATGGGCAAAGGCAGAAGTCATGAACAGTTGAACCAAATCATAAAGGTATCATGTATTATAATTATTGTATATTTATTAAATGTTGTATACTCAAACAGAATTTTGGAAAATATAAAAACGAATAATTACTAAAAAATAATAAAGCATATTTGAAAAAGGACTGAAGAGAACTTCTAAAAATTGAAAATATAACGGTCAAAACAAATAATTAAAATGTGATACCTATTTCACACGGAAGTAGTGGGAGCTATGGAAGCTTCAATAGCAAGGCAATAATGCACAGCAGTCCCCCCTTATCCATGTGGGATACATTCCAAGACCCTTAGTGGATGGCTGAAAACACTGCTAGTACCAAACCCCACATACTATGTTTTTCCTATATGTGCGTACCTATGCTAAGGTTTAATGTATACACTAGGCACAGTACGACATTAACAATAAGAGTTACTAATGAAATAGAACAATTATAACAATAGATGTAATAAATGTTATGTGAATGTGGTCTTTTTCTGAAAATCTCCTACTGTCTCTATTCACCCTTCTTGTGATGATGTGAGATGATAAAATGCCTACGTGGTGAGACAAAGTGCGGCGATGATGAAGATGCTGTGATCTAGTGTTGAAGTTGCTATTGACTTTTGCTGATAAATCAGGAGGATCATCTACTTCTGGACCATGGTTGACCTCAGATAACTGAAGCCTGAAGAAGCACAGCCTGAGACAAGGTGGGTTACTGAGTGTGTTAGTTCATTGTCTTTTCTATTTATAGTAACACAACATTGGAAACAAGATAAAGTTAAAAGATTAAATTAGTGCAACACATGAATAGAATATTTTGTTAGAATTAACATGTTTTCAAATGCAGTTTGTGACATTAAAATACAATGTGTCCATTGGCCTCATGCATTTGACACCCAGAGTAGATTATTTATTAGCACTGCCCCATCGAACAAAATTATTTTCGGTAATACTCATGCAATAATCAGTAAAAATAATTCATTTTTCAATTTTATTTTAAAACAAAAAAATTTTAAACAATAAATGTCAAATTTAAAGACATTACTCAAGGGGCGCTTGGGTGGCTCAATCGGTTGAGCGTCTGCCTTCCGTGTAGGTCATGATCCTGGAATCCTGGGATTCAGCCCCGCCTCAGGCTCCCTGCTCAGTGGGAAGCCTGCTTCTCCCTCCCCCTCTGCACCTCTCCACCTCTGCCTCTCTTCCATTCTACCCTTCCCTGCCCACTCGTTCTCACCCTCAAATAAATAAATAAAATCTTTAAAAAAAATACATTACTCAAATTGAATAAAATGTTTCATGTGTTTATTCAAATGTGCACCAAGCAAAATATTTTATTTCCTATCTCACCCTGTTCCACTGTTTTAACTTTAATTTTATTAAATTTGATTAATTACATTAAGTATAATTTAATTTTAAATATATACCCCAAAAATCTCCAAATGCACAGATGGAATGATAGAATTGAAGTAAATCAAGTTTTGTTTCTTCACCTTTGTAATCATGATGCTATCATCTTTAAATTTCAACAACTAGGGTTTCTCAACCAGAGTTCCATGAAACCTGCTTTCAGCAAGAAGTCACTAGGGTCTCTGTGAAAGAATATGATTAAGCAAAAACAGGGTTGTTGTTTTCTTTTCTTAACTTTACATGACGGACAGTAGATGGCCCCTTTACCAATTGTATTGGGGACATTTAGGCCCAGTTGACAGTGTACAGAAGAACTATATTCCTTTGGCTGAGTCCAGGCTCAGTGACATGAGAAAGGCTATTGATAATTGGTGAGTATTTTATTGCTCAGAGGGGCCAACAGCTGAGTCTTTCATTCTATCCCCTCTTCAATTAGTTCCCCCAAGTTCCCCTTACATACAGCTGACTTGCTTGAAATAAAGAACATGCTTTACTCCAATGATTTAAAATCACAGGGAAATTTTATTTTTGTAAAGATTTTATTTTTTTATTTGAGAGAGAGAGGGAGAGGGATCACATGAGCAGGGGAAGAGGGAGAAGCCAACTCCTAGCTAAGCTGGGAGCCTGACGTGGGGCACGATCCCAGGACCCTGGGATCATGACCTGAGCCAAAGGCAGATGCTTCACAGGTGAGACAACCAGGTGCCCCAATCACAGGCAGATTTTACTCATAAAGAAGGAATTTTTACATATTGTGACCCAGCCACTCCTGCCACTCTGCTGTTGTAAATGCTACGAAACATGGCTTATGTAGATTAGAAGTAAATTGTACTGTGAAGTTCTCATGTTTTTAATCTTCTCATTTATTATGTCCTGTTTTATATTTTATTAGTTTTACATTTTACAAACATGTCTGATAATTTAATGCGTGTGTGTGTGTTTAAGTCGACATATGACCTAGAAGAGAAGGATTCTAAGATCTAGAACTACGAATAATTTTTATAGTGTTAGTGATAAAGAATTACAATCCTCAAATCCCTTCACTACACTAGGGCAACAGAGGACACAAAATAAATCCTTTGTTATGATGAAAACTGCTCACCACTGGGTCCTTCACAGGCTGCTGATCCAAGTTGCCCCATCTTATTGTATGTGGCAAACAAGTTAGATATGTTACAATGTCTCCAGCTAGGTTGTAAAGCAGTTTAATGAAACATCACAGCATCTGAGAAGTGAAGGTACTGATTACTTTAAACAGGTACTGGAATTTCAAACTGTAACTTTTTTTTTTATAGTCAGTGAAAAGCTTCAAGAAGCAAGTCATTCAGAAGTTATCGCTCAGAAAAGCAAAATCACATAGTTGGTGAGAATCTATTAATGCCAGCATATAAAATTACAGGAATAGTGCTAGGTCAAGATGTAGTATGAAAAATTGAAAAGATTCCACCCTCATAAAGTGTAATAAGTTGATATATTGATAATATGTCACACGATGCTGAAGAGGCTTTGTGTAGTAAACTGATAAACAATTTCTTCTATGTACAAGTTGATGAGTCAACAAATTTTACCAATAATTGTCACATGGCAGCCTTTTAAAGATTTGTAAATGATAGGGAACTTTAAGAAAACTTTTCTGTTGCAAAGAGCTACTTAAAACAAGGAAAGGTCAAGAGAGATTTCATGTTTTGTCTTCATATCTGGAAACAAAGGCTCTGTCTTAGAGAGACATGGTATCTTACCTGAAGTTTTCCCATGGTTAGACCTACTTGGAGACCAACTTATAGATGGTCAAAACTGACTTTTAAAAATACAAATTCTCCATAAAATGCTGGGAGATAAATGAATACCTTTTATAAGAAAGACATTCAGCAAAATACTTGTAAGAAAAAGTCAATTTAGACATAGTGCCTGGCTTCACAGAGCTGAGAAACTGATCTAGGAAGCAGCACACACATACACATAAGTGTTTTTCTAGATGGTGGTATAATTACTTGGGAAAAAACAATAAGCCCTATAATTTCTGTGATGATCAATGCTGACAAAGACAGTCAGCAAAGTGAGATAAAAGTTGATTTTGGTCTCTAAGAACATATATTAATTAGGTCAAGGAGAGTGTATAGAATTTCCTGACATAGGAAATTATATAGGCAAGTGTAGAGATGTGTATGTCATTGACACATTGGACACCAAATGAGTAAATATTTTACAATTTCACTCAATGGTCAATGAATGTATATTGAGCTCTTACTATGCTCCCCATATTGCAGTAGGGATTGTTGGATCCAAGAGAACAGAACAGATGTAACAGGTTTGTGGAAGCAAGTATTGGCTGGTCAGAAGGGAAGTAGCTAGGATTCAAATTCTATTCTTCACCAACACAAGCTCATTAGAATACCATTATGGGGGGGGGGAAGATATTGGATAATTGACTCACAATTCCAAAATGTTAGCTTTCCTTGGAAAAAAGGGACAACTGAATAGCCTTCATAATAAAAATATTCTTTTCCTAGACTTATAAATTATGAAGAGTGTTGATATAATTGGAGTTTATACTAATAGTATTAGCAAAATGTCAGGAATGCTGAAAGTATTCAGGATACACTTTCCATTCCACTTCCTGAACATGTGTTCTAGACATTAGCCAATATGTGTGCACATTAAAGTAAACATAGCTGAATCTTTTGTTTGCATTTTTCTCCAAAGTCCAGACATTATTATTTGAGTCAGGCACACAGTCAAGAATACTAATGAAAGATTCATCGACTGCTTTCTCTACTCAGGACTAATGACCATGGCAGATGGAATTCATAATCTCTGACTATTCATATCACTTCTTGAATTTAGTTTTAAAAGGGGAATAGAATGTTTTGCCTATACCGTGGGTTAGTTTATATAGAACAAGTTCAGGTATGTTTTGATTGTTCAGTTATCTCCAGGGTTATTTATAACAATTTTTTAAATCATTATTTCCTTAATAATCATGTCATACAAAGTAATGTATTTTATATTTATTGAAAAATAAAGTATTTAGGGGGTGTCTGGGTGACTCAGTTGGTTAAGCATCTGACTTTGGCTCAGGTCATGATCTCAGGGTTCTGGGATCGAGCCCCACATAGGGCTCCCTGCTCAGCAGGGAGTTTGTTTGTCTCTCTCCCTCTCTCTCTAACCCTCCCCCAGCTCCTACTGTCTCTGTCTCTCACTCAAATAAATAAATAAAAATTTTTAATAAATAAAATAATAAAATGTTAAGGTGTCCCTTGTGAAGTAGGAATGTGTGGAATAATGGACAACAATTGAAAATGCCAAATTTGTTTTTCTTTCTTTTTTTCCAATTTTTTCATTACCTAGAAAGATAATTCATGTTGTAGCAAGTGCACAAAAGTAGGCACATATACTCATTTAAATATAAGTTGAAACTTTCTGAATGCAAAAATATCTAATTATTACTATTTTGTGCTGTATAAATATAATCCATCATTACTAAATTATAATAAAATCGACTATATTCTTATACATACATTCAAAGTTTTCAATTAAAATCACAATAAAAAACATAACTTTGTATAGTGAAAAATAGACTCCTAATTTACAGTTTGAGGAGTATCATATTTCAAGGGTTACACAGTTATTCTTTCTCTCTACATCATAGTGTGGGACCTGAACTGTGCCTCAACTGTGACCCAGCCTCCCAGCCACAGTTGTTCATTTCAGGGGTAGACACTGATCCAAATTGTACTAATAAGCTCCTTTACTGAGAAATTTAGATCAGCAAATTAGAGAGGAAACCATTTTCTCCTCAGTGCTAGATGTGCTATTATGTTTTACTAGGAGGTTGTCAGAAGCTATTTTTCTTGCCATATTGAGAAAGTTAAACTGGAGGAACAAACAAGAAAGTATGAGAATGAACAGAATAAAGCAGAGACAACAGGACAGAGGAGCTAACTGGCCAGCACAAGAGCCGCTCTTCCCATTTCTAGCCCAGCTTCACCCTTGCTCTTGGATCTATAGAGATATTACAGACATTTTCTCACTTAACCCTCACCACTCTAGGAGGTAGCTTTTAAAATACCAATTTAGGGGCACCTGGGTGGCTCAGATGGTTAAGTGTCTGCCTTTGGTTCAGGTCATGATCTCAGGTCCTGGGATGGAGCCCAGTGTCAGGTTCCCTGCTGAGTGGGTTGTCTGCTTCTCCCTCTCCCTCCACTCCCCCACCCCTTCTCATGCTGTCTCTCTCCAATAGATAAACAAAATCTCTAAAAATAAAATAAAATACCAATGTAGAGCAGAATGATGTCAGGAGATGGCAGAATAGGAAAACCTAGACTCTTCTTCCCCCACAGAGACACAGATTTAACAACAAATTGGAAAACAAAACAAAAACAAAAACAACCTCTATAAGGAATCCAGAACCACTTAAAAGATTCCTGAATCCCAGGCGAACATGAAGCCAACCACACTGAAGCCAGCAGGGAATTTGTGTCAGAGGCCCCCCCTTAACCCCCTTCTTCTTCACTGCTCAGAACATTTGGGAATAAAAAGGAAGAACTCAGTCTTGCACCTTCTGTGTAGGGAAAACCTAGTTCTATCCCACTGTGTCTTTCTTTCCTGTGAGTCTCCTTCACTACTCACACAGAACACTTCACTTCTAGTACTTCTGCTCACCAAGTGTGGAAGTTTTTTTCCCACATAAAGCAACTCTCTGTGACACCAATGGGGTGACCTACAATTTAACTCAATTCTGACACTATCTACCCAGAGATAGCATCAGATCCCACAAGTGAAGGGCTCAGTGCCATAAGACTGTCCCTATCCCATTTCTGATGCCCCCACAAGTAGTTGGTCCCCACATTACCCACAACTTCTATCTGACTTGGCTCCAAATTGGAGGTTCCCACAACCCCCTCCTTGGGTTTGATGAATTTGCTATAGTAGCTCACAGAACTCAAGGAAACATTTACTTATGTTTATCAGTTTATTAAAAGATATGATAAAGGATACAGTTAAGAGATACAGAGGGTAAGGTCTGGGAGGGTCCTGAGTACATGAGCTTCTGTTCCATGAAGTTGGGTGCATCACCCTCGCAGTGTAGATGTGTTTGCCAATCTGGGAGCTCTCTGATTCCCCTACTATTGGTCTTTCATAAGACCAATATATATTTTTCTATTATCTCACAGGGAGCAGATCCCCAACTCTCATATTATCCCTAAGAAGAGAAAGGACTTATCTATCCAACTGACAGACTCTAGAAGGACTGATGTCTTTCTTGCCTGTATCCAAGCACTGACAGATTGGAGATATTTGAGAATGAAGACATAAACCATGCACCAGAATTTGCACCACCAGTTAAAAATCCTAAAGATTCTAGGGGGAAAAAGAACTATTAAAACTAATAATAAAATTTTGCAGGATGCAAACCAACTCTCAAAATCAGTTGTATTTCTATATACTAACAATGACCAATTCCAAAAGGAAACTTGGAAAACTTCCCATTTACTAAAAGCATCAAAAAGGATAAAATACTTGGGAATAAACCTTAACCAAGGAGAGGAAAATTTATACACTAAAAACTATAAAACACTGTTAAAAGAAATCAAAGAAGATACAAGTAAATAAAAATACAGCCACATGAACAATGCTGTTAAAATGTTCATACTACGTGAAGGTAAAAAAGTATAAACAACATGAGTCATTATTATAACCAACCTACTAATTCTTAAACTATAAAAAGGGTGGCATATTTTATACAATGTTCTGTACCTCCCTTTTAATGCATTAATTAACATGTAGATCATTTTCCATGGATTCATAAAGATCTTTTTAATTATATTTTGTCACTGTCTAATAGCCTATGGCGTATCATAATTCATTTTATTCTTTACCATTTTTTTAAGAAACAGTGTTGTCTAGGGCACTTGGATGGCTCAGTCAGTTAAATGTCCAACTCTTGATTTCAGCTCAGGTCATGATTTCAGGGTTGTGAGATCGAGTCCCACATCAGGCTCTGTGCTCAGTGGGGAGTCTGCTTGAGATTCTCTCTCTCCTTCTCTGCCCCCCCTTCTAAAATAAATAAATAAATAAATCCTAAAAAAAAAAACCAATGCTGTCTATAGTCTTATATATTAGTGAATTTGTCATTTTACACCTGAAATACTATACCTATAGAATAAATTTCTGGAAGTTGAATAACTTAGTAAAAAGAGTATGTGCATTTGTAATTTTTATAGGTATTGCAAAATTTTATTGGAAATGTTGCACCAATTTATACACCTAGCAAAAATGTATTAATGTATTGGTTACCCACACGCTTGGTCTACAACATTTAATCTAACTTTCCAAACTTGGCCAGTATGATAAGTAAAAAGTAATATTTTCATGTGGCTTAAATAAATAAATGTGACTGAAAACCTCTTCATGTGGTTAATAGCTAGCTATCTGTACTTTGATTCATAGCCTTGGATGATTCCTTATTTGTTACAGTATGTCAGTGATTTAACTTGAATTTTTATAGATGAAAATGTGCGCTCTTCTCAGCTCTGAAAATTCCTATGAAGGTGTTGGCCCTGATTCTTAAGGATGTGTTTGATTTAGCCTAATTTATACACTTGATTTACTCATTCTTCATCTTTTTGGCATTATTTATTAGTATTTATCAGTCTTCTTATTAGCCCCTGGACACTAGAGTTGTACATTTGAATGAGACATTTACCCATAAAGGAATCATAGTTTTGTGGGAAGACAATTAAAACAGAATGATAAATCAGATAATAGTCCTGCATAATAGTACATAGGAGCATGTGGGGAATTGCCTAATCCAGAACCAGGGATACAAGAAGTGTTACTGAGGGTGAAACCTGAGAGTAAAACAAAACTTAAGGGGTCCCTGGGTGGCTGTCGTTAAGCGTCTGCCTTCGGTTCAGGGCGTGATCTCAGGACCCTGGGATGGAGCCCCACATCAGACTCCCTGCTGGGAGCCTGCTTCTTCCTCTCCCACTCCCCCTGCTTGTGTTCCCTCTCTCGCTGGCTGTCTCTCTCTCTGTCAAATAAATAAATAAATAAATAAATAAATAAATAAATAAATAAAATCTTTAAAAAAAAAAAGCTGGAAAAAATGGAGAGAAGACCTTCATTAAAGTGGAGGGAACATTTGTTATGGCCTGAAGTCAAAAACATACATACCTTTAATTTAAGAAATGTAAATCAAAAATATTCTTTTTAACTTCAGGAGCTTAAGTAATCTTGGAACTAGAGTTCCACATCAAACATGAAGGTAGGTTTTGTGAGATATGAGGCTGGAGAGGGAAATGAATGTTGAGGAGGCTGGAGTTTACAGTGAAGATCCCCTAAAAGATTGCATGCATCTAAGTGTCAGGAAGAAGTGAGCATTTTAGGAAGAAGACATTGATTCGGTGAAAGACTAGAGAATGAATTGGAGCAGTAATAATGGCGGCAGTAACAATGCAGGCAGGAAACCATGCAAGACTGAATGTGAGGAGTCAACAAAAGGTCAGTGGATGACCAAGAAAACCAGGCAGCATTTATCTGCAACGCCTGATGCTAAATGCCAGGAATTACCTGGACGTGGCTTTTAGAAATAGGGAGAATGTCCCAACCAGAAGGCACGTGGGATACATAGTTAGACATAACAGTACATAGGAGCACACCGGAAGCTACGTGATCTAGAACTGGGGATACAGGGCAGTATCTAAACTGCAGTGCTGGACCCTGAACACCTTCAATTTAGAGATTTGCAATGAAGTGGCATCTTTGGGGATGGAACTAATTTTTTTTAAGGTGAACGATTATAGTGAACATTCTGCAGACTGATTAAGTATACATTCTGCGTATCATTCAGTGAACTTTGCAGAGGTCACAGTCAAAAGTCTGTAGAAAGTCAAGCAAAATGAGAAGTTTTATCTTGAGGAAAGGATCACAAAGGGTGAAACCTTTGGATGAAAATGAAGGAAAAAGATAGGTGACCTGAAGGGGTAACATAATGGGCCAACAGCAAAAATGGCAAGAAGGTGAATAACGCAAGGTCGATTAGCCTCGAGTGTTCAGATAAAATTCAACATAAAATTGCTAATGGAGGTGTAAGCTGAGGCCTCAAGTAGAGGTTAGAAGCTTGGCAGAGCTAGCAACAAATCTGAGCTTGATTTTGTATGTTTATTTCCAAGTAGTACTTGGGTACTAATGCAGACCACCTTCAGCTAGAAACTTCTGTTTCATTGGTAATTTCTTTTTCTATCATTATTAATAAAATAGTTAGACCACCTCAGATAACAGTTGGACTTCAAGAAAAATTTTATTTTCTATATATGCAATAATAGAACTGCATTTTCCCACCTGCTATTGAACTAATATGCTATGAAATTTCTGAGTTTTCTGCATAACACCTGTATTGGCATTGAGTCAGGAGGGAGAAATTACACTGGTTATTGTAACAGAAAGAAACTGAAATGTTTAACAATATACTAACTTGCTGTAAAGTTATTAACTTGACCAAAAGAGAAGTTAGCAGAGAAGAAGCAATTGAAGGAAGCAGTTACAACCCTACACCTGCACAGGAAAATGTAGGAGACTAGTTATTCAAGTTGGAGGCTGGGGAAGAGGCCCTGGGGAGTGGAGGTGCAGACCTTGGAGAAGGGCACACAGCTTGGCTGGGGCTGGTGTCTGGCTTTGCAGAGGCACCCAGGGGACTCAGACCCACACCTCTGAGTGGAGGTGTCAGGAGGCTGCATCAGACTGTTCCTGCTTGTGATAGAAAAACTGTAAGCTAGATTCAGAGAAGGCGCTGCTGCTGCTGCTGCTGCTGCTGCTGTGAGATAGAGTTCCTTGGATGGTTCCCAAAGCAACAGGAAGCCGACAAGAAATGATGTAGAAGGAATGAGTCCCCAACCTCCCAGTCTCCCTCTAGTAGCTTCTGTTGGTGGAGTGTAACAGGGAGACAGTGGGCAAAGCAGAAATGTGGTTTGCAGACTTGCAGTCCCAAGATCACAAAGCTGAGTGTAAAGGATGGAGTTAGATCTGAGACAAAAGCTTAATAACCAGCACCAGGACATTATTTACAGCGTGTAAATATGCCTGAATATTTGACCGGAAAAACTCCTTACATATAGTTATCTGGCTGTGCATGTGTGTATGTGTGCATGGGTGGTGTGTAACATATGTATAGTGCCCATCTGAACATATAATATATATACATAGAATAAAATATATTTACTATAAAGATTCCTCCTATGGTGTAATTAAAAAGCCTTTGTCCTTTAACCATCTCTGATATCAACTTTTTAAAAAAATGTTGTACTATGGATTTATTTTAATTTTGTTTTTTCTAGCACTGTTTCTTTACCTTTAGTAATCTAATTCAATATTTGAATAAATTGTCTGCTGTCTAACAGCAGCTAGTAACATTACCCATGGCAGCAATAAAACCTTCTTGGCCTCAGTAAATGAAAAACGCGTTAATATCTGGCTTGCCACTCTCTCTGAGCACCCTGCTTCATTATGAGAGAAGGAATCAGCAAATCTGCCATCTGTCAGCATTTCCCCAATATGGACTCTTCTTTCTCCTGCTACTTCACCTGTGAGCTGAATCCTCACGAACACAGCTTTCCAGGATGGTGGTGGTATTACTTGGCTCCTCTGGCACCAGTGTTTGGAAATCCATTGGTCTTGCTATCTTAAATCATGCAAATAATTTTTTTAATCTTTTGTGTACTTTTTATCAAGCTTACATGGACATCCTTTTTTGTTTAAATTATATTTTCATTCACTAAAATAGAAATAAAATACAAATATTTGTGTGCATATAATAAAGCCATCAGTACAGCTGCAGAAGGAAAATGAATATACATTTAAGTAATTTGAACACTGTTCTTTCACAGAAGCCTATGCTTTTATAGGCAAAAAGGAATCCAAATTCTCATGACAATTTGCTCAAGGAAAGGAAAAAAAACAACAAAAGCTTTAAAGAAATAAATCATTAGAAAGATAACGATATCTTTTAAAAAATAAATTTCTATTTTTATGAACTAAATTACTCCTACAGCATAAGTTGCTCATTAAGTCTTCCTATGAAAAAACTGACCAACAGAAAAGGATAAAATTAAAAGATGCATATTTCATTGTTTCACCAAAGTCATTAGCAAATATTTGTCCTAACAACATTTCAGAACACAAATATGTATTAGTACACATCATTTTAATTTTTTAATGCTGGTGGTGTTACAAGATTGAAGGCTCATATTCACATAACCCAAATGGTTTATTATTCTTTACTGAGGTCATGAGGCTGTGTAGCTGCATAAAAAATCCAAAGTCGTGAGTTGAGTTTAGTTTTGTGACAGGTGGGTAGTGCATTCAAAGTACTAGAAGCACAATGATAACATTGAATGATAATGTTTTAGAAAATAAGTTTATTGTGTTATTTAAACTAAAAGATTATAATTTGATTTTGTTCAGTTGGAAAAGAAAACCTGGTTGTGAGTGGGGAGAGAAACTCGTCTGTCTAAATGGAACCTCACAGTCTAATAACTGTTTTTAGAATGTGAGTTCCTGAGTACTATTTAAGAAATATGAGATGTGCTAATGCTACAATGAAGAAAATCAATTTAAATTAGAAAAACTGGACCTTTTCAACTGGTGAGTCTCAATTATATTACAAAGAGCCAATATAAATTGATCCTATTTTTCTCCCAAAGAATTGAGGCATACAGTAGCATTATTGATTGACAGATCTATTCTTTTATTTTTTTCAATATTACAGTGAGGATTTTAAAAGGACTCTAACCTTATATGTTGTGGTAGTCAGCCTTCAAAATGACCCCCATTGACTTTGATCTCTTGGCATTCATTCATTCTGGAATCCCCTCCCATATTGAATACATCTGTCCTATGTAAGTAATTGGATATTGCAGAAATGATGAGTGTCACTTTTAAGGATAGGTCATAAAAGACATTGTGTTTCTGATTCTGCACTCCCTTAAACCACTGCTCTGGGGAACAGGTTGCTATGTCATGAGGATACTCAAGAAGACTTATGGAGGGGCCCTAGTGATGAGGAACTGAGACCTCCCATCCATAGCTGGGAAGAAACTCAGGCCTCCTACAAACAGCCATGTGAGTGGGCCATCTTAGAAGTGGTACCCACAGTCCCAATCAAGTATTGTTAACTGTAGCTGTGGCCAACGTCTTGACTGTCACCTCATGAGACACTCTGAACCACCCACTTAAACTGCTCTTAGAATCCTAATTCTAATCTACAAAAACAATGGAAGGTAATAAGTGGTTTCTGTTGTTTTAGGTCATTATGTTTTAATTTGTTGAGCATCTGTAGGTAACCAATACAAATGTGTTTACTTTTAACCTTGAATCCAATGTTAGAGTAACTTTTTAGGCATCAATTGGTAAATTATATATATATATATATATATATATATATATATATATATATATATATATATTTATATATTCAATATTAACCTTGAATCTTAGGATTTCATGTGGGAAGAAACTCAGAATTCTACTTAAAATTACTCCAAATCTGTCACAAAAATTTCTTATGTCTTTGAAGACTAGATCAGAGGTTATTATAAAGCTGTTCAGTGATTGCTCATTTAAAAATGGGGCTGAACTTGGGAAACTTTCTTTCTAACCAAAGAGCCTGTGCGTGCAGAGTACCAAAGGTGAAAGGGGGTAGCTGCATAGATGTAATGATTAGGGTAATCACAGGTAATCACCAAAGATATCAGATGTAGCAGCAAGATTACACTGAGTCCAGTAAGTCAATGTGAATAAAACTAGTTGCAGTCATGTTCTTGAACACATTTAAGAATGAGAATTTCCTTGAGAGGGAAGCTGGTAAAATGTCATACGCACTGGATGTGATTAGTCATTTGAGAAACCAAACCTAAAGAATGACTCTATACCAATGACCAAAGAGTTTGGGGAGATACACAACTTAAATCAAGATGACTTGAGGATTACCTCAAAGAAAAGAACAACTGTAATGTGATTGTACAATGCACAGAAACCTGACTGTTTAATTTGTCCTAGTTTGTAGTAAAAATAATACATTCAATGCAATTTCAGTAAAAAATACCCTAAGACTTTTTAGAGAATTTGATGGGTTGACACAAAATTTCATAGAAAAAATAAGAAGCTAAAAATAGCCCATAAAATGATTAAGAGTGAATGTGGGGAGAAACTCATCTCACCAAATATTATTTTAAATTTGGTGGGAATAGATAGGACAATGGATAGTTGATTTTTAAAAGACAACATATAAATTCATCTATAACAGAAGGGTGTTACAAATGAGGGAGGAAAAGATGGAGGTGTCTATATATATATATATATATATATATATATATATGTATGTATGCATATGCACACATTTATCTACTTATTTAAATGCACAATTAAATGTGTACGTGTATATATAGTATATATAATTTATATATATTATTTCTATATTTACATATATGTATATAAATGTTCTATATGTTCTAAATGTTCTATATTTCTATATTTACATATGTATGTATGTTCTATATGTAAATATAGAAATAATATATAAATTATAACTATCCATGTGGAGAAAGCTAAATGATAACCCTACTTCAAATCAAATACAAAAACAAAGTGAAGGTGGTAAAGATCAAATGTGAAAAACCAAACTGTAAGAGTAAGCATGGAGACTATCTTTGAGACATTAAAATCAAACAAAACTTCTTAAATGTGATCTGACCAAAAACCCCGCCCACGGTGCAGTGACCCACAATCAGGTTACCCCCCAGGGCATCGCACAGACAAGCAGACTTAAACATACCCCCAAGTCTTTCTGTGAAAAAGACCCATTGACTTGTTCTGGAGTTTGAGGAACAGATTTCAGATTTACCACACATCTAGAGGCTACTGAGGTGCTCTCAGGGAACACAGGCCGCGGAGGTCATCTCTGTGTTCTCCCTCGGCCTCATTACAGCTTACCAGTACGTCCCAGAAAAGAGCTTATATACTCATATGAAGCCCCAGTTTTTGCAACTGTGACCCAGGGACACGTCTAGATCACCTGGTCTGTTGGCCAGCATAACTTTGCAAGAAATAATGAGAGTGGCCATATGTTCAATACAAAGGTAATCCTGCAACTCTTCGAGGCAAATCAATTGCATCAAACCACTCAGAGACATTTGTCTTAACTTCTTCAATTCATTGGCAGACTTATTCAAGAATTTGCAAATTTGAGGCTTCAGAGGGGAGAGGGGTGGGGGAATGGGATAGGCCGGTGATGGGTAGTAAGGAGGGCACGTATTGCATGGTGCACTGGGTGTTATACGCAACTAATGATTCATCGAACTTTACATCAAAAACCAGGGATGTACTGTATGGTGACTAACATAATATAATAAAAAAACATTTAAAAAAAGAATTTGCAACTTTGAATTCAAAACAGACTAAAACACATCCTGAAGACTTTATAGTAAAACAAATCAGAAACCTTGAACCCTTTCCCTCAACAATACATCTAGCCAGTTGCTATCCTAAATATCATCCTTATTTAGCATCTCGCAAATGAGCCAGATGCTATGGTGGGTTTGGGGAAAGTTGAAACAAGAAGCTTAGCCATCATTAACTTATGTTTATGCTATCGCAACAGTGGTCCTTCTACCACCTTTATCCTATTCTTTAAAGTTATTTTTGTTCTGAGAACACAGATTTAATAACACCATAATCTTCATAATCACATCATAAAACGTTCGTTGGCCTTACTGTGTCTCAAAGATGAAGTCCAAACTCTTCAGCACAGGCTAAAAGGCCTTTAGGTCTGGACTTGACCTGGCATCCAGACTTGGTTTCCAGCTATCTTTCCCAATCTTGCTTATGTTCTAGCACAATGGTTCTCAACTCCGGCTACCGACTGGGCTCACCTGGGGAGCAAAAATGCCAGTGACTGTGTCCCGTCCCAGAAAAATTAATTGAGTCACTATGAGCACAGGCAAGTCAACAATATTTACTAAAACTTCTCTGGATGGTTCTAACGTGCAAGTGGCTGAAAAGTGGTTAAAAATTACCGCAACAGCATATTGTTCTTTCTGTTAGCAAGTTAGCCTAATTTTAATGTGTACAGATTCAAAATCAAATAAAAGGGGGGGATAAAAGTAATACATCGGGCTTCTTAATATTTCTCAAACATACGTAGGTTTTTACGTTCCCAGGTGCTTTCAGTCTGCTTGGAGAAATCTTACCCACTTTCTCCACCTGGAGGCCTTCTATTTATACTTCAAAATGTAGCTTTGATGCCACTCCTTAAAAGTATCCTCAGGACAGTTAGTAAATTCTAGTTCTAAACCACAGCACTCTGAATCGATCTGTCTTTAAACATCGTGGAGAGATACTCACTCAGCAGCCTACCTCCTGCATAAGTAAATATCACACACTTAAGGACAAAGAACCAGATATTTTTTATCTGCTTATCTGGCCTGTTCCTCTTGAGAATGTAACCAGTAAGGTAGGAGAAAAATCGGTGTGTGGAGTCCCAGAAGCCAGTGGAAGACAAATTTTGGGGGGGTGGGGATCAATTTTTTAAATGTTGTTGATAATCAGTTTAAAAAGATGAGGACCAGGAAACAGTAAAAAAAACTAAGAGGCAGCCCACGGAATGGGAGAATATATTTGCAAATGACACTACAGATAAAAGACTGGTATCCAAGATCTACAAAGAACTTCTCAAACTCAATACATGAGAAACAAATAAACAAATCAAAAATGGGCAAAAGATATGAACAGACACTTTTCCAATGAAGACATACAAATGGCTAACAGACACATGAAAAAATGTTCAAAATCATTAGCCATCAGGGAAATTCAAATCAAAACCACACTGAGATACCACCTAACGCCAGTTAGAATGGCAAAAATAGAGAAGGCAAGAAACAACAATTGTTGGAGAGGATGTGGAGAAAGGGGATCCCTCCTACATTGTTGGTGGGAATGCAAGTTGGTACAGCCACTCTGGAAAAGAGTGTGGAGGTCCCTTAAAAAGTTAAAAATTGAGCTACCCTATGACCCAGCCATTGCACTCTTGGGTATTTACCCCAAAGATACAGACGTAGTGAAGAGAAGGGCCATATGCACCCCAATGTTCATAGCAGCATTGTCCACAATAGCTAAATTGTGGAAGGCGCCGAGATGCCCTTCAACAGATGACTGGATTAAGAAGTTGTGGTCCATATATACAATGGAATATTACTCAGCTATCAAAAAGAACGAGTTCTCAACATTTGCTGCAACATGGACGGCACTGGAGGAGATAATGCTAAGTGAAATAAGTCAAGCAGAGAAAGACAAATATCATTTGATTTCTTTCATCTATGGAACATAAGAAAGGATGATCGGTAGGGGAAGAAAGGGATAAAGAAGGGGGGGTAATCAGAAGGGGGAATGAAACATGAGAGACTATGGACTCTGAGAAACAAACTGAGGGCTTTGGAGGGGAGGGGTTTGGGGGAATGGGATAGACTGGTGATGGGTAGTAAGGAGGGCACGTATTGCATTGTGCACTGGGTGTTATATGCAACTAATGAATCATTGAACTTTATATCAGAAACTGGGGATGCACTGTATGGTGACTAACATAATATAATAAAAAATCATTTAAAAAAGATGAGGACCAATGATTGATAATTTTATGTATAATATGGATGTTATTTTTGAGTTAGAGAAATAATATAGTGTAGGGGCTAAAAAGATGGACTTCAGAAGCATCTGCCTGGGTTTTTATCCCAATGCCACATTTCACCTGCTACTTTGCAGTTTGCTGTGAGGTTTAGATTAGCTACCAAATGGTTTTACAAACTTCTTGGAACAGAGTAAGTGTTATATTACTGTGAGCTATATTACTAAAATATTAGTAATATTTTTACATAGCCATTTCACTAGAGTGTGGAGAATAAAACCCTATTTGGAATAAGTGTAAGAGAGACTTGGAAGGGGTCTGTGTATTCTTTAGAGGAAAATTACTGTAAAAGAAAGCAGAGAAATGAGGGTAGAGCTAGAGGGTAATATTAAACCAAGAGAGAATTTTTATTTTTAAGAGAAGAGAAATAATAAGATGTTTGTATGCTAATGGGAATGTTTCAGTAGGGAGAAAGAAAATTTTTCAGGGCAGGAGAAAGTTAGGATTACTGAAGTGATGTCCTTGAGGAGGTTAAAAAGGGGAGGGAAGAAATCTGTACAAGTGGAAAGATTGGATCTGGAAGTACAGTCTATCTGTGATAAAAGAAGGCAAAGAAGAGATGATGATTCCTGAAACTCTAGGCCTAGGAATGATAGGTGGATAGCCCTGGCAGAGGAAGATTGTGGAAGTTCTTTTCTATTTTTTTTTATTTGCACAGTGAGAAGGCAGAATGATCGGCTGATGAGCAAGGAGCTGGTGGAGATTCGGGGAGAGCTAGAGATGTGAGGTAGTTGCCTCAGAGAGAAATGGGATTGGGGCCTGCGTTAGGATTGCCAGGGGGCATTACAAGCCACTTAAGATTTAAGGTTCTAGATTTAAAGGGAGATTGTCAGGATATGTGTATGTTTTTCTCCTGCCTTGTTCAGCAGCATAACTACAAGCACTGAGATGTCATAGAGTTGTAATAAAACAGTGTGTTACGGATTTGACAAAAGTGTAGAAGAGAAATAAAGGAGTTGTGTGGATGCAAAAGAGTGGTTATAATAGTGAACCATTGATTTAAGATGGGTTATATAGTCAGTGATTTTAAGAAGGACATGAGGGACTAAAAACGGAGTAGGAACAGTGGATTCTAGGTCCAGGTGGAGTCTAAAGCCAGCTAGACATGTGAGTTTAGGCGGTTGAATTCACATGCTTCTCTCCCTTGCACCACATTCAAATTAAATTAACTGACCATTTATCCTTCAACTCTGCCCTCCTCCAGGAAATCTTCCCAAGCCCCACAGATTAGGTTGAGTGCTTCTCCAGGATGCTCCTAGACCACTCTATGCTTATTAATCATGATCCATGAAAGTAGTTGAATTAGTCAGCAGACTTGTCATGAAAGGCTTGACCAAAGATTAACTCAAAGGCAAAATCGGTGGTTTTTATGAGGCAAAGTACCTGACAAAGTAAGCATTCCAGAAACATTTTGATAGGCACATGAAAATATGTGTGACAGAATCAATAATCAAAACAAAACAAAACAAAACAAACCCCAAAGAATCAATAATCAAGTCCCTCGGTGTGGTAGACAGAATAATGACTTCCAAAGAAGTCCACAATCTGATTCCCACATGCAGGGACTACGTAACCTTGTATGGCAAAAGGGACCTTGCAAATCTGATTAAATTTGAGATAGAAGGACTATCCTGGATCATCTGTTGGGTTCTCTGTAATGATAAGAGTCCTCCTAAAAAGGTACGAGGAGCCGTGAGGATGGAAGCAGAGGTCGGAGTGACGCGCTTGATTGTGAAGGAGAAGGCGGTGAGCTAGAAAGTGCAGTCAGCGTCCACCACTAGAAGCGAGGACATGGATTGTCCCCTGCAGCCTCAAGTAGGAGCACACAGCTTGAATTTAGCCTCTTGCGACTCATTTGGACTTCTGACTTGCAGCACTGTGAGATAACAAATTAGTGTTGTGGGTTTTTTTAAAAAGATTTTATTGGGGCCCCTGGGTAGTGCAGTCGTTAAGCGTCTGCCTTCGGCTCAGGGCCTGATTCCAGCGTTCCGGGGATCGAGTTCCACATCGGGCTCCTCCGCTGGGAGCCTGCTTCTTCCTCTCCCACTCCCCTGCTGTGTTCCCTCTGTCGCTGGCTATCTCTCTGTCAAATAAATAAATAAAATCTTTAAAAATAAATAAATAAAAATAAAAAAGATTTTATTTATTTATTTGACAGAGAGAGAGACAGCGAGAGAGGGAACACAAGCAGGTGGAGTGCTAGAGGGAAAAGCAGGCTCCCCGATGAGCAGGGATCCCGGCATGGGGCTCGATCCCCAGGACCCTGGGACCATGACCTAAGCCCAAGGCAGACGCTTAACAACTGAGCCCCCCAGGCGCCCCCCCAAAGTTATGTAGTTTGAGGTCAGTAAGCTTGTGGTAATTTGTTACAGCACCAGTAGGAAAGTAATAGACGTAACAATTACACTGATGATGCCCTGGGACTGTAAACAGTACGCTCTCTATCTCCTTCAAGGCATCGGAACATCCCTAGCAGATATCACTGTCCTAAGGGCTGAATATCTATCTCACTCCCACATAAACACAGATCGTTTTCCTCTGCCTTTGATTACCCCATCATTTGATCTTCAAGATGGAGAATTAAATGAATCTTATTATGATGACAGATAAGTGTGACACAGTTCTATCTTCTTGCCCCGTGTGGTTATAAGATGATCACAAAAGCCCCAGCCTTATAGACATGTTTCATTTCAGTTGGAAGTTAACATTAGATGTACTCCCATTCTTATACACATTATAGCAATCCCTTATGTGATTTAGTCTCAGAAACAGTTTGGCAAATGACATGCAGGTGAATTCAAATTTGAGAAAATATTGGCAACCAGCTAATAACTTTTTGCACAGTCAGTTGTGAAAGTGACTTACAGTGACAAAATATATTATACACACTAAAATATGTAAGCTCTCTGGACATATCATGAATTATAAGGCGATGGGTATTTTATTTTTGATGCAGCTAAATGCATCTGCAGTTTGATGGCCCTCATAAGTAATAATCTGAATTGCCTATCAGAGGAAAGAAAGCTAGAGTTATTTACAAAGGAAAAACTAACCCAATAACCCAAGGTGTCACTATTTTATGTGGAAATAAAGTGAATCTGGCAGCAAGAATAGTGAAATGAGATAAGCCATACACTTGAAATCTTATATCTCACGTAAAAAAAAAAGCCTCATAAAAACTATTTATAGACATCTATAGGTTTACTGAAATAGAATTCGTATAAATTGCATAGATGATCAGCCACAGAGCTGACTCTAAAAATCCTTGCAACGACTCCAGTCACCAGAGTTTCAATGCCTATGTCTTCCAGCTATCGCGCCTCGGGCTGACAACCTCTCAGTTCCCCCCTCTCCTCAATGCCTCCAAAACAGAGCCGGTTTATTCCACCGCATGCAGTTTATGTCTATTGCTTAATTGAATCGCCCACCTCGGAAAACGTTCTCCATATAAACCTTAATTTCGTTCAGGAGAGACCAACATTTTTGTTAATATGCAGATTGAACAAAATTTGGTTTTCCTTACATTTAACCTATGACCCCTATTTATTTGTAACTTCCTAACAACAGACTTTTTTCAAGTCATTTCATTTTCCAATTTGTACTATGTTCACAACTACTCTTCATTTTCCCATAATTCCCAATTTTTGCTGTATTTTGTAATTATTGCTTAAGGGGAAAATATAAATATTATAGAAAGAACAGACCCTTGGGAAACAATTGCCGGTATAACTTTGTTGTGCATGCCAAGTAAAGTTATTTACCATCTTGAACTTCATTATCTTCCTTTGTAAAACCTGATATTAATAATTTCTGTGAGGAGGAAAAACAATTCAGAATATTTAGGTAAAAAGGTAAAGTGAAAGTGTCAAATACCCAAGTCGGCTCTTTTGGCATATGATGTGTTTTCTCTTCTTTCAGTGTTGAAGCATGTTGGTAATCTCAAACAGGGCAAGCTGTGGCCAAGAGTGAGGAACACCATATTTACCTTTGTCAGTGTCTTATCCAGTAACAACAGCAGCAGCGGCAGCTACAACCATCCATTCCAACCAATCAATTGTTTTAGCGCTACAGTTCTCAAAGTGTGGTTCAGGAACACCTGGAAGTCCTTTGCAGGTGGCCCGTGAAGTCAAAAACATTTTCAAAATAACACTAGGGCCATATTAGTCTTTTGCACTCTCATTCTCTTCCTGCTGTTCAGTAGACTTTTCCAGAAGCGGCATGATGCAACAGAGTAAAGGAAGGAGCAAATGTGAAAATCTAGCTGTCTTCTATCAAGCCAATAGTCAAGAGGTTTGCAAAAACATAAAATAATGCCACTCTTCTCATTCTATCTTTGAAAATACAGTTATTGAACACAAAATGTTATTTATGTTAAAATGTAATGGGCATATTATTAATTTTAAGTAAATTATTTAATATATTTAAATGTCTTAGCTTTAATTTCTAATGCAGTAATCAAGATAATCTGCAAATACTAAACCTTTGGAGAGTCCACAATAATTTTTGGTCATGTCAAGAGGTCCCTAGAAGACGATTTGGAACTACTCCTTTAGTTTCTTCTCTTGGTGGATCACTCATTGTCACCCCATTCCATTTGTGCCATTTTATTCCTCCACTGCTTTTTACTCTAACTGATACTGCTGTGATTACCTGTGAGTATTAATTCATCTTACAGTAATCCCCCTTATCCATGGTTTCAGTTACATGTGGCCAATGGCAGTCCCAGAAGGAAATGATCCTTGTTCTGCCATGTGGTCAGAAAGTCAGTAGTAGCCTCATGCTCTGTCACAATGCCTGCCTCATTCCGCTCCCCTCATCTCACCACGGAGGCCTTTTATCACCTCACATCATCACAAGAAGCAGGGTGAGTACAGTACAATAAGACATTTTGAGAGGCATAGATCATATTCACATAACTTTTAAGGCAGCATATTGTTACAATTGTTCTATTTTATCATTAGTTATTATTGCTAATCTCTTACTATGCCCAATGTATAAATGAAACTTTTATCATAGTTATGTATGTGCAGGGAAAAGCACAATGTGTGAATAGCATTTGGTATTATCTGTGGTTTCAGGCATCCACTGGGGGTCTTGAGATGTATCCCTTGCAGATAAGGAGGGACTACTGTGCTACCCTTTGGGCTTGAATATGTTTACCTATGACATACACATGCAAAGTCCTGCCTTACTAGAAGAGTTCAAATACTCTGATCTATATTTGCTAATCCCATGAAGGAAGACTGTTTAGAACAGGGGAGATAAGGTCTTCTCAGTTTTACTGGATATAGAGGCACTCTTCCTTAATACTCAGTCTGAAACCTGTACCATTCATCTCCCTACATGTGTTTGGATCCTTTCTCCTTTTTCCAACAAGGCAGAAACTCTGGACACAGAGGTCTGCTTCTCTGCACAGATGTTGCACCACACTTCTTTCTGACATTCGGAGCATGGATTCCAACCTAGCATCTTTCTTTAGAATCCTGGCATATAGTAACTTCTTCCTATCAAACTAACTTATCCCTAGGGAAAGGCTAATTGTCTTATGCCAATGGACTGATAGTCTCCAAAAGAGCATTGATTGTAAAGATCACTGTGCCTGACCCTGTTAACTAGGCCAGAAGTGAAAATTTTGGGTTATCACATTTTAGAATATCTAAATTTTAAAAATATCATACTGTTAACAAAGGATTTGGTTTTGTTGTTATTGTTGTTGTTGTTAAGGGTTTGGTTTTTGTTATTGTTTTTCATTTGTTTCTTTGGGATAGTAGTATTTCCAGTGCATGCAAATTCCCGTATTCTATAGCTACACTATCCGATATGGCTAGTGACCACTTGAATTGAGATGTGTTGTAAGTGTAAAATACACTTTGGGTATGGAAGACTTAGTACAAGAGGAGGTAGTCTATCCCTCTTTTTTTTTTTTTCAAAGATTTTTTGTTTATTCATTTAAGAGAGAGAGAGTGTGTGTGAGCAAGAACACACGCAGGGGGAGACACAGGGGGAGACGTGGGGCAGATGCAGGGGACAAAACAGACTCCCCCCTGAATGGGGAGCCTGATGTGGGGCTCAGTCCCAGAACCTTGGGATCATGACCTGTGCCAAAGGCAGATGTTTAACCAACTGAGACACCCAGGTACCCAAATCTCTTTACTTTCAATTACTATGTTCTGTTCTTCCTACTTTCACACTTCTGTCCCAACAATCTATTTTCCACCTAGCAACCAGAATGGAAACCATAAATCATCCCTCAAAGACTGTCAAGGTCGTGAAAAACAAAAAACTAACAGACCAAAGGAAACTAAAGACACATGACCACTAAACCAGGGGAGACTAAAGAACATGACAACTAAATGCAAGGAAAATTTGGCAAAATCCAATTAAATCTGAAGTTTAGTTAATAATAAGGTACAAATGCTACTTCCTTAGTTTGACAATGTACCGTGGGAATATAGGATGTTAACAATGAGGAAGCTGGGTGAGACGTACACAGAGACTTTCTACACTATCTTTGCAACTTTCCTGTGAATCTAAGATTATTAAAAAATAAAAAGGAAAAGTTATAAAAAATTAAATCAGACCACGTTATCCCTTTCCTCTGGTCCTTTCCATGTCTTCCTACTTTTCGCACAGAGAAACTAAGGTCCTCTCATAGCTCACAAAGCCCCATCCACCTGTTTGTTCCCAGCTCTAACATCCCCCCTGCCTTTCTTACCATCTAGCCACTTGGACCTTCATTCTTCTCCTGGAATATGTCAAGGTGATTCCCACCTGAGGATCTTTGTATTTATTGTTCCTTCTTTTTAGAACCTTAAAGATATTCCATGGCTAGCTACTTTCATCATTAATATCTCAGTTTAATTATCTCTTCAGAAAATTTGGTCATAATCTCATATCTTAAGTCACCATTCTCCCCTTGAGGTACTCAGTGTCGCATTACCTTGTGGTACACATTACCTTTATGTATGTATGTATATATGTATGTATTATTTTACAGAACTTATTTTTAAAATTAAAACTTTTCTGCTTATTATTATATTTTTTCTGTTTCTCACAACTCACTTATAAGGAGAATTTTGTCTATTTTATTCATTGTTATAAATCCAGCACTGAGAAAAATACTGGTATATAGTAGGAATGTTCTGGTTATTGCTGTATAACATTCCAAAAGTTAGTGGCATAAAATAATTCCATGATTTTTGTGGTTTAGCAATTCAAATAGGGCATAGCAGGGATGGTCTGTTCTATTCCCTAATGTTTGGAGGTTCAGTTAGAATGGAGCACACAGCTAGGCTGGAAAACTCAGTATGTCTCCTTCTATCACACAATAGTCCAGAAACTTCAGTTGAAGGCCTCATGTGGTTCTCCATGTGGTTCTCTCCACGACTCCCTCACAGCATGGCATCTGAGTTTTAAGAGAAGGCAACTAGAGACTGTCAGTACAGCAAAGAACTATACCCAGAACTTTCTTCTACCTTATTATATTGGTCAAAACAGTGATAGGTCAAAGTCAAGGGAATAGAAAGGAAAAACATAAAAAAGACTTCACCTCTTGTTGGAGCAGTGGCAAGGTCACAATGTTGAGGACCATGTGGATAAGAGAAATCTCTGACCACAATGAATCACATGCAAAAATATATTCACACCAAACCTAATTCCCAAAGCATTCAATTAAGAATCAGATCAAAATCTGCCATATGATCCCTGAAGCTTTAGCCAGGACAACTCCAACAGCTGGGGGTGAAGTATGAAAAATGGCTGCTTCATCTCCAGTAACATGGTGGGCTGTCACTAACCAGCTGCTACTGGCTGTCAGGTGGGAGGTCAGCTGGGGCTGCCAGCTGGGAGCTGGGATTTTGGTCCATTTGGGCCTCCCTAGGGCTCCTTAAAGGTTGGCTTCTTAAAGGAATAAAGGAATAATGGTTTCCATAAGTCTTGTGTTTGTATTTAATCAGTCAAAAAAGTCATAGGGCCACCCAAGTCAAAGGGTAGAGAAATCATGTACAATAGTATGATGTTTCAAGCTATGACCTTTCCTGGCAGACTGCCTGAATGTGCTCTCTGGTTCCACTGAATAGCATTCTGTGACTTTGAACAATGTGCTTAAGTCACTAAGACTCAGTCCCCTTGTTTGTAAAACGAGGTAATAATAAGAAGCTTACTGTGTCATTTAAGTGAGTTAATTCAAATAAAATATTAAAAGCAGTCTCCAACAAAGAGTAATCAATCAATTTTTATTATCTCTGCATTTTCCTTCACTCCAATTTTTTGGGTTCCTATTCTTATGTTTTCATCCTTCCAAGGATTATAGATTTTTCTGAGAGCTAGCTTATGGCCTTTCCCCACTTTTATCTCCTCTCTTGTTTGCTACTGAGCTCATATTATGTTTTTTATTTCTTAATTTATTATACATTATGAAAGATAAGAAAATGTAAGATTAGCTCTCTGGATGAATAAGAGAAAATCTGAATGCAACAAAAGAGTATTATTCTATCAGGAAACTAACGTTGTTAGAATTTTGCCACACTGTTTCCTTTTTTTCCCCTTGATATAAGATGTGCCAAACATCAGTGACATGTGTAAAATAATTGTGTAAAGTAACCCCACTCCCTTAGGAATGTCACAAATTATCTAGAATGTCATCCATAATATTATTTTAACAGTCCAAGAGGTATAGCATATGACAACGCAAACAAGTTCACTCTTTAAAACAACAAAAAAAGAAGCCCCATTGACTGAACCAAATTTATTGTATTCCTAACAATGGTGATATCATTATAAATTCCTACTTAAATATAATCAATTTTACTAGAAAAAATTTGCATGTGGCTCTTTTACAAATTCAAAAGCTAGAATAATACAAATGGCATTTTTCTACATAGAAGTTAAGATATTAAGAATTTTTTAACTGCATTTATTTGTAATCCAAATGGCTATATAAATAAGGATTTTGCAAAATGTACACACTGTTTCCATCAAAAAATATTAATTGGAAGTAACAGAAACTAAGTATGACTCATTTAAGCAGGAAATGCTTAAATGGATATTTAATAATTAATAGATTTCAGTAGCTCACAGAATCTCCAGAAATACTGCACACGAGGAAGACCACACCACAAAGTCATGAAGACTGAATTCTGTTATGCCAGGACTGGACCATCATTGCTCACTTGCTCTTCACAAGACACCATTAATCATTTTCTCTGCTTCACCTGAAGACCTGGTCATGCTGGAGCTGCTGGCCTCACCCAACAGAATGGAATTTCCCATAACCCCTGCTGCTTTCTGTCCCTAGATCCAGGTTCAGTATCATGGACCGGTATACCAGATTGGCCTATGGGATATACTCCAGCTCAAGGGATGCTGCAAAAGCAAGTATTTGATATTTCAAAGGGCTATTCCTTCTACCCAGATATATAAGCTGTGAGATCCCGAGTATAGAGATGACATTCAAAGCACACACACACACACAAAAAAAAGGAAAAAAAATTTAATGCCCATTTCAGGAACATGAGTATTCTAAAATTTACTGGAAAATAGTAGTGTAAGTTAACCAGAAATTGATTTTACAGTTTTAAAACATGTACTGATTTGCACTGACATATTGCAGCATTCATTTTAAGGTCAGAAGAAATGTTTTCATTTTTCTAATTACAAATTATGCCTTTAGAGCTGTGGTGTGGTAATAACTTGGAAATCCATTTTTGTTCCATGTGCGAGGTTTAAAATCAACATGTTTGTTGTATTATTGTAAATATATTATAATTTATCTAAATTAGCTACTATGTTAGTAAAAGTCAACTAAGAAAAATTTCTTGATACCGTATCTGCAAAATCCGTGTATGTTTCTATGTCTCTGTTTCAAACTTTGTTGTTTCAATCAGTGATCTTTCTATATAGATTGAAATCAAACTAAAATTTCTAACAGCATGCTCAAGCTGCTTGCTGATGCCCAGTCTAAAATGCATCCTGTTTTATCTCCAGTACAACTTATAAAACACACATGAAATTCAAAAAAACAAAACCTCAAAACTGAAACTAATGAGCTCTGGATCCAAGCATCATACAATAAGTTAAGTGTTGGGAAAGGATAAAATATTCTGCTCATAATGTGCATATTTTGAATTTGAATTTCTTTGAAAGAGTTTTAATGAGGAAACCTAAAGGAAAAATCTCTTTCTAGTCATCTTAATTCTTTATAAAACATCGACTATTTGGCATTAGTGAAATAGATCTTAAATTATGAGCAAAAGGTTACAAAGAAAGGGAGAAAAAAATGAGCATGAATTTTAAGAGATGGTGATGAAGGGTACACAGTTAACATTAAATTATGATGCTATTTGGCTGGGGAACAAATAAGTGTTCTCCCCTGCAAGTTCTTCAAAATGCCTGAGAGAAATTTATGCACAGAGAATGGAGCAAAGAAAGGAACACTTTGTCATAATTGGGAATTTAGCATCACATCCCCAAAGCAGAAATCTAGCGAGTTAATCAGCTCCCAACTATTTTATATGTTCTAAGCACTCTAGTCAATGCGAGGGACAACAAAATAAGCGCTCAACATGGTACCTGTCCTCCTGGAGCTTAAAGTTGATTGGGAAACGTACAGATCAGACAGATCACCTCAGACAATCGTTCAAACTGCACCAAGCTGCAGACAGGGTAGGGGGAGTGTCAGATAAGGACGTGATTCATGGTAGAGAGCTGAGAAGGGGGTTTCAATTAAGTTGAGACTCGAAGGGTAGGTAAAGGTTAGCCAGGTGGAGAGAGGAATATAGAGGAACCATATGTTCCAAGGCCAGGAGGTGAGAAAAAAGCACGAGAAATTTGAATTTACATAAATCCAGCTTAAAGAGTGAGGGGAGAGTGGCATAAGGAAAGTCTTCAGAGGTGGGCAAGGGTGAAATCATTCTGACCTTGCAAAGCCCTTTGTGGTTTTTGGCTTTGTCTAATGGTGACAGGGATCTATTGCCTTAGGGAATAGTATGATAAAATTTGCATTTTATAGATAGCTTCCTTGCTCTAATGAGGAGAATAGGTTGGTTGGAAAAAATGCATGGAAGAGAGGAGAATAGATGGGCACCCACTTCAGTGGTCTGGGTAGATGGCTGACCCTAAAATGCCCTACCTACACTAATGGGCCTAGAAGCAAAGAAAACCAATGGTCAACCTTTCCTGTCACCATTAAGCCTAAACCCAAAGCAAGTTCACGTGGAAGCCAGTAGTTGCAAATCATGAGAATGTCTTTGCCCGTGTTGTTTAAATTGTCCTCTGCTTTGTATTCCATGAAATATGTTTAGCCACATTCAAGGACCAGTTTGAATTGGCATGAAATAAAATGCAAGTAGCCTGTTACTGCCTGAAACATCAAAAATCGAACATCTGACTATGATATTAGTATCATAGTGTACCCTGCAATGGAATCTTCCCCCTAAAATTACACAACTTTGGGGTTTTTCGTGAAAATAATTAGCATATTTTATAAAGCTTTTCTATTTTCAACAACTATTTTATATCTTTTCACTAAGGAGGACATTACCCAGTCATATTAAATAAACCCCAAATTTTGGAGGAAGTGTGTGTGTGTGTGTGTGTGTGTGTGTGTGTGTGTGTGTGTGTTGTGGGTGAGAGGGTGGGCAGGGCTTATGATAGAGTATTTTCCCACCTTAGAGCCTAACCGTCAAATTAAAAAAAAAAATGACATAGAGGTCGTGAATGCATTGACTGAATTGCATGTTGTTTTTAAACATGTAAGTCTGAGCGTGATATCCTCCTCTATCCTCCTGCATAGTGAATGACTATGAGGTTAATGAGTTCCCTGCCTCAGTCAAGCTATGTGTTGAACTACTCGAGCCTTGCCAATAAAATACCAGGACTGAAGGAGTTCCGAAATGCCCCTCCACTCAGATGGCAGCTTCTGAAACCTTAAAATCTCTGGTAAGAACGTTGGGATCAAAAGATTGGCATCCCGAGTGAGGCACCCAGCGCTGCTCGTAGCTCTGCCATGAGAGCCCCTGGGCCCAACTTCCTGGTTTATCCTTTAAACAACAACCCTTGCTTGGTTTATTTAAGTGGTATCCGGACGCTATTTCCATCAGTATGAACAAACTGCTGACATGATGATGGTGCACTTCCCCGGCAGACGCCTGACTACTCGGGTCCTGAAAGAATCATAGCCCACTTGTCCATGCACTCTTGGGGTCTGTACACCGTGAAGACATAAAAAGTGTCTTTTTGCACTGGGGGGGGGGGGGGAGCCGCAGCAGACACTGACTGAGATTCAAAAAGACTCAAGTCCAGGGGGAAGAGTTAAGATGGCGGAGGAGTAGGGGACCCCTTTTTCAGCTCGTCCCCTGAGTCGAGCTGGATAGGTACCAGACCATCCTGAACATCCACGGAATCAGCCTGAGACGCAGGAAGATTCATCTGAATCTCTACAAATGAACATCTCCAGCGATGAGTACTGAGGTACGATGCGGGGAGCCATGAAACCGCACACAGATATCAGAAGATAGATGGAAGGGGGAGGGAGCTGCCGCATTCGGGCGCCGGGAAGTGGTAGCCACCTGCACGGGGAGCGGGCGGACTCCCAGACCGGCACCGCGAGAGACAGCAGACTGAGACAGTGAGCCAGGAGCGCGCCACCAGTCTGAGGGCCGGAGCTTCAGAGCTTGCGTGAACGACACTGAGACGGAGCTCCAGAGCTCCGGAGTGCGTGGGGGGGAGGGGGGCACATCCCGGGACACTGCAGGGTTGAGCAGCACCAACAGAAACAGAGTTAAAGTGGCCAGAACATCAGTGGAGAGCGGTATGCGATCCCTCTGTTCTGAGACAGAGGCTGAGATTCGGCCACTGCTGCTCTGACTCTCAGAAGAGGCACAGCAAACCGCCAGGGAAAACCACCAGAGAACAAAAGCCTGGAAATACCGGCTCACAGTGTGCCCATCCCCATCCCCCCTTGCAGGGGACATGGAGACTCTACCCAAACAGGGTTGCCTGAGTGTCGGCGCGGCAGGCCCCTCCCCCAGAAGGCAGGTTGAAAAATCAAGAAGCCCACATCCCTAAGGTCCCTATAAAACAAGTGCGCACTGCCTGGGTCCTTGCCAATAATTTGGGCTCTGGACAACCCCACAACCTCTCCTCATCAGACTGACGAGAAAGAAAAATGCCCCCCAGCAAAGAAAAGACAATTAGTCTGTGGCCTCTGCCACAGAACTAATGGATATGGATATAACCAAATTATCAGAAATGGAGTTCAGAGTAACAATGGTCAAGATGATGTGTAGACTTGAAAAAAGTATTAACGAAAATGTTAATGAGAATATAGAATCTCTAAGGGCAGAAATGAGAGTGAATCTGGCAGAAATTAAAAATTCTATGAATCAAATGCAGTCAAAACTAGATGCTCTGAGGCCGGGGTGAATGAGGCAGAAGAACATATCGGCGAATTGGAGGGTGGGTTAGTAGAAGAGAAAGCTAAAATAGAAACTTGACTCAAAGAAATCCAATCTCAAGAATGTAGGTTATGGGAGATTACTGACTCAATGAAACTATCTAATGTCAGAATCATCAGCATCCCCAAGGGGGTGGAGAAAAACAGAGGTCTAGAAGAGATATTTGAACAAATTGTAGCTGAAAACTTTCCTAATCTAGCAAAGGAAACAAGCTTTCATGTCCAAGAGGCAGAGAGGACCCCTCCCAAGTTCAACCACGACAAACCTACACCACGTCATATCATAGTGCAGTTCGCAAATATTAGATCCAAGGATATGGTATTGATTGTGATCAGGGCAAAGAAATTTCTCACGTACCAAGGCAAAGGTATCAGAATTACGTCAGACCTGTCTACACAGACCTGGAATGAGAGAAAGGGTTGGGGGGGGGCATTTTTAAATCTCTTTCAGAGAAAAACATGCAGCCAAGGATCCTTTATCCAGCAAGGCTGTCATTCAGAATTGATGGAGAGATAAAGACCTTCCAGAATCGCCAGTCACTGACCAATTTCGTAACCATGAAACCAGCCCTACAGGAGATATTAAGGGGGGTTCTATAAAAGTAAAAAGGCCCCAAGAGGGATACAGAACAGAAAATCACAATCTATAGAAACAAAGACTTTACAGGCAACATGGCATCATTAAAATCATATCTCTCAATAATCAGTCTCAATGTAAATGGCCTAAATGCTCCCATAAAGCGCCACAGGGTTGCAGATTGAATAAAAAGACACGACCCATCCATTTGCTGTCTACAAGAGACTCATTTTGAACCTAAAATTACATCCAGACTGAAAGTAAAGGGATGGAATACCATCTTTCACGCCAATGGACCTCAAAAGAAAGCTGGGGTAGCAATTCTCATATCAGACAGATTGGATTTTAAACAAGACTATAGGACGCCTGGGTAGCACAGCGGTTAAGCGACTGCCTTCGGCTCAGGGCGTGATCCCGGCGTATGGGATCGAGCTCCATATCGGGCTCTTCTGCTATGAGCCTGCTTCTTCCTCTCCCACTCCCCCTGCTTGTGTTCCCTCTCTTGCTGGCTGTGTCTATCTCTGTTGAATAAATAAATAAAATCTTTAAAAAAAATAAATAAACTAAAGACTATAGTTAGAGATACAGAAGGGCACTATATTATCTTAAAGGACATATCCAACAAGTGGATATGACAATTATAAATATCTATGCCCCTAACAGGGGAGCAGCAAGATACACAAGCCAACTCTTAAGCAGAATAAAGACACATATAGATAAAAATACATTAATAGTAGGGGACATCAACACTCCACTATCAGAAATAGACAGAGCACCACACTAACCAATTTCGTAACCACGAAACCAGCCCTACAGGAGATATTACGGGGGGTTCTATAAAAGTAAAAAGGCCCCAAGAGTGATACAGAACAGAAAGTCACAGCCAATACAAACAAAGACTTTACTGGCAACATGGCAACATTAAAATCATATCTCTCAGTAATCAGTCTTAATGTAAATGGTTTGAACCATCCCATAAAACGCCACAGGGTTGCAGATTGGATAAAAAGAAATGACCCATCCATTTGCTGTCTACAAGAGACTCATTTCAAACCCAAAGATGCATTCAGACTGAGAGTAAGGGGATGGAGTACCATCTTTCACGCAAATGGACCTCAAAAGAAAGCTGGGGTAGCAATTCTCATATCAGATAAATTGGATTTTAAACTACAGACTATAGTTAGAGATGCAGAAGGGCACTATATTATTCTTAAGGGAAGTATTCAACAAGTGGATATGACAATTATAAATATATATGCCCCCAACAGGGGAGCAGCAAGATACACAAGCCAACTCTTAACCAGAATAAAGAGACATATAAATAAAAATACATTAATAGTAGGGGACCTCAACACTCCACTATCAGAAATAGACAGAACACCCTGGCAAAAACTAAGCAAAGAATCAAAGGCTTTGAATGCCATACTCGACGAGTTGGACCTCATAGATATATATAGAACACTACACCCCAGAACCAAAGAATACTCGTTCTATTCTAATGCCCATGGAACATTCTCAAGAATAGACCATGTTCTGGGACACAAAACAGGTCTCAACCGATACCAAAAGATTGAAATTATCCCCTGCATATTCTCAGACCACAACGCTCTGAAATTGGAACTCAACCACAAGGAAAAATTTGGAAGAAACTCAAACACTTGGAGACTAAGAACCATCCTGCTCAGGAATGACTCGATAAACCAGGAAATCAAAAATCAAATTAAACAATTTATGGAGACCAATGAGAATGAAAATACAACAGTCCAAAACCTATGGGATACTGCAAAGGCAGTCCTAAGGGGGAAATACATAGCCATCCAAGCCTCACTCAAAAGAATAGAAAAATCTAAAATGCAGTTTTTATATTCTCACCTCAAGAAGCTGGAACAGCAACAGAGGGACAGGCCTAATCCACGCACGATGAAGCAGCTGACCAAAATTAGAGCTGAAATCAATCAAGCAGAAACCAGAAGTACAGTAGAGCAGATCAACAGGACTAGAAGCTGGTTCTTTGAGAGAATCAATAAAATTGACAGACCCCTGGCAAGACTTATCCAAAAGAAAAGAGAAAGGACCCAGATTATTAAAATTATGAACGAAAAAGGAGAGGTCACGACGAGCACCATTGAAATTGGAAGGATTATTAGAAATTTTTATCAACAGCTATATGCCAATAAACTAAGCAATCTGGAAGAGATGGAATCCTTCCTGGAAACCTATAAACTACCAAGATTGAAACCAGAAGAAATTGATTCCTTAAACAGGCCAATTAATTATGAAGAAATTGAGTCAGTGATAAACAACCTTCCAAATAACAAAACTCCAGGCCCAGACGGTTTTCCTGGGGAATTCTATCAAACATTCAAAGAAGAAATAATACCTATTCTCCTAAAGCTATTTCAAAAAATAGAAACAGAAGGAAAGCTACCAAACTCATTTTATGAGGCCAATATTACCTTGATCCCAAAACCAGGCAAAGACCCCATCAAAAAGGAGAATTACAGACCGATTTCCCTAATGAATATGGACGCCAAAATCCTCAACAAGATCCCGGCTAATAGAATCCAACAGTACATTAAAAGGATTATCCATCACGATCAAGTGGGATTCATACCTGGGATGCAAGCGTGGTTCAATATTCGCAAATCAATCAGCGTGATACATCATATCAACAAGAAAAGACTCAGGAACCATATGATCCTCTCAATCGATGCCGAAAAAGCATTTGACAAAATACAGCATCCTTTCCTGATTAAAACCCTTCAGAGTGTAGGAATAGAAGGTACATTTCTCAATCTCATAAAAGCCATCTATGAAAAGCCTACTGCAAATATTATTCTCAATGGGGAAAAGCTGGAAGCCTTTCCCTTAAGATCAGGAACTCAACAAGGATGCCCACTCTCGCCACTATTATTCAACATAGTACTAGAAGTCCTTGCAACAGCAATCAGACGACAAAAAGGGATCAAAGGTATTCAAATCAGCAAAGAAGAAGTCAAAATGTCTCTCTTTGCAGATGACATGATACTCTATATGGAAAACCCAAAAGAAGCCACTCCCAAACTATTAGAAGTTATAGAGCAATTCAGTAACGTGGCAGGATACAAAATAAATGCTCAGAAATCAGTTGCATTTCTATACACGAATAACGAGACCGAAGAAAGAGAAATTAGGGAATCCATCCCATTTACAATAGCACCAAAAACCATACGTTACCTTGGAATTAACTTAACCAGAGACGTAAAGGACCTATATTCTAGAAACTATAAATCACTCTTAAAAGACATTGAGGAAGACATAAAAAGATGGAAAGATATTCCATGCTCATGGATTGGAAGAATTAACATAGTTAAAATGTCCATGCTACCCAGAGCAATCTACACTTTCAATGCTATCCCGATCAAAATACCAAGGACATTTTTCAAAGAACTGGAACAAACAGTCCTTAAATTTGTATGGAAACAGAAAAGGCCCCGAATCTCCAAGGAACTGTTGAAAAGGAAAAACAAAGCTGGGGGCATCACAATGCCAGATTTCGAGCTGTACTACAAAGCTGTGATCACAAAGACAGCATGGTACTGGCACAAAAACAGACACATAGACCAATGGAACAGAATAGAGAGCCCAGAAATGGACCCTCGGCTCTTTGGGCAACTAATATTTGATAAAGCAGGAAAAAACATCCGGTGGGAAAAAGACAGTCTCTTCAATAAATGGTGCTGGGAAAATTGGACAGCTACATGCAAGAGAATGAAACTTGACCACTATCTCACACCATACACAAAAATAAACTCCAAATGGATGAAAGACCTCGATGTGAGACAGGAATCCATCAAAATTCTAGAGGAGAACATAGGCAACAACCTCTACGACATCGGCCAAAGCAACCTTTTTCATGACACATCCCCAAAGGCAAGAGAAACAAAAGATAAAATGAATTTATGGGACTTCATCAAGATTAAAAGTTTCTGCACATCCAAGGAAACAGTCAGAAAAACTAAGAGGCAGCCCACGGAATGGGAGAATATATTTGCAAATGACACTACAGATAAAGGACTGGTATCCAAGATCTACAAAGAACTTCTCAAACTCAATACACGAGAAACAAATAAACAAATCAAAAAATGGGCAGAAGATATGAACAGACACTTTTCCAATGAAGACATACAAATGGCTAACAGACACATGAAAAAATGTTCAAAATCATTAGCCATCAAGGAAATTCAAATCAAAACCACACTGAGATACCACCTTACGCCAGTTAGAATGGCAAAAATAGACAAGGCAAGAAACAACAATTGTTGGAGAGGATGTGGAGAAAGGGGATCCCTCCTACATTGTTGGTGGGAATGCAAGTTGGTACAGCCACTCTGGAAAACAGTGTGGAGGTCCCTTAAAAAGTTAAAAATTGAGCTACCCTATGATCCAGCCATTGCACTACTGGGTGTTTACCCCAAAGATACAGACGTAGTGAAGAGAAGGGCCATATGCACCCCAATGTTCATAGCAGCAATGTCCACAATAGCTAAATCGTGGAAGGAGCCGAGATGCCCTTCAACAGATGACTGGATTAAGAAGTTGTGGTCCATATATACAATGGAATATTACTCAGCTATCAGAAAGAACGAGTTCGCAACATTTGCTACAACATGGACAGCACTGGAGGAGATAATGCTAAGTGAAATAAGTCAAGCAGAGAAAGACAACTATCATATGATTTCTCTCATCTATGGAACATAAGAACTAGGTTGATCGGTAGGGGAAGAAAGGGATAAAGAAAGGGGGGGTAATCAGAAGGGGGAATGAAACATGAGAGACTATGGACTATGAGAAACAAACTGAGGACTTCAGAGGGGAGGGGGGTGGGGGAATGGGATAGACCGGTGATGGGTAGTAAGGAGGGCACGTATTGCATGGTGCACTGGGTGTTATACACAACTAATGAATCATCAAGCCTTACATCGGAAACCGGGGATGTACTGTATGGTGACTAACATAATATAATAAAAAATCATTTAAAAAAAAAAAAAAAAAAAAAAGAAATAGACAGAGCACCAAAGCAGAAATTCGACAAAGAAACAAGAGCTTTGAATGCCATACTTGACAAGTTGGACCTCATAGATATATATAGAACACTACACCCCAGAACCAAAGAATACTCATTCTATTCTAATGCCCATGGAACATTCTCAAGAATAGACCATGTTCTGGGTCACAAAACAGGTCTCAACCAATACCAAAAGACTGAAATTATTCCCTGCATGTTCTCAGACCACAACACTTTGAAATTGGAACTCAGAACACGGAAAAATTTGGAAGAAACTCAAACACTTGGAGACTAAGAACCATCCTGCTCAAGAATGATTCGATAAACCAGGAAATCAAAAACAATTTAAACAATTTATGGAGACCAACGAGAATGAAAACACAATGGTCCAAAAGTGGGATACTGCAAAGACAGTCTTAAGGGGGAAATACATAGCCATCCAAGCCTCACTCAAAAGAATAGAAATATCTAAAATGCACTTTTTATATTCTTACCTCAAGAAGATGGAACAGCAACAGAGGAACAGGCCTAATCCATGCACGAGAAAGCAGTTGATCAAGATTAGAGCAGAAATCAATGAATTAGAAACCAGGAGCACAGTAGAGCAGATCAACAGAACTAGAAGCTGGTTCTTTGAAAGAGTAAATAAAATTGACAGACCACTGGCAAGACTTTTCCAAAAGAAGAGAAAGGACGCAAATTAATAAAATTATGAATGAAAAGGGAAAGGTCATAACCAACACCAATGAAATTGGAAGGATTATTAGAAACTTTTATCAATAGCTTTATGCCAATAAATTAAGCAATCTGGAAGAGATGGAGGACTTCCTGGAAACCTATAAACTACCAAGACTGAAACAGGAAGAAATTTTTTTTTTAAACAGACCAATTAATTATGAAGAGATTGAAACAGTGATAAAAAACCTTCTAAAAAACAAAACTCCAGGACCGGATAGTTTTCCCGGGGAATTCTACCAAACATTCAAAGAAGAAATAATACCTATTCTTCTAAAGCTATTTCAAAAAATAGAACAGAAGGAAAGCTACCAAACTCATTCTATGAGGCCAATATTACCTTGATCCCCAAACCAAGCAAAGACCCCCTCAAAAAGGAGAATTACAGACCGATTTCCCTAATGAATATGGATGCCAAAATTCTCAACAAGATCCTGGCTAATAGAATCCAACAGTACATTAAAAAGATTATCCATCATGACCAAGTGGGATTCATCCCTGGGATGCAAGGGTGGTTCAACATTCGCAAATCTATCAGTGTCATAGACTTTATAAGCAAGAAAAAAGCCAAAAATCATATGATTCTCTCAATGCAGAAAAAGCGTTTGACAAAATACAGCATCCTTTCCTGATTAAAACCCTTCAGAGTGTAGGGATAGAGGGTACATTCCTCAATCTCATAAAAACCATCTATGCAAAGCCTACTGCAAATATCATTCTCAATGGGGAAAAGCCAGAATCCTTTCCCTTAAGATGAGGAACACGACAAGGATGCCCACTCTTGCCATTATTATTCAACATAGTACTAGAAGTCCTTGCAACAGCAATCAGATGACAAAAAGGGATAAAAGGTATCCAAATCGGCAATGAAGAAGTCAAACTGCCTCTCTTCGCTGATGACATGATACTGTATATGGAAAACCCAAAAGAATCCACTCCCAAACTACTAGAAGTTATAGAGCAATTCAGTAATGTGGTGAGATCCAAAATCAATGCTCAGAAATCAGTTGCATTTCTATACACAAATAATGAGACTGAAGAAAGAGAAATTAGGGAATCCATCCCATTTACAATAGCACCAAAAACCATACGTTACCTTGGAATTAACTTAACCAGAGACGTAAAGGACCTATATTCTAGAAACTACAAATCACTCTTGAAAGACATTGAAGAAGACACAAAAAGATGGAAAAATATTCCATGCTCATGGATCAGAAGAATTAACATAGCTAAAATGTCCATGCTACCCAGAGCAATCTACACTTTCAATGCTATCCCGATCAAAATACCGAGGACATTTTTCAAAGAACTAGAACAAATAGCCCTTAAATTTGTATGGAACCAGAAAAGGCCCCGAATCTCCAAGGAACTGTTGAAAAGGAAAAACAAAGCTGGGGGCATCACAATGCTGGATTTCGAGCTGTACTACAAAGCTGTGATCACAAAGACAGCATGGTACTGGCACAAAAACAGACACATAGACCAATGGAACAGAAAAGAGAACCCAGAAATGGACCCTCGGCTCTTTGGGCAACTAATATTTGATAAAGCAAGAAAAAACATCCAGTGGAAAAAAGACAGTCTCTTCAATAAATGGTGCTGGGAAAATTGGACAGCTACATGCAAAAGAATGAAACTTGACCACTCTTTCACACCATACACAAAGATAAACTCTAAAAGGATGAAGACCTCAATGTGAGACAGGAATCCATCAAAATCCTAGAGGAGATCATACGCAGCAACCTCTACGACATCAGCCACAGCAACCTTTTTCATGACACATCTCCAAAGGCAAGAAAAACAAAAGAAAAAATGGACTTGTGGGACTTCATCAAGATAAAAACCTTCTGCACATCCAAGGAAACAGTCAAAAAAACTAAGATGCAGCCCATGGAATGGGAGAATATATTTGCAAATGACACTACAGATAAAAGACTGGTATCCAAGATCTACAAAGAACTTCTCAAACTCAATACATGAGAAACAAATAAACAAATCATAAAATGGGTAGAAGATATGAACAGACACTTTTCCAATGAAGACATACAAATGGCTAACAGACACACGAAAAAATGTTCAAAATCATTAGCCATCAGGGAAATTCAAATCAAAACCACACTAAGATACCACCTTACACCAGTTAGAATGGCAAAAATTGACAAGGCAAGAAACAACAATTGTTGGAGAGGATGTGGAGAAAGAGGATACCCCCTACATTGTTGGTGGAAATGCAAGTTGGTACAGCCACTCTGGAAAACAGTGTGAAGGTCCCTTAAAAAGTTAAAAATTGAGCTACTTTATGACCCAGCCATTGCACTACTGGGTGTTTACCCCAAAGATACAGACGTAGTGAAGAGAAGGGCCATAGACACCCCAATGTTCATAGCAGCATTGTCCACAATAGCTAAATCGTGGAAGGAGCCGAGATGCCCTTCAACAGATGACTGGATTAAGAAGTTGTGGTCCATATATACAATGGAATATTATTCAGCTATCAGAAAGAACGATTTCTCAACATTTGCTGCAACATGGACGGCACTTAATGCTAAGTGAAATAAGTCAAGCAGAGAAAGACAAATATCATATGATTTCTCTCATCTATGGAACATAAGAACTAGGAAGATCGGTAGGAGAAGAAAGGGATAAAGATGGGGGTGGTAATCAGAGGGGGGAGTGAAGCACGAGAGACTATGGACTCTGAGAAACAAACTGAGGGCTTTGGAGGGGAAGGGGGTGGGGCAATTCAATAGGTGATGATGGGTAGTAAGGAGGGCACGTATTGCATGTTGCGCTGGGTGTTATACGCAACTATGAATCATTGAACTATACATCAAAAACCAGGGCTGTACTGTAAGGTGACTAACATTATATAATACAAAAAATAAATAAATAAATAAAAATGAAAATTTAAAAAAAAAAGAGAGAGAGAGAGAGAGAAAAAGTCTCAAGTCCAGGCAGCTCCCAGGTTACGTTGCCAGCACCTGCTGCTCTGATGTGGCCGACAGGGCTACGGCGCCCAGGACAAGTGCAGCCTCTGGCAGAAGGCAGGCGCCCCTGCGGCCCTCACTGGCCCCCTGTACTAGATGGCTTTTAGATGCAGCTGCTCACTCCCCAGCCTCCTATTGCGCAGCATTTATGAGCCTCCTATTCAGCTAGATATGTGCTAGAGCCCAAATAATTCTGAGACCAGAGTTTCTTTTTTTTTTCTTTTTTTAAAGATTTTATTTGTTAATTTGACATAGAGAGACAGCCAGCGAGAGAGGGAACACAAGCAGGGGGAGTGGGAGAGGAAGAAGCAGGCTCCTAGCGGAGGAGCCTGATGTGGGGCTCGATCCCAGAATGCCGGGATCACGCCCTGAGCCGAAGGCAGACGCTTAACCGCTGTGCCACCCAGGTGCCCCTGAGACCAGAGTTTCTGATGTCTATTACATGTATGGAAAACTTTTCAATATGGAAGGAGCGGGTTTTTAAAAATTCGCTGATTTAATGATAGTAATAAGAAGTCCACCTCTGTGGAGAGAGACAGCACTTGCAGGCAGAAAGAGCCTCCAAGCATTGGCTTACCTGGGACAGATGCTACTGATGGGTGACATAGGTCGGACGCAGATCAAGCTAGAAGCCTGTAAGTGATTGCGAAAGACTGAGTGTGGGCTATGGTGACCATGTGACACCCTGGTGGCTGCAGATGCCTGGGGATTTACAGTCTTTTGTAGGCTTTTCCTCCAACAACATTACAGGCTATCCACAGGAAACTTTAGGAGGATCCTGGAAAAGGCTTACCTGTGTGGTTGCCTGGGAGATGTGAACAGCAGTCGCTGCCCCAACTCTCCAGTAACCCATCTCCTCTGTGTCCTCGATGGAAAGCTTTCATGTGCATGTGGAAGAACCACAAAAATTTCAGTCTGGAGCATGGTAGAAATCTAGAGTACCTAGGGTGTGAAGTCAGGGGAAAAATATTTACCCCTGGAGAAGGGGAAAAGATGCACATTAGGCTCAAAACTCTATTTGCAGGGTAGGCAGGAAGACTGGTGAGAGTCATGTGCCAAAGCCCAGGTCCCCGTGCCTGCCTGACATGGGAGCTGATGGAGAACGGCAGAGAACACCACCGTGCTCCGCTCCATCCGCCGCAAGTGTGCAATAAAAACGGATGTGGGTTACACTTGCAGGCAGTAATAGGCAGACTTTCTGGAGGAAGTAGCGCAAAGGAAAGGCCCAAAGACAGGGCAAAGACACTCAGGGATAAAACCCTGGCAATTACCTCGCCATAGACACAAGATTTCACAAGAGTAATTTGAAATCTCTTGTGCAGTGATGGTAACCAATGCGACACAAAAAACTTTAACCTCAGTTCAACTCTTAAAGAGATTAACATGAATCCCTACACTAAAGACCTATCAGAAGGAAAGGAGGACTCACCTACAAGCAAAAAGGATATTTACCTTAGTCTCCAATGTGTTATAGATGTCTGTATACACACACACACAGACATGCATAATAAACAGAAAAGTGATTGGTATGTGAAAGTTACAAAAGGAAAATGTAGAGATTGTCCAAGATAAGGTAAATATATTCCTCAGAAAGATGAAAACTATAAGAGAATAAAATGGAAATTGGTGACCTGCAAGATAGATCAGTAAAAGTTCCCAAAAACTTGAAATGGAAAGAGTGGGTGAATAAAACAAAGCAAAACAAATTGAGCTGAGTCTCTAAGAGCTATAGAACAATACCAGATTGTCTAATGAATGTGTGATTGGAGGGGCGCCTGGTGGCTCAGTTGGTTACGTGTCTGCCTTGGGCTCAGGTCATGATCCCAGGGTCCTAGGATGAAGCCCCCAGTTGGGCACCCCGCTCAGTGAGTCTACTTCTCTCTCTCCCTCTGACCCTCCTCCTGACTCATGCTGTTTCTCTCTCTCTCAAATAAATAATTTTTAAAATTATTTTTTAAAAGATTGCATAATTATAATTTTAAAAGGAGAAGATGAAATGGCTAGAAAAAAATATTTGAAGCAATAATGGCAGGGAGAGAGACACAAACCCACAGATCCAAGAAGCTGAGAGAACAACAAGAGACATGCATAATAACTTTAAAAACTTTAACACATCATATTCAAACTGGTAAAACAAACAAAAAAGGAAAAGAGACAATCTTGAGGGCAAAGAAAAAAAAAGACACATTAACAGAGTAGGAAAAGAATAAGATTTCAGCAGATGTTTTGGTCACAATCCATGCAAGCAAGAAGATCCTTAAAGTGACAAATGAAAAAACCAAACTATCAACCCAGAATTCTATACATGGAGAAAATATCCTACAAAAGAGATGGAAAATTGAGACTATGTTTCAATAGAATAAATAGTTGAAGGAATTTGACAGCAGACTGTAAAAAGTGATAGAGAAAGTTCTTTGGTAAGAAAGAGTGTAATATAGGTCAGAAATTTGGATCTATATAAAAAAGTAAGTTTTCAGAAATGAAATGAATTAAGGTAAAATATGATATTTTTGCTTTTTATCTCTATGCTAAAAGATAACTGACTGCTTTAAAGGAAACTAGTTACAATATATGTGTGTTAATAGCAAACATGACAGTGAAATGTATAACAAAGTGACACAAAAGATGGGATGGAGAAGTTGGGAATATATGGTTATAAGGTCCTCAGACTACTGGGAAGGTAATATATTATTATCTGAATATAGGCTCAGATTACTTATTTTTTGTTTGTTTTTTTTTAGGTTCAGATTACTTAAAATGATTATGATAAAGCCTAGAAAACTACCAACTTAGTCAAGAAGAAGCATAAATAATAAGTCAATAAAAGAGAGAAAATAGAATCCTAAAAAAGATGTAAACTCAGAGAAGGCAGGCAATGCAGAGAAAAAAACAAATGGAAAAATTGAAAATATCTAGCAGATCTCAGAGTATTTGAATCACATTAATAATATCTTCCAATGTGATTGGTTTAAACACATCAGTTAATGACAGATGTTGTCAAATCAGGATTTAAAAAGCTAGAACTAACCCACTCTATGCTATCTACAAGAAAAAGTGCTTTGGAAAAGGTGCTTCACTTTTGACGTCTGAATTTCCTTCTTGGGAAGCTGAAGGAATTGCATGAATGATAGTTAAATTATCTTTCAGATTAAAGACTCTGGGTTCTGTTTCTTCTCATCAAACTTGGTACCTATAGGCTGAGAGGTTTCATCTCTAATGTAATAAGCTCATAATCTAAATTACATAGTCACAGGAAATACATTCTAGAAAAAAAATTGAAATGAGGCCATATTCCTTGCAACCAGGACCATGATCAATATTAGAAATTTTGCATTATGGAGAAAAATTGACTTTGGATTTAGAATGTTGAGAAAGGGTAAGAATTAGGCACCATGAGAGGGTTCCTAAGAAAAAAGAAATGGATTGAAATGGTCCCTCATTCCAGCATAAAGAGTGGATACAGGAATCCTAAATTCATGCTCAGTATTAACACTTAATATGAGTAACACAAATTTTGATGGCCTTTTTCCTATTGCATGTTTTACACTTCTGACACATTTCCTATAAGATAAAGATTGCTCTCTTTAACTTGCAAGTCCTTGCTTTCTGAAGTATTTTTAAAGTTTAATGATTATATACTTTTGCCAACTTTTTCTAGAATGTTTAAAAAGTAGGTTCATTGGTGGAAACATTTCTTATTTTTAAGGAAGTTCATATATGTAACACATGATACATTTTTTATTGAAATATAACTTTGTTTTTTTAATGTATTAAATACTTTTTAATATATTAAGTTAGCCTTGAAGTACGGTATATTAGGTTCTTTCTTAAAAATCTATATAATGATAACTTTTTTGAATGTTAACTAACACAAAGCCAGTGCTTAGAATTACAGTAAAATCAACAAAAAAAGAGACAGTGTTGTGTAAGTCTTATATGGTAGATTATTCATAAGAAGCTTTATATTGAAATAACCCAATTTCCAATGGAAAACTATTTTCCATTTGGCCACAAGATGGTGATATCACTAAGCAATTCCAAAGATAAACCAACTATGTGTTTCTAAGCAGAGCCTTTAAATGTAACAATTCTCATCGGTCAGTGTCTTCTCCAACTTATTTTGTATTTCCAGGTCTGTCCCATGTCCTCGTTTTTGGGCTTTTTCATCCCTTATACCCACTGTAGATTGACTATCCCTCAAAGGAGATTGATTAAGTCTGTTTTCTTGAAAACTGTATGCAATGTGTGTAAAATAATATGTCAAAAATAAGAAACAATCTACTTCTATTTGTATTTGTTATTGCTATTTATTTATTTATTTATTTATTTATTTATTGTTATATAACAGAAAAGGTATTTCCTTTTCCTGGCCTTCCAGTGTCAATTAGTGGAACAGTCACAAACAGAGCAAGCACTTGGGAAAATAGCAAGCTCAGAAAGAAGCTGAAAGAGTATTTTCATTAATTTGGTCAGGTGCTTCTCTTTCCTCACCATCTGGATTTCCATGTGTTGAAAGGTCTGCCTCTCCAGCAGAGGCAACAAACAATTAAGGACCTTCTCCAAGATACACAGATATTGAGAGGAATCTTGAAACATTATTCACAGACGATTTGACATCCTTCATGCTGTATTCTGTGGCTTGCATCAAAAGGGTGTGGTTACCAGCTATTATTGTTTTATGAGGCTCACAAAATTCAGGATTGTAATGGTGCAACTCTAGAATCTAAGTGCAATATCTGAAGGTCCTAGAGACCCTCAGTGTGTCATTTAGAGGATAGCAATTTGAGGGTTTGTTGAAGCAGAGAATAAATTGTACTAGAAATTGCAGAGGCTAATGGTCCAAAGATAAAAAATGAGACAGTCTACGCACTATAAAGATAACTCAATTGTACCTCTAGAGAGAAAACTTAAATTTCTCCAAGTATTTTTGGAAAATCATCTCTGCCATACTTGTTAACAAAGAGCACATTCAGGAGACCTCTTCTAGATGAGGAGTGGGCAGATTTTTTCTGTTGAAATGACTCTGCCATTGTAGCAAAAGCAGTCACAGAAAACAGGTGAGCCAATGAGTATGTTTGTTTTTTGGCAAAGTTTAGCTACAAAATAGGTGGAATTAAATACTTAGGAATGCATTACACAAAAGAAATGCAAGCCTTGTACACTGAAAACTACAAAGTGTTGCTCAAAGAAATTAAAGACCTAAATAAATGGAAAGGTGTCACACACAGGTCCATGGATCAAAAAACTTAATATGAAGATGATAATACTCCCCAAATTAACCGATAATTCAATGGAATGCCAATTAAAAGCCCAGCTAACTGTTTTTAGTGATAGACAAGTTAATCCTAAAATTTATATGCATCAGAGCAGCAAAAACAATCTTAAAAAGAAGAAGGAAGGTGGCAGACTCATCACTCCTGATTTCAAACATAATATAAAGGAACAGTTACCTAAGACTGTGGTACTGGCATAAGGATAGACATAGGGATTCTCTGGGGAGATAAAACTGAATGAAACAGAATCACAATTCTCTGGAACTCAGAGCAGATTTGCGTCTCTAATTCCACATTAATGTTATTGAAATTCATTCCTTGGTATAAAAAATGAGTGTGCAATTATGTGCCAGGCACTTTACGAGCACAGGTTTAAATAGGCAAGATTCTTGCCCTTATAGACCTCGCAGTTTCTTAGGAGAAGCAGGTGAAATTCACACCAACAAATGCATAATTTCAATGAATGAGTTCTGTTTAAAGTTTTGAATATAATCACATAGTCGTGTATGTGTGTGTGTGAGAGAGATTTTAGTTAGCATTTCTAAATATTTCGTTGTTCAACAAAATCCCCTACAACAAAATACTTAGAAATGCTAACTAAATGCTAAGATATCACACACACACACACGCACACCCACACACACACACACAAACACACACGTCATGGGATCATATTTCAGAAGATAGTAGAATGAAAAGTATTTCCCCATATTTGATTTCTAATATTCTTGATATTTGAAGTGCAATGAAACTTTGTATTGCAATCTACAAGTAGTTTCAAAAATTAAATTCACCAAATTTACATAATCTTGGTCAAAACATTTATCTTATAGTTGTAAAATGACATGTTGGAAAACAATATTTAATTCCAAATAATTAGATTCCACTTATCTGGAGTCCCTCACTCTCTCATTCATCATTGACCTATTCACTAATTTAACAAAGATTTAGTAGGCAGCAACTGTGGGCCAATTTCTATTATAGGCGCTAAAGATAAAATGTTGAGCAAGCAGACATAAACTCTGCTGTCAGGGAGTTTAAGCTGGCAGGGGCTGAAAGATAATCATCAAATTCAATAAATGTACAATTACACCTGAGATACATGATATTTTTTTTTAAAAAGATGCTTGGTGCTATGAAAACTTACCCTTGCCAATAAATAATATCTATGAGAAATGCCTTACAAATTTTCACACCTTATAATTCATCTCCATGTTTCCAGTCTTTACTCAAACTGATACATCTTAAACACTGCTGCCAGATGAATTTTATCCTCAAGCAAACATTTGGTAATGCCAATCCTCCGTTCATTTTTAACTGCCCCCTCCACCCCAAAAGGAGGAAAGTTCTCATTGTCATATTACAAATCTCCATCTATTTTATCTCAACCTGGTTTTATTCCCCTCTCTCTTATCCCCACCCATGTATGCTTATTTTTTCTATAAAACATCAGGTTTCTTATTTGTTCCATGGGCTCTAATGCTTTCTGCCCCAGTTATGCCTTTGTTCGTATTATTTTGCCTACTTGAATATTCTTATGACTTGTCAGTATACATTCGGGGAACTTTCTTGGACCCTTTCAGGGTTAGCACAATGTTTTCACATTATGCGTATGTGGGGATTGCTGTTAATTACCTGATTGATTTTCTCATACCCCTGTTGAATAATAGATGTTGAAACTGGTCTCCTGCGGCAAGATCTCACAAACAACACTGTAGCCGAGCACATGTATAACTTTGAAATATAAAGATTGGTCATTTCTACTTAATAATAACAATATTGAGAGCATATTAAAGGTATTAACTTATGCAAAGGTCACAACAATCATATGAAGTACGTAGCTTTATGCTCTTGTCATTATGGTGAAACTGGGACACCCAGTTATGGAACTTGCCCAGTGGTCAAATAATAGTAAATTGGGGGTCAGGATACATATCCAGGCAGTCTGATTTCAGAGCCCACACTCTGAATCACTTTACCATAATGTCAGCGTAGTCCTATAAGACAAAATCAATTGTACTGCATCAAGGCAAAATACATTCATAGCACCCACATAGAAATGCAGGTTTGTTGAAGCTGATTCTTAGAATAGTTCCATTAGAAATTACACTTTTATTAATGGGAGAATTCAACTTCCTACACCGCAAATTTCTGTTCTTTTGTTTTCTAGCTATTGTTGCTGTAGGCAAATTGCTTACCTTTGCTAAGATGTTTCCTCAGTCTGAAGGACAGATAATAAAACCTGCCTCGTATGACCATTAGAAGTGTTGACTGATAGAAAGAATGCAACAGTGCCCAGTACAGAACTAGACAACTTACATACTGTGTAACAATTTGCCTCAAAATACGGTGGGTTGAAACAAAAAGCTTTTTTTTTTTTTCTCTCCAGTTTCTGTGGGTCATCTGGGGGTCAGCCGATCTAGCTTGAGCAGGGCTGGGCTTGGCTCCATGCTGCACGCTGAGTCTAAGTCTGTCTTCCTCTGGTCCTCCTTGGATCAGAGGGCTAGTTGGGCGCACTCTTCTTATCTCAATGAGAGATGAGCAAGAAAGCAAGTCAAGCCCACCTTAAGCCTCAGTTTGCACTGTGTCTGCTCACATGCCAGGGGCCAGAGAAGGTGACATGGTTAAACATCAAGTCAGGGGGCAGGAACTGCACCCTGCTTCTGTTGGAGGGATCTGCAAATTCACAAGGCAAAGAGTATGGAGAGGGGAAGGTGGAAATAGACCAATCTTCACTCTCTAATTCACAGAGACTCTATGCACATCATGTCAAGCAAACTATTGTCTATAGAAGCCAAAATGATAGTGACAGTTATTTCAACTGGCCTTCGTATAGTTAATGCCATAGTAGATTTATATAAGGTATGTCCTATGTAATATATATTGCTTCAAGTCTACACAACTATCTCCCTTCCTTCCTTCCTTCCTTCCTTCCTTCCTTCCTTCCTTCCTTCCTTCCTCTCTCTCATTTTCTTTTTCTTTCTTTCTTTCTTGTTTCTTTCTTTCTTTCTTTCTTTCTTTCTTTCTTTCTTTCTTTCTTTCTCTTTCTTTCTTTCTTCTTTCTTTCTCTTCCTTCCTTCCTTCCCTCCCTCCTTCCTTCTTTCCCTCCTTCCTCCCTGTCTCCCTCCCACCGGCCCTTCTTTCCTACCTCCCTCCCACCTTTCCTTCCTTCCTTCCCTCCTTCCTTCCTTTTTTCTAAACTTTGACTAGAAGAACAGGAGTCAAAGTTCAAATCATAATTTTGCTCTCAATCATATCTCAAATGTGTTACTGACAATGATTATTACCCAAATTTGTCTCTTTCCTCAACATCTGGGATAATAAGCTATAGGATTTTAAGTAATGATTTAAAATACTAAACAAATTATATATAATTCCATCTCTGTGTTTACTCTTATTAACTTATCTTGATTTTAACATATTTTCTTTCAGCCTCCTACTGATCTTTTTAACTTTAAGGAGATAATTTCTTGTCCTTTTTTAGCTTTATTTTTGTTCTTGTTTTACAGAATCAGTTTATTTTCCTAATTTCTCTAAGACAGTAAAGTCTTCACAAAGTTTTCTGTTGTTTCTGGAATTATCTCTGTTTCTTCTGGTATAATCATTCCCTATTTGTAAATCTTGGTGTTTTCATTTCTTGTTTTAGCTTTGTATCTTTTTTTGCTGCTGTTGTTGCTCATGGATATCTAACAATGAGGCAACAGGAAAGCTTCCTGAAGACATGATGACTGAAAGATTTCTTAGAAATATATCCTGAACTTCAGCTCTACATACTAACATCTTATAGTAAAGAAATTATTCTTTTTAATTCATAGGTTCTACATAAGTTTGAAATCATTGCAAACCAATAATTATTCATAAATGGATACATAGAAAAAAAAGAAAAGTAGTAAGAAAGGATCTATCTTGTCTAAATGTCCCATATGATCATTAAAAACCAGAGCCTTTTATTTTTGATATGAAGCATTGTTTTAAAAAATGTTTTTCACTAAACAGTGTTCCAGAAAATATTGATAAGTATGTCATGAAAATGGATTATAAAGTTAAGCAATGTTGGGAATCTACTACTTACTATAATCTCTCTGCTGGAGATTTCCAAACTTCGTTAGAATAATAAATACCAGAGTCCTAAAAAGACATTTCTTTTACTTTCTTTGCCAAATTTATCAAATTGAGCGAAGAGCCCTTGCTTGGTATTGGTGATAAAAACTGTACTTTTTAATTACAAATAAATAAAAATAATCTACTCATAATTCATTAGCTTCCATTCATCAACCAGGCACAGAAATAAAAATTGATTTCACTCTATTTCCCATCAGGGAAGCAACAGATGTGCTGCTTCTCATCTCTTCTCGAATCTTCTTTCTGCAGCCTAACTGCTGTCTAGTACGCACACCCCCTGCTCAATTGTGTGCCTCATGCGAGCTGGAGGATTTTAGCTTGCTTCCTCTGTGCTACCAAAGGGCTTTCTCTGCCCACCCCAGACAAAGCTATAAGGTCCACCCTGTTACAGGTGATACTAGAGGCTTGGCTTCTATTGGGGCTTCTCTAGAGAAAATGGAACTGAGAGTCTATCTTCTCACAGATCCACAGATATAAATGGAGATCCCCAGGCTTTACCCCTAACCCAGGATTTAGTTCCAAGGGAATCAGAGATCTCTTTTTTCATCTCAAGAATCTTGGCAGTTCTCACCACATAGAGAATTTTCTTTTGTCTAGAAGGAGGGTGAAAAGTCATTTTGTCTCACAACAGAATGATGCTTTTAGAATTCTGGAGCAAATTATCGGGCAAAGTTATTCTTTACAGAGGACAGCCTCTAAAGCACTGAATAGTTTTCTTTTCAGCTGTCAAAGGGGGGAGTGGTCAGGTCGAATATGTAGGCAGGGAAAAGCAGATCACTTAATACCCTGTGCATCACCCTCACACATATTACCTTCTTGAATAGATTAGAAATGAGCAAAGCCACTCTGTGTTGTGCTTTTTGAAAGACGAAAAATTAATATTAAACTCAAAGACAGTCTTTATAAAATTGAAACTAAAATTCTCTTGAGTGAGGATAATCTTTTCTCCAGAAATGATTTTTTTTTTTTTTTTGCCTATGAAGTATTTGCATGAAATTCTAATAAGGATGATATTTTTCAAAGCTTAAACATTCTTCTGGTAAAATTCAGTCAATTAGAATCTGTCATGCTTATGTGTATTTTTATTATGTATTCTAATGGAAAAAATTATCCTTAATATTCCTTTACCCTTTTTGAAGGTTATTTTTGTCATGTTTAAATTTCACTTGTTAAATACAGGAAGCAGAAAACAGTAAAACATAATGTCACTATTAGTATGTTTAATTTTTTAAAAAGTAATAATGCTGTCAGCTTATTAAACTATCTTCATCATAAGACATGATATTTATGTCACTGGATAATTTTCTATTATTTTTTCCTCTAATATAGAAACACAAAATTTAAATTTTATTTCAGGTAAATATGTGTATCTAGCTATAGACAAAATAATGAAAGAAGCATTAAGGCAGATTTCAGTTACATTTAATTAAACTACCAAATTGAAAAGAGTTCCTCTGACCTCTGATATAAACTGAAGCATTGTAAGGTTTAATTCATTCTAAATTTTCTTGTTCATTGATAGATGGTTAGCAAAATATTTTTGTCCACAATTTAAATTCCTAAAAAGAAAAATATTTTAATTATATAATTTTAAAATTAGTCATACCTTATACAAAGCAGCATACTGTTAGTGATATTTCCTTTAATAAACTGAATTATAAAAACATACCATTTATTTTGGTAAGTAAACTAAGAAATAAGGAATATGAACCTATGAAAAACCAAAGGTTCCACTTTTAAGTTTTAGATCTAAATGCATTCACTATCTTTCTGAATAATCCAAAGAGAATATGCAAAGTCCAAGTTTTCTTAGTTTGAACCATGATAATAATTCACTGTCTTTAATCCACTAAAGAGCATTTTCATATCATTCAGTTTAAGAAATAGAATAAAATTTACCACCTGGTATAACCTAAGCTAAAAGCATTGAGTCAGAATAAAATTTGTCAATGATTTTGTGAATGGTTCTTTATCTTATATATTTATTGTAAGAAGGATATTTCAAAAAATAGTTCGGAATTATGATCTCTGAGTGGTGAAGTATAACTTAAGTAAGGGACAGACACATTGTTACTGGCCATTTCCCTCTATAAAAGATAATATATTTACACAGCACTTTTTCATATACAAAATAATTTGATGTGCCTAATCTCATCTGTTCCTCAAATGGACCTGATGATGTAGGTGGGAAACATGTAACAGTCATTCTGCCAATAAGGAAATTGAAATTTAGCAGAGTTGAGAGGATGGACAAGGATTATGATAACAGCAAGTGATGGAGCCTGAAGCTGCAATATCAGATCTCCCCTCTTTCAGAAGAGTGGCTGTCCACGGAAGCCACTGTTTTTCAAAGAAGTCTGTATTTTGTACGTACAGTTCATTGTGCAGCCATCTCCCAAGCGTTTTGGAACTTTTAACACTTCTGGCCCCCACCCACTAAATGCCAGGTCTACCTACTGACATTTACTGGGCAACCAAAAATCACCCACTATTTCCAAATGTTCTCCTTTGGTGCAGCATTTCAGTTGCAGATGATAACCACTGCTAAATTGTACGGCAACGTGTCCCAAACCAATGAAGTTCAAGTCACTGAACAGAAAAAAAGAATAGTGTGTGTATGGCATATGCGAGCAAACTGAAGGGAAGCTGGAGGGATCTATGTTGGGTTTGATGAAAAAAATAGTTTCTTTTCATTGTGCATTTTTTATAAGTATAGATAAAATACATAGTACCAAAGAAAATATTAAATATAAAATTGGCATTAAACTTATATATCACAGTTTTTCAAATTATTTAATGGAATCTTGAGCTTGCTTTCATGAGCATATTTTATACCCAAATAGGCTTGAAATAACTATGCACAATTTGGAACACATAGTTTTCCTGATTTACTCTAAATTTTTGGTAATCAACACCAGTGAAGACTTTGTAAGTCATAGCACATGGCAATACAGTATTTATCACTTTTTCTCCAATTGACAGATTCTCCTTTCTAACATTAGATGGAATTTAGTGCAATTTTACTTCAGCTATGGATCATTTATCCAAATTGACAGATCTTCCTTTTCTTTCATTCCACAAGCAAAACGTTGAAAATGTTGTGATATAGTGAGTGAAAGGCTTCTGAACTCCACATTTTTCTCATTGAGAATCTCAAAATAATGAAAAAGCGTTTCACCAACACACACAGAAATAACTCTACTATGATTAAAGTTATAACAAGCATAAAAATTACCAGTAAACAATTTTAACTTCTTCATTTTCAAAATGAAATGGTTGTTCTAATTTCAGAATTCTTTGTCAATAAAAAATAATATATTTTCTAGTGGTTCTTTACTGTAACCTTAATTTCCTGTGTACAGAGATCTCAAATAAGAAACATATTTTTAAAATATCTCTTTTAGGGGCACCTGGGTGGCTCAGTCATTTAAGCATCTGCCTTAGACTCAGATCATGATTCCAAGATCCTGGGATCAATCCCAGTGTCTGTCTCCCTGCTGACCGGGGAGCCTGCTTTTCCCTCTCCTCCCTGCCCATGCTCGCTCTCTCTCTGTCTCTCTCTCTCAAATAAATAAATAAATAAAATCTTTAAAAAAATTTTTATTTTACATACAGAGAAACCCATACAACATATACGTAAAACTTAACATGTAACTATAAAGTGAGTATCTATGTAAGCCCAGTCAGGTCAGGAACCAGCACGGCCCTCTCCGAGAGGCAGAGCGCTCCCTCCCTCCTGCTGTAGTGTGATCATCACTTGTCCTTGTGGTTTCACTGCCCTTGAATGAATACTTCCTAAACTAAAAATTAGTCAGATCAGTCTCTCTCTCTCCATATCTCTGTCTCTATCTGTGTGTTGAGGGGGTGGGAGTGGGGAGAATAGTTTCACTTTCAACTCAGATTTTTCATCCATTCAATATTTAAAAATTAATTTAAGACATTAATCTTTCTGATATTCAAGTTTTTTTCTAAATTGTCCAGTGGAAGCCTCAAGCTGACTTCTATGTTCTTTTGATAAGCCTCCATCAGTCTTGGAGCAATACTATTTTAATAGTTTTTTAAAGCCAGAAACTATTCTTCAATAAATATGTGAGATTAACCATTTGCACATATTAGTCCCTTCTAATGGCTAAATTCTGTAAAACCTTTCCTCTGAGGGGTGCCTGGGTGGCACAGTTGGTTAAGCGCTGGCCTCTTGGTTTAGGCTTCACATGATCTCAGGGTCATGAGACTGAGCCCCGCACAGGGCTCCATGCTCAGTGTGGAGTCAGCTTAAGACTCCCTCTCCCTCTCCTTCTGCCCCTCCCCAACTCTAAAATCAATCAATCAATCAATCTTAAAAAAAAAAAACAAAACACGAAACTTTTCCTTTGGCGTCTAATAGTCACTCTTCAGGCATCAGATCCTATGTCCCATTTCTTGGGGTAAGAAATTAGAGAAGCTTGGATGGCTACAGCTTGGATTGTTTTACATTAACAATTACATCATTTAAAATGGAATTCAGACCTAGAAGCCCACTCTGATAAGTAAGCTTCCCTTCCATGCCGGGTATGAATTTATTGCCTCACAGTCCCAAATCCATTCTTCAACAGCCCTGCCCATTTAACTATTTCTCCTTTTCCAGCTGCCAAGATGTTTAGATTTGTCCATAGAAGGCACTGGAGGGATGCCGGACAAGGACAAGTTTGTTTTTGGTTTTGTTTCTCTTCTCTTCCTGGTTCCCGTGTGCTCCCCCCACCAGGCTGCTCCGGGAAGCATTTCTCTAACTTTGGATTCCCCAGTGAATGGCTTGCCTACCTTCTGCTCCTGCAGTGACTGGCTTCTCCAGTAACAGGCTCCTGGGGTGTCCTCCGGAGGCTTCACAGCACAACGCTGTATGCAAGGCACCCCCCAGAGAAGTTTCTCAGGCCTCTCTCTTTTGACTTTCTAGCAAGATCTGAAGCATAGCGCCTTTCTGAGGGCAGCTTTCCCCGGGTACCCCAGAAGCCAGATTTATAGCAAGTTCTGCCAGTGAAGTACCACGAAAAGTTCTCTGTCATCAGTGAGCCACAGCTGTTGCCTTTTCCAACAGGGTCTGTCTCTTCGTCTTGACTTGGTGTGGGGTTGGGGGGGGATGGTTCTTTAGGTGCCCTATCTCAACCCTAGGGATGATGACTGCTCCTTCACCCATATTCTTCTGTCTTTGTTTATTCACTAACCAATTGCTCATTACTTCAATCTTCTGTTACCATTAAAAATTCTTTATATTAAATTTTCCCTATTCAAACTACCATGTGGTTTCTCTTCCCTGAGTAGACCCAGGCTGATGCAGAATTGACACCAGGAGTGGTTCCAGGAGCTAGAACTGCCAAGATGGGATCTTGCCATGGGTCTGGTCCTGTCCCTGGGCTTGAGTACAGTTCTGACATCCTTGCCAATAACAAAGCAGATGGAAGTAATTCACAGCCTGCAGTAGTATCACAATTAATTAGCGATCCCCTGTGATTAGGTGTGATGAAGCCCTAACTAAAGCACTCTGCCTTGGGAGTCAAAGGAAATCTGAGGATTAGCGCAGCAACGATGACCATGGTGCAAGAAGAATTCTTCCGAGAACAACTGAGAATTAGAGTAAGAAAATGACAAGCTTGGGTCCTCTGAACTCTCCGCTCAAGTCACATCCTGATAACCAGAGAGTTTCTATGACAGCCTTAAAAAAATCTCTTAATTTTTTAGCCACATGGCTTAGGTTGTCAAAAATCAAATGCAAAATTGTAGGCTGCTGGATTACAACAATGGAATTCACAGTCTCACCAAGTTTTACGTGTAAAAATTAGTCATTGAAGCCTATGATAGGCAGATGGCTTGAAAGCCTGGATGGTTAGTTTTGTGTCAACTTGGAGGGTGTTTCTGGATGAGATTTACATTTAAATTCATAGATTTTGAGTAGAGCAGATTGTCCTCCATGATTTGGGTGGGCTTCATCTAATCATTTGAAGGGCTCTCCTGAGCAAAATGGAATTCTGCAGGAGATGGCCTTTGGTCTTGAATTGCTCCCTCAGCTCCTCCCTGGGTCACCAGCCTGCTGGCTCAACCTGTAGATTTGACTTGCCAGCCTCCACGATCATGAATCAATTCCTTAAAATAAATTCCTTTGTTAAATGTAAATATAAGTAATATAATATAGGTACAGATATATTATAGATGGATAGAGATACAGATCCGTATCTTACTGTTCTGCTTTTTTTAGGGAATCCTGACACAAGTGAATACTCAATTTCCTTGAGACCCATCACAGTCACTTCTTGTTTCTGCTAAACCCATAACAGGTGTCAAATTTCAGCATGCTCCAAGAAGACAGGTACATAGTATGCTTTTGGCAGAAATAACTTAGACACTATAAAAAAATTGCAAGATTTATTTGCAATATATATTGACAGAAGCCTGGGGAACATGTGTGGGGGTGAGCTCTAAGGGGGTTAGACCAAAGGGTGAGAAACGTTGCAGTAGTTCATGGCAAATTATTTGATGTAGGTGAACTTACAGAAATTCCAGGTTTAATGTTATAGCTTGTAGCTAACTTGTTTGGCTGACAGAAATATGGACTCAATGGTATCTTGTATTTAATGAGGCTGAGGTGCCTGAGCTTTCCAAGCATAATGTGGAGGAATGAATAAAACAATCCCTTTATTAAATCTTAGCTTTTTAGAACTAACTTTTCATTTAAAGCCTCTACATCTTTTGTTATTACAGCCACATAGTCAATACACAAACTTACGGAGTGCTTCCTTATTACCTAATTTGTTTCAAGTATTCATTTCCACTTTGAATAATCCTTCCCTAGGTGCTTGTTTTGGTATTTCTTTGCAAAACACAGAATGTTCTTCCATATCTCTGAGGAATTTTAACTGTTCTATTAACTGAGCACGTTTATCGATGTCTGAAGATTCATTGATCTGCAATGAAGAATTTATCAACTTCTGAATTAGTGTCAACTTTACATCATTTGTAATGTAATGCGTTTTATAATAATATTATTCTGAAGTGACATCTTTTTATTTGATTTATAGTCCAGAACATGGTGCTGAAAATTTCCTTGCTATATGATGCAATGGGAAATGCTCTCCTTTTGTCAGGCATCTTGGTTTTAACTATTTTTTTTTTAAAGATTTTATTTATTTATTCGACAGAGATAGAGACAGCCAGCAAGAGAGGGAACACAAGCAGGGGGAGTGGGAGAGGAAGAAGCAGGCTCATAGTGGAGGAGCCTGATGTGGGGCTCGATCCCATAATGCTGGGATCACGCCCTGAGCCGAAGGCAGACGCTTAACCGCTGCGCCACCCAGCGCCCCTGGTTTTAACTATTAATATCACTTTTTAACTTTAACTTTTAACTTTTAAGCTCTGATACTTTTTGCTAACAGAGCTTAAGAAAAATCTCTGTATGTTCCCTACTTTTTATTTATAAATGCTTTAAAGTGTTTAATTCTTTCCTTGCATAAAATGATTTATTTGTGGTAAGGTGGTATCAGAGTTTGCTGTGTACCATTCCTTTATTTAAAAACGTTTCCAGTTTGTTTCTCATAACAAACTGAGGGCCTCAGAGGGGAGGGGGGTGGGGGAATGGGATAGACCGGTGATGGGTAGTAAGGAGGGCACGTACTGCATGGTGCACTGGGTGTTATACACAACTAATGAATCATCGAGCCTTACATCGGAAACCAGGGATGTACTGTATGGTGACTAACATAATATAATAAAAAATCATTAAAAAAAAAAACAGGGATGTACTGTATGGTGACTAATATAATAAAAAAATATTATTATAAAAAAATAAAAAAATAAAAAATAAAAAAAATAAAAACGTTTCCAGGGGCGCCTGGGTGGCGCAGTCGTTAAGCATTTGCCTTCGGCTCAGGGCGTGATCCCGGCGTTCCGGGATCGAGTCCCACATCAGGCTCCTCCGCTAGGAGGCTGCTTCTTCCTCTCCCACTCCCCCTGCTGTGTTCCCTCTCTCTCTGGCTGTCTTTCTGTCACATAAATAAATAAAATCTTAAAAAAAAAATAAAAACGTTTCCAGCTAAATCATTTGGGCTAAGAGAGCAAAGAATAATAGGGCATACAAATCCAATTTGAATAATTCATAGTAGTTGCTTAATTTGTAACAGCATTTTGGGAAGGAACACTATGCCTGCCTTGCAAATCTGATGACTTTTCATATCTAAATTAAAAAATTTGACAATTAACAAGACAAACTAAAGTATATGTGAGAGGAAAATATTGGTTAAATGTTAAATACTTAAGGAGAATGTAGACTTTATTGCTTTAGAAATAGTTTCAAAAATAGGTCACCTGTGTTCTTAAAAATACTTTAAAAAATTATATCAAAATTATGTGTACAGCAAAAAGAATCATGTTATTCAATATGAATTTCATTAATACGATAAAGTCCAAACATTCATAAACTATAAATAAAGTGTATACTAATGTATGATAAAACAGTAAAAAGTATTTTCTAGAGCCAAAAGCACTTTCCTGAAATTAATGAATTTCATTAAGTAATATTTAATAAAATGTTTTTTATTTCTAATGCAAATTTTTATAAAGTTTGATTAAAAACCATGAATTAGCTAATTATTAAGTTTTAGGTAATTAAGAAAATGAACTATGTTTTCATTAGAATTATTTAATACTAGATAATAATAACTATGAAATAAAATAAGAACAACATATCTTTTATTCATAGGATAAAAAATGGAAAGTAATAATTTTAAAGAAAATAAAAACTGAAAAATTGCTGTCTGCCTACAACACAAAAGACTTCCATAATGATAAATTGAGAATCAATGAGTATTCAGGCTATCATTCAGATGTTTCAACAGGAAGGTCAGGGGATGGGTTAACAATCTGTTAGTAGCTGACATGTAGAAAATATTAAATATTTAAAAATCTGACCTTTAAAAAACTTACTAGATATAATTAACATATAACATTATTTTAGGTTCAGATGTACAACATAATGAGTCAATGTATGTGTATATTGAGATATGATAACCACAATAAGTTTATAACATCCATCACCATACATAGTTACAATTATTTTTCTTGTGGTAAGAACCCTAAAGATCTTAGCAGTGAAAAATCTGAACACAGTATTCTTCTAATGTCTTTGCATCTTAGACCTTAACAACTGTCATGTGAACTTGACATTGTTGAAAAGACTTTTTTCCCTGAAATCGTACTCAGTGCAAATAACTTACCCCAGTTCATGCCTTGTAATACCACTAATAACTATGATGTGTCAACAGTCATATGGACAGCTCTGATAGCCAAACGTGAAAATAGATACAGTAAATTTTGAAAAAGTCCAGAGATGGCAGTTATTATGTGCTGAACATCTCTGTTCCTCAAAATTCATATGTCAGATCCCTAGTGTGGTGTGATGGTATTTGAGATGGGACCTTGAGGAAGTTAGAGCTAGATGAAACTATGCGGGTGGGCTCTCACGATTGGTTTAGGGTCTTTATAAGAAAAGACATCAGGGAAGGTTCCATTTTCCTTGTGTGGGGGCTAGATTAAGGACTCATTTTTCACAAACTGAACAATGAAGACTGATGGTATGTGATTCTAAAAGTAAAAGATAAAGGACAAGTGGTTTCTCCAGTGGTCTCTCTCTGTTAGATCGTTCACTCTAGTGTAAGCAATTATATGAAGAGAGTCATAGTCACAGAGGTAAAGCAAACTAGAAGATTCTTATTTGCCCTTGAATCTAGGAAAACAAGTATTTCCAGAGAGAGGATGCACCAAAATTGCTCTATCAAGGTCACCAGGGACTTCCACATCGCTAAATCTAATAATCAATTCATGGTCCTCATCTTATGTAACTTATCAGTGGTAGTTGACATAGTTGATAATTTGATTTTCCATCCAAGAGGCTTCTGCAGTTGCATGGGAAAAGGGTAGACTTAAGGTGGTAAAGTAAACCTGGGTAGGTGCCTCATAGAAGGCATTTTTTGTCTGTTCATTCTTTAGTGAAAAAGGGGACAGAATCTAGGCACAGCAACCAAGGCTACGTAAGAACTCAGTTAAATTCCTGTTCTTCCCACGTCCTCAGGACGCATGAATAATAACAGCCCATAAACATTATATATAGGTATAAATCTATCATGGTTTTTTTAGTTGGGGAGAGAGTCACAAAGAATTCACCCACTGTATCAAAACAAAGAGAAAGTTTCAACAACTTGCCCACAGTAAGTATGAGCATGAAAATAAATGGAATGGCCACTGTGCAAACATAAAGTGGAAGAGAAAAGAAATAGAAGACATAGAATGAGGACAAAGAAGATGAAATAAAAGCAAAAGGAAGATGTGCAGAAGGAAGAACTAAAAAGACTCATGTGTAGGCACTAATGAGCATGAGTAAGGAAAAAAAGGTGGTATTTACAAACAATACTGTCTTATAAACATCAAACTTGCTGAGAGACTAATTCTTCACATGACAAAAAAAATTATGTGATATGATGGAGGTGTTAACTAATGCTACAATGGCAATGTATTGCAATATATAAATGTATCACATCAACATATTGGACACCTTAAGCCTACACAATTTTACATGTCAAGTATATCTCAATTAAAAAAAAGGTGGGAGAGAGGAACTGAATAGTCTGCAAAAGACTAAAATAGTCAAATAATCTAATCTCATAGGAAACAAAAGAGAAGAAAGACTTACTTGAAAGGGTTCATTATAAGAAAGAATTTTAATGGCGACATGGTTCCGTGAGATGAGATTTCTTTAAAAAATCAGTTCCTAAAAGCATCAGATGAAAACTGAGACTGCAATAGAAGGAGATTAATTAGGAACCAAAAGAAATCACAAATAATAGTTGTAGAAAAGAGAGAAAAATGGAGACAAAATTAAAGACTAAATTAGTAAGCTAGAAGAAAGTCTAAGAAAATCATTTTGAATGAAGAGGAAAACTGTAAAGAAGTTAACCTTTTAAGAGAGAGTAGAAGGTAAAATACATGACAGAAAAGATGCTTACATAAGAATAATGTCATTCCTTAAAAGAAGAGAATAGAACAAATGAAAATTATAAAAATAGAACAGGTAGAAGTATTCATTAGGTAATACAATGTTTTCTCTAAAGGAAAGGAAAGAAAAAACAAATGTGCCGATTAACAGAGCAGAAAAGAAAAAGAAATTGACAGAAAAAGAAATACCCGGACATATGCTAATGAAGTTACTGAACTCCAAAGATAAAGGATTTTTTTTTAAAATATCCCAGCAGAAATATCATGTGCCTTGCAAATAAAGATTAAAAATTTTATCAGGGTGGCCCCAGGCTTCCAGATATTTTCCATTAACACATCTAATGCCAGAATGCCAGAGAGCAATTTCCACATAGTCCAGAGGAAAATAAAGAGCAATGCAAGAATGTTTATTATAAAATCTACCAAAGCTGTCATTCAAATCTAAAACCAATAGTAGACATTCTCATACATGTAAGAGTACCAATGAGACCCATTGAAAGATGTGGGCAGACAGGTCAATATACATACATATATATATATATATATATATATATATATATATATATATATATATATGTATTTGAAAGGTCAATATATATATATATATTTGAAAAATCAAGTGCTGATTAGAAAAACCATGGTAAAGGGATTTTACTCAAGGCAATACGGATTTACTTCCAAGATGAGATTAAACAACTGCAGGAAGATAAATGCTATAAATGCTAACAAATTTCAAAATAAAAATTTAAGAGAGTAAAGAGAGTAAATGGGAAAATACGTATATGCATTCATTTCTATGTCTTTATTAATGAGGAATCTTCAGTCTTTATCAATGGGGATCAAAAGTCTTGAATTTTTACATTAAGAAATGAAACTTTTTATATATTACTTAAAGTTTTACTAAAGAACCAAGAGAATACTTACAAGTAATATCATAACTAACATACCTGGAGGTAAAGGAGAAAAAATTTTTGTGTTCTGTCAGCTTTTGACTTCCCAAAACGTCCACCAGAAATTCTGATTTGATGTTCAATAAGCAAACTTATATGTAGTGTAATAAAGGAGAATACTGTTTTGTCAGAACTTGAGAAGTGTCTCAGAAGGAGAAAGTCAAGTTTTAAGGCCTAGGCTGGATGCTATAAGATGGTTTTGCAAGGCAGAGAACTGACTGGGATTCTGTAAAGTTCATGACATAGAACTTGCATTGTGGGGCATAGAAAGAATCTGAAAGTGAGTAATGATGAATAAGCAGCTAATTATGATCATTGTTTTGTGGGTTCATAATCTTATCTTCAAGAAACTAACACTTTCTGGAGCAAGAATCTAATAATTTTTGCCTAAGGCCAATGTTTTTTGACACACAAAAAGGAAAGCATGCTATGTGCTGGAGTTATTTAGCACAGAGATGGGAAAGTATCTTGGGGCCAGAATTTCTTAGCACAGGGGCGCCTGGGTGGCGCAGTCATTAAGCGTCTGCCTTCTTCGGCTCAGGGCATGATCGTGGTGTTCTGGGATCGGGCCCTGCATCAGGCTCCTCCGCTAGGAGCCTGCTTCTTCCTCTCCCACTCCCCCTGCTTGTGTTCCCTCTCTCGCTGGCTGTCTCTCTTTCTCTGTCGAAGGAATAAATAAAATCTTAAAAAAAAAAAAAAAAGAATTTCTTAGCACAGGAATGGAAAAATAGACTGCTTTCGTTTCTCAATCTCCTCTTTGGTTATTCTTTAGTCTAGAAGGGAAGATGAAGCATTATCATCTGGGGACATGATCAGTCCAGATCTGTGTTAGTGTTTAACACGTCACGGTCAAGTGTAGAGTTTCTGATGACAAGTGTTCCACCTCTAAGGGTCATGTCAGATTTTTTTTACTTTTCTTTCTCTTTTTTTCTTTCTCTTTCTTTCCTTCTTTCTTTCTTTTTCTTTCTTTCTTTCTCTTTCTTTCTTTCTTTCTTTCTTTCTCTTCTTTCTTTCTTTCTTTCTTTCTTTCTTTCTTTCTTTCTTTCTTTCTTTCTTTCTTTCTTTCTTTTTTCTTCCTTCCTTCCTTCCTTCCTTCCTTCCTTCCTTCCTTCCCTGCTTTTCCTTCCTTCCTTCCTTGCTTTTCCTTCCTTCCTTCCTTCCTTCCTTCCTTCCTTCCTTCCTTCCTTCCTTTTCCTTCCTTCCTTTCTTTTTCTTCTTCTTCTTCCTCCCCCTTTTCAGTACATTTATTGGATCATTTTATGGAACAGCAACTGTACAGTTGCCCTTAAAACTTTGGAGATCACACATTTGAGCAGCATAACTGAGATAAATACTGAGAACAACTATGATCACAGCTTCTAGTTTGTTTCTAGCCCAGTAGCCAAGAGAGCCCAAATTAAGCCACTCTTACTACTGATTTTTGGGTTTGGGTGGGGAAACCTGTCTTTATAACTAACAAAATACAACAGCAAAAACAAAACAAAACAAACAAACAAACAAAAAGACTATTTCCATAACAAGAACCTGCAGACCTAGGTACAGAAGTATAAGGCTAATTATTAATTCCATGATTTCATTATTTGTTTTCCAGACCTTTTTAGCAATATTAAAGATTCCACACAAGTCTATAATTTTTAAGTCCAGCACTGTTCTCATAAGGCAGTTCATGTTTAACTTTGATAGGACTGCATTATGTCTAAAGTGACTCTATTTTAAACCACAATCAAATGGTTTCAAAAGTTGAGGGTGATGGGACATGGGTACTAATATTCAGAGTCAGATGTAGATTATGATGTAGAAATGAAGGATTGGCCTGGGCTTCCTGTGGTGACAGAGAGAAACAAGAATAAAGGACACATGAGATGAATTGTGGTGTCTGGCTAATTTCTGAACAGGCACCCGAGTAAAGCACATACCAGTGAACATCTGTTTCCCAAAAACAAAAATTAATTTTCAGAGTCAGTAGCAGTTTAAATCTGTATTTAGAAAGCAAAAAAATGCTGGCTAGCCATTAGAATGGCTGAAAGATCTTTTAAAAATGTACAAAGCCAAGATTCTATCCCCCAAGATTTTGATTTAATTCATTTGGAAATTCATTCACTGATATTTTTTTTAAAGCTCCTCAACTAATTCTAACTTGCAACAGGGATGAGAACCACTGGCATGCACTTATAACTTGCAAAGAGAGCCTTTAATATCTAAATCTTATTGTCCTTTATTAATGTTCTCTTTGTATCTAGAATGTGGCTGAGAAGAACTACAAACTCAGTGACCTCAGCAGGGAAAGGAGGAATCCCACAGTGGCAAGACTAAGCACCAGCTCTGAACCCTTCAAGTAACATTACTATGATTATCTCCCAATGCAGCAGGTCTGATGTCGTGAACTGATTTCTGAAGCAATCTCACTGGCAGTGGTGAAATGAATCCTGGGTTCCTGTGAATGAAACTGGTAGGCAATCCACCAAAGTTTTATTTGATTTGCAGAACCTGAGTCAAGTAACCCATGAGAGTCTTCGACTTTGACTCCACTTTCATAACTGAAGAAGATGATAGAATCACCAGTCCTTTGAATAAAGGAGAGGCCCAGTTCACCTGCCACCTGACATTGTCTACTCCTAGGCCATTCATGTTGTTTCCATAGAAGCTTCTCTTTTAGACAAACAGGCCCAATAGCGCATTCTTAAGCAAAAGATACATTTTCTCGATGAGAGGGATTTTGCAACCAGATTTTATTTTATTTTATTTTCTGCACAGTTTTTAGAATTGGGTTTCCTCCCTAGAGATCAATATTGGATGGTAATACTACTAATAATATCATAAATATAAATGGGGGCAAGCGGTGTGAAGAAGAACAGAATACTATGAGAGGGTACAAAGGGAATCTTCGCTAGTTTCTTATTAACTATTAGCAGTGATATTGTGAGACCCTCTTTAAAGAAGTACTTTTTATGATTTATTTCAAAGATACGTCTCAATAAATATTTTTTATAATTGAATGATTAGATGGATTCGGTAGGAATTAGATAGCCAAAGGTAGGAGGAATATAATCCGAGGCAGAAGAAACGTATTTGTATCTTCATTAGAGAAAACGCATGTAGCATATTTGAAAAACCGAAACATAGTGAATGAGAAGTGAGATGAAAGAGGTAAAGACATGGGTCAGGTCATACCTATTAGGTCTGCTAATTTGGGTCTCTATTCTAAGACTAATGAGAAGCCTCTGGATGATTTTAACTAATAATCAATTTAAATTTTTGAAGAATATTTCTGATCATAATTTGGAGAAAAGAACGGAGGAGGGCCAGATGGGGTTTGGCACATTCTCTGGAGTAGCCCAGGTATAGGCTAGTGTCTGACAACGCTGGTGTGGGAAACAATTGGTGAGGATATAGAATATGAGAGTTGTTTAAGAGGAAGAAATAACAGAACTCAGAAATTAACTGATGGGAAGGAGTAATGAAGGAGAAGAGGAAAATCAAAGATGGGCCTCAGGTTTGCCATTGAGCATTTGAGGATTTCTTTTTTGTACTAGTATGAAAGAATAGCGTAGTGTTTGTATTCTGGAGCTAATGGCAGTCTGATTGGTGTATTAAACAACGGGCATGTCAGCCAAATGTATTTTCAATAATTTTCAACAGAGATTTATTTCTGAACTTCTAAAGTCTTCATGTCGATCATTTTTCAGTTCATAACAACATAAAATTGCTACATAATAATTTTAAGATGTCCAAATCTATAGCAATTTTCTCCTACAAAAAATCATTCCCAATTTCATCACTCAGCTACCAAGGTCAGTAGTTTCCTGCTCCTCAAAGCCTCTGACAGAGCCAGTTGGAATGAGTACTGTCTCCATGAGCAAACTCAACTCTTACTCCCTTCAGCAGAGCCTTCTGTGACTTTAAGCAATCCTCCCTTTCAACAGATTGATAAGAAATGGACACAGATCCTGCCATGTTAGAAGATCAGGGAGTTGATGCTGGGTGAGCAACCACCTTTTTAGGTCAAAATGCCCCACCATTCAGCTTCTGCATGCCCCAGGGCAAGATAGCTCTGCCCATGAAAGTAGATACAGTGAATCATAAAAGGATACAAGATGTGTCAATTACAACACAGATAAGTCTACGGAGTGGTCAATATCATATACACAAAACAAATGACCTACCCTTGATCATCATCTGCATCCTGCGGTTTATTCTGTGATGATATCGGGAGAGTTACAAAGAAAGAATGGTATTTTGGACTCAGATGAAAATCATCTTCTATCTGTGATACAAAAAGATGTTAAATTACTACACTAAGTTTTGTCAAAGACGAATTTTGTAATTGCTTTGGTGGCTATTTTATATAAAGAGGTAAACAAAAGGAATAAGTGATATTGAAAGATGCCAGGGAAGTTTGATTCTTTTAATATTGAAAAATTGCTCTGAGACCAAATAATTATAAGGCAGGCAGATCTTGTCAATATCTCTTAATAGTCGTTAAGAAAGACTTTACAAATAGTACAGAAACTATTTTGAAATACTAAGCTTTTGCTCTTACAGATTCGTAATCACTTTTAATGGTTTGTTGCTTGCAGTACACGGATATCAATATTTCAACAAACAAGAAAAAATGATAGCATGACCCCAAAAGGACTTAATGAAATAAAATCATTTTATTTAATGATTATAAAGCGATTTTAACTTTAGTACCATCTGATAAATACCATAAGCATATTAGTAAATAGGTTTAAAAAAAAGTTTTAACAGATTTCTTGTTTTAAAAATATGTGCCCTGGAAATGGCTAACAGACACATGAAAAAATGTTCAAAATCATTAGCCATCAGGGAAATTCAAATCAAAACCACACTAAGATACCACCTTACGCCAGTTAGAATGGCAAAAATTGACAAGGCAAGAAACAACAATTGTTGGAGAGGATGTGGAGAAAGGGGATACCCCCTACATTGTTGGTGGGAATGCAAGTTGGTACAGCCACTCTGGAAAACAGTGTGAAGGTCCCTTAAAAAGTTAAAAATTGAGCTACCCTATGATCCAGCCATTGCACTACTGGGTATCTACCCCAAAGATACAGATGTAGTGAATAGAAGGGCCATATACACCCCAATGTTCATAGCAGCGTTGTCCACAATAGCTAAATCATGGAAGGAGCCGAGATGCCCTTCAACAGATGACTGGATTAAGAAGTTGTGGTCCATATATACAATGGAATATTACTCAGCTATCAGAAAGAACGAGTTCTCAACATTTGCTGCAACATGGATGGCTTGGAGGAGATAATGCTAAGTGAAATAAGTCAAGCAGAGAAAGACAATTATCATATGGTTTCTCTCATCTATGGAACATAAGAAATAGGAAGATCGGTAGAAGACGACAGGGATAAAGAAAGGTAATCAGAGGGGGGAGTGAAGCACAAGAGACTATGGACTCTGAGAAACAAACTGAAGGCTTTGGAGGGGAGGGGGGTGAGGGAATGGGATAGGCTGGTGATGGGTAGTAAGGAGGGCACGTATTGCATGTTGCACTGGGTGTTATACGCAACTAATGAATCATCGAACTTTACATAAAAAACCAGGGATGTACCGTATGGTGACTAACATAATATAATAAAAAATATTATTTAAAAATAAAAAAATAAATAAAAATAAAAATATGTGCCCTGGAATATTTACATATTAAAGTGATCAAAGAACCATCTTTTCTCCTGCTCATTTAGGCTTTTCCCTTTATAACAATGACTCAGAGGTAACTGATTACTCTTCCTCTTGCTTCAAATTGGATTGCAACTTGTTTCCTAGTCAAGGATAAATCTTAATTTCACTAAAGTGAGAAATGAGGATTGCCCACACTAAGTTGGAGGACTTTGAGTAATTCAAAATAAAGAACTTTCGCTCCTTTAGTTAGAGATAATAAATCAAGCACAACTACTTATTTCTAGCAACATGTTTTCCAGTGGAAATTTCAGTCATTTCATAGGCATTTCACAGCATGCTTTTTGCCACAAACATTAAAAATCAATTAGTTTTCATTAAAAAGTGATCATAAGATATTCTACTTCCAAAATCAAATCATTTGTAGCTTAGTTGGTGCAAAACATCAAAAGCTAAAGTATTTTTCAAGATTATTACTGTTTTCTCAACTTTTTCTGTCCAAGTTTGAATTCTTAGTTAAGGTAATAACCATTTCTGTTATGTCTATGTTGCTTTAATGAGCTGGGAATTTATATTTTTAATGAATATATATTTATAAAATCTCTAACCTAAAACTTAAGGTCATTTTCTTCATTGGGCATTATTCTAGATTAAAATAATCTTTTATTATATTAAACCCTGAGATTATGGTGTTTATGCATTACTGCAGTATAGCCCAACGTGTCCTGCCAAATATATATCACAAAATGCCAGTTTCCTTGTGAGATCTTATGACAATTATAGACTCAATGTTTGCGACTCCCTCAAATCTGCATTTTGAAATCATACCCTCCAGTGTGATGATACTAGGTGCCTTTGGGAGATAATTAAGGTTAGATGAAGTCATGAAGGTGAAGCCTTAAGAATGGGATTAAAGCCCTTAAAAGAGTTTGAGAGAGCTTGCTTCTCTCTACTCTCTGTCATGGAGTGTACACCAAGGAGACAGCCACCTGCAGACCAGGCAGTGGGCTCTCGTCAAAGACCAAACAAATCTGCCTTGATCTTGGACTTCCCAGCCTCCAGAACTGTGAGAAATAAATCGCTGCTGTTTAAAGCTCCCAGTCTATTGTATTTTATTAAAACAGCCCAAGCAGACTAATACAGTAAGTGAATAAATTGTACTTTGGGTTTCACCCATATATGATTTAGATAGTATTTAGATGAGATTTTGGACTTTAGAGTTGATGCTGAAACACGTTGAGAGTTTTGGAACTGTTGGGACGCAATGAATGTATTTTGCATGTGAGAAAAACTGAATTTGGGGGATAAGGACAGGGACAGAATGTTATAGACTGAATGTTTATATCGCCCCACCCTGCAAATTCATATGCTGAAGCCCTAGCCCCCAGTGTGATGACGTTAGAGCTGGAGTCTTTAGAAGGAACTTAAGATTTGATGAGATGGCAGAATTCTCATAAATAGGATTCAGGCCATTATAAGAGTCCCCAGAGAGCTTGCTTCTCTCTACTTTCTGCCATGTGGGGCTCCAAGAAGAAAGCCATTTATAAACCAGGAAGCAAGTCCTCACCAAATGTTAAATCTGCTGATGTCTTGATCTTAGACTTCCCAACCTCCAGTACTGTGAAAAAGAAATGTTTGTTAAGCCTCCCAGTCTATGGTATTTTTGTTCTTGCTGCCCAAATGGACTAAGACTGATAGACAGATTTTTTTGTGGGTTTCGTTCTATGGTCTCCACCCAAATTTAGAATCCAAAACATTTGATGCATACTGATACAATTTTTGACATTTGACAATCAACAATATTAAAAAATATTTACAAGTTAAAAATAATACTTCAGCATTATATAATTTATTTATACCCTATATGACTAAGCACTATATTTACAAACCTCAACTTCAATACTTACCGCAGGTCTAGTAATAAGGACATCTCACAGCCCGGTCTTTTGCAAGCTGAGAGTTTTCAGAGAAGAAAATAAATGCTCATTTTCCAAGGCCATCTCAAGCTTTCTTATTCTATATGAATATTAATAACATACAGGTCAGGAAATGATATTAGGTAAATTTAGGAATGTTTCCTTTCAGAATTGTATTTAATTTTCAAATGCAAAGACATCTAGCCTGGTATCACATGAAATGAAACATATTTTGTATATGGTAGAAACAGGGGAAATATAAATCTGTGTTGAACTATAAATTTCATCAGAGTGAGACTAAATTGCAGTACAATTTGTTAAAGATCTCTGCTATATTTCTACTTAGGAAGACAGTCATTATTTTGTTTCTATTGAAACATTTCTAGATATAAATAATATAATTCTATTGTGTAGTAAGATAGAACACAGACTTTAATTATAAGCCAAATAACTACACTTTTAGGACCATTTGGTATAATATTACATTGATCCACAATAATTAAAGCTGACATGTCCCTCCAAATAGCCTGGAGAGCAGTCTTATTTAAAAAACAAAACAAAACAAAAACAAGCAGAGAAGAGCAAAATGACATTAAGTGGTCTAATACTTCACAGGATGAGCATGGGCTGTCTTTTTTTTTTTTTAATATTTTATTTATTAGGCAGAGAGAGAGAGAGCGCTTGCGCACAAGTGTGGGGGAGGGTCAGAAGAAGGGAGAGCTGTAGGCTCCCAGCTGAAGGAGAGCCCCGATGCAGGGCTCAGTTCCAAGACGCTGGGATCATGACCCGAGCTGAAGGCAGAGGCTTAACCAACTGAGCCACCCAGGCGCCCCACGCATGGTCTGTCTTAAAAGTTTCCCAGCAGGGGCTACTTAATTGTTGAATGTTCCCAAAAATCTGTCCTTTAAATTGCAGCCCTTGAAATTTGGTATCAACATTATCACAGATTTAATCAGATTGAAGAACTCCTGATTTGTGCATCTTGTCTCAGCCAGGATTCAATCTGGAGAAAGAAACCACACAGTGATTTAGACAAAGTTTAATGTAGAGAATTATTAGCTGTAGCAAAGCTTTGGAGTAATGACAGATGGGTCAGTAATAAGTAAAGAGAACTTGAAAATAATATGGCAACAGTGGCTATTAGGGGCGTGATTCGTCATCAGGGCTGAGACAGAGTGCCCCACGAAGAGACCCCAGGACTGAAATCAAGACTGTCAGAGATGGCACAGCTGTGGCTCACAGAATCGCAGAAAAGTCACTGTGGTACTTGCACTGGTAGAACCTGCTGGAAATCTGGGGAGAGTCGTTCATGGGGAACGGTCTCACTGGAGGCACTCAAGGACAACAGCATCTGGGAGGACAGGCACGTCAGAAGTCTGTGCTGGAAGCTGCACCCGCGGCAGGAGTCAGTCCCTTGCAAGGAGAGAGCAGATTATTTCTGGGACTTTTTGTCGTGCGCATGGGTATTTCCCAATATGCAGAGCAGGCTACATAGGAGGCAACAAAACAACTCCGGGAATTCACCACCGTGCTGTTCCGCAAGACCCAGTTCCCTGGTCTGTCTTCCTTCTTCTTTTCACTTTTCAGTCTTCTGATGCTTGTTTGATAAATAATATCTAGAGTTTGTATCTGTACTTAGCAGGAGGAATAGGCTCCATTTTTTGGAGCCAAAGTCTACGTTTGCATTTAGAATGATTATTTTTTTCTCTAACCAGTGCTTTTCTGGTCTTTAAATTAGTGTATTGGGATAGTATTCCCTGGTTCGTAAAAAATATTTCTCTTCTAGCACCTACATTCGTTCTTCTCCACCTTCCTTTTCTTTTCTGCTTTTCTCTCCCTTCCCTTTGTTCACTTCTCTACCTCCATCCTCCCTGACCCTTCCTTCCTCCCTCCTCTTTTCCTACCGCATAGTTATTCAGAAACTATTACATTAGGAAGTAATTCAACAGATTTTTTATGGCTATCTTTTTCAATGAGATGACCTTCATGTTCATGTTGGTGTTTCTTCCTGTTTATATTACTTTATATAGAAGTGACAGAAGGAATTTTATAGTTTCAAAACATAATTGGTTAAACAATTGAAGTTTTGGCAAACAGCACCAAAGGGTTTTCACCGTCAGAAATAATTTTTATTATTCATTTTAAGCGATTCAACGTAACTGGTAGCAAAATGGTACATACACAATAAACAGAACGGATTCCCATAGGATTACAAGGACTATTACTGATTTTATGTTTTATTTTTGTGTGCAAGTATTTTAAAAAGGCAACGGTTTGTTAAAAGGCTTTTATAAGCATTTTTTATGCTTTAAGTAACAGAAAAACTAAAACGATCATTATTATAGCAAGCTGTTATGAATTGCGTCAATTATTAAATTTGGACTAATGTTCATAATCAAAAATAATTATTGTAAAATTTATGAAACAAAACTTTTAGTTTTATAGGAAATATAGTCATGTCCTAGCTTAGAGTCCTAGTCTTGACAACGGTCAAAATGCAAAAATACTAAACTTGAGATCTCGTGGGGAAATAGAATATTCATAAAATCTTACATTTATTCCTAAAAATAACCGTAATGGAGTAATGAAATGGCAACTCAAATATCACATTTGATTATTGATGTGCAAGTATAAAATAAGTTAATTAAACTTATTGTTCTCCATTACATATATTAGTTCAATTCTGCCTTTAGTTTGAATAATTTACAAGTGAATATATGTTTGCCAAATATATTTCACGTGTCTACAACATACATGCATGAAAATGCATACAATCTTTGTTTTAAGGTTCGCTTCCAATTTTAAGTAACTTGTTATAAATTCTCTACTTCCCTGTCTGATTAAAGGAAGTTGAAGATAGGCTTTCCCTGTTTCAGGGGAAATTCTTGGTGTTTTTGCTATTCTAAAATGAGAGTAATGGAAAATACTAAAAAAAACAACAATAATAAATAGACATTTCATTCTCCCTAAGCCAAATTATACAATGGCTATCAGCTATAATTTCACATGTTAGGTTTTACATTTTCGTTTCCATAGAATTATTTGGGGGAATTTTAGGCTTTCTTTATCTATGTTGGTGTTTTATTGTTTTTTTTTTTTAATTCTTCTACTGTCTTTCCAAATTATCCACTTCTTTGTGAAAAGAAAGAAGAAAATGTCTCTTTCTAGTCTTATATGCCCAATTTTTTGTGGAATTAAAGTTCAATGTCAAGGTCAGAAATTTTTTTAAATACAAAATTAGAGGAAAAATATCTTTTTAAATTTACCAACGTCTCTCTCATGGGAATACCTTCACACATACCAACTACCTGGCAAACTCTGCTCTTGTGCTTTTCAGTCTATTTCTGAAGGGGAATAAAGCAATAACACCAAGGATCAATTTGTATTTAATTTCTTGCTGTAAAATTCTTCATGATTTATATTAAATTTCAATGACAAAAACTACCTATCTTCACTACATGTTTTTTTTTCACAATGTTAAAACCTATGTCCTACAGATGATTTTTCAAAATTAAACCAAAATTTTTAACATACCATTGTTTTGCATGTAAGTATTTCAATACTAGAGCAGAGAGGAGGACTTTTAATGTTTTGAAATGTCCTTGCATTCCATAAAAGGTATAATTTTGCCTGTTTGAATTTTAAAGTATTTTTAAATGAAATATACCATATAGATTATGAAAATGTTAAAGCTCAAAAGCCTAATGAAAACCAATACTGCATGTTTAGTTAATGTTTCAATTCTTGGCTTCAATTTAAGTCAACATGTTTGTTTTCAGTCTTTTCTCTGTTAGGCATTCTTTTAGGAGAATAATAAATATTTGCTTTTTAACGCTTTTCTTGGCATACAATGTGTCAGACGTAAAGTTAGCAAAAAGTTCAGGTACTTGATATTTTTTGCTTGTTTTGGTTTCCTCAATGTTATAAAACATGCTGTGAACATCTCAAGTTCTAAAATGAATATGATATCATATGAAAAGGCAACGAAAAATGTTAAAATGATTTAAAGATTTATACTCTAAAGCAAACTATGAGTCTTACACAAAAGTCAGCCACACAAGTTTGTTGGTTAATCTCTGTGTAGATGCTAGACATTTAGGATGAGCTCAATTTTATAAAACGGCAAGTTTAAAGAATATAATATGACTATTTAATTTTTAAGAGGAGCCACAATCTTCTCTGTCCATTGTGATGCACCAAATATAGTTGGATTTTTTGTTTACTTTCATAAACTTTAATACTTTTAAAAATTAGCTTCCTACGGTTTGGAATATTGTCAAACAAATATCCGATTTAAATTTTGTGTTTTCATTTAGGTTTTTAAAACCCATTCTACTGATGTCTTTCAGATATTAATAGGAGGAGTCCCAATAAGCAATACTTTAAATTTCAAAATAATCTATACTTCTAAGAGAATAGATTGCCTTTAATATGAGAGAACCAAGTATATTCTGATCGAGTTTCTTTCATGCCAGCAGCACTTCTTTTTCCCCTAAGATTTAGAGTTGTTTCAAGCAAGATTCTTGTAGGGAAAAAAGGTCTTTTATTTTCCTTTTATCAAAGCTGAGTTTCCTCCCGAGAGTCTTGACCCATGGCATTGCAGACGCTGTTTTTTCGACTGGGTTCGCTGTTTGGAAGGTATGCCAGTGGATCTGGTCGGATTAAGTATCTAGGAAAAGAAAACAAAGCAAATGACTGTAATAGTAAATAAAGGCAAAACTAATTCACACTTACACTTTGGACTCCTGCTTCAAATGTATTTAGCTTTTAGGTCATTGAACCTGTGTTTATGCACAGCATGGGTAGAAGGACTCACTTTTTAGCTGGCCGATGCAATTTGGCAGGACTTGCATCGTTTCCATACCTAAGCAGATTATGACAATGTGTGCTGATGAATCAAGAATTATTATTTTTTAGTTATGGCCCATTTCACCACCTTTACCTTATCAAAACTTTGTTTTATTTTAGTATTTGGTTGATTTATCATCCCTTTCTTTGGTTAGTTCTCTAACAAGGAGACCTAAATCTTAGCCATGATCCTTCTATTACTTAGGGGCTCTTAGTCTTTTATCATTCATAAATAAATTTGATCTAAATAATTTCTAGAGTCTTTTAATTTAAATATTTCAGGATTCTAAAAAAGTACTCATTTGAAACATGCTCTGCAGAATATTATATGGAGATAATCTTTTAATCATCTAAAAATTCATCTAAAAGTCAGGTTATGCCATGGTGAGCAATTATACAAAAGAATAAAAAATTATTCTTAATTCATTCTACTGGTAAATGGGAAAAAGTTCATCCGCCAAAGTCATACATTTCAATAATGTTAGAATTTGTTTTAAGAGAGATGTTTTACTTCAGACTCTCATATGGCACGAGTTTCCACTTCTGCACACCAGTGGAATGCTGCATTGGGAAATGGGAATTAAAAAGTCGCAAACCCTAACCCCTGTCCTGCATGAGATTAGTAGAGTTTAATTTATAAAGCAGTTATAAACAAGAAAAATAAGTTCCAAACATCACAGAAAGAGAGAGAGAGAAAAAAAGCGACAGTGAGAATTAGGGAATACTTGATTGGGAAGGCTGGGTTGAGCATCTCTCTCTAGGCTTGCTCCTGATCTCTTTAGAAAACGAGTCTGACTTCAGGAGAATGGTTAAACCAGGAAGCAGTGGAAGGTAAATTCAGGAAGAAAAGTAGAAAACAGCTAGCGAAGGACTTCACGTTTCAGGATAAAGTAGTTTCGATTTCTGTTCCAAAGGCAGTGGAAAGCCACTGACAGTTTGCAGAGAGAGAAGGAAAGTAAATACGTGTAATGCAGCATTCGAACGAAGTCTTGATTCAGATGCAAATGGAACTAGGAATTCATAGTTCTATAATAATTTGGGAGATACAGAAAAATGATCAAAAAACCTAATTTAAAGGGAGAACTGTAATGAAGATTGTACTTTTCCTCTTAAAAACTAAAGGAAAAATATTCATAAATTATGTTCCTTAATGAAAATGAGAAAAGACAATTTAAAGCACTACAGTCTATTTTCTCCAATCAAATAAAACTTGGAATTAATGTCCCTGAATCCATTAACTGGATATTGTTGTCTATGCACACTGCTTTATAATTACTTTAAATGTCACTAGCATTGTAGATTGTAGATTGATGAAGAAAACTAAGCCCTTTTTTATTTGATAAATTGAACATGTTCCAATTTGTAAATTGAAGATGTACAACATGTTACTTTGATATATTTATACATTTTAATATGATGCCATTGAAGCAATATTCATCATATTACATCATTATAGTGCATTTTTATTAACTATATTCATTATACTGTGCATTACATCTCTATCTTTATTTCTTGTTACAAGCTTGGAACCTTACACACCATCAATCTTAATCCCCCACCTCCCCAACCCCTGGTAACCACTTACTTTTTACGGGTTTGACTTTTTTTGTGATTCCACATATAAGTGATATCACTTAGTACTTATCTTTCTCTCACACCTCACTTAGCATAATGTGCTCAAGGTCCATCTATGTTGCTGCAAATGGCAGGATTATCTTCCTTACTTTTGGCTGAATAATATCCACTATGTATAATACCACATCTTATTCATTCATCCATTGGTGGGCATTTGGGTTACTTCTGCATCCATTACTGTGAATAATGCTGCCATATACATGAGCGTGCATATGTCTCAACAAAATCCCGTTTTCATTTCCTTTGGATAATATACCCAGAAGTGGAATTGCTGGATCATATGATAGATTTATTTTTAATTTTTTGAGGAACTTCCATATTGTTTTCCATAGTCATTGGACAAATTTAAATTCCCACCAACAGTGTATATAAGGGTTCTTTTTTAAAACATTCTCACCAACACATGTTGTCTCTTGTCTTTTTGATGATAGCCATCCCAACAGGTGTGAGGTGATATCTTGTTGTGATTTTTATTTGCATTTCCCTGATGATTAGTAATGCTGAGCATCTTTCTATGGCATTGGCCATTTTCATGTCCTCTGGAAACTAGTTTCTGCCCATTTTTAAATCTGATTGTTTCTTTGTTAATAAGTTCTGTTAGTTCTTTATATATTTTGGATATTAACCCCTTATCCGAGATACGCCTTGCAAAAATTTTCTCCCATTCTGTAAGCTGTTGTTTCATTTTGTTGATTGTTTCTTTGGTTGTGCAGAAGCTTTTGAGTTTAATGTAGTCCCATTTGTTGATTTTTACTTAGTTTTTGCTTTTGGCATTATGACCAAAATATCATTGCCAAGACCAGTATCAGTGAGTTTCTTCCCTGTTTTCTTCTAGAAGTTTTATGATATCAGGTCTTATACATAAATCTTGGATCCATTTTGAGGGTCTTTTTTTTTTTTAAGTGGTATGAAATAGAAATCTAATTTCATTGTTCTGTATGTGCTTCTCCAGTTTCCCCAGCATCAATTTTTGAAGAGACTTTCCTTCCCCCATTGGTTGTTCCTAGCTCTTCTGTCAAATATTAGTTGACCATAAATACTAGGATTTAATTCTGGACTCTCTATTCTGTTCCACTGGTCTATGTGTCTATTTCTGTTCCAGTACCATACTGTTTATTACTATGGCTTTGTAGTATAGTTTGAAATCAGGAAGTGTGATATCTTTGGGTAGTCAAGATTTTTTGTGGTTCCACATGAATTCTAGGATTGTTTCTTCTAATTCTGTGAGGAATACCTTTGATGTTTTGATAGGAACTTTGTTGAGTCTGTATATGGCTTTGGGTAGTATGGCCATTTTACCACTATTTATCCTTTTAATCCATGAGCACAGGAAGTCTTTCCATTTCTTTGTGTCTTGTTTGACTTCTTTCAGCAAAGTTTTGTAGTTTTCATGTACAGATCTTTCACTCCTTTGGTTAAATTTATTCCTAAGTATTTTATTGTTTTGGATGCTGTTGTGAACAGGATAGTTTTATTTCTTTTTTTGATGCTGCATCATTAGTGTAAAGGAATGCCACTGATTCCTGTAAGTTGATTTTGTAATCTGCCACATTACTGAAATCATTAATTTAAACAGATTTTTGGTTGACTCTTTGGAATTTTCTTTATATAAGATCATATCTTCAGCAAATGGTGACAATTTTACTTCTTCCTTCTGATTTGGATGCTTTTTTTTTCTTTGTCTTGTCTAAATACTCTAGGTAGGACTTCCAGTACTATACTGAATAGGAAAATTGTGAGGGGGCAACCTTGTCTTGTACCTGATATTGGAGGAAATTCTTTCAATTTTTTTCTCACTTATTATAATGTTAACAATGAGTTTTTTGTATATGGCTTTTATTATATTGAGGTATGTTCCTTATATACCCAATCTGTTAAGGGTTATTATCATGAAAGGATGTCATATTTTGTCAAATGCCTCTTCTGCTTCTATTGAAATGATCATGTGATTTTTATCTTTCATTTTATTAATGTGATGAATTACATTCACTGGTTTGCATACCTCATCCTGGCAACCTAAGGATAAATTCTACTTGGTCATGGTGCATAATCCTTATATGTTCTTGAATTTGGTTTGCATCTATATTCACCAGGGGTATTGATCTATAGTTTTCTTTTCTTGTGATATCTTTATCTGGTTTTGGTATCCAGGTAACACTGGCTTTATAGAATAAGTTTGGAAGTGTTCTCTCTTCTTTGATATTTTGGAAGAGTCTGAGGAAGATTAGTATTAATTCTTCATTAAATATTTGGTAGAATTCACCAGTAAGGCCATCTGGCTGTGGAGTTTTCTGCATTACAATTTTTTTTTAATTGACTCAATCTCTTAACTCATTACTGGTCTGTTCAGATTTTCTATTTCTTCCTCATTCAGACTTGGTAAGTTGTGTGTTTCTAGAAATGTATGTATGTATGTATGTATGTATGTATCTATCTATCTATCTATCTATTTAAAACCATCCAGGTTATATAATTTGGAGGCATATAATTGTTCATAATAGTATAATTCTCAGAATTTCTATAGTATTGGTGGTTGTGTTTCCTCCTTGATTTCTAATTTTGTCATCTCTTTTTTTCTTAGTCTACTTAAAAGTTGGTCAGTTTTGTTTGTCTTTTCAAAAAACTAGCTTTTAGTTTCATTGATCCTTTCTATTATTTTTCTAGTCTCCATTTCATTTATTCTCATTCTGACTCTTAAAGATTTATTTATTTAAAAGAGAGAGAGAGTGGGGGGAGGGGCCGAGGGAGAGAGTCTTAAGTAGACTCCACACTGAGTGAGGAGCCCCAGGTAGAGCTTGATATCACGACCCTGAGATCATGACCTGAGCCGAAACCAAGAGTTGGTGACTTAACCAACTATGCCACCCAGGAACCCCTCATTCTGACTTTTATTATTTCTTTCTTTCTGTTAACTTTGGGCATTGTTTGTTCTTCTTGTCCTAGTTCCTTTAGGTGTAAAGTTAGGTTGTTTATTTGAGATCTTTTTAATTTCTTAATATATGTATTTATTGCTATAAACTTTAGAGCTGTTTTTGTTGTGTCCCACAAAATTTGATATTTTGTATTTTCATTTTCATTTCTTTCAAGAATGTTAAGCTGTTTAACATCAATTACCTAGTTATTTATTATTCTTTGAATCAAATTAAAGTTGGCCCTTTATTTAAAATTAACTTTTGAAAGCAATTTTTTAGAAAACCAAAAGGTATGATATAATCCATTATCCCCAAATTCATTGATAGAGCTGCAAAAGTTGCTTTCTTTATTATTATCACTACTAAACCTATGAGTCTAATAAAATTAATTCCTTAAATATGTTTTTATGTTTGGTATGTCATGGTAGGCTTTTTTTTTTCCATATTTGTCATTGCTCTAGTTATAGTAAAACTTAATTATTTCAATGGCCACAAATACAGGTCATTGCAAAAAAAAAAAGGTTTTTTATAGCACTCAAGCTAATGTTTTAGCTTTAAACAAATAAAATATTAGAGTATCCACAAGGCAGAAAATGTCATGTTTATTTTACCTGTAAAATTCATATTGTAACACACATATTTTATTTGTAAATTTAACTTTGGGGGGAATTATTTCAAATTATAAACATCTTTTCAATGAAAGGACATGTTTATAGACTCAAAAGGTTAATGATATCTTTCTATTCCTTCAAAAATAATCATTGGAAATAATTATATTAACTTCAAAAGTTTATAATTTATTATGAAATATGAATAAGGTAAGCATAACCCCCTAAAAAACACTATGAATTGGGGTGCCTGGGTGGATCAGCTGGTTGGGTGTCCAACTCTTGGTTTTGGCTCAGGTCATGATCTCATGGGTTATGGGATCGAGCCCTGCATTGGGCTCCATGTTCAGCAGGGAGTCTGTTGGAGATTCTCTCCCTCTGCCCCTCCTTCCACATGCTCTCTCTCTCTAAAATAAATAAATACATCTTTTTAAAAAACCCACCATATAGTCAACATAATTATTACTACTTTAAAAAGAGGCATAAAAAGGCTGGGATTATAGAGAAGATGGAAAATTAATAAAAACTGCGTGATTTTATGGGTTTAAAAGAAGGAAGACATGTATAAATATGGATGCAAGAAGAACAGAACAGTTTTGTTTTATTATAGTAATATACCAAGTGAAGTCTCCAGAATGGGCAGTTAAATGCCAAGTGCATCATAAATAAGATATTTTCGTGTAACTTAAAGTCCTCCATAAATTCAACATCACCACTGGACACAATTTTTGACAGCTGTCTTAAGCATTCAAGCAGGTGAAATTATCATGAATCTCATTCCCTGAAGCTCTGATATTCTAACCAGAACCATCAGATGGCAATATAAAGCATTATGCTAGTTAGTTATATCTAGGGTGCATTATAAATTGTTTTCACACTGATTTTGGGGTAAAGTTATTTCTGCTGAAGTATTTTCCTAAGAAGTTTTTGAAACTTACTTATCTTTCTACCCCAAAATCATTTTTTTTTTTTTAGTTTTTTCATCTGGAAGATGAAAAATCAGTATTTTCTAGACACTTCCATGAAGTACATTGAATGATGTATCTAAACTCGAGCTCATCATCTTTTTTTTTTTTTTGGATGTTCATATCAGATTTATTCATAATAGAAAACTCATCATTTCTTTTTTTTCCCCACAGACAGCAATTCCCCTTTTCCTTCCTAGGAAACTGCTTCCTTCTTCTGACTTGCTTCAGTGAACCAGCATTTATTTATTTATTTGGCATCACATAGAATTGAATTTTTTTTAAATTTTGTTAGTTAATATACAGGGTAATATTGGTTTTCTGGAGTAGAATTCACTGATTCATCATTTACATACAACACCCAGTGCTCATCACAATAATGCCCTCTTTAATGCCCATCACCTATCTAGCTCATCCTCCCACACCTCCCTCCATCAACCCTCAGTTTGTTTTCTTTTCTTTTTTTTTTTTTTAAAGATTTTATTTATTTATTCAACAGAATAGAGACAGCCAGTGAGAGAGGGAACACAAGCAGGGGGAGTGAGAGAGGAAGAAGCAGGCTCATAGCGGAGGAGCCTGATGTGGGGCTTGATCCCATAACGCCGGGATCACGCCCTGAGCCGAAGGCAGATGCTAAAAGTCACTAATGGCTTGTTTCCCTCTCTCCTTTTTTTCTTTCCCCCCTTCCTGCATGTTCATCTGTTTTCTTTCTTAAATTCCACATATGAGTGAGTCATATGGTATTTGTCTTTCTCTGGCTGACTTATTTCACTCAGCATAATACACTCTAGCTCCATCCACACCATTGCAAATGGCAAGATTTCATTCTTTTTGGTGACTAATTTCCATTTTATATATATAATATATATATGTGTGTGTGTATATATATATATATATATACATACCACCTCTTCTTTATCCATATATATATCTTTATCCATATATATATAAAATTATATATATATATATATATATATATATATATATATATACACACACACACACACACACACACACACACACACACATACCACCTCTTCTTTATCCATTCATCAGTCGATGGACATTTAGGCTCTCTCCATACTTTGGCTATTGTTGATAATACTGCTATAAACATCAGGATGCATGTACCCCTTCAAATTTGTATTTTTGTATCCTTTGGGTAAATATCTAGTAGTGCAATTGCTGGAGCATAGGGTAGTTCCACTTTTAACTTTTTGAGGACCCTCCATACTGTTCTCCAGAGTGGTTGCACCAGCTTACATTCCCACCAACAGTGCAAGAGGTTCCCCTTTCTTCACATCCTTGCAAACACCTGTTGTTTCTTGTGTTGTTAATTTTAGCCCTTCTGACAGGTGTGAGGTGGTATCCCATCATGGTTTGATTTATATTTCTCTGATGACGAGTGATTTTGAGCATCTTTTCTTGTATCTGTTAGCTATCTGGATGTCTTTTTTGGAAAAGCATTTATTCATGTTTTCTCTGCACATTTGTTAACTGGATTATTTATTTTTTGTGTGTTGAGTTTGGTAAGTTCTTTATAGATTTTGGAGCCCTTTATCAGATATGCCATTTGCAAATATCTTCTCCCATTGCCACTTTTAGTTTTGTTGATTGTTTCCTTCGCTTTGCAGAAGCTTTTTATCTTGATGAAGTCCCAATAGTTAATTTTTGCTTTTGTTTCTCTTGCCTCTGGTGACACGTCTAATAAGAAGTTGCTATGGGCCGAGGTCAAAGTTGCTATGGGCCGAGGCCTGTGTTCTCCTCTAGGATTTTGATGGTTTCCTGTCTCACATTTAGGTCTTTCATCCATTTTGAATTTATTTTTGTGTATGGTGTAAGAAAGTGGTCCAGTTTCATTCTTCTGCATGTTGCTGTCCAGTTTTCCCAAAAACAATTTGTTGAAGAGACTCCCTTTTTTTTCCATCAGATATTCTTTCCTGTTTTGTCAAAGATTAGTTGACCATATAGTTGTGGGTCCATTTCTGGGTTCTCTATAGTATTGAAATCTTAAAGACATGTTAGACTCCTTCTTTTCCAATTCCCACACCAATGATAAGTCTTGCTCTTTGCCTTCATAAGTGTATCTACATAGAAACCTTCCTTTACAATCCATTATCGTAATGCTGTGAGAGATTCTTATCTTCCTCCCACTTGCCTAATAGCAGTTTAACTGGTTTCCCTATTTTTGTGCCTATTTCAACCTTAATCCATCCTGCCAATCAATTCTACTGCTTCTTGCAATGCTCTTTTAAAAAATATATATCCTTTTCATCCCAGTGAAAATCTCCCACAAAATATATAAAGGTAGCCTTCTAATTCTTGGCATATTACATAGCTTTAGTTCTAAACCACTTGCATGGATCCATCTTATGCTCTGCATCACAGAATATTCTCAGTCCTCCTAATCTCTGACTTTATTACTGATTTTCCTGATTATAGTTACAAACACATCCTGTTGACCTCACACCCACCAAGACTTTGGATCTTTCAGATTTGTATTATGTCAGTAATGCAATCTGGGATTAGCCACCTTAGCTCAGCAGCTCTTGATCTTGCTCAGCCTTAGGACCATGGACCTCAAGGGCAAATCTATATTAGATATTTCTCCCCTAGGCTTACACCGTTAACTGTCAAAATGCTTTTTCTAAAATCTTGCTACTTTCTTGTTCATATATCTAAGTACTTCCCATTGCCTATAAGGTTTAAACTGAGTTTAAACTCTATTTCGTTACCTAAAGTCATTCCAGAGTCAGGTTTAATATACGTTTCTAATATTATGTTTAGTGAACAACAAAGATGCTAGCAATATAAACCTTTTTACTCTGGTCAAACTGGACTCTGTAGTGTTGTCAAATGAAGCGCCTTATGCAATCCCCACATAGTGCATTTTCTCTAGCCATTTCCCTGCTCTGGAATGTCCTGTGCCCTCTACCTACATAAATCTCATCTACCTTTCAAAGTCTAATTCAAATCCTCATATCTTATAACTCACAATAATGTCCTCCTCTTTGAAATTGGAAAAGCACTGTTTTACTTAGTTGATGCTTAATTCATTAGTAACAAAGTCATATTATATATTTCTATTAAATTTTTAATGTTTAAATTGTAGTTTGTTAATCAGAGTGTAAAAGACTTTGAAATCAGGAAAAATGTTTTATCTCTTGTTCATGCATGGCACAGAGTTTTTGATTAATCAAGTTACTACCATAGACATTTTCCTAGTAAGTGTTTTGACTTATTTTACTTAGAGCTTTAGGGAACTCTAAGGTTTTTAGAACTAGATAATGTGGACTATTCCAGGTTTTCCTCCGAGCTGTTCTCTTATTGTTTCTCTCTCTTATTATTTCTCTCTGCATATTCTCTCTTATTTCTCCAGATGTATATGGGCTCACAGAATACAGAATTCCTGCTGCTATTTCCTTCTTTTATACCTCTACAATTCTGCAATACTTTTTTTATAGTATTACACAAAGAAATCCATTAAATGCATTTGTTTATTGAGCATAAAAATTAGACCTGGAGTTTCTAAGCATTTATGACACAAGAAATAAGGGTCTGTAATGGTGGAAACAAAAATATAAGATTAATTAAATTATGGGCTTTCTAAAAATAAATGCCTTATGTGAGATAGGAGATCAACTTACACAACGTCGTTCAGCTCTAGTCTGGTATCTGGAGACGGGTTAATCAGGATGTAGGAGAGGGTACTTTGATGATCATTCATTTCATCTAGAAGATAAATAAATGCCAAGTTTGTTATACTACTTACAGAAAATTACAGGAATTACTGTAGCGCATCTAGTCTTCAAACCATATAGCTGTCACTGAGAACTTGCTATAGTTTTGCCCACAGCATGATTGTGTACATAACTTCGACTATTTTCAAATTACTGTCATTGGAAATATGTGACAGGTACTCATTTTTTGTTCCAACAGATGATAAAAATAAAGTATCTAATTCTGTTCAGAACAACTACAGTTATATTCTATGCTTGAAGCTATTACACTGAAAAAGTATTTCTATTAAAGAAATATCTAGACAAGATGTTTATTTATTATGCCTTCTTAATTATAAAAAATAATTGTGGCTATAGATGGTCATCCCAGATATGTATATTCATATGGGAAATTCTGTGAAAAATCATCTGATGACATTGTTTAAAAAACACAACAGAAATGTATCTAAAAAGATTGAAGGCTCTAAATATGTTTCACATTGTTATAGGATACACCTGATATAAGCCATAATGTTTTTGCAAAATACAAAGAATCCTGTAGAACAGAATTAACTAAGTTTCAGGGGAGGTGTACTACTAAATAATTTGTTGTTCCTCTAAAATAATATGTGTTTTTAAGATAAAAGGCTTTTTCTTTTTAATTTTTTCAATTCACTCCAAAGACATTGTTAATCAAGTTTGGAGAGCTAACTTGGTATTATATAGGACACTGAAAAATAAAACAGCTTTGAGATCTAAATTTTTTAGCTGCCAAGGCTATGATAAGATGTAAATGTAAAGCCATGTGGCCACATATTTCAATAAACATTAATCCTCCCAAGGGTGACATGTTTAGGCTGTGAGGGTACTGTTCAAAATCCTGCTCTTGAGCCATTTGTAGTATCCTTCTAGCCACTTCAGTAGCAGATAAGCTTGGTTCTTAAAACAGGGTACTAAATTTTGCAGTTTGATCCAAAATCCAAGAATATATTTCATACCAATGGAGTTAACATCAATACTCAAATGTATAAAGTTAAAGGAAAAGTCTTTTTTAGGCCAACACAGTTGACTCTGATAATTTCCTGTACTGGAAAATATGTATCATTTTTATTAAATAATGTCTACCACTGTGTTCATCTAACTAGAAACTTATCACTTGAATGTGTAAAATTTAACATTTCAGTTATGATAGTTTAAGTTGCTATGCAGATGTGTCCTATTTTTAAAGTCTATAAATGAAAATCCTTATCTTACAAGGAAGATAAACTGCAGTGTAATCAAACTTACCATAAGTTTTGCAAGTAAAACTATTATAATCATAAGATCATCAAATTTATATTTAAAAGAAGGAACATATTTGGTTGCATATCTCTAGGGTGGACACAAGGAATTGTATCCTGGCAGAAGATAGGCTTGTCAGGCCAAATAGAGAATGCCTGGTGAAATCTGAATTTCAGATAAAAACTAACAATTTTTCTGGTATAAATATGTCCCAAATACTGTTTATGGCATACTTATACTGAGACATTTATATGTTGTTAATCTGAAATTCAAATTTAACTGAGAATCCTGTATTCTTACTTGTATCCTATATTTTAAACCTGTCCATTATACCTAGGGTAGATGGCTAACTCAATCAGCTGGAGCTCAGAATTCCAATGACTGTAAAATGATGAGCTTACTTCAAATAAGGTAAAATTCCAACTCAAAACATACTGTAATGGCAGGAGATGATCAAGATCCTTTTTCTATATAAAAAGCAATTTTGATTTATTCCCTTATGTGAATTTCCACAAGTGTTGTACAAAGGAACAGATCGATAGTACATTCTAGAGACCTAAGCAGGGTACTCTAAAATGTAACAGGTCTACTAGAAAATCTCCATCTCATTTGGCTATGTGTAACTCAATTTCTTATATAAACAGTGGCATTATTGAAATTTCTCGTATAAACAGCAAACATTATTAAACAATGGCATTAAAGAAAAAACAATTGAACAAGTAACTTCTCAGTCAATATCAATACCCAACCTCTCTCCTTGATTATTAACATAATGTTGTACTCATTTGCTTCTGGCATGAAGTCAAGATACATCAGTGACTCGGTTTGCCTGTTACAAGTATAAAAACTGGAGAGATAACTGAGAACTTTACAGCAGTAGTTATAACTATTGTGTTGATTTTTTTTCTGCTCAAGTAGTCTGTTTTATTTATCATTCTGAAGATTTTCATGTTTCCACGCATTCCAGAAATTGAAGGAAATGTTTTGCTAATGTGCTCAATTCAATGATCCCATATAATTTATATCAAGACCTGGGTAACACAATCAGAGCTCATCACTCCTGGTATCTTTTCCCAACCCCACCCCTGCCCCTCGCTGACTTCTCAGTGTTAGGTTAAAAGAAATTAAAAGGAATTGCTGAGTTCAAAGTCATTCTCTCTCTCTTTCATGTCTGCCCTGCTGTAGAGTTAATTCTAGTCTACTTTTTCTCTGTCATGCTGCTTTGTAGGGAAGTCCTGTGGTTCATTTTCCTCTTTGTGACTCTGTGGTTAAGAATTATGAAGCACGTTTTTAAAAGCCTAATGTGGTCACATATCAAAATCACATTCAACAATCTAGTTTTATCAGCAGCAAGTCTGGTATTATTGTCTCTATCAGCCAGTCCCTAATATTTATTTTTTTGTTATTTCTGAATTCTGGAAGGGAAACTGTGGTAGGTTTCCTACCGTAATCATCATCATCATCATCATCAATCATCATCATTGGTGGTGGCAAAGTCACAATGGATTAAATAAGGCTCTTTACCAAAACTACAACATATTTAGTGAATAAAATAAAATTGCTTGGAAAAATTAGGTTCATTAACCAGAATCAATATTCTGTTTCCTATCAGGAAAATATGTGCTAAGAAAATCTGTTGTGAGCATATTCGATGTGTTCTGGACAAGTAATCTCTGACCTTGGCAAAATAAAAATCATTATATATTTATATTGTTCTACTGAAATTATTTCATCATTGATATAATTATCTTAGATGAAGCTATTCTTATGAAATATTAAAATAAATGTACCAGAATATTAAAAACTTTAAAGAAAATTGTATAGAGTCAAATTAAAAAATTTCTAGTAGTTTTTACCAAGAAATTTATTTTGCTATATTAATTAACATATACAATTATTCAATCGGGATCTCCACAGGGCAAATATTCTGCTTAGAATGTTTCATGTATGGATTTATACTCCTACTGTTCTTACAAAATATTTCCTGTTGAATTTTAAAAGTACTTTTAAATAAGGAGAATAAATTTGGTCAGAAAGAAATTTAAATTTTACATATACTGGTGTAGGTTTCCCCAAATATTTCTAAAAACATGTCCATTATGTGTTATGTAATTAAAGAGATATTTAAATAATACAAAGGTATCAATAAGAGGCTCAGTTAGGAAAAGATTCTGAAACCAGAGTGCCCGCATTGAAATCCAGCTTTCTCAGTTACTCATGCTGAGGCCTTAGGCAAATTACTTAATTTCTTTTAACCTCTTGTGCTCAGTTTTAATTTCTTGTGCTTTAAAATGGGGGGGAACAATAGTGCTATCTCATAGGTTATTGTTCAAATTAAATTATAAATGAATAATAAATACAATTTAAAAGTAGCAATATAAATATATGGTTCTTAGAATCAGTGTCTCATTTATATAAGGTTATATAAGCTATATAATGTTTCCTATTATTATTGTAGCAGGCAAAATCAATCCATAACTTGTAAATAATAATCGTATAGGTACTACAATATGAAGGTGTTAGCATGCAAAGACAGGAAAGAAAAGCGTTCGAAGAGAAGAGCAATGGGAAAGCTGAGATGGTTGAGTTAAAATTGCAGAAAGCAGGCCCTTGTGGATGGACTAAAGTTGAACAATGGAAAGATGGACGATGTTGAAAAGTTAAGCCAGGACCAGATCTTTAAGGCTTTATAGACCTTGATCAGAAACTCAAATTTTCTTCTAAAAGCAACGGGAAGCCATGGGAGGGTTACAGGGTGGGAGACTGAGTGGTATGATCTAATTTCCTATTGAATATATTACATTCCTTGGCTGCTCTGTGGGAAATGGATGTTAGGGGCTCAAATCTGGGTTCAGGAAGAATAGATGAACAGTACAGAAACCCAGGTGAAAGATGATGGTGGCTTGGGAGCAATGAAAATGGAGGAAATTGGGAAGGAGATAACTAGAGAACCTGAGAGAGTGGAGGTGGAGCGAGACAGGGAGGGAGGAAGGGAGGAACAAGGGAGGGAGGAAAGGAGAGACTGAGGTTGTTTTAGAAGGGAAATACAACAGCATATATGGCTGCTGATGAAAAAGCAAATAAAGATGAAGAAATTGATGCTGTACTAGACTGACAGTATATTTTTCTTCAGTCACTATAAGAAATACCTTACTGAGGAAAATACTCCCAGTCGCATAACTGCTTACTTCTTCTACACAGTCCAATAATCTAAATAAACAGTAATAGCATAACCCAGAGATGATTTCATTTTTCCCTCTTCTGAACTTCTAAACACTTTATGTGTTATCCAGCTATAAAACTAGCTAGTTTTATAGTGCTCACCTAATTTGCTCATGTATTTCAGTTTAGTACCAAGCCATGCTTATGAATACAACTATTTTGTCAATTTTACTGAACTTACCAGTCTATTTTAGGGGGGAAAAGGTGGTTACAGATAAGGATAAAAGAATTATTTTATGTAATGACCCCTATTTAAAATAATTTTCATTACCTTCCAATAATTTAGAACTATTCTATGATACACAAGATAAAAATCAGGACTCTCAATCTCCCTTCATATAAACCATTATGGAATTAAGGTTAGAATTAGAAAAATTCAGAATTGTTTCAAATTATTGAAACAAGTAGCATGATATAAAGCCAAGCTTCAGAAATTGTTCAGTTTCAACTCTGCCAGAGCTACTCCATATTTATTAGCTTCATACACAAAACTAGTTCTTTTAGGCCCAGTTTTCCTTTTAAAATACAGTATTCAATATTTCCTAACCTTGAAAAATCTACTACCTTTTATAAATATTAAAAGACCAAACCCCCTTGAAGTTTTTTTTGACAGAGTATTCAAAAACAAAAATAATAGAAGTAAAAGTTAATAATGTCTAAGAACATATTTTTTCAATGGTGTAAAGTCCAGTTTTGTTTTGTTAAAATGCTTTCTCCACTGTGTGCACCCCTCCCTGCCCCACCAAGTACTGACTTTCAGAGTTATTGTGTATCCCATTGAATGGAGTTGCTCAATAAATGCTATTTTCTTTCAAAATATTATGATGACAGATATTCTCTATTAAGTGATGTGGGCCAAAATGATATAGATTGTCAAGTAAGGGATATAGGCACACTTATTTTTAAATAGAACATTAATTACATTTTTCAAATGTGTTCTGTATGTTTTCAGGTGAAGTGCTTCTAAATTTAAAACTATGACTCTAGTTGATAATCTGAAGAAGTAGAATAAATATACTACGGAAAGTCTAAAAGATTTTGGAAAGATCATATTTATTTATTTTATTTTTTCATTTTAACAACTGAACACACTGCTTTAAATTTAAAGATACGTCACCTGAAATAATATCTAAGATTGAGGAAAAATATATTGAACATATTACCTGCACAATTTAAAAATAACATGTTTTCCAATTTTATAGCTCTCCTGTAGTATTTCCACATGACTTACAGGAGGCATTTTTATGATAATTGATAATCATAATTTGTCACACATGTATTATTTTGTTCTTCAGTTTAGTCAGTTAATAATGTTAACTGGACATGATTAGAGTCACAGACAATTCTAAATCTGGGGACACAGCAATGAAAAGCTAGGCAAAGTCCTTGTCTTCATAGACCTTTTAAACAATTTTCTTGAGAGGTAGTATAATACACAGATACAACCTTCACAATAAGGGTAAGGCACCTGTAATTATAGGTTTACCTATAAATTAACTGCAAACTTCCTATATGATTTTAAGCATATCATTTAAATTATCTTAGGATAATCATCACTGTTCTGTTTATTTCATAGGCTTGCTGGTAAAAAAAAAGAAATTCACTAATTTTAAGTGCACAGATTCTAGATAAATGCATACAGTAATGCAAATTATATACCAGAATTATGCTAGAGAACATTTCCATAATGACAAAAAGTTCCCTTCTGCCCTTTTATTGCCAATTGGTCCTCTCACTCCCAACCCTTAGTGATTACTGATTTCTAGGAACAATGACTTTTCTAGAAGTATGCAGTGTGTTTCTGTGTGGATTTTTTCTCTTCGCATAATGTTTATTAAGCATCCATGTTACAGCATGAATCTACTTTAATATTTATATAGCCCCTGTTTTCTTTGGATTTATGATTGCATGAAATATATATTTTTACGCTTTTACTCTTAACCTATTTCTTTAAATTTTTGGTGGGTTTATAGACAATAAGTGTTGAGTCTTGCATCTTTTAATCCAATATGATGACTTCTGTCTTTTAATTGAAATGTTTACTCCATTTATATTTAATATAAACATCAATATAGTTGGGTTTAAATCTACCTTCTTGCTAGTTGTGTTTTTTTTTTTTTTAATTCCATTTGGTTTTTTGTTCCTCTCTTCTCCCCTCTCCACCTTGCTTGGAGTCACTGAAATTTTAAAAATGTCTTCTTATAATCATTCCAATGTATTTGCATTGTTGGTTAATAGTTATATCTCTTTGATTTAGTTATTTGTAGTTTCTTTTGGTCATCATTTGGCAAATGTTTTTCTGTAAAGGGCTAGGTAGTAAATACTTCAGGCTTTTGGGCCATATGATCTCTGTTGTATTTATTAGATTGTTTATATTATAAAGTGAAAGTAGCCATGGAAAATACATAAACAAGCAAGGATGGCTGCTTTTTTTTTTTTTAAACAAAAATGAATATGCTATTCTTTGTTGCCCTTGCTCTAGGGTTTACAATATACAGCCTTAACTTTTCAGTGGCTATGCTTAAATAACATGCCACTTCATGTTATTTCCATGAATAACATGACAAGCTTACTATATTATATTTCCATTTCTACCTTCCTATTATTGGAGTTATTATTTTCATGCAGTTTTGCTTCTATATATTCTACAAATCTTTTTATCTTTTTTTTTTTTTGTAATCTCTACACCCAACATGGGGCCAGAACCCATGACCCCAAGATCAAGAGTCACATGCTCTTCTCACTGAGCCAGCCAGATGCCCCTACCTACTATTTCTTTTTAGATCTAAATTTCTACCTGGCATCAATTTCCTTCTGTCTTAAGAACTTCCTTTAACATTTTTTTCATAGTGCAGATCTGTTGTTGACAAATTCTCTCAGCTCTTGTTTGTCCAAAACAGCCTTTATTTGTTTTTATTTTAGAAATATATTTTTACTGTATATAAAGTTTTAGGTAAACTATTTTTTTCAGTACTCCAAAGATGTTCCTTTATGGTGTTTTAGTTTGCAAAACTTCTGTCAAGAAGTCTGCTGTCATCCTTGTACAGCTGACCCTTAAACAATGCAGCAAAAATTAGGGTTGCCAGCCTCCAGTGCAGTAGGAAATCTGCTTGTAATATGTGACTCCCCCAGACTTAACTACTGATAGCCTACTATTGACTAAAAGCCTTACCAATAAATAGTCACTTAACATATATTTGTATGTTATATGTATTATACACTGTGCTCTTACAATAAAGTAAGCCAGAGAAAAAATGTTTTAAAGAAAATTATAAGGGAGAGAAAATACATTTAATGTATTGTATGTATATTTATTGAAAACAATCCATGTATAAGTGGACCTGCACAGTTCAAATCTGTGTTGTTCAAGAGTCAAGTGCATTTGTTTTTCATTCATAAAGTGTCTTTTTCCTCTGGCTCCTTTTGAAGTCTTTCAGCAATTTTGTATACTGTGTCTTGGCATTATTTCATTTGTTATACTGCTTGAGTTTCATTGAGCTTCTAAGATCTTGAACAGAGTTCCCATCAAATTTGGAAAAAATTTGATAATTATTTCTTCAAATACCCATTCTCTTCTTTCCTTCTGGGACACCAATTACATGACTACTTCATACTGTCAAACCAGTAAGAAACATTATTTTTTCAAGGATTTCTTTTACCTCCCTCTATTCTGCATTTTGGATAGCCTATTGCTATGGCTTTATGGTCATTGATATTTCCTTCTGCAGTAGTTATCCTGATGTTAATGTCAACCAGCACACATTTCATTTTGAATACTTTATCATAAATTCTGACCTCTCAGAAGTTCCGTATGGTCTCTTTTATATCTTCAGCTTTTCTTATCATGTTCTGTTTTCCTCTACATCTTGAACATATAAACAATACTGTAATAACTACTTTAATATTCACATTTTTCTGGATCTGTTTCTGTTGATTGATTTTTCTACTGGAAAAGCTCATATATATGTATATACATATTTTATTTTGGGTCCATCTCCTTGACTTCTAGTCTGCATAAGGCTTAATTTGTTTGATTCCCTTTCCTCAAGTAACAAAGTTATATGCTTGCTTTTGTCCAGAGTCTGCACACTACTGATCTTTATTTTTTCTAGTTATTTAAATTTAGAACATAAATGGTCATCATAACTGGAAGTTTCTTTTTGTTATTTTAATGCTTTTAGGAAGTCATTCTCTGCTCTCTCAAAAACTATTGAGTAAAAAGTTCATTCAACCAATAAACTATTTTTCTCAATGGTAAAAAATATTTCATTTTATTCAAATTGGCCACATTTTTCTTACACACATGCTAAAACACATTTGAACGTCCAGTCATAATGATAAAAGATATGTATATTTAAGTGCAATTGACTGCAGTGTTAAATTATGTAAAAATATTGATATCATTGAAAAATTAATGTTCTGGGAAGGGCATGTTAAAACTCTATGAAACAGAACTATACAGTTTTAATTTAGGGATATATGAAAAATTCATTGCCCAAATATTTCCATTTATCAGAAATCATTATCAGCTTAACAATTACCCCCTTTGAAAGCTTCATTAGTTTATCTATTGAGATAGATACAAACAAACCATTGAGTTTGGTTTTTTCTATTAATATTCTATACACAGAATGAGATTAACATAAAACAAGCCCATCTATGTATCTTCCTGTTTCTGACTGCCTCCTCATGAGAATCATCAGTTCTGGAAATACAGAGTAACATAAAATCATCCTTATTCTGGGAATCTTTATTGGGAGTATATTGATTTTGCATATCAATATTATTATACTCATTTATATTGGAAAAAGGTAAACAGTACATTTCAAAAACAATAAAAATTAAATATCAATTTCTTTTGAAATACTAAATTGTTGATGAAGTTGTTATAGTGACCTCAGATACTTATATTATTCTTCCTAAGTACTACATTTTGCAAAACATTCTAGAATATCTAGCTATGGTACCTTTTCCCTCTTTGGTAATTTGTTTTAGGAAAATTTATAAATAATTTTGTACTAGAAAAGGTACCTGATTTATTGACTAAGATTTGGGGAAATTTTTTTAAAAACATATAGAAAAATGATAATTGATTTATAAAAGAGTATGAGAAGTTGATGATTGCTACTATTACTATTACTACTACTACTACTATTACTATTGCTACTACTGCTACTACCACTACCTTATCTATCATAACTTTGGGTTGGAATAACAATCCTTTTTGTTAATTTTGCCTATTTCTTTCCCATAAAAAAGAGAATGAAAGAATTAAGTCTCCATATTATCTTAAAAAATAAAACAGTACTTGTTTAATTTGTCCATTATTTCAGGCAATTATAAATTTACTTTAGAAAAAAACTAAGATCTGATAGATGTAATGAAAGCCAGGGTCTAACCAGTAGTTATCTCTTTGTCACTTAAAAGGATGTGGCTTTTTCTACCTTGGCATTTCATCTTTTAGTAACAGTATGAAACTTACAACAATCCATGTCAAAATTGGCTAGCACCTCTAGGATCAGTCACACTAGGAAGACTTACTTGCCAATTTATACTTACTACTGTGTGCCATTCTGTGAGCTAATCATTAAGAATCTGTCAATAGTCAGAAAGAATAATTTTTTTGTGAATGTGAGAGCTATTCTAAATAGACCGTTGAGGAATAATGCCAGTTATGAACATAAAGAAAAGTATAAATATTCATATTTGCAGTTTAGATTATAGATTGACAAATCTTTTTTACATACTTTTTATTATTTTACACTACAGCCCTAGAGGAAGGCTTTATTATCCTTGTTGGATGGTTAAGGAACATGAATTTCAGGGCGATAGTGACTTGCCCCAAAAACACATGGCCAGTTTGTATACAAGGCCATGAACTTTGAGGGGAAGTTTAAAAAATGATCTTGAAGAAATTTCCCCCCAAAATTCAATGGAAAGCAAGCAGAATTTGTATATTTTCACTTTAGCTATTTTACCTCAAATTCATTCTCCCAAACCCTTGGAGCCAGATGTGTTCCAGAATTGAATTTTTAGATTTAGAAAATAATATTGGCCATATCACATATATTATGTAATATCACATGAAATGTTACTTACCTTCCTGTCAAAATACCTACAAGTTTACTGCATTTAAAACATGCATTTTTCCTCATATCCAATTATCTAAGCAAAAGGTTCCAACTATGATCTTTTCCCAATATTTTCAACTTCTTTGAAATTAATGGCTCAGTCTTAATAAACATGCTCATATCTCTCTGATCTTCAAAACAAACAGTTTCTCTTCCTTCTCCACTATCCCATCCAGTTAGCTCCATATTCTCACCTCTCCTTCAAAAAAACTTCTTAAAAAAATATCTGCCATGACAGACAAATGGTTGCCTCTCAATAGAGTCATTCTTCTTGTCTTCTTTAAAATTAGATTTGGGCTACCAAAAATAAGACATATTCCTTGCCAATGGGACATAGCAGAAATGGTGAGTGCAATTACTTGATAGTATGTTTATTGAAGAGACCTTTCCTTCTCTGGTATCTCCCTCCTTCCTGCTTGATGGAATGTGGACAAAATACTTGGAGTTCCCACATCTATCTTGTACCGTGACGTGATTTTGTTTTTTTTTTTTTTTTAAATGATTTTTTATTATATTATGTTAGTCACCATACAGTACATCCCCGGTTTCCGATGTAAGGCTCGATGATTCATTAGTTGTGTATAACACCCAGTGCACCATGCAATACGTGCCCTCCTTACTACCCATCACCGGTCTATCCCATTCCCCCACCCCCCTCCCCTCTGAAGTCCTCAGTTTGTTTCTCATAGTCCATAGTCTCTCATGTTTCATTCCCCCGTCTGATTACCCCCCCTTTCTTTATCCCTTTCTTCCCCTACCGATCATCCTAGTTCTTATGTTCCATAGATGAGAGAAATCATATGATAGTTGTCTTTCTCTGCTTGACTTATTTCACTTAGCATTATCTCCTCCAGTGCTGCGTGACGTGATTTTGGCAACAGAAACAATAAATGGTGGAGCATTAAATTTCCAATACCTTGGGGTTTCTAATATATTTAAATCCACTATATTCAAATCCTTACCTCACATCATTCCTCAAACTCCTCAAATTTGGCTTGCACACATACCATTTAACTGATACTACTTTCACTAAGGTCCATCAATAATCTATCACTATACTCAACAACACTTTTGGCATTATTAATCATTGCCCCCTATGTCTCAGTCCAATACTTTCCACCTTTTTTTCACATCATAGAACACATAAGAAATGATATTTGTACTCACATTGGAGTAATAGACAAAACTGCTTATGGCTGGAAGTAACCAGCCTGAGGAGTGCCTCTGACCACCCCAGGCCCCACATGGCCTTCTGAAAGTATAAAGAATCAATGTCATGATAAAACATGTAACCAATCGATGGCATACTATCATAATATGGCATATCTTTGGGGTAATCAGTTGTAGACATTTCAGTCTCTTGTTTTTAAAAAATATTTCTTCCCTTAACATTCTTGAAATGTTTTCCAAAGTTCTCTTATAGTCCTTCACCAGGGGCTATTTCATCTGCTCCTATGATTTTAATTAAAATCTATATGCTCTATCAACAAATAGAGTCTCAAGTCTATATAACATCTCATTTCTTTTTCTTGAGAACCAGATAGCAGATATCCAGCTTCTTTTACAACATAACCTGAGTTAAATTTATTATCTTTACCCCAACATACTTGTCTTCTTTTTCTAAGCTCAGTGAATGTCACCACCATACACTTAATTGTTCAAACAAAAGCCCTCAAAAGTCATCTTTTGATTCTTGCCTTTCCCTCTCCTTTACGTGTCATATCCAAGAGGTCAAAAGTAATCTATTCATTCTTTTGGAGAATGCCAAACCTCACTCAGAAAAAAGCAGATTATGACTTGTGGTTAAATCAATCATCATGCATTTTTAATGTATGTAAAAACATTTTTCAACTATAAATCACTATAAAATATTGATGATATGTACAAAGAACATGTGGTATAGTGGAAGCGTAAAGAGACATAGAGTCAAAAGTCATAAGTTAAAGTACTGACTTGAGTGTCTAGTAGGCTAAAAATCATTTATATTTGAGACCCTGTTTTCTCACCTGTAAGCACTCCATTTGTTCACACATTCAATGTGCAGTTACTGGGTTCCTATGTGTCAGGAAATGTGTAATATGTTGGGGATACAAAGATGAAAAGATAAGTAAGACATTCCCTTTCTCTCAAGGAAGGAAGGCAAACATGCAAAATAAATTGTTTTAAAGCATGCATCCTCAGTGGATGCAATATTGCCCTCAAGGGTGCAAAATTTTTGTTTGGTTTGGTTTGGTTGAGGTGGGCAAAGAAAAAACCTACTCTTTTTATGTATAAAGCACCGATGTACATACAGTTGTACTTAAATTGATATATAGAAGATTTGTGGTATTAACTGAATGCCAGTTCTGGGCTCAGCACATTATTATTCATTATCCCATTGTCCCTCGCAAGAAACTTTCAGACAGACATTATTACTTCCATTTCACAGTGATAAAAAGAGGCTTGGAGTTTAAATAATTCAATGCATTTACTGGCTGATACTAGAATATAAGTCCCATAAATGCAGAGGTCCTATGTGAATAGGTCATTATTCTATTCCCAGTGTGGCCCAATAGTATCTGTTGTATGGATGAATTATTGTGAGTTAGGAGCACATGGAGAAGTCTAGAAGCTTATGATGTGTTAAATCCCAATCCTGTTTTCATAATCTTTATGTTATTAAAGGTGGTTAGTACATGGCCTTAGAATGGATTGATGGACCTATGGATGAATAAATGATTAGAATGGGAGAGAGAGGGGAAGAAAGAAAGAGGAAAAGAGAGAGAAAAAAAGAAGGTGGACAATATCCATTCTTCCTTTCTGTAAGAGTTAGTGTGAGAATTAAATTAACAAATTGATAAAAAAAAAAACCCACAATGCAGAGAATAACTAAATGCAAGGTACCTGATAGAAGTTTCATTAGCAAAAACATAATATGTTCCCTGATGATTCTCCCATGCAGCCAGTTCATGCATTTTTGTGTCTCTTAGAGTCAAACTGTTATCTGCCACACTGCTTACAGGACCAGCCTTGAATTATTATGTTCATGAAACACAGCTGGAACTTGGATGAACAATCATTTAGTAGAACTTTCCAAAAAAAGAAAGAGTAGCTGAATAATAACTAACAAAAGTACACATAAATATAGGACTATAGTTCTATAAGAAATACAATCATACTGTCATCAAATTAGCAAAGAGCTATTAATAGAGTTTTTAAAAGGAAGATCAATTTTTCTTTGAATTTACTCTTTAATGTAAGACCTTGTGTAATTATATTAAAATTATTGGTAATAGATGAGTCTGTACTACATTTAAGTAAGTAATAAATAATTATTTCAATTACATATGGAATCTTAACTCCAACACATTTCAACTGTATGCCCTTGAGCACGGTCTTTAAGCTCTAAGCTTCAAATTCTTAGGGTAAAGTGGGACACCTATCCACTCAGGATTATGAGGAGTAATGAAAAAATACACATAAAGCACCTAGCATAGTTCTAAACGGTTAACTTCTTTTAAACTCTATCTAATTCAATAATTAAATTTCTCCCTATATACACTGTTTCAAGTTGAGACTTTAATAACAAAGATGAGATGGGACAAATATAGAATGCATTCCATTTTATCCTTAATCTGCATGATATTTATAATACCTTAGCTTCTGGATTACCCAAGTTATATACATAAAACAAAAACCACTTCGTTTATCATCTGGCTTTACTCTAAGTTGACTAAATTTATTTTTTAAATAAAATTCATAGGGTAGTAAACAATATATTTTAAAATTATCTTTGCATTATTTATTTAAGCTGTGCTTTTTGGTCTATATGGCAATCACAGATCAACACAGGAACTTAATAATTATTGATGCAGATCTACACTGTATGAAATCAAGTACTATTTGAGCTTCAAATTAAAGCTTTTGGAGACTTTTGTTTCTGGACCACAAGAAACTAAACACACTTTATGGAAACATTTTGATTCATTTGTGGCTGGTACATTTTGTTACTTGCCCATGCTTCAAATTCATTTTACCCCAGTTCCTAGAGTAAGACGTGATGTGTGTGTGTGTGTGTGTGTGTGTGTGTGTGTGTGTGAAAGAGAGAGAGAGAGAGTGTGTGTGTGTGTAAGAGCATGACAGAACGGGATATAAATCTCAGCCACGCTGTTAAAAAGCTAATTAGCAAGTTATTGACTAAGTTTCCTTATCTCTAAAATGGAAGACTTTTGGAGAAAATTGAAATTAAAATAATTCATATAATAAGTTCAGCAGAGTGCCTAAAGAACTAAGCAAATACTTAACATTTTCAGCATTTACTTTTACTGTCATCATTATAATTTTTTGTATTAGATATGTGTCAGTAATTCCTTCAAACTGGCCTGTGAAACAAAAATGTGATTCTTAACTTACTAAATTTGAACCAACTACAAAGACTATGGCAAGAATCACAAGTCCATAGCATACAATACTTTTAAAGAGCATACCATATCCCACTGTAGAAAGACCCAAGTGTTTCATTCTATTTTTCACAAGTTCAGCAAGCTCTTGTCTTTCTGACCTCCTGTAGAGGTTCAGTCGCTGCTGGGTTATTTTCTCAGCTGTTTTACCAGAGTGTTTTGGACCTTTTCTGCTCAGTCTTCGGGCCCACTGCATGCTCTTTCTCCGCAGTAAGGGATGATCTGACTGGTCACTGGATGTTGAGTTGCGGTGGTTGCTTCGGTGATGACTTTGTTCTTTGGAGTCTTTGGTGTCTTCCCACTCTTCTACGCTGATGGATATCTGAGACTTTAAAGGAAATGGATGTCGATAATTAGATATTTTAGGAACAATTGACATCTGGAGATGGGCTAATAATTTTTGCTAATAACTTGGTATCATTATATATTTCACAAGAGTTTTCACAGAAAGAACAAAATCATAATCATTGATTCACTTTGTTGTTACTACAAATATTACTTGAAAATACATTGTTTTGAAATTATATATGAAGCAGATAAAATAGCTTTGCATCTCTAATATAAGTTTTTATGAAAGGATTTAATTTTTCATTCATCCATCATCACATGACTAGCTAGCATAGCGTTGTATGGAACCACAAACAAAAAAATAATTTAAATTTTCAAATAAAGTCAATGTAATGGACTTTTCTAAATCTAGGTATTTATATGAAATTTAAATAAAGATTATGACAATTGTTTTACTTTTGGAATTAATATTTGAGAAGGTTTTTAAATTATTTCTCTTTCTAAAGGTGGCATTGGAATGAACTTTGTAAAATGTGAATTTTTTTTAATTCACTCATCTGACCCAGAAGAAAACAAAAAGCACTTTTTATTTAATTCATACATTAATTATTCACCATAAAACCTTTTTTTGATTAAAATATTAAAACTACTTCAGGAACTGTTCTCAGTATTCTGTGAAAAATGTTGTAAATATTAATATTTCACAAATGTATTCTAGAATCACAAATAAAACTTAAATCAGGCTATTCTCCAGAGGAAGGAAAAACAATGAACAAACTCAGAAAGTCTATTTTAATTTACTTTTTTACTACTAAATCTGATTTTAAAGCAAGAAGCTTTCCTTTGGTTGTAGGCTCTTAATAAATAAGAGCTTCCTGTTTCAAAATGTTGCTTTTCATACCAGGATGTAAAATGAAATGCAACACAGATCAAAGCAGGAAGTCTTACTTACTAAAAGTATGCAAATGCAAATGAACAGTTTGCTGAATTATACTGTGAATAACAGCAACATTCATGAATCTGCCCACTGTGTTTCCCTTGTATCGACTGAAGTTTGAACTCCAGCTCTAACATGCATGTTTTGCTGGCTTTTAAAGTAATAGAGTTTAAATTACCAATTTAAGTAAGGTCAGAGGTAGATCTAATAAAATCCTTTAAAAGTGAATATAAATTATGGAGTCTCAGTTGATGACTTGTGTGGCAAGCTATGAAACTATATCACACTTAAATTCAATGAAAAATTTAAATATTTGTCCATATTTCTGTTTCAAAACAGTGAGCAATATTAAAAATAGTTTGTTTTAACTTTCAAGTCTCCACAATAAGAAAATATTTTATTAAAATATTTTTAGAAAACTTATTTGAGATATAGAATTTAAGTTGGAAGTATTAAGATGTAGAAGGTTGCATAGTTTTGCAATAGTGGATACCATTATAAGTCTTAACTTCCTCTAGTCTCACCTACTTGATAATATACTGAAAATCCTCTTCTGTGGAAGTAAAATACTTAAACCCTTGAGTAATATCTACCATCAGTAAAGAATATCAATCTTTGTTCGGTAGTTTCAGTTTAATGTATTCTGTAGCAAAAATGAAAACATTCATATTTAGACATTTGCCTTGCAGAGTTTTGTTAATCACAGTCTTACATTTATTTGTAGTCATAAGTCCCAAGGAGTAATAGTTTGATTTCCTACGAATATGTGGAAATAGTAGCCTTGCCAGTCCCATAATTCAAGTACAGGATGAAACATTATCTGTCTTTGTGAATGCTTTTTCTTAGCTACATATACCAGGAATTGTATCAAGTAAACATCTAAAACATAAACTGAAGCCTATGTATGTATTAGTTAAACATTATGGAATACCCTATTCATCATTGTTTTAAACTTTCCTACGAAAAGAATAGCATGATTTATACATAAAACCCATAGGGACCGAGAGGGTTTTTTTGGTCAATTATTCAATAAAATAAGTATCATTTCTTTGTACATTTCACTTTACGTACAGAAAAAAGTAATTTGAAGGATTTGAGGGTTAATTTTAAGAAATCAAAACTGACAACACATAGGTCGTTCTCTATGTGTTTGGAATTTGCAGGTCTTTCTCTCATCCTCCCATATGACATAATGAAATGGACACTGAATTTTATATATAAGATTACGAATTTGAATATTTTGGATACTTCTAGCTTTGTTCCTACAACAAAACTGCTTAATCATTATGTAAAATGAGAATAACAATAATACCCATCTTCTATCTCATAGAAATGTTGTACAAATTCCTATAATACATTAATGTATAAAGAAAACATGTACCAATTATAAATTTCCACGTATAATAATAATGTTAATATATCCTAGTTAAAATGATTATGGACAATAACAATTTTAATGGAAATAAACATTAGTTATTCTATTCCTGGGTACAGAATATGTATGTATATGCCTGTGTATTTTTAAAAAAGGTCCATTTATAATTATACTTTCTTGCCGTCATTTCATCACCTGATTTGACTCTATTGTGTTTTCAATGTGACATGCCATGATCTTGTGGAAATAGTGTGCTGGGAGACACAGAAGTGCCTTGATCATAGGACCTTTTCCTGAATTAGAGTCAGAGTGATAGAACGCTTAAAAGCAAGTGTGCTGGCCATCAGATAGGCCTGGGTTTAAAATCATGTTTCACCAGTTACCAGCTCTGTGTTCCTGGTTACATAAACTGTTTAAGATTATCCCCATTTCCCTATCTGAAAAATGGTAATTATATTTTTACTTTGCCCACAGTGCTTTTTGAGAAGGTCTAAGAGACAATACTTGAAAGAGGCATAATACAGTGCCTGTCACAGCAAATGCTCACTAAATATTAGTTAATATTATGGTTCACGATTGGTATGAAAAGACAGTAAAAGAGAGAAAGAAGAAGAAATAATTCTGAGGGATGATGTAAAAGTGAGAAATGGGTATGAAAAAGACAAGGAATGACTCATATTTGTGATGCAGTTTTCTCTATCAGTGACCATATTTCATAAGAAATCAAGGTGCTAGAAACAAACCCTTGGGGTTAAAGATTCCTTGGTTAAAGTTTCACGAATCTGAAGAAGAGAACAATATTTAAGTGAAAGTGGAAATTTATTGCCCTGCCCTGATTCTATAAATTATTCTTCACTATTTCTATGAATAATAAGGTTTGATGTTTTTGTACTTTAATTATCAGAAGACTGATATAATTACTAACATGAAAAATCGAGATTTAATACTGATGCTTATGAGAATGAAAAAAAATATTTTCGTATTGCTATGGTATGATCTGAGTGTTGTGCCCCTCAAAATTTGTTTTTTAAAATCTTAACCCACAAAAGTGATGGTGTTAGTAGGTGGGGTCTTTAGAAGATGATTAGGCCATAGATGTGGAGTCCTCATGAATGGGATTAGTGCCCTTAGAAAAAAGACCCCAGAGAGATCCCTAGTTCCTTCTGCCTTTGATTATACAATGAGAAATCTGCGATCAGATGGGGGCCCTCACCTGACCATGTTGCCACCCTTATCTCCCACTTCCAGCCCCCAGAACCAGAGCAATCAATTTCTATTGTTTATAATAAGCTATCTAACCTATGGTAATTTGTTATAGCAACTTGCATGGACTAAGACATATTTTATATGAAATGCTTCTGGGAGTGTATTTATACAGTTCAATAAGGAAATGAAAAATTCATGTGTCTAATCAACAACTTTCTTATAAATTTAAGGCATTATTATTTTTTAAAGTTATATTATTCTCCAAATATTTATCAAACTTAACATGGTTTTTAAAAAGGCTACAAGTATTTCTTCACAAGAACAGGAATTAATAGCTTTATAAATGAGAAAATGTTTCTTATGCACAAAAGAGCTTAATTACTTTCATTGTTTTCAGAAAGGCAAAAAGTGTCAGGATCACAATAAATATCAAACATTCTTTTCCACACTCTACACACACACATGCATACACCCACACACCCCAAAATGACCTAATTCAACTTCCTCTCAATTTTTTTTATTGAAGTTATTCATGTCATAAGGTTATTGAGCAATCTGTGGATTTAAGCTGTATTTTAAAATAAATCAATTCACCCAGTCGTTTGAAAGTGAGTGTTTGTCATCTGGATTCATGGCTCCCTTAAGAATAGTTTTATAGGCTTTAAAATAGCCTTAAACTGTGCTGATTTATGACTGAAGACATTCTGAATTGTTGCTAAAGAAAACAGAGGAAAATGAAACCACTGAAGGTATGTTAAACATTTCATTTATTTATTTTTTATTTCAAGTTTTCATTTAAATTCTAGTTGGTTAAGATATATGGTAAAATTGGTTTCAGGTGTAGAATCTAGTAATCAGTTACATACAACACGCAGTGCTCATCACAACTAGTGCCCTCTTTAACGCCCATCACCCATTTATCCCATCCCCCACCCACCTCTCCTCCAGCAGCCCTCAGTTTGATCCCTATAGTTAAAAGAGTCTCTTACGGTTTGCCTCTCTCTCTCTCTCTCTCTCTTTCTCCCCTTAGTTTAACATTTATAAAAGAATTCGTATCTAATGTTTTCCATTAAAGGAAGGCTAAATTACAAGAATACTTGAGACATCATCTAAATTTAAATCCATATGCACTTTGGCTAGTGACCTGGGTCCCATTGAAATTTCTTTGTATTAAAAAAAAATTCACACAAAGATGTTTCTGCACTTTCTATAAAGGCTCAGTTCATAAGTTCACTTAGTCTGTGATCTAAGTAGAGATAGACTAGTTACATTGTATTTAGGTATATTGTCTGTTTCTTTGTTTCTATTTATTTAATTATAGCAAGAGAGCACAGGAACAGGAGAAGGCCAGAGGGAGAGGGAGAGACAATCCCAAGCAGACTCCCCACCCAGCATAGAGCTGCTTGAAAGGCTGGATTCCAGGACCCTGAGATCACCCCCCAAGTAGAAATCAAGAGTCGAATGCTCAACCGACTGGGCCACCCAGGTGTCCTGTATTTAGATGTATTTTCAACATATTTTCAGAATCATAGAGATAATTAGGGAATAAACAACGCTATAGTCTAAAAAATGCTGAATCTGGAATAAAATTCTAGGTTGTATTTACAATCCCATCCAGCCAATACCTCATGTCTTCGAACAAATCAATTGAACTTCTTGAAATATAGTGACAATCTTCACAGTTCTCATGAAAAAAATAAACAAACCTTAAGAGAATCTGTAGTAATACAGTAACGTAAATTCTAAAGCCAAATAATTGCTCAAGATTTTTGGTTCAAATAATAGCTTTTCTCTTTAAAGCTAATCACTTGGTGCAATAACAAAAATTATTTCAATCTCTTGACTTTATTTTCCATATCTAAAAGTCAGATATTTCATCTACATATTCTCCTAGGTAGCTTTCTAGTTCGTCTATTATTCTGTGAATATAAGGTTTACTCATAGTAGAACCTCCATTAACTCGCCATTCCAATCCCATAATTTTGAAAGTCAAAATTTAATTTTATGTCCAAATGAAAAAAATTCCACGTTCTCTATTTAGAGATAATGCTAAATAATTCACAAATTTATGCTAGTTTTCTACTACTGTTGAACAGAATACATCTCCCTCTCTTCTCTTTTTCTCTCCTCTCTTTCTCTTTCCCCCTTCCCCCACCCCATAAACAGCTCCCATTGTTCTGTTATTATCCCTAAAAAAAACCAAACCTAGTCAATTACTTTTATATTCATGAGTTCAATCTCTTTATTTATTGTTTGTTCTAAATTTACACATTAAGTTGCATATTCACACATCTTGACAATCTGGTTTTGTGTATGTGTGTGTGCATGTATGTGTGTATGTGTATTTAATTAAATCTTCGCTTTCTTTGGTCTCTGAGGAAGTTGAAACCTAGCTAATTTATTGTCTTGGTATTATTTCTTACATTGGTGGTTAATTTTTTCCCTTGAGCCTTCAAAACTGTCATTCAGAAACAACTAATGCACAGAGATTTCAACTGCCTACTGCCTTTCCTAGTGCTTTAAACCCAGAAACTAGTACTTTTTTCTTCCTTTTTAAGATCTTAAATAATGCTAACTAAATGGTGGCTGTCTTCCCTTAGAATTTAAATAATTAATTTAAATAATTTAAATAACTCATTTGTGTTAACAAGAACAAGTTGAGAAGGGAATGTCATCCTTACTTTAACTGGTTGTATTATTATGTTAGGAGTCCTAAAAAAGTGATTCATAAATATGTAGATAATAGATAGATGGCATATATGTTACTTATTTTATTTTTCACCACATGTTCAGGACGTTATACTCCAAAAGAACTACTTGAGTTCTCGAATTTATACAGACCATATCTGGGGAACAGGTGTGGAAATAGATATTAAGGATGCAAGATAATGGTGGAAGAATCATAAAGTTGAATGAGGCAGAATTTACTGATATGGACTCATTAAGCAGAGATTCTGCACTGGAGATTGCAGCTTGGGGAGTTAGAAAGGGTTCTAATAGTTCATTTGTTTGGTTGACTGTAACATGTACCAAAAGGTGGTCCATAGCAAGCAAGTTGGACATGCAGGACCTAACTTGGTTTAATATAAAGCAAGAGATTATAAGGCCTTGAGATTAGAATGTAAGAGTAGATTTGTCATTTAAGATCTATTTACCCATAACGAGAGGGTCTAGAAGGCATTCCTTTTACCACAACTGTGAGAAATAAATTTGTGAGCAGAGCCCCAGTATCCTTGAAGAGTTCAATGATCACTCTTCTCTCTAAGGCCAGAACTTAGAGTGGTAATTGCAGTCACTCAATTGGGAAATCTAAATGAAATGAAAGTAGTTCAGTCCCAGGGAGGCAGGGGCCAAGTCAAGGTGAGTGAACATGGTTGCTATAATAGACAGGAGAGTCAAAGCTGCAATCAGAATAGTCTGACTTGCACAGACCCATGGCACTGGCTAATTGATCATTGTGTTCCTATTGGTAAAACAGATAGGAAAGCTACTAAATTTTTACCTAATCTACATAAGCATAAAATGTCTAGATCAAGTGAACAAAACTCTAACCTGAATCATAAAAATAGATAGTAACAACCTTTCAAACAATCCCCAAATTTGAGCCAGTTTACAGAACCAAAACCCTTCAATGAAGGAGAGGCTTATTCCTTTTGTGGAAGGACCCAGTACACTGCCAAAAATATATACCATTAATCTTTTTCCCAGCCTTCCCCAAAGGGACATATGACCTTTCACCAGGGTAACTGTGGTTATTTCCCCAGTTCCAGTCCCACATTGGCTCCCTGACCATACTGACCTACTATGATGGGAAAGGCCAAGTAGAAGCCATTAGAATTACTTCTACCTAAGAAAATATTAAA